>NC_136073.1:50979987-51613224 GCF_964261635.1 Lissotriton helveticus
GTTAGGGGTTCCTTGGCTCCAGGAACACAATCCCAGGATCGATTGGGTGCAGCGATTAGTGACCCTGGATTCACATTATTGTTTGGGACATTGTTATAGTGAGGCCAGTGAGAAGGTCCCTCCGTTGTCCTGCGCAGCAATGGAAGGAAGTGGGGTCCCAGTGCAGTATGCTGCTTACAAAGATGTCTTCGACAAGGGTTGTGCCCAGAGTCTACCACCACATCGGTCTTTTGACTGTAGGATCGACTTAGTGGCAGGGGTTCCCTTGCCATGTAGTCGTATTTACGCACTATCCGAACCTGAGGAAAAACACCTCAAGGAATATCTGGATGAAATGCTCGGATTGGGGTTTATCCGTCCTTCTTCTTCACCTGTGTCTTCAGCGATCTTCTTCATACCGAAGAAGGTGGGGACATTGAGGGCTTGTGTGGATTATAGGACATTAAACAAGGCCACTGTGAAGAACAGGTACCCTCTTCCGCTCATCCCCGTGTTGCTGGACCAGCTCCGCAAGGCCACAGTGTTCACTAAATTGGACTTGCGGGGAGCTTACCATCTGATCCGTGTTCGGCCTGGGGATGAGTGGAAGACGGCTTTTAAAACCAAACATGGCTTTTTTGAATACTGTGTGATGCCGTTTGGCCTTTGTAATGCGCCGGCGGCGTTCCAGTATTTCATTAACGAAGTTCTGAGCGAGTACCTTGATAGAACGGTCATTGTGTACCTGGATGACATCCTTATTTATTCCGAGACAGGAGTAGACCATCACAAGCATGTGATACAAGTGCTGCAGAAATTGAGGGAACATCGGCTATATGCCAAACTCAAAAAGTGCCAGTTTGATGCTGTAGAGGTGGAATTTTTGGGGTTCTTGATTTCAGCAGAAGGTATACGTATGGACCCAAAAAAGATACAGGCGATCGTGACCTGGCCTGTGCCATCCACTGTTAAGCACATTCAGGTGCTTTTAGAGTTCGCCAATTTCTACCGGCGTTTTATCGCTCGTTTCTCTGATATTGTGGCGCCCATGACACGATTACTGCGAAAGGGGGTCCCTTTTGTGTGGTCCCTTGAGACTCAGAGTGCCTTCCGGTTGTTATTGAAGACCTTTACGTCCGCTCCTGTGCTGGCCCATCCTGACCCTGCCTTGCCGTTCTATGTAGAGACCGATGCGTCAGCTGGTGCAGTAGGTGGTGTATTGTCGCAACGAGAAGAGGGTACGGGCCATATGCATCCTATTGCCTATTTTTCTAAAACATTGCTGCCAGCAGAACGCAATTATACGGTGGCAGAACGCGTGTTGTTAGCCGTGAAACTGTCCTTTGAAGAATGGCGTCACTATTTGTGGGGGGCCAGACATACGATCACGATCTACACGGATCATAAGAATCTGGAGTTCTTTAGATCAGCTCGGGCATTGACACCCAGACAGATGCGATGGGTTTTGTTTTTTAACGAATATGATTTCATCATAACGTACAGACCCGCTGCTCAGCAGATAAAATCTGACGCACTGTCGAGGATTCATATTGATCCGGATGAAGTAAGATCAGTGAAGGAGAGTAGACCCATGATTGAGAACAGGAAGATAGTTGGAGTGGCTTCGGTGGAAAAGTTTGTCTCTACCGTGAAAGACCAGTTGCGCAGGATGGATCTGGCTCCATGGTTACAGCTATCTCAGGTGGTGTTTCGGGATGGGGTGTTGTATCAGGGGGATAGGTTATTCGTTCCACCCGATTTGAGAGGTAAGGTGGTGGAGTGGTGTCACTACTCTCCTTGGTCGCGCATCCTGGAATGGGGAAGACGAAGGAGTTGTGCTTGAGATGGTTTTGGTGGGAGACCGTGGCACAGGATATCCAGAGGTATGTGTCAGCTTGTCCTGTTTGTGCTATCAACAAGCCCTCACATAGAAAGCCCTCTGGTCTCCTGCAACCGTTGGAGGTCCCTCCCTCCCCTTGGCATACGTCACGTCACTGACCTTCCCTCGGTGTCCGGATTCACAGCCATATTTGTAGTGGTGGACTTGTTCACTAAAATGGCGCATTTCATACCACTTAAAAAGATCCCGACAGCAAAGGAGATGGCTTTGGAGTTTTTGTCTTCGGTTGTAAGGTTACATGGGTTGCCTACAGCTGTTATATCAGATAGGGGGGCGCAATTTGTGTCTCATTTCTGGACGGAACTCTGTCTGGTGCTCAAGATGGATATACGATTGTCCTCTGCGTATCGTCTTCAGTCAGATGGGCAGACAGAGCGCACCAACCAGACAATGGAACAATACTTGAGGTGCTTGATCACGTCTCTGTTGTGTGATTGGGTGACGGCTTTACCCATAGCAGAATTCGCCTATAACAATAGTGTACACACTGCCCTGGGAATGACACCGTTTTATTGTTCTATGGGATATCATCCTAGAGCATTAGCTATTCAACCCACTGGGCATATGCCAGCCATTGACGAAGTGTGTAAACGATTGAGTGACATCTGGGAAGTGGCAAGGGTTAGGCTACATGAGGCTAAGGCTGCTATGAAAGTACAGGCGGATCGTCACAGGGTCTCGGCCCCTGGTTACAAGGTGGGCGATCAAGTATGATTGGTTTCACGCAATCTGAGGTTGCAGGGGTCACGAAAGCTACAGCCCCGGTATGTAGGCCCTTTTCCTGTAGTACAGGTGATCAATCCTGTGGCACTGAAGCTTTTATTGCCATTGGATTATAAGATCCATCCAGTTTTCCACACATCGTTGTTGAAGCCCTTTGTTCCTTCAGATCAGGTCTTGCCCCCTCCCGCCCCTGTGTTGGTGGATGGACAGGAAGAGTTCGAAGTCCAGGCTATTCTTGATGCCAAGCGTAGGAGGGGGAGATTGTTTTACCTGGTGGATTGGAAGGGCTATGCCCCGGAAGACAGAACATGGGAACCAGCTGGGGGGGTGCATGCACCTCGTTTAGTGCGGTTATTCCATAGACAGCATCCCCGGAAGCCCCGGCCGGTAGGGAGGGTCATTGGGGGGGGGGTACTGTTAGGATTCGGTCCCCAGTCCTCTTTTGATGACCATGTCTTTACTGTGACATGACTTGCCAGATACACATAAAAACTAGTCCTACCATAGTGTTGGTGCTTGTTATTGCTAACCTGTGGGTTCCTGCTATCCTGGTTCCTGTGTATCCTGTCGGCTGTTGCTGGTTCTCACGGGCTCGTGAGAATCCTTGGAGTTTCCCTTTTTGTTTGCCCCCGCTTCCTGTGTCCTGGAGTCCCGTTATTGATTTGTGCCAGTTCCCTCCCCTCCCTTTTTTCTTAGTTTCCGTCCCTTGTAGGCTGTAGTTAGTTAGTGTTGCCCCCTTTTTTTTGGTCTCTCTCCCCGTTTTTGCACTTTTACGAGACTTTCTCTGACATTCAGGGGCTCCTGTTTGTCAGTCACCGTATCGGTGCCTTTCCCTTTTGTTGTAAGTAATAACGAGGTCTGGAAACAGAGTACTTGTAGAAGCTGGTTTAATGCAGCACAGAGTAAGTAGTACCATCCCCTATCTGACCAGAGCTCCAACTGCCAACAGGGCAGATGGGAATTCCAGAACAAGGAACTCCACAGAAATCTAGAGTGCTAGTCCAGGAAAGGAGAAAAGCACTGTACAACATATCTACCCCCCTTAACAGATAAAAGAAAACAGAAATGATAAAAACGATAAAATCAATGTATGTAGTCATCTAGATAAGTGGGTGGACGCCGAGGGCGAGAACTCCTTAACTTGGCCTCCCCAGAGGAGGACGGAGAAGAAGAAGTAGGAACTGAATCAGCCAGGGCACCACCATGTACAGACATGGAAGCAGGAGCATCACCACTACCCACCTCCCCTCGTCCAATGGATTGAGAGGGGAAAAGTGAACCACCATCAGAAGACAACAAATACCCATTACACTCCCCAGAACCACCACCCTCAGATAGATCAGAAGAGACATCCTCCTTTCTTTGAAACAGAGCCACCCTCCTATAATTCCAGGTTTCCCCGTTTTCCAACACGACAAAATGTGGAGAAGCTTTCTTGACTCTAAAAGGGCCCCTATACTTGCTAAGACCCTTAGAAAATCTACCCGGCTTTACTTTGACCAGATCGCCCACTGCAATAGGTAAAGAATCATCATTAGGGGGTAAACTCTCTCCCTCCATACACCTCAATCATGCAGGAGTCAACCTTGATACCGGTGTGCGTCCACGCATCAATTCAAAAGGAGATTTCTCTCCAACTTTATGAGGTGTTGACCGGTAAGCCCACACAACTCTCTCTGCAGGAGACCACTCTCGCGTCGATCAAGAGAAGATCAGTCTCGCGTCGCTCACTGCACAGGGTTCGCAGGGCAATAGAAGCGCTACCTCTCTGTAATTTCTTCTGCTGCAAGGCTGTGGCCAGATGCGGTATCCGAGTCCAAGTCGCCAAATGTTGTAAGTAATAACGAGGTCTGGAAACAGAGTACTTGTAGAAGCTGGTTTAATGCAGCACAGAGTAAGTAGTACCATCCCCTATCTGACCAGAGCTCCAACTGCCAACAGGGCAGATGGGAATTCCAGAACAAGGAACTCCACAGAAATCTAGAGTGCTAGTCCAGGAAAGGAGGAAAGCACTGTACAACACCTTTCTTCTTCACGTAGCGAAGAAAGACTGTTGGACGCACGGTATTTCGCGCTGTGCTCACGTCTCATTGTACCCGGTCCGCCTCGTTATGGGCGGAAATGACGTTTCAGGCCATTCCGCGAGTGAAAACCCGGCGGGGTATTACCACTCTGTCCTCCTGGGAATAGAGTCATCACAGTTCCTGATTGCCCTTTTATCCTATAACTATTTCCGAAGAAACAGGGGTTTTTTGTTCATGCCATCCACTTAGGCGTGTTTTTTACTCTGCATATAAATAAGTGCCCAAACTAATCACCCGAAATACTAGTCCTGTTTTCCCTCCTTTCCAAGAGATGTTATCTAGGAGTAGTTGTACCCTGGACTAGACCCCCTCGAAGCAAACCCTGCATTCGTTTCTGGTAAGTGCATGTGTGGTTAATTGTTGGATATGGTCATTATGTGCAGAGGTAGGATTGGGGACTGAGAAGTTATTGTGAGGTGTATTTTTGTCTCACTGTTTATGCAGGTGCGGAAGCGAGGAGGAGGGTGTTTTATTAGACTACGCTCTACAGGGGTGGAAGGTTTGGTGCCTTCATAAAATTCCACCCCCTTTTCTGTGTCATCGGCTTACTCATATGTACCATCTAGTGAGTGGCCGGTGAGTCGGGGAAGTGGATTGGGACATACCTCGTTCCTGCAGTGTGTGGGTTGGGCAGGAGTCTAACATCGAGCACCTACTCTAATTAAATGTAGATTGGAGGTGGAATAGTAAATTTAATAGGTTCAGTGTCCAGCACCTACCCTAATTAAATGTAGATTGGAGTGGGAATAGTAAATTAAATAGGTTCAGTGTCCAGCACCTACCCTAATTCAATGTAGATTGGAGTTGGAATAGTACATTGAATAGGTTCAGTGCCCATAACTTACCCTAATTAAATGTAGATTGGAGTTGGAATAGTAAATTTAATAGGTTCAGTGTCCAGCACGTACCCTAATTAAATGTAGATTGGAGTTGGAATAGTAAATTAAATAGGTTTATTGTCCAGCACCTACCCTAATTAAATATAGATTGGAGTTGGAATAGTAAATTAAATAGGTTCATTGTCCGGCACCTACCCTAATTAAATGTAGATTGGAGTTGGAATAGTAAATTAAATAGGTTAAGTGTCCAGCACCTACTCTAATTAAATGTAGATTGGAGGTGGAATAGTAAATTTAATAGGTTCAGTGTCCGGCACCTACCCTAATTAAATGTAGATTGGATTTGGAATAGTAAATTAAATAGGTTCAGTGTTCAGCACCTACCCTAATTAAATGTAGATTGTATTTGCAATAGTAAATTAAATAGGTTCAGTGTCCATAATCTACCCTAATTAAATGTAGATTGGAGTTGAAATAGTAAATTAAATAGTTTCAGTGTCCAGCACCTACTCTAATTAAATGTAGATTGAATTTGGAATAGTAAATTTAATAGGTTCAGTGTCCAGCACCTACCCTAATTAAATGTAGATTGGAGTTGGAATAGTAAATTAAATAGGTTCAGTGTCCAGCACCTACCCTAATTAAATGTAGATTGGAGTTGGAATAGTAAATTAAATAGGTTCAGTGTTCAGCACCTACCCTAATTAAATATAGATTGGAGTTGGAATAGTAAATTAAATAGGTTCAGTGTCCAGCACCTACACTAATTAAATGTAGATTGAATTTGGAATAGTAAATTAAATAGGTTCAGTGTCGCGCACCTATCCTAATTAAATGTAGATTGGAGTTGGAATAGTAAATTAAATAGGTTCAGTGTCTAGCACCTACTCTAATTAAATGTAGATTAAATTTGGAATAGTAAATTTAATAGGTTCAGTGTCCAGCACCTACCTTAATTAAATGTAGATTGGAGTTGGAATAGTAAATTAAATAGGTTCAGTGTCCAGCACCTACCCTAATTAAATGTAGATTGGAGTTGGAATAGTAAATTAAATAGGTTCAGTGTCCAGCACCTACCCTAATTAAATGTAGATTGGAGTTGGAATAGTAAATTAAATAGGTTCAGTGTCCAGCACCTACTCTAAGTAAACGTAGACTGAATTTGGAATAGTAAATTTAATAGGTTCAGTGTCCAGCACCTACCCTAATTAAATGTAGATTGGAGTTGGAATAGTAAAATAAATCGGTTCGGTGTCCAGCACCTACCCTAATTAAATGTAGATTGCAGTTGGAATAGTAAATTAAATAGTTTCAGTGTCCAGCACCTACCCTAATTACATGTAGATTGGAGTTGGAATAGTAAATTAAATAGGTTCAGTGTCCAGCACCTACTGTAATTAAATGTAGATTGGAGTTGGAATAGTAAATTAAAAAGGTTAAGTGTCCAGCACCTACTCTAAATAAATGTAGATTCGAGTTGTAATAGTAAATTAAATAGGTTCAGTGTCCAGCACCTACCCTAATTAAATGTAGATTGGAGTTGGAATAGTAAATTAAATAGGTACAGTGTCCAGCACCTACCCTAAATCAATGTAGATTGGAGTTGGAATAGTAAATTAAATAGGTTCAGTGTCCAGCACCTACCCTAATTAAATGTAGATTGGAGTAGGAATAGTCACTTAAATAGGTTTAGTGTCCAGCATCTACCCTAATTAAATGTAGATTGGAGTTGGAATAGTAAAATAAATAGGTTCAGTGTCCAGCACCTACCCTAATTAAATGAAGATTGGAGTTGGAGTAGTAAAATAAATAGGTTCAGTGTCCAGCACCTACCCTAATTAAATGTAGATTGGAGTTGGAATAGTAAATTAAATAGGTTCAGTGTCCAGCACCTACCCTAATTAAATGTAGATTGGAGTTGGAATAATAAATTAAATAGGTTCAGTGTCCAGCACCTACTGTAATTAAATGTAGATTGGAGTTGGAATAGTAAATTAAAAAGGTTAAGTGTCCAGCACCTACTCTAATTAAATGTAGATTGGAGTTGGAATAGTAAATTTAATAGGATCAGTGTCCAGCACCTACCCTAATTAAATGCAGATTGGAGTTGGAATTTTAAATTAAATAGGTTCAGTGTCCAGCACCTACCCTAATTCAATGTAGATTGGAGTTGGAATAGTAAAATAAATAGGTTCAGTGTCCAGCACCTACCCTAATTAAATGTAGATTGGAGTTGGAATAGTCAATTAAATAGGTTTAGTGTCCAGCATCTACCCTAATTAAATGTAGATTGGAGTTGGAATAGTAAAATAAATAGGTTCAGTGTCCAGCACCTACCCTAATTAAATGTAGATTGGAGTTAGAATAGTAAATTAAATAGGTTCAGTGTACAGCACCTACGCTAATTAAATGTAGATTGGAGTTGGAATAGTAAATTAAATAGGTTCAGTGTCCAGCACCTACTGTAATTAAATGTAGATTGGAGTTGGAATAGTAAATTAAAAAAGGTTAAGTGTACAGCACCTACTCTAATTAAATGTAGATTGGAGTTGGAATAGTAAATACATTAAATAGGTTCAGTGTCCAGCACCTACCCTAATTAAATGTAGATTGAATTTGGATTAGTAAATTAAATAGGTTCAGTTTCCCGCACCTATCCTAATTAAATGTAGATTGGAGTTGGAATAGTAAATTAAATAGGTTCAGTGTCTAGCACCTACTCTAATTAAATGTAGATTGGAGTTGGACTAGTAAATTTAATAGGTTCAGTGTCCAGCACCTACCCTAATTAAATGCAGATTGGAGTTGGAATAGTCAATTACATAGGTTTAGTGTCCAGCATCTACCCTAATTAAATGTAGATTGGAGTTGGAATAGTAAATTAAATAGGTGTAATGTCCAGCACATACTCTAATTAAATGTAGATTGGAGTTGGAATAGTAAATTAAATATGTTCATTGTCCAGCACCTACCCTAATTAAATGTAGATTGGAGTTGGAATAGTAAATTAAATAGGTTAAGTGTCCAGCACCTACTCTAATTAAATGTAGAATGGAGGTGGAATAGTAAATTTAATAGGTTCAGTGTCCGGCACCTACCCTAATTAAATGTAGATTGGATTTGGAATAGTAAATTAAATAGGTTCAGTGTCCAGCACCTACCCTAATTAAATGTAGATTGTATTTGCAATAGTAAATTAAATAGGTTCAGTGTCCATAACCTACCCTAATTAAATGTAGATTGGAGTTGAAATAGTAAATTAAATAGTTTCAGTGTCCAGCACCTACTCTAATTAAATGTAGATTGAATTTGGAATAGTAAATTTACTAGGTTCAGTGTCCAGCACCTACGCTAATTAAATGTAGATTGGAGTTGGAATAGTAAATTAAATAGGTTTAGTGTCCAGCACCTACCCTAATTAAATGTAGATTGGAGTTGGAATAGTAAATTAAATAGGTTCAGTGTTCAGCACCTACCCTAATTAAATGTAGATTGGAGTTGGAATAGTAAATTAAATAGGTTCAGTGTACATCACCTACACTAATTAAATGTAGATTGAATTTGGAATAGTAAATTAAATAGGTTCAGTGTCCCGCACCTATCCTAATTAAATGTAGATTGGAGTTGGAATAGTAAATTAAATAGGTTCAGTGTCTAGCACCTACTCTAATTAAATGTAGATTGAATTTGGAATAGTAAATTTAATAGGATCAGTGTCCAGCACCTACCTTAATTAAATGTAGATTGGAGTTAGAAAAGTAAATTAAATAAGTTCAGTGTCCAGCACCTACCCTAATTAAATGTAGATTGGAGTTGGAATAGTAAATTTAATAGGTTCAGTGTCCAGCACCTACCCTAATTAAATGTAGATTGGAGTTGGAATAGTAAATTAAATAGGTTCAGTGTCCAGCACCTACTCTAAGTAAATGTAGATTGAATTTGGAATAGTAAATGTTATTGGTTCAGTGTCCAGCACCTACCCTAATTAAATGTAGATTGGAGTTGGAATAGTAAAATGAATCGGTTCGGTGTCCAGCACCTACCCTAATTAAATGTAGATTGCAGTTGGAATAGTAAATTAAATAGGTTCAGTGTCCAGCACTTACCCTAATTACATGTAGATTGGAGTTGGAATAGTAAATTAAATAGGTTCAGTGTCCAGCACCTACTGTAATTAAATGTAGATTGGAGTTGGAATAGTAAATTAAAAAGGTTAAGTGTCCAGCACCTACTCTAAATGAATGTCGATTGGAGTTGGAATAGTAAATTAAATAGGTTCAGTGTCCAGCACCTACCCTAATTAAATGTAGATTGGAGTTGGAATAGTAAATTAAATAGGTACAGTGTCCAGCACCTACCCTAATTCAATGTAGATTGAAGTTGGAATAGTAAATTAAATAGGTTCAGTGTCCAGGACCTACCCTAATTAAATGTAGATTGGAGTTGGAATAGTCAATTAAATAGGTTTAGTGTCCAGCATCTACCCTAATTAAATGTAGATTGGTGTTGGAATAGTAAAATAAATAGGTTCAGTGTCCAGCACCTACCCTAATTAAATGTAGATTGGAGTCGGAATAGTAAAATAAATAGGTTCAGTGTCCAGCACCTACCCTAATTAAATGTAGATTGGAGTTGGAATAGTAAATTAAATAAGTTCAGTGTCCAGCACCTACCCTAATTAAATGTAGATTGGAGTTGGAATAGTAAATTAAATAGGTTCAGTGTCCAGCACCTACTGTAATTAAATGAAGATTGGAGTTGGAATAGTAAATTAAAAAGGTTAAGTGTCCAGCACCTACTCTAATTAAATGTAGATTGGAGTTGGAATAGTAAATTAAATAGAATCAGTGTCCAGCACCTACCCTAGTTAGATGTAGATTGGAGTTGGAATTTTAAATTATATAGGTTCAGTGTCCAGCACCTACCCTAATTCAATGTAGATTGGAGTTGGAATAGTAAAATAAATAGGTTCAGTGTCCAGCACCTACCCTAATTAAATGTAGATTGGAGTTGGAATAGTCAATTAAATAGGTTTAGTGTCCAGCATCTACCCTAATTAAATGTAGATTGGAGTTGGAATAGTAAAATAAATAGGTTCAGTGTCCAGCACCTACCCTAATTAAATGTAGATTGGAGTTAGAATAGTAAATTAAATAGGTTCAGTGTCTAGCACCTACGCTAATTAAATGTAGATTGGAGTTGGAATAGTAAATTAAATAGGTTCAGTGTCCAGCACCTACTGTAATTAAATATAGATTGGAGTTGGAATAGTAAATTAAAAAAGGTTAAGTGTACAGCACCTACTCTAATTAAATGTAGATTGGAGTTGGAATAGTAAATAAATTAAATAGGTTCAGTGTCCAGCACCTACCCTAATTAAATGTAGATTGGAGTTGGAATAGTAAATTAAATAGGTTCAGTGTTCAGCACCTACCCTAATTCAATGTAGATTGGAGTTGGAATAGTAAATTAAATAGGTTCAGTGTCCAGCACCTACCCTAATTAAATGTAGATTGGAGTCGGAGTAGTCAATTACATAGGTTTAGTGTCCAGGATCTACCCTAATTAAATGTAGTTTGGAGTTGGAATAGTAAATTAAATAGGTTTAGTGTCCAGCACATACTCTAATTAAATGTAGATTGGCGTTGGACTAGTCAATTAAATAGGTTCAGTGTCCAGCACCTACCCTAATTCAATGTAGATTGGAGTTGGCATAGTAAATTAAATAGGTTCAGTGTCCAGCACCTACCCTAATTAAATGTAGATTGAATTTGGAATAGTAAATTAAATAGGTTCAGTGTCCCGCACCTATCCTAATTAAATGTAGATTGGAGTTGGAATAGTAAATTAAATAGGTTCAGTGTCTAGCACCTACTCTAATTAATTGAATTTGGAATAGTAAATTTAATAGGTTCAGTGTCCAGCACCTACCCTAATTAAATGTAGATTGGAGTTGGAATAGTAAATTAAATAGGTTTAGTGTCCAGCACCTACCCTAATTAAATGTAGATTGGAGTTGGAATAGTAAATTAAATAGGTTCAGTGTTCAGCACCTACCCTAATTAAATGTAGATTGGAGTTGGAATAGTAAATAAAATAGGTTCAGTGTACAGCACCTACACTAATTAAATGTAGATTGAATTTGGAATAGTAAATTAAATAGGTTCAGTGTCCCGCACCTATCCTAATTAAATGTAGATTGGAGTTGGAATAGTAAATTAAATAGGTTCAGTGTCTAGCACCTACTCTAATTAAATGTAGATTGAATTTGGAATAGTAAATTTAATAGGATCAGTGTCCAGCACCTACCTTAATTAAATGTAGATTGGAGTTAGAAAAGTAAATTAAATAGGTTCAGTGTCCATCACCTACCCTAATTAAATGTAGATTGGAGTTGGAATAGTAAATTTAATAGGTGCAGTGTCCAGCACCTACCCTAATTAAATGTAGATTGGAGTTGGAATAGTAAATTAAATAGGTTCAGTGTCCAGCACCTACTCTAAGTAAATGTAGATTGAATTTGGAATAGTAAATTTTATAGGTTCAGTGTCCAGCACCTACTCTAATTAAATGTAGATTGGAGTTGGAATAGTAAATTAAATAGGTTCAGTGTCCAGCACTTACCCTAATTACATGTAGATTGGAGTTGGAATAGTAAATTAAATAGGTTCAGTGTCCAGCACCTACTGTAATTAAATGTAGATTGGAGTTGGAATAGTAAATTAAAAAGGTTAAGTGTCCAGCACCTACTCTAAATAAATGTAGATTGGAGTTGGAATAGTAAATTAAATAGGTTCAGTGTCCAGCACCTACCCTAATTAAATGTAGATTGGAGTTGGAATAGTAAATTAAATAGGTACAGTGTCCAGCACCTACCCTAATTCAATGTAGATTGAAGTTGGAATAGTAAATTAAATAGGTTCAGTGTCCAGAACCTACCCTAATTAAATGTAGATTGGAGTTGGAATAGTCAATTAAATAGGTTTAGTGTCCAGCATCTACCCTAAATAAATGTAGATTGGTGTTGGAATAGTAAAATAAATAGGTTCAGTGTCCAGCACCTACCCTAATTAAATGTAGATTGGAGTCGGAATAGTAAAATAAATAGGTTCAGTGTCCAGCACCTACCCTAATTAAATGTAGATTGGAGTTGGAATAGTAAATTAAATAAGTTCAGTGTCCAGCACCTACCCTAATTAAAAGTAGATTGGAGTTGGAATAGTAAATTAAATAGGTTCAGTGTCCAGCACCTACTGTAATTAAATGAAGATTGGAGTTGGAATAGTAAATTAAAAAGGTTAAGTGTCCAGCACCTACTCTAATTAAATGTAGATTGGAGTTGGAATAGTAAATTAAATAGAATCAGTGTCCAGCACCTACCCTAGTTAGATGTAGATTGGAGTTGGAATTTTAAATTAAATAGGTTCAGTGTCCAGCACCTACCCTAATTCAATGTAGATTGGAGTTGGAATAGTCAATTAAATAGGTTTAGTGTCCAGCATCTACCTTAATTAAATGTAGATTGGAGTTGGAATAGTAAAATAAATAGGTTCAGTGTCCAGCACCTACGCTAATTAAATGTAGATTGGAGTTAGAATAGTAAATTAAATAGGTTCAGTGTCCAGCACCTACTGTAATTAAATGTAGATTGGAGTTGGAATAGTAAATTAAAAAAGGTTAAGTGTACAGCACCTACTCTAATTAAATGTAGATTGGAGTTGGAATAGTAAATACATTAAATAGGTTCAGTGTCCAGCACCTACCCTAATTAAATGTAGATTGGAGTTGGAATAGTAAATTAAATAGGTTCAGTGTTCAGCACCTACCCTAATTCAATGTAGATTGGAGTTGGAATAGTAAATTAAATAGGTTCAGTGTCCAGCACCTACCCTAATTAAATGTAGATTGGAGTTGGAGTAGTCAATTACATAGGTTTAGTGTCCAGGATCTACCCTAATTAAATGTAGTTTGGAGTTGGAATAGTAAATTAAATAGGTTTAGTGTCCAGCACATACTCTAATTAAATGTAGATTGGCGTTGGAATAGTCAATTAAATAGGTTCAGTGTCCAGCACCTACCCTAATTCAATGTAGATTGGAGTTGGCATAGTAAATTAAATAGGTTCAGTGTACAGCACCTACCCTAATTAAATGTAGATTGGAGTTGGAATAGTAAATTAAATAGGTTCAGTGTCCCGCACCTATCCTAATTAAATGTAGATTGGAGTTGGAATAGTAAATTAAATAGGTTCAGTGTCTAGCACCTACTCTAATTAATTGCATTTGGAATAGTAAATTTAATAGGTTCAGTGTCCAGCACCTACCCTAATTAAATGTAGATTGGAGTTGGAACAGTCAAGTACATCGGTTTAGTGTCCAGCATCTACCCTAATTAAATGTAGATTGGAGTTGGAATAGTAAATTAAATAGGTTTAGTGTCCAGCACATACTCTAATTAAATGTAGATTGGAGTTGGAATAGTCAATTAAATAGGTTCAGTGTCCAGCACCTACCCTAATTCAATGTAGATTGGAGTTGGCATAGTAAATTAAATAGGTTCAGTGTCCAGCACCTACCCTAATTAAATGTAGATTGAATTTGGAATAGTAAATTAAATAGGTTCAGTGTCCCGCACCTATCCTAATTAAATGTAGATTGGAGTTGGAATAGTAAATTAAATAGGTTCAGTGTCTAGCACCTACTCTAATTAATTGAATTTGGAATAGTAAATTTAATAGGTTCAGTGTCCAGCACCTACCCTAATTAAATGTAGATTGGAGTTGGAATAGTAAATTAAATAGGTTTAGTGTCCAGCACCTACCCTAATTAAATGTAGATTGGAGTTGGAATAGTAAATTAAATAGGTTCAGTGTTCAGCACCTACCCTAATTAAATGTAGATTGGAGTTGGAATAGTAAATAAAATAGGTTCAGTGTACAGCACCTACACTAATTAAATGTAGATTGAATTTGGAATAGTAAATTAAATAGGTTCAGTGTCCCGCACCTATCCTAATTAAATGTAGATTGGAGTTGGAATAGTAAATTAAATAGGTTCAGTGTCTAGCACCTACTCTAATTAAATGTAGATTGAATTTGGAATAGTAAATTTAATAGGATCAGTGTCCAGCACCTACCTTAATTAAATGTAGATTGGAGTTAGAAAAGTAAATTAAATAGGTTCAGTGTCCATCACCTACCCTAATTAAATGTAGATTGGAGTTGGAATAGTAAATTTAATAGGTGCAGTGTCCAGCACCTACCCTAATTAAATGTAGATTGGAGTTGGAATAGTAAATTAAATAGGTTCAGTGTCCAGCACCTACTCTAAGTAAATGTAGATTGAATTTGGAATAGTAAATTTTATAGGTTCAGTGTCCAGCACCTACTCTAATTAAATGTAGATTGGAGTTGGAATAGTAAATTAAATAGGTTCAGTGTCCAGCACTTACCCTAATTACATGTAGATTGGAGTTGGAATAGTAAATTAAATAGGTTCAGTGTCCAGCACCTACTGTAATTAAATGTAGATTGGAGTTGGAATAGTAAATTAAAAAGGTTAAGTGTCCAGCACCTACTCTAAATAAATGTAGATTGGAGTTGGAATAGTAAATTAAATAGGTTCAGTGTCCAGCACCTACCCTAATTAAATGTAGATTGGAGTTGGAATAGTAAATTAAATAGGTACAGTGTCCAGCACCTACCCTAATTCAATGTAGATTGAAGTTGGAATAGTAAATTAAATAGGTTCAGTGTCCAGAACCTACCCTAATTAAATGTAGATTGGAGTTGGAATAGTCAATTAAATAGGTTTAGTGTCCAGCATCTACCCTAAATAAATGTAGATTGGTGTTGGAATAGTAAAATAAATAGGTTCAGTGTCCAGCACCTACCCTAATTAAATGTAGATTGGAGTCGGAATAGTAAAATAAATAGGTTCAGTGTCCAGCACCTACCCTAATTAAATGTAGATTGGAGTTGGAATAGTAAATTAAATAAGTTCAGTGTCCAGCACCTACCCTAATTAAAAGTAGATTGGAGTTGGAATAGTAAATTAAATAGGTTCAGTGTCCAGCACCTACTGTAATTAAATGAAGATTGGAGTTGGAATAGTAAATTAAAAAGGTTAAGTGTCCAGCACCTACTCTAATTAAATGTAGATTGGAGTTGGAATAGTAAATTAAATAGAATCAGTGTCCAGCACCTACCCTAGTTAGATGTAGATTGGAGTTGGAATTTTAAATTAAATAGGTTCAGTGTCCAGCACCTACCCTAATTCAATGTAGATTGGAGTTGGAATAGTCAATTAAATAGGTTTAGTGTCCAGCATCTACCTTAATTAAATGTAGATTGGAGTTGGAATAGTAAAATAAATAGGTTCAGTGTCCAGCACCTACGCTAATTAAATGTAGATTGGAGTTAGAATAGTAAATTAAATAGGTTCAGTGTCCAGCACCTACTGTAATTAAATGTAGATTGGAGTTGGAATAGTAAATTAAAAAAGGTTAAGTGTACAGCACCTACTCTAATTAACTGTAGATTGGAGTTGGAATAGTAAATAAATTAAATAGGTTCAGTGTCCAGCACCTACCCTAATTAAATGTAGATTGGAGTTGGAATAGTAAATTAAATAGGTTCAGTGTTCAGCACCTACCCTAATTCAATGTAGATTGGAGTTGGAATAGTAAATTAAATAGGTTCAGTGTCCAGCACCTACCCTAATTAAATGTAGATTGGAGTTGGAGTAGTCAATTACATAGGTTTAGTTTCCAGGATCTACCCTAATTAAATGTAGTTTGGAGTTGGAATAGTAAATTAAATAGGTTTAGTGTCCAGCACATACTCTAATTAAATGTAGATTGGCGTTGGAATAGTCAATTAAATAGGTTCAGTGTCCAGCACGTACCCTAATTCAATGTAGATTGGAGTTGGCATAGTAAATTAAATAGGTTCAGTGTACAGCACCTACCCTAATTAAATGTAGATTGGAGTTGGAATAGTAAATTAAATAGGTTCAGTGTCCCGCACCTATCCTAATTAAATGTAGATTGGAGTTGGAATAGTAAATTAAATAGGTTCAGTGTCTAGCACCTACTCTAATTAATTGCATTTGGAATAGTAAATTTAATAGGTTCAGTGTCCAGCACCTACCCTAATTAAATGTAGATTGGAGTTGGAATAGTAAATTAAATAGGTTTAGTGTCCAGCACATACTCTAATTAAATGTAGATTGGAGTTGGAATAGTAAATTAAATAGGTTTAGTGTCCAGCACATACTCTAATTAAATGTAGATTGGAGTTGGAATAGTCAATTAAATAGGTTCAGTGTCCAGCACCTACCCTAATTCAATGTAGATTGGAGTTGGCATAGTAAATTAAATAGGTTCAGTGTCCAGCACCTACCCTAATTAAATGTAGATTGAATTTGGAATAGTAAATTAAATAGGTTCAGTGTCCCGCACCTATCCTAATTAAATGTAGATTGGAGTTGGAATAGTAAATTAAATAGGTTCAGTGTCTAGCACCTACTCTAATTAAATGTAGATTGAATTTGAAATAGTAAATTTAATAGGTTCAGTGTCCAGCACCTACCTTAATTAAATGTAGATTGGAGTTGGAATAGTAAATTAAATAGGTTCAGTGTCCAGCACCTACCCTAATTAAATGTAGATTGGAGTTGGAATAGTAAATTAAATAGGTTCAGTGTCCAGCACCTACCCTAATTAAATGTATATTGGAGTTGGAATAGTACATTAAATAGGTTCAGTGTCCAGCACCTACCCTAATTAAATGTAGATTGGAGTTCGAATAGTAAAATAAATCTGTTCAGTGTCCAGCACCTACCCTAATTAAATGTAGATTGCAGTTGGAATAGTAAATTAAATAGGTTCAGTGTTCAGCACCTACCCTAATTACATGTAGATTGGAGTTGGAATAGTAAATTAAATAGATTTAGTGTCCAGCACCTACTGTAATTAAATGTAGATTGGAGTTGGAATAGTAAATTAAAAAGGTTAAGTGTCCAGCACCTACTCTAATTAAATGTAGATTGGAGTTGGAATAGTAAATTAAATAGGTTCAGTGTCCAGCACCTACCCTAATTAAATGTAGATTGGAGTTGGAATAGTAAATTAAATAGGTTCAGTGTCCAGCACCTACCCTAATTCAATGTAGATTGGAGTTGGAATAGTAAATTAAATAGGTTCAGTGTCCAGCACCTACCCTAATTAAATGTAGATTGGAGTTGGAATAGTCAATTAACTAGGTTTAGTGTCCAGCATCTACCCTAATTAAATGTAGATTGGAGTTGGAATAGTAAAATGAATAGGTTCAGTGTCCAGCACCTACCCTAATTAAATGTAGATTGGAGTTGGAATAGTAATATAAATAGGTTCAGTGTCCAGCACCTACCCTAATTAAATGTAGATTGGAGTTGGAATAGTAAATTAAATAGGTTCAGTGTCCAGCACCTACCCTAATTAAATGTAGATTGGAGTTGGAATAGTAAATTAAATAGGTTCAGTGTCCAGCACCTACTCTAATTAAATGTAGATTGGAGTTGGAATAGTAAACTAAATAGGTTCAGTGTCCAGCACCCACCCTAATTAAATGTAGATTGGAGTTTGAATAGTAAATTAAATAGGTTCAGTGTCCAGCACCTACCCTAATTCAATGTAGATTGGAGTTGGAATAGTAAATTAAATAGGTTCAGTGTCCAGCACCTACCCTAATTAAATGTAGAATGGAGTTGGAATAGTCAATTAAATAGGTTTAGTGTCCAGCATCTACCCTAATTAAATGTAGAATGGAGTTGGAATAGTAAAATAAATAGGTTCAGTGTCCAGCACCTACCCTAATTAAATGTAGATTGGAGTTGGAATAGTAAATTAAATAGGTTCAGTGTCCAGCACCTACGCTAATTAAATGTAGATTGGAGTTGGAATAGTAAATTAAATAGGTTCAGTGTCCAGCACCTACTGTAATTAAATGTAGATTGGAGTTGGAATAGTAAATTAAAAAGGTTAAGTGTCCAGCACCTACTCTAATTAAATGTAGATTGGAGTTGGAATAGTAAATTAAATAGGTTCAGTGTCCAGCACCTTTCCCTAATTAAATGTAGATTGGAGTTGGAATAGTAAATTAAATAGGTTCAGTGTCCAGCACCTACCCTAATTCAATGTAGATTGGAGTTGGAATAGTAAATTAAATAGGTTCAGTGTCCAGCACCTACCCTAATTAAATGTAGATTGGAGTTGGAATAGTCAATTACATAGGTTTAGTGTCCAGCATCTACCCTAATTAAATGTAGATTGGAGTTGGAATAGTAAATTAAATAAGTTTAGTGTCCAGCACATACTCTAATTAAATGTAGATTGGAGTTGGAATAGTAAATTAAATAGGTTCAGTGTCCAGCACCTACCCTAATTAAATATAGATTGGAGTTGGAGTAGTAAATTAAATAGGTTCAGTGTCCAGTACCTACTGTAATTAAATGTAGATTGGAGTTGGAATAGTAAATTAAATAGGTTCAGAGACCAGAATCTACCCTAATTAAATGTAAATTAGAATTGGAATAGTAAAGTAAATAGGTTAAGTTTGTAGTATGTACATAATTTACATTTAGATTTAAATGTGAATATTAAAAGGATTTACATTTTTTACTTTATTTCTTTGAATTTATAATATTTATATATATGATGTTTTTAATAAATAATTTTTATATAGTGTTAGTCATGATTTTATAATAGGTAGTAGACAAACATCAATCAGTTTTTTGAAAATAAAATTTCTTTATTTGTTCATATAGTACACAAATTAAATTAAAAATGTTTTAATAATGCATGTATAATATTTAAACAAATAAATATAAGTACAATGTATAATACAAATATACATTTTTTGATAGTTGTTCAGTACAGTACATTTTTTGTATATCAAAATAATATAGTACATGAAAATAGATTGAAGATAACAATAATAGAGTACATACATTTAGAGATAAATGAAAATATTCATACATTCTTCTTCAATGAAATGTAATTGAATTTTTAACATATTAATGTGCTGTACAAATTATGTTATACAGGTTTATATATTTTTACATTGCAACATTGATACTCAATAATTTTAACATCATACAATAAACATTTTTATAATAACATTTTTAAATTATATCAGTTAAATATATTTACTTTGTTATTATTAATTATATAGTATTAATAATAATAAATTAAAAATATTTGTAAAAAAAGTAAAATAAATACAGAAAAAGTATACATTAAGTTTCACAATTTATAACAAAACATGTTTTCATAATTATAACGTTAAAGATTAAAAAGTAATAATATTTAATGTTATACAAATTAAAAATATGATTATAATAAAATAGTTATGGAACAAAGAGAAATAAATTGTATAAATGTTGCAAAACAATTTATAACAGTTTTACAAATTTTTTACTAGTAAAATACATTTTTTACACATTTATTTCACTATTTTTTTGATTATACTATTATTTGGGTCTTTTATTTTGTAACCACTCATTGTCTTTTTGGGTCATTTTTGAAGATTGAAGCTCGCGGTTGGAAGCTACTTCACGTCTGAGCAGGTAAGAGTGGTTTTCATTATATTTTAACTATTTTAAGTAAGTTTTGAAGGTAGTAGTTTGTCATTTAGTATTTGTGGACTATTATATTAGAATTTAGGTAGTATGTAGTTGTTTATGTACGTTTTCCCGTTTTCTTAGCGTTTTGTCATTTCACGGCCTTGGAGTTATTGTGTTTGTGGCATTTTATTAAGTTTTGGTTAAAAATATGTATGTTATGGTTATTAATCATGTATCGTTTTAATTTTTTTGTGGGTGGGAATGTTCATTTTTCTATTCTAGGTTTTTGGATAAAGCCTTTTCCGTTTCCGAGTTGTAAAATTTTTTTTTTTAAAAGGAAGTTTGTTTCAGTTGTTTAACTGAGATGTATTTTACACTTCCTTTATTTTTCGTGTTTCCTGGAGCGTTTTTTAAATTTTTAAGCCATTTTCGGGTTTTTGATGGATTTCGAATTATCGATTTATTTGGATGTTGGATGGATTTACCACAGTTGTATTTTTTCATTTTATTGGGCCATTTTTTTATGCTGTGGATTTATTACTACATGGATTGGTATGGATAATTGGATTTGCCTATTACGTTCTTGTCAAAGGTAAGTGATTTTATTATCATATTTTTGTGGGTTGGGAAATGTGTTATTATTAAACATATTTTTTTTAGTTTGATATTTATTTTGTCTACATACTAAAAATTATTTAAATATATTAGGCAAAATAAATATCTTATAATTTTTTATGGGGATGTGTGGTGTTATATTTCATGATTTTTTAGGATTTTGAACATTTTATATGGTTAGTGTTTTTAGTTTAGTGTTTTGGCTATCATTTTCAAGTATTCTAGTCCTCTTGTTGTAGGGTGAAGTTGTACTTGTTGTTGTAAATATTGGTACATTTGGGCAGTTTGTCTTGATATTTTGGGTTTAAATTGTAAGACAGATTGCTCCATTCTTAATTCTTGAAAACTTTGTTCTTTTTGGATTGCTGTTAGGAGTTTGTGTAGTGTGGGAGTTGTTCGGCCAGTTGAAGATAGGAAGGCATTATGCCAACCTTCAACTGCGTTGTTTGTTTTGGCTTCTTTGTTTAGGTTTGGTAGATATACATTCCACCAAGGGATTAGGAATTTAGGTTGGCGTCTGTGGCCTGACCTGTGTAGTCTTCCCACCCAGGTGTCCTCAAAATAATCCAAAAGTGGAGCTAGTTTTTGTTCATTTTGTGTATAGAAAGGACTTTCAATTAAAATGTTATAGTGATCAGCCACATCTGTGATTGGTACGTATGCTAAGGCTATTGAATTTATAATATTTATATATATGATGTTTTTAATAAATAATTTTTATATAGTGTTAGTCATGATTTTATAATAGGTAGTAGACAAACATCACTCAGTTTTTTGAAAATAAAATTTCTTTATTTGTTCATATAGTACACAAATTAAATTAAAAATGTTTTAATAATGCATGTATAATATTTAAACAAATAAATATAAGTACAATGTAAAATACAAATATAAATTTTTTGATAGTTGTTCAGTACAGTACATTTTTTGCATATCAAAATAATATAGTACATGAAAATAGATTGAAGATAACAATAATAGAGTACATACATTTAGAGATAAATGAAAATATTTATACATTCTTCTTCAATTAAATGTAATTGAATTTTTAACATATTAATGTGCTGTACAAATTATGTTATACAGGTTTATATATTTTTACATTGCAACATTGATACTCAATAATTTTAACATCATACAATAAACATTTTTATAATAACATTTTTAAATTATAATATCAGTTAAATATATTTAATTTGTTATTATTAATTATATAGTATTAATAATAATAAATTAAAAATATTTGTAAAAAAAGTAAAATAAATACAGAAAAAGTATACATTTAGTTTCACAATTTATAACAAAACATGTTTTCATAATTATAACGTTAAAGATTAAAAAGTAATAATATTTAATGTTATAAAAATTTAAAATATGATTAGAATAAAATAGTTATGGAACAAAGATAAATAAATCGTATAAATGTTGCAAAACAATTTATAACAGTTTTACAAATTTTTTACTAGTAAAATAATTTTTTACACATTTATTTCACTATTTTTTTGATTATACTATTATTTGGGTCTTTTATTTTGTAACCGCTCATTGTCTTTTTGGGTCATTTTTGAAGATTGAAGCTCGCGGTTGGAAGCTACTTCACGTCTGAGCAGGTAAGAGTGGTTTTCATTATATTTTAACTATTTTAAGTAAGTTTTGAAGGTAGTAGTTTGTTATTTAGTATTTGTGGACTATTATATTAGAATTTAGGTAGTATGTAGTTGTTTATGTACGTTTTCCCGTTTTCTTAGCGTTTTGTCATTTCACGGCCTTGGAGTTATTGTGTTTGTGGCATTTTATTGAGTTTTGGTTAAAAATATGTATGTTATGGTTATTAATCATGTATCGTTTTAAGTTTTTTGTGGGTGGGAATGTTAATTTTTCTATTCTAGGTTTTTGGATACAGCCTTTTCCGTTTCCGAGTTGTAACGTTTTTTTTTTAAAAGGAAGTTTGTTTCAGTTGTTTAACTGAGATGTATTTTACACTTCCTTTATTTTTCGGGTTTCCTGGAGCGTTTTTTAAATTTTTAAGCCATTTTCGGGTTTTTGATGGATTTGGAATTGTCGATTTATTTGGATGTTGGATGGATTTACCACAGTTGTATTTTTTCATTTTATTGGGCCATTTTTTTATGCTGTGGATTTATTACTACATGGATTGGTATGGATAATTGGATTTGCCTATTACGTTCTTGTCAAAGGTAAGTGATTTTATTATAATATTTTTGTGGGTTGGGAAATGTGTTATTATTAAACATATTTTTTTTTTGTTTGATATTTATTTTGTCTACATATTAAAAATTATTTAAATATATTAGGCAAAATAAATATCTTATAATTTTTTATGGGGATAGGTGGTGTTATATTTCATGATTTTTTAGGATTTTGAACATTTTATATGGTTAGTGTTTTTAGTTTAGTGTTTTGGCTAATATACATTCCACCAAGGGATTAGGAATTTAGGTTGGCGTCTGTGGCCTGACCTGTGTAGTCTTCCCACCCAGGTGTCCTCAAAATAATCCAAAAGTGGAGCCAGTTTTTGTTCATTTTGTGTATAGAAAGGACTTTCAATTAAAATGTTATAGTGATCAGCCACATCTGTGATTGGTACGTATGCTAAGGCTATTAGGTGTTTTATTTGGTATGTAAAGGTAATATTGGTTGCATACTCAACACTAAGTCTAGATTTTTGCAAATGTCTCCATAGACATTGGTTAAAATGGAAGTAACATCCTTGTATGGATGTGTGTGGATTCGGCGATTAAATTGGAATTAGGTCTCCGTACTAAGAAACCTTCGAGTACATGGTCCTTTGATCGCTCTCTCCTCACCAATGATGAGGATATCTCATATCTCAAGTTGGAGACTCAGAACTTTTTTCTATCAAATAATGGTTCAGCTTCAAATAGAATTATCTGGGACTCTTTTAAGGCTACCTTAAGAGGGCTTATAACTGCTAAAGTTGCCTATCGTAGGAAGAATTACAATGATAAAATTTTCTTTATTTAAGCAGAAATGGCTTGTGTTCAACATGATATTGATATTAACAGCACAGCCTCAGGGTCTATGTTAGACCCTCTTCACAATCAAATGCTGATCTTAAAAGGAAACCTTGCGTCAACGTTAAATCTGAGAGTTCAACAGAGATGGGAAGCCAGTAAGTTGGCCCATTTTGAATACAGTGAAGGTGCTGGTAAATTACTGGCTTGGAAGACCAAAGTAGATCAGGTCCGGAACAATATAGCATCCATAAAAGTAGGAAATAACAACTTCACCTCAGATGATGAAATCAGGAGAGCTTTTAGGGAATTCTTCCAAGAGATATATCAAGAAGATAAGGTTATTACAGCTGAGGCCATTAAGAGTTGGATGAGTAACATCACTTTACCCTTTTTTTCTCTGGAGCAATCACAACATTTGGATAATCCCATCACAGAGGAAGAGGTGAGATCAGCTATTAGGAAGGGTAAGAAAGGAAAGGCATCCGGACCGGATGGGCTGCCAGCCGAGTTATATAGAATCCTGGAATCAGAAATTGTTCCCTTCCTCACCATTTTGTTTAATCAAATCCCTGTAGAAGGAGTATCCCCTCCGACATCATGGGATAATGCCTCCATTACCCTTATCTTAAAACCTGGTAACCCTAAGGAGGCCTGTGGCTCTTATAGGCCAATTTCCATTTTAAATGTAGATTATAAAATCTTTACCACAGTTTTATCCATCAGATTGGCCTCTATTGCGCCTTCTGTCCTTCACTCGGATCAAAAGGGGTTTCTGAAAGGGAGACAACTTTACGAACTGACCTATGATTTGATTGGTGCCATAGATATGGCAACAACTAATAACCTACCATTGGCCGCCCTTACACTAGACGCAACCAAGGCTTTCGACAGGGTTAATTGGGGATACCTGTCGGAGGCCTTGACCAAGTTTGGTGTCGTTGAAAGGTTCCGTAGGGTGATAGGCCTCTTGTATAGTAATCCATCTGCCTGCCTCCTCGTTAATGGTGACCTGTCGAGCCCCTTCTCCATCTCTAGGGGCACCCGACAGGGATGCCCGCTCTCTCCCTTGCTTTTTGATTTTTACATTGAGCCTTTTGCGCAACATCTAAGGGAGGAGGTCACCATTAAACCTTTTTACTATCAAGGTTGGATGAGAAAGGTAGCATTATATGCCGACAATGTGGTTATATTAACATCAGAGGTCACCACTGCTCTTCCGGCAATCTTGAAACTGGCTTACCCTTTCGGACAAATTTCGGGTTATGAGATTAACGCCGCGAAGACTGAAATGCTTGTATGGAACAATGAGAATGCTGTAACCGAGTTGTAAGCAGGCATTTCACTACGATATCTAGGCTTGACGATAGTTAAGGACATTAATAAACTTGTCCAAGTAAATCTATCTTCAGTTCTTAAAGATTGTCGCAAGCTTCTTCAATCATGGTCGCATTTGCCCCTCTCATTACTTGGTAGAGCTAATCTTATAAAAATGTCTATTCTTCCTAAAATTTCTTTTTTATTTAATACCATTCCTTTATACTTTGATCAAACTATCTTAACTAAATTCCAATCCAACATCTCAACCTTTATCTGGAATAACCATCTTCCACGTATCGCTTGGAAAAAACTAAGACGGCGACGTGACAAGGGTAGTTTAGCGGCACCAGATCTAAAAATTTATGCGTGGGCCTTTCAATTATCCCATTCTCGAATGTTGCTGAAGGGTCCTTTAGGTTCTGGGGTAGGCCTTATGTAAGCAGCTATGCTGGATGGGGAAAGAATTAATCGTTCTGTTTTTCTTTTTAAGTTTGGTAATCCTAAGTTCTTTAAAAAAATGAAATTGAAGATTTTACAAGGTCTTGCTAAAACTTGGGCTGAAGTCATGAAATTCATTAAACTAAATTACTTCTGTGAAAAAACTCCGTTGTGGGGGCTGCCTGAAAATCCTGCCTGGCCTGATGATACTCTAGCTATCCCTTTGAGAGAGGCAGGCCTTGAAGTTTGGGGTGACCTCTTTTTCGAGGGGGATTTACTTTCATGGGAACATCTGCAGGCTAAGGTTGGCCCCAACCTTTCACGATTTAAATATCTACAGATTCATAGTTGGACAGTGGCCTATAAAACCTCTCCCGCTAATAGGAATAAATTTAAACTTGGAGGGCATAGTCAATTTGTTTCTGATTTAGTAGTCTGTGGACCAGTAAAAAAAGAAGTATCTAAATGGTATAACTTTATTCTGGAGGAGTCGGATGGGGACTTTATTCTGCCGGAGTCAATATGGGGCTCAGTTTTGATGGACCAAAACTTACAAAACCTTTGGATAACTTCTTTTTAACTTTTGTGGACGATTGTTAAACCATCTTGGCTTCGCAGAAATCATATCTTTACCCTCCATAGGGCATATTATTCCCCTCTTAGGTTATCTAAATTCGTAGGAGGAGAGTTAGTGTCTTGTGCTAGATGTGGGTTGATTGCTGCATCAGACACACATATGTTTTTTGAATGCCCACTATTAACCACATTTTGGGAGGAAATCTGTAACTACCTCACAGAATCACAGGGAAGTCCTGTTATCATAGATCTGCCCCTAGTGATATTTGGGGTATTAGAAGGTCTACAAAATCCAGCCAAGTTTCTAGTATTCTATGCTATCCTGCTTGCAAGAAGGGAGATATGCAGAAAATGGAAAGACTCTTCACCCCCTACATTTAGGGATTGGCAATCTTCAGTCTTGCAGACCTCCCGCATGGATCTGGCTAGATCTGGCAATCGCAGTAAAAGGGCGTTTTGGTATCTACTTTCTTGGCTTCATTGATTTATCCGGGTTTTTCTTTTTTTTTTTTCCCGGGTCCTATGATTGATCTCCTATGGTACTTAAATATTTTGTACCTATGGAACAGCCGTTAACCGGTTCTTGCCCGGCCCCATCTGGCTGCTAAATTACACCAATGGTTTGCTGTAGATCGGTAAATCGTTGATTTTGTGCCTACCTGGAATGCAGTTGACAGCTGTGGGATAAATGGCCCCCACAAGAATCGTGTCCCCTCCGGTTTATGAAATAAACTGAGACAGCTGTTTTTGTAAATTCCTTTTGGTACTTTGTCTATATGATGGTTATGAGGACACAAAAAAAAGACATTTAAAAAAAAAAGGATGGAATTAATCATTGCTTGTTCGAAGTCAATTATAATTTTTAGGGGAAAGAAGTCTGATGTCTCTTCTTTTATTTTGTTTAATATTTCTGTGTAAGTAGATGTTTGTTTGTTTGGTAATAAACAATAGATGAATGGAATACAGGTATTATGGTATTGCCCATGTATGGTATATAATTGATAGAATGGTTTATGGCATATGGTAAAAGTGCCATCCTTCATCCATGTTTGACTTTCTTTTAATTTAGGTTGTTGTTTGTAGCAAACATTATTATCCTTTTATCTTTGTTGTTGTTATCGTAGAAGATAAAAGGTTCATCATTATGTGTTATGGTAAGCTCAGGTGGAATTATGATCTCTTCAAAAGTTTTAGGTATTGGTATTGTTGGTCTACTGGATTTTTTGGTACTAGCTATGGTTCTTTTTATAGCAGCTATTGTTGGTAACTGACCTCTTGCCTCTCTAGGTACTCTAGGTATTAATTCTTTAAGTATTACACTAGTTGGTAGGTCAGAGGTTTTGCTTAATTCTGTAATATTGTCTAGAGTAGATCTAACCTCTATTTCTGAGTGGTTAGGTGGATGGTTATGTTCAGTAGTATTAATAACACTTGTTTCTGTGGTTGTTGCACGCCCATAGCTTTGTTAGAATAATACTTAGTACATTTCCAGTTAACTTTAAGGTCTATTTGTTTTTCTTGAATATAAGTATACCCCATATAGCACAACAAAAGTTTTCCTTTCTGAGATGTAACAAATCTTGCTTCTTCCGTCATTGTTGTTTTCTTAAATCTAGAAAGGGTGTATTAAATATTATTAGGAAAAGTATTAACTTTAAAAGAGTACATATTTATTTATGTACAATTTTTAGGTACTTACCAATAGTAAAATTGTAGATTTTGAAAGTAGATGGGTTTTTTGCTTGATGCTTTTGTAGATTTTACTGGTCTGTTGAAAGAAAGTGAAGAATATTTTAGGGAATGATTATATGTGTATTTTGGTTACACATTTGGTAGGGTGCTATCTTTTATTATAAAAAAGCTACGTTTATTTAATTAAAAATAGAAAACATTCAGTGAAAATACATTTATAAATTTTAATAAAGTCAAGTACTAACATTGTGGTTTTTTAAAAGCTAAAAAATAGTACATGTGCATGTATTATATACTTACCAAGTGTTAATTCTAAGGGGGTCATTATGATGACGGGCGGACTTTGTCCGCCCGTCACCATAGTGGGGAACGGGACATCCCGCCATAAGGGCGGGGGTCCCGTGGGGGGAATTAGGATGTGCCCGCCACAGAGGCGGGCACATCCTGTAGTTTTAGCATTGTGGCGGGCGGTGCACTCTGCACCGCCCGCCACAATGCTAAAAATGCATTTTTGCATTTGCATATGCAAAGCGGCAGGCACCGCGCGGTGCCTGCCGCTTTGCATATGCAAATGTGGGGGGGTACCATAGGTACCCCCCATGTGCCCCCTGACAGTGGTGTGAACCTGGGGGCCCTGCAGGGGGCCCCCGCAGCAATCCCCGCCTGCCTTTCCGTGGCGGCATTGCCGCCGCGGAAAGGCCTCTACTTTGTGCCATTGTAATATGGCTGGCGGTGTCCATTGGACACCGCCACCATATTAATCCATTACCGCCGCGGTCGCCTTGCGACCGCGGCGGTAAAGCGGCGGACGGTCTTTCCGTCCGCCGCTGTGCCCTCCGCCATCCTAATCTGGCGGAGGGGAAAACGGGAGTGCTTGTCGGGCGGATTGCCTCCGCCAGGGTGGCGGTGGCCACTGCCACCCTGGCGGAGGCAATCCGCCCGACATCCTAATGGACCCCTTAGTTGTTGAATGTATATTCTTGGTGGATGTATTGCAGCTTTTCGTTTTTCAGTTATCTGTTGAAAAATTAAAATGTGTGAATAATGATTTGTTCAGTATTTATAATTTAAGTTTCATTTTAAAAAAAGTATTACATTTTTTGTGTCTTTTAAACCTGTGTTTACTAATTTAAAAAAATTAGAAAGTTAAGTGGGATTTTCTTACAAGTTAATCTCATTTTAGATATTAATTTAACTTTTCTTTAGTGTTTATAAAGGAAATTTCATATACTTACGTTATAAGTATGTTGTAGTAGTTCTGTAGAAAATGTTCATCTGTTTTTTAAAGTAGAATCTGTAGTGGAAAAATGTAGAGATAGAAAGCAAAATCAGTTATTAAGTTTTGACTATGAATAGTAGGTTACATTTGATGTAACATTTTATTCATACTCATAAATGTACTTACTTTTTGTAGTTTGTAGTATTTTCCTTGATAGAAGAATCTTGAAGGTAGTTGAAAAGTTTGCAGTGTAGCTTGGAGCTGAATATTTTCTGCTGGTTTTAGAGTATGTTTTCAAATTCTTTATACAGGGTATGTTTAATTAGTGTTTGGTTCTGATTGGTTACATATCTTGAAAATTGTTCGTATTGGTTAGTTTGAATTTTTTTAAGTTCATTTATTAAGTTAGTTGTATGTTAAATGTTTATCCTGAGAAGTAGTGTAGTTGTAAGTATTGTACGAATAGCATTTTAAAATTGTATAGGTTGTAAAAAAGTATAATATTTATTTAAAAATGTGTATGTATTAAATGTGTGTGTATAAATGTTCTTTATTGATGTGTTAATTTTAAATAATTGTTTTAGGGAGATATATGTATATAAATGTTTTTTGTATGTTAAAACATATTTTTATGGTTGTACTTGTAATAGATTAAATGTGTAGTATGTTTAAAAAAATTATTTAATCATTTAGAGTTGTCGATATTTAGATAAAGTCGAAATATTAGCTGTCGATATTTGTGCAATCGATATTATTTAAAGTGCTATAATTAAATGTATAGGTCGATATTTTATATTCCGATAATCGATATTTATGCTATCGATATTTGTGCTGACGATATTTTTGTATATCGATATTGTTTGATCGATGTTTTTGTAGTTCTTTAAATAAATATAGGGTGTCGATGTAATTGTCATCGATATTTGAGACACAATATTTCTGTAGGTCGATTTTAGTGAAATCGATAATATGTCAGTGATTCCTGTCCATCAACTGTTGTTTTTGCATTAATAACCTTTATTTGCCACCTTCTGAGCAGCAACCATTTTAAAGCTAATAGAACCAAAAATAACATCACAATAACTAATAGAATGTTCAGTCCCATAAATAGACTCTGTCCTCCATTTTCCTCCTCTTTTGTTTGCTTCTGGGCAGATAAGGATATGAATCTTACTTTATATATTTAATGTATAATTCATAAATGTCTGTTGGATTGACTGCTTATTTGAGGTTTGTCCGAAAATACCCAGTATATGGGCATATGAAGTATGTAAGCCATTAAAATGTTTAGCAGCAATTTTTAAATTGAATTTTAGAGAAAGGTAGCGTTTTAAGGAATGGTATAAATATTTGATTAGGTTCAAATAGGCTAGTAGGAGGTAGTTTATTTTTGTAGCATGTGGGCTTGTTCGTCTTATTTAAAAAAGAAATAAAGATACCGTTTTATTTTTTAACTGCGCGGGTCTTACCGGTGAGACTTGCTCGTGCAGGAAAAAATCCGACTGCCTGCAAGGCGCACGGTATAGAATTTTTCAGCATTTGAGTTTTTGTTGCACAAGCTTATGACCGCGAGCAAGGTGTGGGGATCAGATAAGGCTGCGTCGAGGGTTTTTAAATTGCTAACATGACGCTGTTGATGTGGTGACATCACTGGTTGCTCGGGGTTAACTCGCAACTCGTGTATTGATTGGCCAGGTTTAGTGTTATTTTTTAAGGGATATGGTGCATGTTATGATGAATCCCATCGTATTGTAGGATTGCCATACCAACGGAACTCATGAAGTTAATCGTTGTGGTGAGGAGACAATCACACTTTTAAGATTTGTTATGGGAGGGAAAACAGAATAGATAAAAATATGAAGTATAATAGAGAGGATCAAGAGAGCTTGATTAGGGATATTATATCCAAGGAGTCTGAAGATGTGATAAAGGAATCTGTTAAACAGGCTCTGAGTAAAAGAAAATCCCTGAGGAGGAGGAGTATTTCTCTATTTCTGAAGAGAATGATGGGAGGGGCTCAGGAGGGAAGTGTTTAACTAAGAGGAAGCCTTTAGAGAATATAACTTCACGGAGTGGAGTCCAAAGCTGCTCGCATCGAGAAGGTACCCGACGGGGTACAAAGACAGGTCAGTCAAGCAATGATAATGATAATGAAGATGATACATCTGAGGATGTATCTATAAACTATAATGGAGATTTGGATGAATATATTCTTGATCTTGAATATAAAGATGATTTGGATGAGGAAAATGAGATTAAAACAGGTAGAGTTAGGAGTAGTGAAAAGGTGGTTGATCCCTTTGGAGAGGTTCTCTTTAACCCAAAAGAGATTAGACATCCTAGAGGGAACGATAGGTGGCCATTAGAGCATGTTGTGGATTACATTAGATCTAGATTAAGGAAGACTTTGGAGAAAGAAGAAAGAAATATAATGCAAGCTGAGTGATCGAGACCTATCATTGAGGAAAAAGTGTCAGTAACTCCAAATTTGGATCCTGAGTTAATAACTTATTTATTTAAGATGGGGAAGGATCACAGGAAGGGTTTAGAGCATTCACTGAAACAATGTCAGGATAAACGTCTTTACTTTTTAGGGCCTCTGGCAAAAAATGTTGACGCAGTGGAGGAAGCATATATTAAAAATCTGGATTTGGATTGTTATATGGATGATGCCAGAGGGCCATGTGTTTTTTGGGACACGCAAATACAGGGCTATTACCAGAAAGGAGGAAGACAATTCTTATGCATAATAATCCCAAATTGAGCAACCTGGCAAACAGGGAAACTAGTGTAGATGCCCGAGGTTTGTTGTTTGGAGAAGGCATGGTGAGGTCATTAACGGAGTACATAAAAACTTTTACTGGCCTTGATAAGGCTCAGAGTTCGATGAAAAGAGTATTTGGATACTCTAGTTTTTATGGACAGGCTGGTAGGAGAGGGCAAACTATCAGCCATGCAAATTTCAGAGCCCAGTACCACAATCAAGGAAAAGGCTATTTTAGAGGACAAGGGAGTTCTCAGTTCTTCCATCAAAGAAGAAGGTCACGGAGTCAGGCAAATAGAGCAAGAGGTCAATTTACGACTAATGTACAGAATCAGGGTGAGTACGAAGATTATTTCCATTTCTAAAGGTGTAGGAGGAAGATTAAACATTTTCAAGGAAAAATGGAAAACAATAACAGGAGATATATGGGTTCTAAAGGCTATAGAGGGCTATTCAATAGAATTCGACACAGAACCTGGGTCAGCTAAATGAACCACAGGAATTGAGTTTTCTGGAGGATTTACACAAAGTAATAGAGGAGGAGGTTTTGCAGATGTTGGAAAAAAATGTGATTGTTCAGGTGGTGGAGGAAATGAAAGGTTTTGTGAGCACTTCATTTGTTGTAGAGAAAGAGGACAGAGGGTTGAGACCGGTAATGAATTTGGAAAATTTAAATCAGTATGTGACGTATCAACATTTCAAGATGGAGGGGGTTAATCTTTTAAGAGATATTCTTCAGGAAAAGGATTGGATGGTGAAATTAGATCTAAAGGATGCTTATTTTACTATTCCGATGGCGGAGACGAGTCAGAGATCCTTGCAGTTTACTTGGAAAGGCCAAATTATTTCAGTTTCTAAGTTTACCTTTTGGACTATCTTCTTCCCCTTGGTGTTTGACGAAGGTGATGAAACCAATAGTTTGTTTTTTAAAGGAAAGGGGTGTAAGAATTATTGTGTACCTAGACGATATTTTACTAATGAATCAACTGATTTGAGATTTGGAGAAACAGTTGTTGATGGTGAGAGAGTTGTTGGAGAGTTTGGGTTTCATAGTGAATTTAGAAAAGTCGATTTGTGGTGGACACAGTATCAGGGCAGCTGATTCTGCCGGAGAAGAAGGTAAAGATGATAAGGCAGAAAGTTCAATTTGTACTGAGGAAAGAGAAGGTAACATTGAGAGGTTTGGCACAAGTGATTGGATTATTAACATCATCTATTCAGGCAATTTTTACAGGTCCTTTGCATTACAGGGCTTTACAATGTTTAAAGATCTCAGGTTTAGCGAAGGATTTATGGCATGGTGATCAGATAGTAATCTTGGAAGAGGCAAGGGAGGAGTTGCTTTGGTGGAAGACGAATTTAGAGGCTTGGAATGGCAAAGCGATTTTTGGAGTTGCTCCAAATTTTGTGTTGGAATCAGATGCAAGCAACACAGGTTGGGAAGCATTTGGCTTTGGAGAAGAGACTGGGGGATTTTCGAACCAGAAGGGGCAGGAGAGGCATATAAATTGTCTGAAAATTAAGGCAGGCTTGTTCTCATTGAAAAATGTCAGGAAAGGACTGAAGTCTGTTCTCTTAAGGATGGACAATATAAGTGCCATGGCATATATAAATAGGTTGGGAGGAATGAGATCAAAAGGTCTATCAAATTTAGCAAAAGAAATTCGGGATCTTTGTCTGAAACAGAAGATAGGATTAGGAGCAGAGTATTTACCAGGGAAGGAGAATGTTTTAGCAGATTGGAGCTCACTTTATTTGACAGATTACTTTGGTAAATTGAAGGAGGAAGTGTTTCAGAGAAGATTAACCTTCCAGTTGGAAAGGTATATCAGTTGGAGAGAGGATCCGGGGGTGATGGAAGTGGATGCTTTTCTTCAGAATTGGAAAGGAATGAAAGGATATGCTTTTCCCCCTTTTTCAATGATTCAAAGGTCTGTCGTACATGTGAAGAGACAGCAATGTCAGATTGTCTTGGTTACTCCCTTTTGGAAGACCAAGCCATGGTTTACATCAGTGATGGAGTTGATGGTGGAAGTACCTCTTTTGGTAGAGAATTTGGAGGGACTATTAAAAAATGTAGAGGGGAGAGAGCATCCGATGGTGAAATCAGGTTCTCTCAACCTTGTAGTATGCAAGATATCAGGCGTTCAGAGGCATTCAGAGAACTTTCGAGCTCTGCTACAGAATTACTCAATGAATCTTGGGCACCGGGGACTAGAAAGAGGTACAGAGCTGCATGGAAGGTGTGGTTTAGTTGGTGCGTGGAAAATGGTTTGGAACCATTGGAAACAGATGATTTTCAGCAGAATTGTTTATGGTTTGTGTTATACTACAGTGAATTGTTATAGATCTGTGATTTCAGCGTGTCATTCACTTAAACATGGTGTAGTGTTTGGGAGGCCCTTTGGTGTGTAGAGTGATGAAGGGTATTCGTCTTAGGAGACCGCCAAATTCGAAATATAATTCTTTATGGAATGTTGATTTGATTCTGAAATTGTTTCAAGGGTGGCCAGCTAATAAATATTTAGGGGTGTGAGAATTGTCATGGAAATTAGCTTCTTTGTTATGTCTTATATCTTTTAGAAGAGTTTCTGATGTGAGAGCAATGGAGCTTTCTCATAGGTTTTATCAACCGAATGGGGTTGTTTTTGAATTATGTAGGAGGACCAAGACCATGTCTGGTTCAGTATTTTATCCTTTGTTTGATGATCACCCTACGTTGTGTGTAGTACATTTTCTTAAAGGGTACGAGAATAGATTGCAGGAGAAAAGGGCGGACGGAGTTGATCAAGTGTTGATTTCATATGTTAAACCTTATAGAGAAGTGTGTAATGCAACGATTGCAAGATGGGTTAAGAATGCAATGAAAGAAGCAGGTGTGAATGTTTCAAAATGTATAGCTAATTCTGTGAGAGGAGCTATGGCGAGTAAAGCGTGTATGATTGGTGGTAGATTGGAGGATATTATGAAAGCAGCAGATTGGTCTTCAGCTGAAACATTCAGAAGGTTTTATTTTAAGTCAATAGATCATGTATCAAGATATGTGTTACAGAAGCTTTGAACATGCATAATGCTAGCCTCCTGTCTTGAAATAAATTGCGATTCTAAAGGGTTTACCCTATACAGAATCGAGATTTTCTTAAAGACTAGGAGGCTAGCATTATCCTTCCCTCCCTACACTTGTTTTGGGAGTTGTGGTATCTAATAGATTAAGTCTATACTGTTGAATATTATTTTAATTTGTGGAGTATATAATGTGGAGTATGTAAAGTGATTAGAATTTATATAGTGTTGTTTATTTTTGTCTCATAGAGAACTAAAAGAGGATAAGGAATAGGAGTAAGGGATCAAGAAGGACAGGATACAAAAAGAGGAAGAAAATGGAGGACAGAGTCTATTAATGGGACTGAACATTCTACTAGTTATTGTGATGTTATTTTTTGGTTCTATTAGCTTTAAAATGGTTGCTGCTCAGAAGGTGGCAAATAAAGGTTATTATGCATAATGCTAGTCTTTAATAAAATCTTGATTCTTTATACAGTAAACCTTTCAGCATCACAATTGGCTGCTGACATTTAAAACCAGGAAGTGTTGGCAGCCATCTTGGGACTGGACTTGAGCAGAGTCCCTTAAAAAACATAAAAAATACAAAAGGGGGCAGGGTAGTAATACCCTGACCCCCATGCCTTTTGGGACAGTATCACAGGCACCCTGCACGGCCAAAAAAGCTTTATTTGAAAAAACAGTTTGGCAAAATCCTGGGATACTGCCTAAAATATTTTCAAACATGAAGCGCAGGCTCCCGCACTTCGTTACTTCTCGTTCCCCGGGTGGGCCGAGTCTCGGCGGCATATTTTGAATACGGGAGGGGGCACATGCTCCCCCTCCTGGGGCCTATAATTGCCCCAGTGCCCACCACCTTCCCGGGGCTTCTTAATAAATGAATGCGTGGTAGGCCGCATGGCCTGCCTGGCTGCCCTGGGGACCGCCACCTCACTGACGCTTTCCCAGAAAAATTCAAAGGGGGCTGCTCAGCCCCGTCTGTAACCTCGGTGTAGTGCTAGAGGCAAGTTTTGAAACCACGTGATTACCTTTGACTACAATTATTTTAATTGAGTTTTGGTGTTTTATTTGCACCGTAGCTTGAATGTACAACATCAGTTTTCCCTGCATGTGCATGTTTCCTCTAAGATGTCTCTTGTGTAATCTTGCAGTTTTAAAGTGGGAGAGCTTTCACACAGTAGAACAGCCTTGCCAGGAACAAAACATGTGGGATGTGCATTTGAAAGCATTAGAGAGAGGTGTGGAATTTACTTCTTGGTCTCGAAGTGCAATGTTATGAGCAATGGTGCTCAAATGTGCATTGTGTTGTACATTGGAAAGTGTTATTAATTTCTTACTATTGACTTTGACATGCCCTCATGTCATCTTGAATTGTGACTCTGTCTAGCTTGAGCTTTTTGTGCGCACAGGCAGACCCCCAGATTGCTTAAGTTGCTTAATTTATTCACGTTCAAGGTTGTTTTGTTGACTGTACTGCCACATGCCTCCAGTTACTCACTAAAGGCCCCAGAATGCACTAAGTATCTCATGTTTAAACGCGCACAGGTATACAGTTCCATTATTGCTTAATAGCGTGAATTATATCCAATGTCACAATCGTTGTGTCATATTTCAAAAGTGCATTCTTGAAAATTATTAAAAGCTGCAAAGTGCATAGATTGTTCCGCAATGCTCGTAGTACCTGCGTGTCATGCCGTGTCACCAGAGAGAGGAATTACCTCTCTCATCTCCCTTTCTCAATCAAATGCAGCCACATTGCCACAGAAACCCATTTGTGCTGGCTTGCATTTGAGAGCGGACCATGACTCCTCCGTTGAATATTAGCAAATAGGCTTCATTTTGCCGGGGGCCCCCAATCCTGCAGGGCGGGCTCTTAAGCCAGGAATGGAGATCCTGGAAAATGCAGTTCTGCCACGAAAGAAAGCCTTGGTGCTTTGGTTGCAGGGGTGTCTTTAGGCGTCGGCTTTCTCTTACCAGCTCCGGTCGCTGTCGGGGGAGTCTCCAGAAAGAGGCTGCAGGCTTCACTGGGAGTTTCGAGGCAGGTCAGAGATCACCAGATCTTGGGTCAGAGTTGTGCGGACTCGCATATTTGGCTGGAACCAGAATCTGTGGGTGAACAAATCCGGTGTTCACCGGAGACAAAGGGTTTTATTTGGAAGGTAGGGCAGGTCCTCTGGGATTTTGAGGTTGCTGGCTTCAGGACACACTGGAGTTTCACTTCTGCAGGTTCGCGGTGGGGGCAGGCTGGTAGGGCTGGGGCCAAGTCAGTGGGGGTCCCCCTCTTCTTAGCATCAGCACGGCTGTTTGGTCCTTCTTCTTTTTTTCTTGGTTGTTTCTTGTCTGAGGAGGCATGGTTCAGGGGTTCCCTTAAATACTATATTTAGGGGTGTTACAGGTAAATCAAAGGTTGGGACCATTGGGTCCCTTTCTTGGGGTGGGTACACCCCCTATTATGCCACCCTCCAGTGGGAGGGGGGAATATGCCTCACTCTAGTTGGCTGGGTCCCCCCATCTGCAAGGGTGGGCACACCTCCCTTTCTCACTTGGTTTTCCTGACGGTTCTCTCACCCAAGGTAGGGGCCAGAACCAGTGGGGACCAGTTGCTGGAACCAGCAAAAGTCCTGGGGAAGCTTACAAAGACAGCAAACCTTTGAAGCTTCCCCTTCGTGGACCCTGCCCATGCTGGGGGAGAAGGCTTGGCACCTTGTCCCAGGATGTGCATTATTTCAGACCCCAAGAGCAGCAGGCTCTCAACCCAGGGGTCCAGAACATTTGTCTCAGCCTGGACACTAGTGTTAGGTAATTTTTCTAGGGGGCATCTCTAGGATGCCCTCTGTGTGCATTTTTAATTAAATCCCACCCTGGCCTCACTGTGGGTTTAGTGTGCTGAGAAGTTTGACACCAAACTTCTCAGTTTTCAGTAAAGCCATTATGGTACTGCAGAGTTTGTAATGACACACTCCCAGCACCATCTTGATGGCATTACTGTACTTACAATGTTTAAGAATTGACTTAGACGCTGTAGGGGTACAGGGCTCAACTACCCCTCCAGCTGAACTAACAAAAGTATACATTTGGGAAATTTCATGAAGATTCATCAAGCAGCGACACAGTTATTGACAAAACAAAAAAAGCTCTCCCTATGGAAGCTAATTCCTATCACCACATACTGGTGACCGGCAGTGGGGTAGGTAATATTTGAAGATAAAGTAGATTTTTTATTTTTTTACCTGAAACGTGGGCTACCGCAATTCTTTAATAATCAACCCCGGGTGGGCCAGGTACCGGGAGCACTTACATAACAAAGGAGGCGGTGCACAGGTACCACCTTCTGGGGCTAACTTATGTCCCTGCAATACACTGCTTATGACCTCACATATTACTTCACTCATGACATGGCCAGTGACATCACTGATGGCATCTCAAATTACATAATCAGTGATGTCACTGACAATGTCATGAGTGATGTAATATGTGAGGTCATAAACAGTGCGTTGCGAGGGCGTACCTTTTAGTTAGCTCAGGTAGCTATAACTGGTGAATTTTTATGGCTTTGTACGAGTGATGCCGGTTATGCACGGAAGGTTTTTACCATACTTTTGTCTGAAGATGTCCCCATCAGATCCGTCTCTTGTACATGTGATACTTCCTCTGCACTAGACACTTTGCACATTGTTTTAATTTGCCCTAAGTGGGCCGACCTGCGACATAAATATATCCGTTCTTTACTCATGCCTTTGAATTTTCAGCAAGCAAGACCAGTTCTTTTATCTCTGCAATTTTAAGATAATATTATACTATGTCAATATTAATGTAGATTTTTAGCAGGGGCGTTTTTTGCTTGTGTAGAACTGTAAATATGTTAATTTTCATGCCATAGTCATAAATGTATTGAAGTTTTTATTATATTTTTATGATTGATGATGCAAATCAAAATACAGAGCTAATGATGATGATATATATGTATATATGTGTGTGTGTATATATACATATACATATATATATATATATATATATATATATATATATATATATATATATAATTATTTAAGGTAAAATAGACGTCTTACAGCAAATTTTCTTGTTTAAAGAGACGAGGCAGACCCAAGTAATGGTGCTTAATTATTTTTAATGTGCTCTACACCATTCTGCCATTACGCGTTTCGGCCTAACGTGGCCTTGATCACATGACAGCCAATATAATTATAAATATATATATATATATATATACATACATACATACATATACATATATATATACTGGTGTCACTGTGCTGTGCCTGACCAGTTGGACCTGACTGAATGGCCTGGGGAGGGCCTGGGCAGTGGCAGTGGGAGATAGGCTACGGAAAACAGGGCAGCACAGTTGCTGCGTGACCAGTCCATTTTGCCAGTTTTACCGTCCCGAGGGACGCAGGCTGCAGACGAAGTCTGAGCGCAGCCAGGAGATGGAAATTCAATCAGTCTATCAGCCCGACAGCAGCTACTAACAGCAGTCACTGTCAGATGCCCCAGGCAATCCCCATTACTTTACCGAGCTACTCACTCTGCCTCTACTCTTCCCCCGCCCCATTCCGCCCCGCAGACATTTGCAGACCGTGCAAAAACGTGCGCTCACCTCCTCCTCCTGACATGGAAAGCAGCCAGAAGGAGGCTGGTGGTAACTTCCAAAGGCAAACAGGTGACAAACAGGATAATATAGGAGACAAACAAGAGAGCAGCCGGAAAGCATGAAAGCAGAAAAGGCTATAGCCATGGTACTCCCTACTGGGGCAGAAGCAGCCAGTGGTAGGCCTGTGCAGCTTGCCTCATCGGTGATGGCCACACCCCCACTCCCCGCACCCTCCTGTAACTAAGCGGGTCTGTGCCAATGTTTTCTGTGAAGCAGCGATGAAGGTTAAAGGAGTAATAGGAAAAATTGGACACAGGAAATGGAGGGATTGAAAATGTAGGACCATCTTCCCATTCATTGTCCCTTGAAATAACATAAAGGGATACATCTGGGCTTGCTTTCACTTGCCTTCACTCACCAGCACTTATTGACTTTGCTCAGCACTCATTCCTCAGCACTTTCAGTCGGCGCAACCCAAAGACATGCTCGTGCCCCCTTTGTACAGGAGGGTGTGGGGGTGCACAGGGAAGGCCTCCACTCTCTCGCAAACTGGCCGTGTAATGGATGTGCTGTTAGTGCACAGCAAGGGGGCGCTCCCCTCCGCCACTTGGGTTGGGTGTGTGGGCTTATGCCTACCCCTCCTACTAAACTTTGACATTGACTAGCGAGAAAAAGAAGACAACGCTCAGCAATAAGCCAATACAAGAAGTGAATGGAGTACAACGGAGAAGCTATTGTCACAAATTACAATGTCAGGCAGAGGGCTGCTAAAGAGACACGCATGCCCCCCATCCTGACATAAGCTATACCTGAAAAAGCGGGATGTGGTGGTGCAGTCCAACTGTAGGCTACATCTTCTGTAAGGCGATACTAGCAAGCCCAAAGCCAAAGAAAGGATCACACGAGTCGACCAGGAAGTCAGAGCTTTAACCACAGCTTCAAAAATTAGGTCCCACCAGACAACGAGGCCTCCGTTGCCCAAGACAGAGGGAAAAAGCACGAAAGGAAGCTGCAACCAACTCAGCTTTCTGGGAAAACTCAATCTGATCCCCAACTAGATCTCGATATCATTGAAACTGACTTTGACAAAGGACAAGGACACCCACTAAGCAGCACTGCGGAAGAGAGAAAAAACAGTGCCAAGAAATGTTGCGGCAGTGTCTCCCAACCGAAAATCTATACTAAATTCTGCTTCTTGAAAGACGCAGGATCTAATCTCTTTTCAAGCATCACCTGTGTTCAGGGCCTGGAATCACCACTTCAACCATTAGAAAGTAGCAGTCATATGGAGGAAGACAGTCCTAAGGTGAACGCCTCTAAGCCCAGACTAGGTCTAGGGACTGAGCAGCTCTCCGCCAGGACCACAAAGTCTTACTGCACCCACATTACAGAAAAAAGGGCATACAGCCCAGGTGATCCCAGCGGAGATCAACGCAGTCTATGAACATGATCCGGGGCCAGTCCTAGCCCACTCACCTCAGTTGGCGCCAAAACTGGGACATAGAATCAAAAAATACATGTGAAAGAAAAGATACCAGAATCAGAAAGAACTGCCAAACAAATGAACCCCTAACTATAACGCAGTTGGACAACTTAACATCTCCAGATCAGGACCATCATTTCTCTAAAGATGTAAAGTCCCACACCCTCCAAACAACATCACTCTCTTCCCCTTCAAACTGTAACAAGCCAAGTCACTCCCCCTGCAGCAGATGTAAAACAGTAAAGCGCAGGTGCCTCAGGCTCACTGGAAGGGGAAAAAGACAACACAGAACGTGCTTGGGCATCTTTATTAAAAACAGTGCAACTCTTAGTGGAGGCTCTCCAATACCATTCGGACAAGATGGCCATGCAGATAACCTTTGTCAGAACCCTGGTAGTCTTTGTAGCAGGCATTGATGGGAAGTTAGGAGATCTGAACTTACTACTCCATTGTGCACAGAATAGGCCTTGTTGAGAATAACCCTGTTGTGGGTACGGTCCAATAGTGTATAAATTAGCTTCTCTCCACTCAATTCTGAGCAACCTACGTAAGGATCTCAAAAAAGAAATTTGAGGTGGCAAAAGTCTACCTCCCAAGGAGCAGCCTCCGCTCACAAAGCAAACGTGAGTGGGAACTCAGCCTCCAAACTGTAGTGTAGTTCCAATAGTACCCTTTCATACAGGACCTATGTTGTTTACGGATAACGTATACTGTGGGCTTGGTGGCAAACTGACACCCCCACTGAATATGTCGGCCTATGTTTTCGCATTAGCTAGCTCGCAATGCCACTAGAATCTCCTGTTATCAGAGAGTTTAGTTTTTGGCAACCTCAGAACATAATAACCTCAGGCTCGTGGAAACAATATCCTACATTTCACCCAGTCACTCCTGCTTGCTTGTTTTGCTCTCAGAAAGATACACAAAAGAAACAATCGAGGGCATTTTCAATAGGAATTTATTGTACCGTTGTTCATCTTATGTAAAATACTGCGCTGCTACAACTGTAACACTATAATGTAAAGATAGTCTACAAGGGATTTTGTTTCTAGTACAATTGTGTTTTTTTTCAATTCAATTAGGCGAGTAAGTCATGTGAGATCAACCTCGAACGTGTCCACATTTGTTGGTGTTGTCCTGTGGACACGTTCGAGGTTGATCTCACATGACTTACTCGCCTAATTGAATTGAAAAAACCCACAATTGTACTAGAAACAAAATCCCTTGTAGACTATCTTTACATTGTACTGTTTATTGCCCAAGCCTACAAGAGTTTATTGGGTTTCCCATATCTCTCAACAACTGTAACACAGTAGCAGAGACATAGAACCAGCAGTACACTGAATAAAAAGAAATAGTATAGTTCTACCATTTTGCAATAGTCTTGAACACATACATGAATATGAAATGCATTTATAAAATAAAGTGCGTACTCCTAAGATGCCTGTCTAGATGTACCGAAGTGTACCTAGCATGTGAGTAGATGCGAAAGAGCCTAAGTCTAAGAACCAAGAATCCCACTAGGATTTAGTCGAACCCCCATACCTGAATAGTGAGAGTGTGGGACTTTGTCCTGGACTTGAGCTGGACATCCTGCAAGGGATCGCAGACCACTGTCAGCAGGAGCGAAGCATGTCGGAGCCGCAGCTTCTCTGGTTGGTGTGTCAGCTTTGAAATCACGGTTCCCTCCTGCTCTTTGATAGCAAGAGGTGCTGTTTTTATACAGTCTATGTGTGTGTGTTCCCCATTGTTCAGTATGAGTATGACGTTGAGGATTACATCTTGTGCGTTGATGGGAGAGGTGAAGTGTACCTCCTGGAGAGTGTGCTCATAAATTATTCATATGTGCTAAGGATGACGTCTTAGCAATATCGATTGGGAAAACCCACCCTCGGCATAGAACTAGGTGAAAGGTTTAGTCCATAAAAGGCTACAGTCCTTATAAGGCGTTATGTCCATACAAGGCAGTCTGTCCTTATTTGGAGTTATGTCCTTATAAGGCTTGTTCATAGAAAATGACGGGGAGATGATGTAGGCAAAGTGTGTGATATTCCCTGGACCTATGTCAGGGTACCAATATGAAACATAAACACCCACTCCACCTTATACTTAACAATGATAATACTCATTTGAGATACACATTTATAACAGTGTCAGTGCATAAAATCACCAAGTAGTCATCTAAAATGTTTCTAAAAACGTTAAAATTTCATTTAAAAACAGTTTAAAAAACGATGAAAAATGTTCTTTGTGAAAGTATGACCTTTGTAGTAAAGTTCCACAAATCACAGTTCTAAATGAGTTCGATCACACAAGTTTAACTACTGCAAACGTACTTAGAAGGCCATGCTTTGGTCTAGAAAGTGTCAATTCGAAAAAAAAGTTATTTTGAGTAAAAAGAAGGGGAAAGAAAAAACTGAATTTGTTCCCAGCACACGGTGAGCCGGATTCGGATTATATGTCCTGGCTGGGAGACATAACATTATCGTTGCCTGCTGTCGTAGGGGACAAACATTGTAGTACCTCGCATAGCACGGCAAGTGTGCATAGATGAAACTCGTCAGTGCTGCCAACAGTTGTTGATGACCAAAACCAAAACAAATGCCAATACTGAACACTACTTACCATGCTACTTCATAAAATGACCCATAAAACTAAATCAAAAGGTCTACACTGATCAAATTCAAGTTCTTCATTTTATTTGAAAAAACCTTTGAATTACTTTCGAATAATCTACAAACATACACTGTTTTACTTAGAGGAAAGATTGCGACACACACTTAATGAAAATACACAACTTCACCATAGAGACACCACAAACACTCAATGCTCTCCTTCACTCACTCCACACTCATTCACAACATCATTACCACTCAACAGACACAGACAGTTCAAACCCCGGTTAGGCCAAAGTGGCTTATTTTCTTGGAAAGGCAAAACCCGGGAGAGAACAGCGCGTAAACAGCCAAACAACGAGAGAATTAAACACAAATCTCAGAAAGGCACACAAAAAAGGTTCTACTATAAATTTACAGTGACCAAACAATTATTTACAGTGCACCAAAAACCACATTAATTTTAAACACGTTTGTTTGACTTGAAAGAAGGCAAGGTCGACGCGTTTCGAGCCCAAGAAAAAACTGAATTTGTTCTCAGCACATGTTGAGCCGGATTCAGATTTTATGTCCTGGCTGGGAGACATAACATTGTCGTTGCCTGCTGTTGTAGGGGACAAACATTGTAGTACCTCGCATAGCACGTCAAGTGTGCATAGATGAAACTCGTCAGTGCTGCCCTCAGTACCCACATACGTGTCCCAAAGAGGACCTCATATGGAGTGACACCCCTAAGAGAGCTTCTTGGCTTGTTGTTTAATGCCTGCTGTACCCCATAAAGGTGTGTGACCCAACTACCGCCCTTGCCTAATACCCTAGCTGTTAAATATTGCTTAAGTCCCGTTGTTTTTCTCTCCACAACTGAATTTCCCTCGGGATGGTATGGAGATGAGAACCGCAATGCTACGCACATTCCTTCCATGGCCTCTTTGTAAGCCCGAGAGCTAAACGCAGGGCCATGGCCAGAGTGTAACGTGCTAACCGCGTATGTACCAATAAAGACTCGCAAATCTTTTATAACAGTTCAAGTGTCAGCAGAAGGCTGAGGCCATACCGATAGGACTCTCAAGCATGAATCCACTGCTACCATGATATACCTGTAAACCCCGTCCGTTTGCAAGGGACCGCAGTGGTCCAAGTACACACATGCAAGAGGTTTGTCTGACTTTAGTAATGGCATCTGTGCCAGGTGTGCAACGGTGGAGCCTTTCATCTGCTGGAAGATGTCACATTTCAAGACATAGTCTTTAGTTTGCTTAGTTAACCCTGGCCACCAATAGCGCTGTTTCAGTAAAGAAATAGTCGCTGTAATGCCTGTATGCGCAGAGCCCAAACCTCTGTGTGCAGCTAGTATTAAACCTTGCCTATGATCCATATTTGGTATTACTCTATCCCCCACTCCAGGAATCTGAGCATATGGAATGTTTTGTGCATCTAACTTGTAGGAGTATTTGAGTGGAAATCTTTTAGGTACTGCTGTGCTGCCTTTGCGTGATGCGATGACAGCTACCATTATATCTCTGTCTATTCTTCTTTTTTAAATGAGTCAGCGCAGCTACAGAAGCTGTGCGAACAGCTCCCTTTGCGGCTTCATCAGCCAATTAATTCCCTTCATTGTGAACGCCATCACGTTGATGACTCAGTGTATGGATCACTTGAGTCCTCGGTAGCTCAGATTTCAATTCCGCTACCTGTTCCCATAACATTTTGTGTTTTATTGTGCCACCTTTTGCGTCTTTAAACCCGTGTTGCTTCCAATGCTGTAAGTACTCATTGTTCAACTGTACACAGTAAAAAGAATCACACACGATCAGTGTGGGGAATTCATGATCCGTATTTACAAGTGCCAGTATTAGTGATTTTAATTCTGCCAACTGAGCCATGCAGTCTCCTAGAGATCGCGTTTTTGTGCTACTAGGATGGAACTTGCCATCACGCATGCGACGTTTAACGATAGCACACGCCCAAAAATATTGCTGCTTACTTCCTATGGCCGGTTGCGCAGATCCGTCAGTATAAATAATATATTCATACTGATCTAGAGGCAAGATTTCATTTGGTGGAGGATATTCTTGTTCATATTGCAGGAATGCTTGTGTTTTTGAACTTGGATCAAATCTGTATTCAACATATTTTGCAGTAAGAGTATTAGTTCATTGTATCCATCTTGGATGTAACGCTTTTGCATTTGGGATGCTGGCCTTTGTAACAGCTTCTAAAGCCGGCACCGGAGTTACGACAATAATGCGTTTCCCCTGAGCCAGTGCTCTTTCTCTTGCTACAGCAGTCTGAACGGCTGTCCATATTTCTTTTGTTGAAGTGAAATGCATTTCTGCATTGGTGTACAGGTGTGATTTTTAAGCGATTGGTACAGTTTCTCCTTCATTAAAGGAGAAATAAGTGTACCCGCATTGACCCGCGATTATTCGGATCACTAAGTGGCGTACGTTTACGCGTGTTTGGAAGTGTTTGGAAGCAATCATGTCTTCCTGGAGTAAACGACGAATATGAGTATGTTCTTGTCTCCAATCTTTGGCTGAAAAGTCAGGTTTTATTAAATCATACAAAGGTTTTCCACTTTGTGCTTAATCTAAAATGTATGTCCTGCCGAAATTCAGGAATCCTAGTATTGATTGTAATATTTTTAAAGAGTTTGGAGGCTGGAGCAGTGCACATTTTTCTAAAAAGTTAGCTGCCTGACTTTTGCCTTCACTTAACAGCTCATATCCCAAAAATAGGACATTGGGGTGGGCTATTTTTTATTTTTGAAAGTTACATTTGTAGTCCTCTCCGGCAAATCCCATAATAATGGTGCTTAACCTGGTCAAGTGCCTCTCTAAGTCGTCATATGTCAGATAAATATCATCCACATATGACAATGCTTCTTCATCAAATTCTTGAAGTAACTCTGTTACCCTTGCTGAAAATACACCGGGCTGTTTTTATACCCTTGTGCTAGATGACAGAATTGTTGTTGGGACCCTAACGCACTGAATGCGGTCAGATACCTGCTTTCAGGAGCTATATTTTGGCAGAAAAATCCATTTGAAATATCTAGTGTGGTTTTGTATTTTTTGCGCACAATGTTATTAATTAATGCATACTACGTGCATTTTGGACAGCATATGTCTTTGTGCATGAGTTTAAATTCTGTAATCGAAAAACTAGACGATATGTATTGTCGGGTTTAGCAACAGGAAACAAAGGATTGTTCATTGGCGAGGTATATTTTTCAATTAACCCCTGGTATTCAAGTTGCTCTAAGATCTCCTTGACCCATTTTTTTAGCTTCTTGCTATTGGATATTGCCTCTGAGCAATAGGTGAAACTTTTAACGTGATCACGTGGTAGGTTGAGTTCTCATCCCATCCTGTGTGATTTTTGTACAATGCCGGAGCTTGGGCTACTGCCCACTCCTGTGCATATGTATGTTTACGGTGAAGTGGAACGTGGCTGGCAAATGCAGGAAAATTATACTTTCTCCCCTGGGGCACTCCATTACGAATGCAGGCGGCCAATCTTGTTCTGCTAACAAGATGTCATAATCAGATGATAAGTACTTCAAAAAAAGAGCTTTTACTTTCCTGGGCTTGTCCTCCTCCAACCGGAGTGTTATTTATTATAACTTATGTGGGACGCTCACCCTGGTGTCTGGTGTTTCCACCGTGATGTAATCATTCAACTCCGCTGTCACCAGAAATTCCTTCAGGTGCAGGCGAGCTATTGTTACTTCTGCCACACCATCTAGAATCAACAGAGCCCATTTACCGCTCAGACGTTATGTCCTCGGAATTCTGGGCATGTCTGATTTTAAGACTAGCAACTTTCTTTTACTTAAATTGAGGTTTTGGATTTTCTTCTTTTTTAGAAGTAAAGTCTTGAGGGCGCTGTTTGTCTCTGAACTGTGTGCGCTCCTCTCTATTTATAGACCGTCCTTCCCTTTCTGAGCTTTTCTTCGAGCCCTGAAAGGAATGAGAGAAACGTGTATCAGTATACTGAATCCTGTCACGTTTCCTAATGTTATCCCTATTCCTAAGGTAATACCTCCTTTCAGGCGGCTCCTGTGGAGGAGACCTACCTCGGTATTGAGATCTCTTACCTTTAGAATTTTCTTTTTTACTATCCCATTTCTTTTTAGAAGAAGTAGGTGTCTGCTTAGACGTGTCCTTTTCAGATCTGCCCTGTAGTTAATGTTTTAAAGCTCTTTCCCCCAAACTATCTCTGCCTAATTCTGCATACGCAGTTTCAAATATTTTGGTTAGTTCAGCCTCCTGAATTAACAGGCAGATCTACCTTAGACATTGGTGGATTGCCACTGATGCTGCTTCCCTTTTAATATTAGCTAGTATTATGGCTGATACCTGGTTGTAGTTATTTAATAACTTCATCCCTAAGTTTAGGGCAGGTTCTGCTCCATAGTCATTTTGTATTTGTCTTAACACATCTGGTATTATTGCTAATGAAGGAATACCATGAGTTCTGCTTTATATGTGAGCGGCAAAGACTGTACCCCAAGAGGTGCAATCCTCTAACTGTGGTGTAATCCCCATGGGCAAACATATTGTTAACGTTCTGTGTTTTCCAAATGATGTTGTATTTGGGAATACTGCTTCTTCTGAGCTACCGAGAAAGGAATTTTTTCACGTTTTGTGGGCACTTTGCCCATTACCAAGTGTAATGTTTGTGGAGTTATTCTAGTACTAGTACTCTGTTTAAGAGCTGCAGAAGGTGTAATTACTGTAGGTTGGACTGCTAGTGTCCTTAAGACGAACTGTGTCATGTTTCTGTAGTTTTATCAACTCTGTCATCTGAACAAGTAGTTCATCAGATGGCATTGTGTCAATGTCTGGATGTGGTGCATAGGTCGCTCATATCGGTCATGTTGCTCCTGGTCTTCCTAAAGGACCAAGCCTTGCTCTTGTTCTTGTGTGGGGTAGGGCGCCCTTAAACCAGAAAATATGTTCCTGGTAAGTAAGCGGAATCTCAGTCTCCCCAAACGGAGTGTAAGCCGCTGGAACTTCTTCATGTGTGTAATAATGAAAGGTTTTTGTCACAGCATCTGCCTCTGGGAATATAACCTATGAGTAGAATACCTCTGTTTTGAAATCTTCGTGTGCCTTTATCATGAATATTACTACACCTCCTCTGGGGGATAACCCATGTTTAACAAGTTTAACTGTCAAAGTTTGTCTTACTTTGGGTGCAATATGTATTGCATTTGCATCATCCCATTCCTCACTAGAATGATTTAGTCCTTGGTGTAAGTCTCTCTCCTCTTCAGACATCGTGTTCTTATGACACGGAATTACTGTCCAAGGAACTTTAGAAAAGGTTTTATGCAAAGGTTTTATGCACAATTTTGGGAACTTTTTCCTTTCAAGCTTGATTAACCAACAGCCAATACATAGGATATCTGGCTTACTCAGATGTGGCAGAGTTTTTTTCCCACCTATTTGAGAAGTCTCTGGGTTTTGTAAGTAGGGTCCTGAGAATAGGCACAACTGAGCTACTCAAATTCTACTGTTGAGTAAGTGCACCATATATATACCACGTTGGGTAATATTAGACCACATTGGGTAACCCATGTTTTACACGTTGGGTGCCATGTAGAGTAGTTCCGATAGTACCCTTTCATGCAGCACCTACGATGTTTGTGGATAACTATACTGTGAGCTTGGTGGCAAACTGACTCTGTACACCCCCACCGAATATGTCAGCCTATGTTTCCGCATTAGCTAGTTCGCAGTGCTACTAGAATCTCCTGTTATCAGAGAGATTCGTTTTTATCAACCTCAGATCTTGGTCAAGCAAGTATACTCTCATATAGTAATATGTTTTGGGCTGTTGTTAACAGCCCTTTTTTTCTGATTCAGAAAGTGCCAGAACAGATTGCACCATAGCCCCAGATCGATCGGTTCTGTATTTTGGGGGTATGTACAGTGGCAACGATTTGGAAGGGATGGAGATACAATGGGACTCCAGCTTAGTCATTGCACCTCTTTATGTTAATGTAGATGAGGTCTATAGAGCAATCCTTGCTACATCTGGGGGAAAGGCACCGGGCCCGGATTGGGTACCAGCCAACCTGTACAAGGCAGACCTTTTGGCCGGGGCGAACATATTGGCTCTGGTTTTTAATGCGGTTAGAAAATGCGGCTTTCCTCCCTCGTGGGACAGGGCTATTATTATTCCTATTTTTAAAAAGGGCTCATGGGACAACCCTGCTTGTTACCGACCCATTTCGCTCTTGGACTCCGCTGCCAATATCATGGGGAATGTGATTTTGAATTGCTTATCATCGTGGCTAGATAATTTTAATGTTATTAGTGATCTACAGTATGGTTTTAGGCAAGGCAGAGGGACCCTTGATTAATGTATTAATTTGAACCTGGTGGTTGGGAAATATACAATAGCAAGAGGGGTACCCTGCACATGGCCTTTATGGATTTAACATCTGCATTTGACTGTGTAAATATATCCAAACTGTGGACGATCCTCGGGTAGCTGGGTATTGAGCCGGAGCTAGTAAACTTTTTATATTCCGCCAACAATAATACTACTGCGGCAATAATGTTTAAGGAGGATGGCGGTATGACAGACCCCTGGGAGGTCGGGAGAGGGGTACGGCAGGGGTACACTTTGGCCCCTCTGTTAGTCACATACTTTATCAATAAGCTAGGGGACCTCATCACAGCGAGCAGTAAAGATATCCTAAGAGCAGGGTCTAAACTGAGCCCTGCACTTTTGTACGCAGATGATCCGGTGCTGTTTGCCAGGACCGCTGCAGTCCTTCACAAACAACGATTGGCAGTAGAAAGGCTGCTAAGTGCAAGTTTTTTTGTAGGAGGGGCTGAATTAACAAAAGTGACTACCTTCCATAACTTGGGGGTGTTGTTTGACGATCGAGGGTCCTGGTTGCACAAAGACAGCTTAAAAAGAATGTTCTGGCAAGAGCAGTAGGGGCTACACGGAACTTTGCAAAAAGGCTGGGATCAAAACCTGTACCTGCCCTTCTTAAGGTGTATACAGAAAAATGTATTCCTATGGCCACATACAGGTGCGATGTCTGGGGCTACAAGGATGTGAGTGACATTCAGGGGGTTGAAAACAAATTCATGTGAGGCCTTCTTGTAGTCCCTTCTAGCAACCCGGTCATTATTTTGCAGGAAGAGCTTGGTCTGGGGAACATTTCTGACCTTATTGCTGTTGTACCATGCCACGTTGGCTGAGAATCTGGTTGAGTCCCACGACCACCTTGAACCAGCTTGTTATCGGACTGTATTGCCTACAAGGGGGCTCTACGCGTTCCCTGGTTAACATATATCATGGAGCAAATGAAATGGTTAGGCTGTCCTGAAATGTATACTAAACCTAGACCTCTAGGTCCGGCAGGCATCAGGGACATTAAACAGAAGTTTCTGGATAAGCAGCAGGCGATTAGGGAGGGTATGGAATTAGCCAAACCCTCAGTGAGAAGGTATCTCACCTTGAGTGCGTGCTCACAGACACAGCCTTATTTGTCACTGGTCTTAAACGTGTAACATCGCTTTGTTTTGACCAGATTCCAGCTGAACCTGGTACCCTGGTAATTAGCTTTACCCAAGGATTACTTGACACCTGGTGCCCTAAAGCCATGTCTCTGTTTTTCTGAGCAGGATATCTTTCATTTTATCTTTTTTTAATGAATTTTACGACCCCCTGCGTAAAAAGTTTATATTGCCGTTACTTAAAAATTCAAATTTTGTTCAAGTAAGGCCAGCATTATTATATTTAAAAATGCTTCCCTCCCTTTTGGTGTGCTTGGGGTTGCGAGTTTCCTATCAGGGGCTTTAAGACATAGGAAGAAGATGGCTCAGCAGTAGTTATCTATTTAAATATGGCCAGGGCATTATATGCATCATTGAGCTCTTCTTATGGTGTAATTAAGCTGTACATTTATTAAGGCCTCGTCATTACTATATTTTATTCACTTTTGGTACTTGCTGCCTGATTTCTCGTAATGAGTTCTAATTCTATTTGCCAAGTGACTAATTCTAGTATACATAATATTTGTATGATGGGGCCTCTCTTAAAGGATGTGTGCAATTATTTCTTTCTTTTAATGTACTGAATTTTTAAAATGTTTTAAAAAGTTTTTAGCTGTCTGCTTTCATGGCTTTTATCGGCCGAATAAAGTATTTTGTATTTGGAGACAGTAAAGAATCAAAATAAGTTGGAGAGGCCTCGGAAACAAATATAAATAGGACAGGAGCCAGAACAGACAGCCACCAACAAGCTCCTGGTCCAACACTACATCCAACCAGCATGGACCCTCTGATAGCACCAGCTAACAATGATAGTCAGACAGTGTTCAAACCACACTATTGAGAGGGAAAACAACCCAGAAAACACTATGAACCTTACTAAATTAACTAAGCCACTGACAAGCCAGCAAAGGTCAGATGAGGCAGTCCAATCTCTGCTTGATGGGCATGGATGTGGTACTTTGCCCCGGGAAGTCACAGTTAAGGTGACCCAAGTGGAATCTAATACAAATGACCAATTCTGTGAAGGAGAAAAGGCTGGTGGAAGCACCCTAGCACCAATTTTCAGTCTGCTGCTCTTCTGAAACCATGACACATCGGAGACTCTCAGCGGCAAACTTGCAGTGGGGCACAAACACCTTCATCTTCAGTCGGGAATATAAATCCAGACGTCCTCACTACGTCCTGAACCAAGGGAACATACTCTGGCTGCTGGCAAATATTCCATCCCTGACAGATCTATGACCTACAAACTTGGGGAAAAAATGCTGTAGGGAGAAGTCACAAAGACAATTTGCAGAACATTGAATACTGCACAGAAAGTCTTCACGGAAAGTTCCATCTTTGAGAACTGGGGGATAAATATTACTGCCTTTCAGGAAACCCAGCTATCCTGCAGCCCTGCTATCAGAGGGAAGGGGCAAACCCTCTGATGTTTGAATAACACCACAAGTTCTGTGCTCAGAGGAGCAAAGGTGCCTTTGCCAACCAAGATGGAGACTTTTCAAGACTCAAACAGATATCACATGGATCTAGTGGATCTCTGCCATCTGTACAACAACCTTAGATGGATTTTAAGAACCATCAACAGTCAATTGGGCAGTAAATGAAAAAAGAAAAACAATCCATTAATCACACGAAGTAACAATATTCTCCATCTGTGTTCTTGGAATATCAATGGACTCGCCAGCAAGGTGGCAGATCTTGACTTTATCAACTATCTGCAATCTTTTGGCATCATCGCACTGCAAGAAACCTGACAGACAGATCCACTGCACCTTACAGTTTTTTCCTGTTTCTTCACATCAGCAATCAAGGGGGGGAAATATGGCCACTTACAAGGTGGATTGGTTACTCATATTTCCATCACGTGCACATCCTCGGCCCACCTCCTTCACTCTGCTCCATCAGAAACCAATGCAATAAAAATGTAAGTGCTATCCATAGCACCACAGATCAGGACCCTTGATATAATATTCATCAACATTTATATCCATCCAAAAAGGAAAATCAAGGCAGCACAGCATTTGGCTGATTAGCTTGAGGCATACATAAGCAAGAAGGAAACAGCAGGCATCTTCCTCACTGGTGACCTGAACCTATTAGGCTCCTCCTCAGAAGATGCTGTGTCTGCTCAAAGTTCACTCTGGGACATACCCACGCAGGGAAATAACACTCAGGATCATTTAACTAGAACAGTCCGGCACCTATTAGAGGACCTTGAGCATCTTAACTTAAGAGCCACTAATGGGAGGTTCTCAGACGACAACCCCCTGGCATCCACCTTCTACTCCTCAACTACAAGTACAATAATAGATCATCCCTTTGTCTCCCTTTCACTGTTCAAACAGGTCATTTCATTTCAATTAGGAGACAAAGGTGACATTGAGCGTCGACCCCCAAGAGATCTCATAAAAACAACTATGCCCATCTTTGATTTGTCACTTGTCACACCTGAGACAATCTCCACAATCAACTACAAGAAGATCAAATATGCACAAGCAGTAATTAGGCACCTTTCACAATCCGCCACATGTCTCTTCAAGGCCTTGACAGGAACAGTCATTCCACACCAGCCAAAGGTGCACCAAAACACCAATGGGAGGGGAGGCATTCCAAAAATGCAATGGACCCAAATCAATTTCAATTTCAATTTAAAAAAAGTACACCAAAAGAATAATTAACCATACTCTAAGGTCTCTTCGCCACAACCCAATGGACAAGTTAGCTCAGACTCTATTACGGCAGCAAAAAGTACATTTAAAGAGATTGAAATGGGCTGCCAACAGGCAAAGAGAAAAGGAGGTATGGGCAAAACATTTTGCTGATATCAAGCACACTGACAGCGCTAGATTCTGGGGAACGATTAACAACCTTACCTGCGCCTAACATAGGGGCACTATCGCCCACATTTCTGATGAAGGCTGGGTAAGCTACCTTGGGTATAATTTTCACCAGGACAGCACCATGTAAATGACTGGACCAGCACCGAAAAAACATCAAATTACTAACCCCTGTGCTGCCCAAGTAGATAAAGGCAATCCCTCAGTGCAGTCTTCGACAGAAGTATGAACGATGCTTACACCATCTCTAGCACTCATCACAGTAATTAGAAGGCAAATTGGCAAAAGCAGGAGGGAGGGGGCCCTGGGCCCCAATAGGATCTCCCCAGCATTATTAAAACCTAATGCAGAATTCTGGATTAAAGCATTAGAGCCTCTCTTTTTCAAAATAAGGTATTCCTAGAGGGGCTCAAAATTCTCTCTGATATTTAAAAACGGCAATAAATACATGGCAAAAAATTATCATCTAGTTGCTCTTATAGACAATGAGGCCAAATACTTTGCAGGAACATTATTAGAGGAACTTTTTTAGTGGGCCCATGAAAAATTAATTATACCACTTAACCAAACTGGCTTCTCAATGTCCGCCGGTACTGGCCTCAAAGGACAGAATATATGCCAATGCACACAATAGCAAGGAACTCTTCACCATCGTCTAGGAGTTCACCAGATCCAACAGCTAAACCACTCATGTCCCACCCTCCCAAGACCTCTACAACAAACTCAGCTCCTTCTTTCACCACAAGATCAGGCACATCTACAGCTTCAACACCCAAGACCCCGCTACAACGCCCACCACCACTGCACACAACCACACCTCACCCGAACAGATTGTGCTCAACTGGACTCTACTCACCATAGACGACACACTCAAGACCATGAAGAGCATCCACTCAGGAGTCCGTTTGAAACCTTGCCCGTACCACATGTTCCATAGAGCAGCCGCCTCCATCGCATCCCAGCTTCGCTGCGCCATCAACAGCTCCATTGAAACCGCCCCCTTCCCCAACAACTGGAAACACTCCGACACTAACCACCTGCTGAAGAAACCATTTGCCAATCTGACAGACCTCAAGAAGTTCAGACCCAACTCCCTCCTCCCCTTCCCAGCCAAGGTCATCGAGAAAGCCATCAATGCCTAACTCTCTGAGTTCATCATGGAGAACTACGTCCTGGACACCTCCCAAGCCAGTTTCTGAAGCAACCACAACACTGAGACCGCACTCCTCGCTGCCACCGATGACATTCGCTCCATCCAAGTCCCAGGTGAAACCATAGCCCTCAACCTACTGGACCTCTCGGCCACCTTTGACACTGTCTCCCATCGCACCCTAATCTTGAGACTCCACGACGCCTGCATCCGCAACAAGGCATTAGACTGGATCCACACCTTCCTTACCGGCCAAACACAGCGAGTCAGACTACCCAGTTCCTCTTAATGCCCTCAGAGATCAGCTGCGGAGTGCTCCAGGGCTCCTACCTGAGCCCCACCATCTTCAACATCTACATGGCTCCCTTTGCAGCCATTGTCAGGAGCCGCGGACTCAATATTGTCACCTACGCTGACGAAATCCAGATGATCATCTCCCTCAGCAACGAACCCACAGCCGAAAGAATCAAAATTCACAACAGAAAGAAGGCTGTTGCTACCTGGATGCAAGACAGCTGCCTCAAGCTCAACTCAAATAAGACCAAAGTACTCATTCTGGGACCCACCCCCTCAGCCTAGGACAACTCCTGGTAGCCCGCAGCAATATGAACCCCTCCCACCCCTACAAACCACGCACTCAACCTCAGCATCATACTAGACTCCTCGCTCTCAATGGGCAGCCAAATCAACTCAGTATCCTCATCCTGTTTCCACATGCTCCGCCTGCTTCGAAAAACTTTCAGATGGCTCCCCAGAGGACCCAGGAAGATGGTCACCCACACACTCATCACCAGTAGACTTGACTTCGGCAGCGCACTGTACGCCGACGTCACCCAGAAACAGCTCAGGAATTAAAGAACATCCAGACCGCCACTCGACATTCCCCACAACCAACATGACAACACCTCCAACAACTCCACTTGCTCCCCATCAACAAGAGAATCTCCACCTTCAAGCACCTCACACATGCCTACAAGACCCTCCATGATGCAGGACCAGAATATCTGAACCACTGCCTCACTTTCCACACACCTGCCAGACAACTCTGCTCTGCCCAACTTTCCCTGGCTTTCGTCTACGGTTCCTCAAGACCAGAACCTGAGAAAACTCCTTCGCCTACCTTGCTGCCAAGACCTGTAACACCCTACCCTTCCACTTTTGGAAATCCGCTTAGTTAACCCAGTTCAGGAAGGATCTGAAGACAAGGCTCTTTGACTGAACCACTACACCCAGACAGATCAGCAGCCTGCCAGCACCTTGAGACCCTCACGGGTGAGTAGCCATGCTTTACAAACCCCTGATTGATTGGTAGAACATCAAACATCTTGGCTATGCCATTGCTAATTGACAAGGCAAAAGCATCAAAAATGTTGTTACACCTATGCTTTATTGCCTACAAAGCCAAATTCAACCACGTGAATCTTGGCAGACTCTGGAGCAAACTAGCACAGACTCTACTGAACCTATTAATCTTCCTCTGTACAGATACATCGGTACAGGTAAAGCTTGGCGATGGCTCATTTTTATCAGTATGCATACCAATGAGCAAAGTGCTCAAGCAGGGAAGAGTCTTCACCCGACCCTATTAAATCACTTCTTGTCGGACTTGTTACCATCACTGAATGCTGTGATTCCCATGACAAAGGCCTAGCAATGTCGAGTATCCTATACGAGGATGACATAGTCCGGATTAGTCACACAAAGGTTGGCCTACAGCAGCACCTCATCAGCACAACACAGGAACGTTCCAGAGCAAATAGCCTAAACATTAGGGACTATGACAATTGGCAAAAGCTCCAAGAAATCACTGGTCTGGTTCTGGGGCAAAACACGAGTCAAAGCAGCATCAGAATTCAAATGTCTAGAGGTAATCATAGACAAGGAAGGTCACTTCATTTCTCAAAGGGAGTCAATTAAAAGAAATGGCCTTGCCTTGGCAAATACCTTAAAGAGCCTCAAGTCAAAACTGAAAGTTCCAATGCTACTCCCCTGTATTTGAGTAATACAAGCCAAACTTATACCAACAATAGCTTATGGCTGCAAACTACAGAGGGGTAGGGATGCTAAAATTCTGGACAGCACTATAATAAGAGCGTGTAGAATCATCTTCAGCCTGGTAAACTACACCTCGCCAGCACAGATCCGGCTGGAGTTTGGACTACAAAGGCAAACCTTGGCAAGAAAAGGAGACTTCCTTATCAGCTAGGATAAAATCCAGAAGGCTAGACCAGAAAGAGCTACAACAGAGAGGCTCATCATCAGCCAAGACTTACCTCAATGAATGCCTATATAACATAGGTCTTTACAGCTCTGGGCATCAACCTTTAGCAATCCTGCATTCAAAAAGCTAGTTTGGAAATCAGTAAAATCTCTGTCGCTGGTTGAAGGCAAAGCCGAATTAGCAAAGAGGGCACATGGCTGGATGACATTGAGCACTTATAGAGCACTGGCACCTCAAAAACACTTCAGCCTAGGTTATTTAAAAACCATTAAAGAACAAATTCTGAAACACCGATTGGGGTTGTTACCATGCGCTCAGCCCCTCCCACCCTGACAAAGGGACTATACAGAAACAGTTTGCTGTCTATGCAGCATGTCCCCAGTAAATCTGTTACACCTCCTCTACACCTGCAAAGAGCTTTTGACAGAACAGAGGCAGATCCTTAAATCTTATTTTAATCAAAGCGGGATTCGGACTCAGAGACAGGCCATGCTGGCCTGTTTTTTACCCGAGGATCTGCAGCTGAACTGCCGACTGGTACAATTCCTGACACTGGTGACTAAAAGGATGCCAGAAAGCTAAGTCAGGGGGTTCCAGCTCAAAACAACTCAAAGCTGGCTCAAGGCACTCTGCAGTCCCTACTACATCAGTTGGATTGGTTCTATTTGCACTCAGCCGAGACGGCAAACCTGGGAAGCATGTCACCTGACTGCAAATTTATTGGCAATATAGAGATGCAGACCTAGACCCAAGCCTACTCATAAATCTCTCTGGAAGTCAATCTCGATGTCATCAAAGAGAGCCCTCCCTTCTAAATATGTACAATCTCCACCATCCCCTATCATTCACATGTACTTAAGGATTCTTTTATCTGTTTCACTATCCTGAAAAAACTGCTATGGACTTTTTTCAATTTAAGCAACGTTTTATTATACACACTGTTTTTATGCATTTTCTCACCATATTCTAACGTCAAATAAATCTTTGCCGCAAGGGTGGCCATCACTAAGGGGCATCCCTTCAAGAGGATACTCCTCTTTTTGTTGTACCGCATCCCTTCAATGCCACAGAATTTACAATCAATTATTCTTGAATAACTCAAAAGCCCATATTACATATTTCAGGACTGCTGCATGCCCACATAACATTTTATCAGTTTGTCAGGATTTTAATGCTTTATCTCTTTTATGCAATGATTTTATGTAACTATGCTAATCAAATTTGACTTGACTTGTGTCCAAAAATGTCGTTTTTTTTAAATTAGGCGTGATATTCACGCAGACAACCCGACCATCAGTACAGCCTGTGTTACGCTGCAACTATGTTGTTACTATTTCGACGTTGTCACAAACATAAGTGAAACTAAAAAAATTATTCACAAGCTCACCCTCAATTTTACATAGACACTAACACATCCACTCACAGACTCTCATGCACTTACTGACCCACTCATTCAGAGACTTGTACACTCATTCATAGTTGCTCTGCAACACTAATACAGTCACTCACAGACCTACTCAAAGAGTCATGCAACCACCCACAGACCCTCTTAGAGACTTATTCACCCAGTGACTCACAGGTCCACGCACTCGATAAGAAAACACTCAGACACTGATGTGCCCAGTGATAGATCTACTGAAACACTGATGAACCCTCTCAGAGATCTATTCAGAGACTGATGTAGCCAGTCGCAGATCCATTCAGAGAATCAGACACCCACTCGATTTCCTACTCGGACGCTGACACACACATTAACAGACCCACACAAAGACCTAGGCAGCCACTCACAGACCCTCCCAGAGATATATACACTGACTCAGACATCCCCTGAGATACTCATGTACCCACTCACAGACCCACTCAGAGACTCATGCACTCACTCACAGACCCACTCAGAGACTCATGCACTCACTCACAGACCCAATCAGAGACTCATGTAGTGACTCACATAACTAATCAGATACTCATGTACCCACTCAGAGACACATGTACCCATTCACAGACTCACTCAGAGTTATGTACCCACGTGCACACCCACTCAGACAGAGTTTCACACGGCCACTCAGAGACCCACTCAGAGACTGACACCTTTTCAAAGACCCACTCAGAGACTCATGCAGCAACACTTACATCTACTGTGGAGAGAATTGATTAGGCCACTTCCATTTCTGCCGTTGGCATATCTTGGAGTACACCAAGACAGTGTGAGGAAAAAGAGTCATTAATTTTGCAAAGGTATCCTTCATTAGGATTTCCAGTCCTACTCCAGTCAGTGTGCCTAGGTCATTGCCACCACAGTGCACAATCATGAGGTCAGGGCAATGGGAATCGCAATGCTTGTAAACAAAGGCAGCAATTGATGCCACTTTAATCCTCTCTGACCAATTCAATTAATGTTCACATTCGGCAAACCCAAATCACTGTCACTACTACTTTTTCTAGCAGCTTCTCTTGCCCATAAGACATAGTTGGGGCCCACAATCCACACTCTAACCATTTTGAAGTGAAGAAGCAGTAACAGAAAGGAGAATGGTGTAGCTGAATGAGGCAGTTTTCCAAATGTAAAGCAAGTAAAATGGAGATGTTCTCCTGGTTTAAAAAAACCACATATTTGATTGGATGTTGTGCACATGCAGGAGGATAAAATGAGGTAATGCATGTGTTGAGAGGATTAGTTACTAGGGGCCAGATGTAGGTACATTTTATTTTACCACCTCTTAAATACCGCATCATACCGACTCGGTATTTCAGAGATGGTAAAATAAAAGTACCGAGATGTAGGTAAATGCAGATGTGCAATTACCGAATCGGAAACAGTCGGTATTTTCCGATGCGGTAAATACCGACCAGTTAATGCCCATTCATTCCTATGGGCTTTGAAGCCCATAGGATTGATTGGGCATTTACCGGTCGGTATTTACCGCATCGGAAAATACCGACTGTCACAAGGGTGCAGGGGGTGTCACTTTGACACCCTCTGGCACCCCCAAAAGAGGCTCGGGTGCCATGTGGCAGGCATACCTGCCCTAAGGGCAGGTCTGCCTGTCATATGGCATAGGTGTGCATGCACACATGTGCATGCACACCAGAATCGGTATTTTACCATCAAATAGTATTTGATGGTAAAATACCGATTTTGTAATGCTTGTGGGACTCAGAAGAGTCCCACCTACATAACAATTTTCCGGAATCCGTAATGATACCGACTCGGTATTTTACATAATCGGTAAATTTACCTATCGGTAAATTTACCGAGTCTGTAAAATACAGGGCCCTACATATCAAATTGCTTTTACCGGTCGGTAACGGCCGAATTCGGCCGTTACCACCCGGTAAACGCCTACCTACATCTGGCCCTACATCTTTTACTGGGTCTGGTGAAAAAAATGTAATACAGACATGTGTATGCATTTTTAATATGTACAGTAAACCACACCTGCTACAGCTCAATTTGTAAACAAGTATGGTACTTTTAGAATGTGGTGTGAACTTGTAACCTACTGGTTCAATTGGGCTGGTGTGGACACTGTGCTAAGAGACATATTGGGAGAAGGGTGTTAAAGAGACAGGTCATTATTCCTTATAAATATGAGGTGTTTAGTCTAATTACAGTATAAAAAAGGGTTTTTATTTCCTAGGAAGGGGTTTTCAAAAAAGTGTACTGTACTGTTAAAGTTGTAAAAGGATGAAGGCAAATATGTTTTTGAGCTCCTATTTCTTTGTTGGGAATTCAGCGCAATGACGCTGCGATTAGCAACAAATATGCTTCTAGTTTGTGGTCTTTATTAAAGGGAGGAAAAGGGTTAACATATACTAACCATTCACAAGTGCACTTACAGCTTTACAATATGAAAGGAATGTTTTCATTTGCTGCCTTCTACAGTATCCAACAGTACAAAGTTGAAATGATTGCCATTTATGGTTGCTTTTATGAGAGTGGTGTGCCATTCTTGTGCTTAGTTTTTGCAAACGCTGAGACTATTGCATCTATCTACTAAGAGACCAAAAAGCTATTTGATCAACAAACTCAATCTTCAGTTATGTGAATTATATTTCTTTTTAACTAAAAAAAATATATAGAGGTATGTGAGATTTTTAACAAAGTCTGAAATGTATATAAAACAATTTAAAGAAAATGAAATGTTTTATGAGTGGTAGAGTATACATGATGTGGTGTTTACATAGAACCTTTTTCTTTGCATTCTGGGACTTTTAGTCATATTTATTTAATTGTAAAACAGAACAAGAATAATTTTAGTTGAAAGAGAAAACAATGCAATGTAGGTTTATATGAAACGTGAATCTCAGAAACCTGCCACAAATGTCTTAAATATTCTTTAGCATAGCTGTTTCACAATTATAAAGCAGATTTGTTGATGATTAGATGGTGAGATATGTTCTTTAAGCTTGTACTAAGTCACATATGTACTATGAGACTGCTCTGCATACTTAAACATGCACTATTTAAAAATTAGTTAGGTTTTCTATTGTAGACTGTGCCTCTGGAGTGTCACTGTGAGCTTGACTATCCATATAACATCTGCTTCTGATGTGTTGAATGCTTTTTTTACAACAGATAACTCCCCTGGGAGATGTGCTGTAGGTATGTCATAAAGCATGGTTTTGCTTTAAAAAGTGACATTTGCTGTTTTGAGTTTTAGTAACTTAGTTATGTATGCACACACTGTTATAAACACTACATTTGCTATATCACGTATAATGCAGGTAAAATAGATGGTTGCAAAGTATATATATTCCCTCACCCACCGACAGACTAACACCTGGAGTTATACATTCACTAAGTTACTCCTGAAGTAGTTATATATGCAAGTTATAAGGTTAAAGATGAAGTATGAACTTCCAGTGATCTACATGCAGTTCTACAGATACATGTGCCCAATTATACATGCACCCTGCCACCGAGATTTTAATCTGACGTATCTAAAGAGAAAAGAAGGCAGACACTTGAAAATGGATTCAAATAAAGCAGCTAAACAGTTACTTGCATATAGAGGCACAACTGATATGTATCTAGCACTAAGGAAAGCAGTTGCACATATACCTCTAAAACCCATCACTCACTAACATACCCACACCTGAGAGGTCACAAACAGAGGCAGTAATTTATCAATCAATTAATCAATCAATCAATCAGGGAATTTGTAAAGCACGCTACTCACCCGTAAGGGTCTCAAGGCGCTGGGGGGGGGGGATCCCCTACTGCTCGAAGAGCCAGGTCTTGAGCTGTTTCCTGAAGGAGAGATGGTCCTGGGTCAGTCGTAGGTGGGTGGGGAGGGAGTTCCATGTCTTGGCGGCCAGGTAGGAGAAGGATCTTCCTCCGGCGGTGGTTCAGCGGATGCGTGGGATGGTGGCGAGGGCAAGGCTGGCGGGTCGGAGCTGGCGGGTGGTTGTGTAGAATGTGAGGCGGTTGTTGAGGTATTTGGGTCCCATGTCGTGGAGAGCTTTGTGTGCATGGGTGAGGAGCCTGAACTTGATCCTCTTGTTGACGGGGAGCCAGTGCAGGTCTCTCAGCTGGGGAGAGATGTGGCTGTGGCGGGGGATGTCCAGGATGAGTCGTGCAGAGGCGTTCTGTATGCGCTGGAGTCTTTTCTGTAGTTTGGCAGTGGTGCCAGTGTAGAGGGTGTTTCCATAGTCCAGTCGGCTGGTGACAAGGGCATGGGTGACCGTCTTCCTGGTGTCGGTGGGGATCCACCGGAAGATCTTTCGGAGCATGCGCAGGGTGTTGAAACAGGATGACGAGACGGCGTTGACTTGCTTGGTCATCGGGAGGGAGGAGTCCAGGATGAAGCCCAGGTTGCGTGCATGGTCCGTTGGCTTGGGGGCGGTGCCCAGGGCAGGGGGCCACCAGGAGTCGTCCCAGGCGGAGGGGGATGTTCCCAGGATGAGGACTTCCGTCTTGTCTGGGTTCAGTTTCAGCCGGCTGAGCTTCATCCATTCCGCGACGTCTTTCATTCCTTCTTGGAGGCTGGCTCTGGCAGTGGCGGGGTCCTTGGTGAGGGAGAGGATCAGCTCCGTGTCGTCTGCGTAGGAGATGATGTTTATCCAGAAACTTACATGAACATGAACTTACATGAACATGCAACCAGGACTGCAAATACAGGCTGAGACACTCATTCGGATATGGGCTAAAGAACTGACACTTTCTAGATTAACATGTTTAGAAGTAGCCCTTGCATCATACTTTGGGCATGGAACACTTTAGCTTGTGCACTCTGCTTCATAGCCAGGCTTGACCTTCACATTTAAAGCTCCTACCTAAGGCATAAACTGCTGTTCTACTATGTATAAGTCACCACTCAGGTAACCTCCAGTTAGGTCATAGGGGAGAGTACTATGTGCTGAAAAGATACTACATGTACTCTCAATAATTTTTTTAAGGAGCATGCACTTCTAGGGATCCATGTGCCCAATTTTACATCTACCCTGCTACCCAGACTTTAATCTGACATACCTAAATAGAATAGGAGGCAGACAAAAAAAACTCAGTGAAATAGAGTCAGAAACACTTAAAGATTCACTCATACAGATAGGGACAGCTGATATGTCTCTAGCACTAAGGGACGCAGTTGCACACACACACTTCAAAGATCCTATATTCACTAACACAGCAAGTAGGCTAACCATGCAGTCTATTCCATTTAATTTCAGAGAACCAGGGAGGTCACAAACAGAGGCTGGTCATTTGCCCACAAACTTGGTAAAATATATGCATATACACATGTAATCACAGGCCCAAATAGGGAGACACTCAATTGGATATGAGGTAAAGAAGTGACATTTTCTACTCTGATATGCAGACAGGTTGCCCTTCCATCATGTTTGAAGCCTTGTACACTTCAGTTAGTGAATGGGATTTTTGCATCTAGGTCACTATCTGAGTTCAAAGTACTACACAAGACATAAACTGTAAGTGACCACAGAGGCGGTCTGCAGCTAAAGTATAGGGCATGGTGCTAAGTGCTTAAAAGGTAGCATGGGCACTCTGTATATTCTCCAAGCTACATGCCACCCATACTTAAATGTGACATACCTAAATAGAAAAGGGAGCAGACACATGAACATTCAGTAAAATAGTGAGAGAAGCAGTTAAACATTTACACGCACAGAGAGGCAGAACTGATATGTATCTAGCACTAAGGAAGGTAGTTGCACATATTCTTCAAAAAGCCAATACTTACTCACACACCCAGGACACAATCCATGCAGCCCTTTTTACTTTGTTTTACGAAACCTCCCAGGTGACAAACAGAGCCAGCCATTTAACCAGATACTTGCATACACATGCAATCAGAGCCCCAAATAGGGACTGAGATACTCATCCAATTTGGGCTAAAGAATTTATATTGTCTACTCTTACATTCAGACAAGTTCTTTATTATCATGTTTGAGGTCTCCTACACTTGAGACAATGCATGGAATTCTAAAGCTAGGCCAATCATCTGATTTAAAACTGCTATAGAAGGCCTAATCTGATCTTCTACTACATATAACTTACCACTGAAGCACTTTGTGCTAGGCCATAGAGCAGGATGCTATGTGCTTAAAATATACCAGATGTGTTCTGTATCTTGTGTTACCTATATGGCTCCCTACAAAATACTGTTAGAAATGAATAGCATAATATTACGTATAGCAGAGAAAGAGAATTGTTTGATTCTGCTTAAATATTCGAAAAATATAAAGCCATAGTATATGATTAAAAGGTAACTTTGGTTATGTTCTTTTTTTCTTTCAGATATCAATTTTAAGTTAACTCCAGACAGATATAATGCCATAAAAAAGTGGTAGAAGAAAAACACAACAGTTGAAAATACCATATTGTTGGAACTGAGAAATGGGCTAAATGCGGAAAAAGTGGTGAAAGAGAAAAGAGCTGCTGGTGAGAGGGCAAAGACATTTGTTAAATTGTTTGTGGTCAAATGGAAAAAGAGGAAAACAGAGTAAATAAAAAAGAAAATATTAAATGCAGTAAGAAAGGTGAAATGATACATCGAAAAAAAAATGAGAAATGTAACGGAAAAGGACTGGCTTTAAGTAGGAGGTGTAAGCAGTTTAAGGAAATCAGACTTAGAATGTTCTGTAGGTGTGTAATATAAAATTCAATTACAAGAACGAAGAAGTACAAAAGAAGAAGAGAAGCAGTGAGACAAAAGGAACACGTTGAGGGTGTAGTTGATAATGCCTTTGCTCTGAAGAAGAAGCTATTTGTTATTTTGTTATGGTACTAAACAGAATGAACAAATTAGACAAAATAGGATTGTCAATGAGAAGACAAAGCCAAAAGAAAAGACTAGTCAATAGAAGTAACTTTTGCATGGGTTTTAGTGGTGAATGGATACATACTTCAAGCACGGATGTATGACGTTACAACGCATGCTTTTACCACGCATGCTGTTACAACGCGGTTTTTACATCGCATACCATTACAACGCATAGCGCTTTTGGGTGCTGGATAGTGAATAGTTTAATTTACTATTCCAACTCCAGTCCCCGCGGACACTAGGGAAGGTTATTGGATAGTAAATTAACCTATTCCCTATCCTAGAGCGCCCCCCAGCGCAATGCGTTGTAATGGTTTGCGTTGTAATGACCGCGTTGTAATGGTAGTGCGTTGTAAAAGTTTCGTTGTAAGTGATGTTTCCCTTCAAGCACTGAGCCTTTCTATAGCGAAGAAGACTACTTGCAAGACAACACATTATTGCATGCAGTTGATGAAGCTGGATGATGTTATGAGATGAAGAATGGTACTCCTATTCCAAAAGAATTAATTATACCTAGAAAGGTAGAAGTAGTGATTTTTGAAGAAGTGTAAGGAAGGCGTACACAAGCCCCTGTGTACCAATGTAATTGTAGTAATAGGTTGCATTATTCAACAATTGATATATTAAGAAATTTCTTATGTAACTTTTCCAGGAAAAGTCTAAAACAGACAATTGGCTTTGCAAGGTTTAGATCCATGCAAGTTGAGGAAGCAGACTAATTTACAGGGCTACTCACTAGTAAGTCTATAAAAGAAAGTGTGCCAAAGCACCTTTCATCATTTCAGAATATTAGGTGTACACCACTTGAAAATGTGAACCTTTGTTAGGAGGCTTTACTATGTGAAAACTCCTGCTCTTTGTTTAGGAGAAATTAATAGAGCTCTTTTGCATGGTACTGTAGTATAGGTAGAAAAGGTGTGTGATGATGTACAGTTTTGTTTCTTTCGTCCTGAACAGGACTGTAAGCAAAATGAAGAGTTGGTAACAACGGGAGTTGCAGAACAGGACACAGGTGTTACTGTTGACACTCTCTACAAAAGTCAAACTTCGAATATTGATTTGTACATTAAAAGTGAAAAAGAGAATAATGATAAGTGGTGTGAATTTGCTGTTTACTTATTTGTAGAGGAACAGTTTTACTTGTCCATGCGACAAGTTATATGTAAGTACTGCTCTATTATGTTAGAGGAAAACAAAATGTCTGCTAGAGCAGTCCAGAACAAGTTAGAAATATTACCTATTCCAGAAGTATTTAAATATTTTAATGTTTATGAATCAATACTAAACCAAAGTATACATGTATTTCAAGTTATAGTTCGTGTGGAGCCAAAGACAGGAAAATTACCTCCAACTGACCTGTAGAAAGGTCTCAAAGGTAGAGGTGTATACTTGCTATTTGATTTTAAGCAAAATATTGAAACTATAGGGGTACAGAGAGATTTGGAAGAGTGTCCCTACCAAGAGTAAAAAGAAATGGCAAGAGTTAGTAGATGTTACTGAAGTTTACTGCAAAAATGTAGATATTCCTTAAAATATCACACCCATGGAGAACAACACATCACCATTGACAGGTCAGATAAAACATGTGGATCGATACAGATCAGTAAAAAAATGTATGGACATTATAGCATCGATCCCCAACATTCTAAAGAAGGTATTGGTGATGCTATTGGTCTGTATCAATTGAAAGAAGTGAAAGAAGCTCCCATCAGTTTGTGGGAAAAAGTTTAAAAGCTTGCTGTTTCCTGCATCTCTGTCATAGTGGACTGGGTGGTAGGTATGATGACCAGCCTGTAAAAATACCAGCGACTAAGTACAGATCAACTAGACTTTACTCAGAGAACCCCAGATTTCCCCACTGTATCCCTTACTTGTTTCATATACCTTTGAAAGTGACTTGTCTGGGTTGTTTTGCGCCATAAATCACATTGTGAAAACAGGTGTGCATCTGCAAAATGTATCAGCAAGGGAATTTGCTGAGAAATTTTAAGGAAAAGATGAACAGCTGCAATGCAACTTGATTAATCTTAAGGCATGTCAACCTGGGATGAATGAGTATTGGTATCATTGTAATGATGAGCTGAAATTCATTTTGAGAAACTTAGGAGGAAGGGCTAGAAATTAACAAACTCTCCATAGCAATAGAAATAAAAAACCCTCACCCACCAGGATTGCACCTTGGTGGCATGATTCATCATTGGGGTTCTTCCCGATCCACTGTGGATCGAGGCGTGCTATGACCAAGAGAACATGCCGGAACACTTGTTGGTAACATATATGATAAAGCTGGTGTTGTGAGAGGAGAGTGGAGTGAAAGTGCTAAGCTAAAAAATACCTGACTAGTAGGACACCGTACTTTATTCCCGAACACTTGCCGGTATGGTTAAAATCAGGGGGTGATGGGAAAAATAGGTTTCAATGAGTTTATTTCTTCAGGTCGCTCAACAAGTTTAGAGCCTTGCCCCTATTGGCTCTTGGACAGGACCTCCAGGAACCTAGTTCCTATTGCTACCACTCCGTGATGGTCCTAGTAGGAACACATTACCCAGCATGCCACGAGGAATCAAATAACATACATACAATTGATATTAGTGTAAGCTGCAATGGCACTACGTATCTATAAAAACAGAAAAGAGGTGAGAGATATTCACTGTTTGGATGTGTTAGTTGTTTGATGAGACATCAGAAAGAAAATCTTATCAACCACATAAAACTGAGTTTACAAACACTAGGCTGAAACGAGTTTTTCTACTTGCCACTTTTGTAGTTGTTCAAGCCCTGGCATGGAGAATCAGAATTGTTTGGACACTTTACTGTTATGAAGACACTTTCAAATCTATGAAAGACACCATTGAGTTCTAAGTATTTCCAAATCACCTTCAAATATTGAGAGAAGAGACTGAACAGGAGGTAACCATTGCTGCCGAGATATCCAGGGAGAGCCCCAGGGAGAGTTCTCGGAGCAGTGAAAGTTCAGCATCAGCAACTCAAGATCATCTTGAAGAACCAGTGATTCAAAACTAAACAGCTATATCTATGACTGAGGTGGAGAATGCAATTCAGCATGTAAGAGTTGAAACTGAACAAAATTCAACCAGTTAGTGCAGCAACCGAATACCAACCAGAAACACATTTTTTATGAAGTTAAAGATAAAATAGAGCATGGACACCTGCATGAGAAGAAACAGTGTGATTGTTGTTCTTTTAATCCAGTTCACCTGCATATACATGGTCAATCTGGCACTGAAAAAATCTTCCTAATTAAAGTACTCACCAGTTATCTACAGAAGACTACAGATTCAAATGTGTCATGTGTAGTTACTGCACCAACAGGATTTGCTGCACATAACATTCAAGGAATTACTCTTCATCAACTATTAATGCTACCTGTGGAACACGACAACAAACTGGAATACCAAATGTTTTCAGGTGACTCTTGTCATGAGGTAGCAAGAGTTTTAAAAAACTGAATCTTCTCATTATTGATGAAGTCAGCATGGTGTCAAACCTAATGCTTGTCGTTATACAATTAAAAATGCAGCAGATATTGAAAAATAACTATGACACACTGTTTGGTGGAAAGTATTTAATTGTATTTGGTGAGCTTCTACAACTAACACCTGTAAAAGGACAACCTGTTTTCAAAACACTTCTACGAAATGAAACAAAAAGTTCTCTAGGAAGTATGGGAAGCGTAAATATTTGGCAATACTTTAAATTCAAAGAATTAGTCCAAAATATGCAGCCAGCAACAGATGTGGAAATCGGAGATATATTCAGAACTCCTATTTGAGTAGGAGTTCTGAAAAAACAAGGAAAACACGCTTTGGAAACTCATCTTATCAACAAATTATTTCCATTGAATATTATACCAGCTCAACAAAAATTTATAATTTCATTTAAGAAAACACGTATATAATTTGTTTAATGCCAACCCTACATAGTGCTCCAAATCAATGAACAATTACTCCAACTGGAGAAAGAAGATATTTTAAAAATTACATCTACTGATAAAATGGAACATCGGGGAGCAACAGTAATACTGACAGATAAACTATAAGCAAAATTGGATTCTTTGGAAATGTCTGTATCAAAAACTGCAGGATTAGAGAAGCGGTTACATCTTTGTAAAAACTGTTGTATAATTTTATGTCGAATGTAAATGTTGAAGAAGGGTTAGTAAATGGTGCAATGGGTAAAGTTATACATTTTGTTAAATAACCAAACATAGATGACGTAGAATACCTGATAAAATGTGATGAGGTTGACAGTGTCAAGCAGATTGGTTGGTGACTTGTACAGTTTTTGTTAGTGAAAGACTTATATGTGCAGCAAAAGCAGTTTCCAGTGTCACTAATGTATGCTGTATCAATTAAAAAATCACAAGGGTTAAGTATAGATGCAGCTTTTTGTAAATATTGGTAGTACTGTATCCAAAGAAGGAATGTCATATGTAGCATAATCGCTAATTAGAACATTGTCAGGTTTGTTTTTGATTGACTTTGATGAGAAAACAATTAGTGCTGATGCAAGCTGCGTAAGGGAGTACAATCGGTTAAGGAGTGCATTTGCTCCTTATTTATGCTAAGTAACCTGTTTATGAAGAAAGAGTAATCTGTCCAAAGTGGAAGATAGCCAAACAGAATATAGATATTGAACAAAAGTACGGAAGGAAAATCCCCAACAATCAAAGAAGAAGAAACTAATAATTGATGACAAAATTGTAGGTTACCAGTTTGACAACACGTCAGGGGTCAACATCTAATCCAATGTTGTCAATCTACTATTCCATGTGCCAGATGTTGTTACTGAACTCCAACAAAAAAGAGATAAGATGATTTGTTCCGCAATATATGGTATTCTGCAAAGTTTACTCAGTGACAGAACTACAGTACATTCTGCTTCAGGAATACGAGATCTTATAGATGTATGTACTGGATCAGTAGTGTTTTCTATGAATAATCAACAAGATGCACAAGAATTTTCTATGGCGATGTTAGGAATATGAGAGGAAGAAGAGGTAGATATTAGTGAGTTATTTGGATTATGTTACAAATGGGAGAATAAGTATAAAGATTGTAAATTCACCTTAAGCACTGTAATCAATTGCAGACCGATTCCTCTACTTGACATTACCAGATTTCAAAACTGTACCTTTCCAGCAATTGACCAAAAAGGACAACCAAAATATGACCTGCCCAAACTACAAATTAGACTTTATATCTACATGGTTTCTAGAAAGAATAGGAAAGTACATTATAATAATGTTACAACGATGTACACTAGATGGGGCAAAATTGGATGCTGAAATAACAAGCTATGTAGCTGGACAAATATACATTTCAGAAATAACTTTTACTACTTGGCAATCATCTTTCATGAAGGAGTAAATACAATGTCTGGACATTATTTGGTCTATTTAAGATGCCAACCTTGATGGACAGAATGCAATTACCTCAGTCTAAAACTCAAGCCAAGGCTACCTAGGAGATTACCAAACTCATATCTCTTATTTCTTGGACCAAATTTCTGAGGATTATTTGCAGATAAAAAAAACTGGTATATGGTATTTTGTATTATGAGGGTTATGATTTATTAGACATTATTTGGTCTATCAGGGATAATCTTTGAAAAGTTGTTTGAAGTGTAACATTGGTTTTACCTTTCACAAAGGACTGTATATAACATCTAACAGTACACTCTCTTATTACAGTTAAATACTGAATGCATATAGTGCAATAACAGGAGACTTAAGATACTACTTAAAACTGCCTTAAAAAACAAACAAAAACTCTTTTGTTTCTCCAACAAGAACTTCTACATACTACTGTGCAGTATTTTGTATACATGGATCATCACTATTTTCCATATTATTTCAAGTACAAGAAAGGATGTTTTCAAAAGGATCTGCAAAATTAAATACTGCTTCACAATTAGAAGTCATTTTGTACCAAGTAGAGCAACATAAAAACTGTTATATCCTACATATTCATAGATTATTGTAGTAAGTTTAGAAAAAGTCACTAATTACTGAAATGTAGTGAGTGCAAAGCACAGCATCACTTATTAGTAGAGATGTTCTATGCAGCATGGTGTTTTTTTGCAATCCATTGATTGTTATTTTCCCCACTGTTCCATGATGATGCTATATACAGATCACTATTTATGGTGAAGAAGTATGAAAACTGAGAACAGTGCAAAATAGATAATAATGTTTTTACTATGCTGTCTTAAACTGTTACATGATAAGTAATCTATGTTGGTATAATTGTGCTATGTTGAAGATCAAATACTAACATATCTTTTCTTTCTTTTTTCTTTGTCAAAACTGGCTGCAGTTCAGCTGTATTGAATGTGTCAAGTCACTTTTGCTCCACAATTGGTTAGTCATAAGGAAAGTAATCCATCCACTTATGCACTCATTCAATCATGCATGCACAACTGATGCACTTATTCAATCATCTATGCAAAACTCATGTACTCACCCAATCAACCATGGACCCCTTACACCCTCATTCAATCATCCATGTACCACTCACACCCTCATTATTTATTTATTTTTTAAAATATCTTTTATTGCATTTCTTATTGAGATTGCGTGACAAAGCAAAGATTTTACAGGATAAACATGTCTTTCAAAGAGAAAAAAAAGAAAAAACGCAAATGTACAGAGATATATGCAGTCAACAACAGTTTGCTGTGTTAGCATTACTTGCGAATCAGGCATATGGTCTAAGGCACATATTCCAATAAGCAAATAGCCCAGAAATGGTGGGGTCACTTGAAAACAGTGTGGATAACATCAACTAAATGAAATCAATACCACTTCATCAAAGGGGTGCCAACATGTTTTGAGGGTGTGTAAAACAAGAAAAGCTCAGGGCATACAAGGCATCGCTATGTATCTGGTCATGCGTGTCAATAATTAATTACCACACTACGAGGGTGCACCCCCCGCCATGTTCCTCAGTAAAGCTCGTCCGCCCACTGGGGTCACAGCGCCAACAGAATCAAATCCGCGTCTGCGCTCGTTGGGGCGGGCCCAAGGGGATGTGCATGTCATTCGATATTCAGTGCAGCGCACTCATTATATTGAACATAGAACATTAACTTGAAAAAACAGTAACAACTGTAAATGTGAAAAAATCTAAAATAAAGAAACATGGGAGAGGTTGGGTGTTCGTGTTACGCTGTCACTAATGTGAAATGTCCGATGCGAGATGCGGCTGTTCTAGGAGACAAGGGAGGCCTGCCGGTGTTGTGTCTCTGAGGGGGAAGAGGAGGGGGGGGCAAGGCATGGGGGGGAGGGGGCGGAGAGGGGGGCGGGGGGAGGGGGGAGAAAGGGGGGTTCGGCGGGGAGGCACAAAGGAGCAACCATGGCCTCCGCTCTGGTGCCGCGGGAGCTGTATCCGTCAGGCTGTGGCGGGTGGGCCTCTTAAGTGTGCTTCGGCAGAGCCTTGCTTCCCTGTTGGGGTTCGAGTGTAGGACTGCCGCAATGGGCCGCCGCTGGTGCTAGCGCCATGACCGAGGAAGTAAGCGGGAGGGGGTATGTCTAAGTGATTCCTTACTGAAGGCATGCCCGGGTATACTCAGACATGAGTCCCTTGCTCACTGCTCCATCAGGATTCAAGCAAGCCGGGCCGACGACGGCTGAAATGCCAGAAACCGGTCCCCGGAAGCTTGTCTCCTTTCTGGTGAAGAATTGGCTTGGTAGTTTGGTCTGCCCTGTTCCCATGATGCACTGGGCCAGGGACAGACTAATTTGCATATACCCAGGTTCTGAGCTGGGATGGGGCAGTGAGCTAAATGACGGTGATGGATCAAGCCCTGATCTTTGGACTGGGTAAGAGTGGTCTGCTTAATTCAGACACTCTGTTCATCACTACCCCCTTTTCTGAATCGTTTTTGGCCACTATAGGTGTGGCAGGGTATACTCACACATGAGTCCCTTGCTCACTGCTCCATCAGGATTCAAGCAAGCCGGGCCGACGACGGCTGAAATGCCAGAAACCGGTCCCCGGAAGCTTGTCTCCTTTCTGGTGAAGAATTGGCTTGGTAGTTTGGTCTGCCCTGTTCCCATGATGCACTGGGCCAGGGACAGACTAATTTGCATATAGCCAGGTTCTGAGCTGGGATGGGGCAGTGAGCTAAATAACGGTGATGGATCAAGCCCTGATCTTTGGACTGGGTAAGAGTGGTCTGCTTAATTCAGACACTCTGTTCATCACCACCCCCTTTTCTGAATCGTTTTTGGCCACTATAGGTGTGGCAGGGTATACTCAGACATGAGTCCCTTGCTCACTGCTCCATCAGGATTCAAGCAAGCCGGGCCGACGACGGCTGAAATGCCAGAAACCGGTCCCCGGAAGCTTGTCTCCTTTCTGGTGAAGAATTGGCTTGGTAGTTTGGTCTGCCCTGTTCCCATGATGCACTGGGCCAGGGACAGACTAATTTGCATATAGCCAGGTTCTGAGCTGGGATGGGGCAGTGAGCTAAATAACGGTGATGGATCAAGCCCTGATCTTTGGACTGGGTAAGAGTGGTCTGCTTAATTCAGACACTCTGTTCATCACCACCCCCTTTTCTGAATCGTTTTTGGCCACTATAGGTGTGGCAGGGTATACTCAGACATGAGTCCCTTGCTCACTGCTCCATCAGGATTCAAGCAAGCCGGGCCGACGACGGCTGAAATGCCAGAAACCGGTCCCCGGAAGCTTGTCTCCTTTCTGGTGAAGAATTGGCTTGGTAGTTTGGTCTGCCCTGTTCCCATGATGCACTGGGCCAGGGACAGACTAATTTGCATATAGCCAGGTTCTGAGCTGGGATGGGGCAGTGAGCTAAATAACGGTGATGGATCAAGCCCTGATCTTTGGACTGGGTAAGAGTGGTCTGCTTAATTCAGACCCTCTGTTCATCACCACCCCCTTTTCTGAATCGTTTTTGGCCACTATAGGTGTGGCAGGGTATACTCAGACATGAGTCCCTTGCTCACTGCTCCATCAGGATTCAAGCAAGCCGGGCCGACGACGGCTGAAATGCCAGAAACCGGTCCCCGGAAGCTTGTCTCCTTTCTGGTGAAGAATTGGCTTGGTAGTTTGGTCTGCCCTGTTCCCATGATGCACTGGGCCAGGGACAGACTAATTTGCATATAGCCAGGTTCTGAGCTGGGATGGGGCAGTGAGCTAAATAACGGTGATGGATCAAGCCCTGATCTTTGGACTGGGTAAGAGTGGTCTGCTTAATTCAGACACTCTGTTCATCACCACCCCCTTTTCTGAATCGTTTTTGGCCACTATAGGTGTGGCAGGGTATACTCAGACATGAGTCCCTTGCTCACTGCTCCATCAGGATTCAAGCAAGCCGGGCCGACGACGGCTGAAATGCCAGAAACCGGTCCCCGGAAGCTTGTCTCCTTTCTGGTGAAGAATTGGCTTGGTAGTTTGGTCTGCCCTGTTCCCATGATGCACTGGGCCAGGGACAGACTAATTTGCATATACCCAGGTTCTGAGCTGGGATGGGGCAGTGAGCTAAATAACGGTGATGGATCAAGCCCTGATCTTTGGACTGGGTAAGAGTGGTCTGCTTAATTCAGACACTCTGTTCATCACCACCCCCTTTTCTGAATCGTTTTTGGCCACTATAGGTGTGGCAGGGTATACTCAGACATGAGTCCCTTGCTCACTGCTCCATCAGGATTCAAGCAAGCCGGGCCGACGACGGCTGAAATGCCAGAAACCGGTCCCCGGAAGCTTGTCTCCTTTCTGGTGAAGAATTGGCTTGGTAGTTTGGTCTGCCCTGTTCCCATGATGCACTGGGCCAGGGACAGACTAATTTGCATATAGCCAGGTTCTGAGCTGGGATGGGGCAGTGAGCTAAATAACGGTGATGGATCAAGCCCTGATCTTTGGACTGGGTAAGAGTGGTCTGCTTAATTCAGACACTCTGTTCATCACCACCCCCTTTTCTGAATCGTTTTTGGCCACTATAGGTGTGGCAGGGTATACTCAGACATGAGTCCCTTGCTCACTGCTCCATCAGGATTCAAGCAAGCCGGGCCGACGACGGCTGAAATGCCAGAAACCGGTCCACGGAAGCTTTTCTCCTTTCTGGTGAAGAATTGGCTTGGTAGTTTGGTCTGCCCTGTTCCCATGATGCACTGGGCCAGGGACAGACTAATTGGCATATAGCCAGGTTCTGAGCTGGGATGGGGCAGTGAGCTAAATAACGGTGATGGATCAAGCCCTGATCTTTGGACTGGCTAAGAGTGGTCTGCTTAATTCAGACACTCTGTTCATCACCACCCCCTTTTCTGAATCGTTTTTGGCCACTATAGGTGTGGCAGGGTATACTCAGACATGAGTCCCTTGCTCACTGCTCCATCAGGATTCAAGCAAGCCGGGCCGACGACGGCTGAAATGCCAGAAACCGGTCTCCGGAAGCTTGTCTCCTTTCTGGTGAAGAATTGGCTTGGTAGTTTGGTCTGCCCTGTTCCCATGATGTACTGGGCCAGGGACAGACTAATTTGCATATAGCCAGGTTCTGAGCTGGGATGGGGCAGTGAGCTAAATAACGGTGATGGATCAAGCCCTGATCTTTGGACTGGGTAAGAGTGGTCTGCTTAATTCAGACACTCTGTTCATCACCACCCCTTTTCTGAATCGTTTTTGGCCACTATAGGTGTGGCAGGGTATACTCAGACATGAGTCCCTTGCTCACTGCTCCATCAGGATTCAAGCAAGCCGGGCCGACGACGGCTGAGATGCCAGAAACCGGTCCCCGGAAGCTTGTCTCCTTTCTGGTGAAGAATTGGCTTGGTAGTTTGGTCTGCCCTGTTCCCATGATGCACTGGGCCAGGGACAGACTAATTTGCATATAGCCAGGTTCTGAGCTGGGATGGGGCAGTGAGCTAAATAACGGTGATGGATCAAGCCCTGATCTTTGGACTGGGTAAGAGTGGTCTGCTTAATTCAGACACTCTGTTCATCACCACCCCCTTTTCTGAATCGTTTTTGGCCACTATAGGTGTGGCAGGGTATACTCAGACATGAGTCCCTTGCTCACTGCTCCATCAGGATTCAAGCAAGCCGGGCCGACGACGGCTGAAATGCCAGAAACCGGTCCCCGGAAGCTTGTCTCCTTTCTGGTGAAGAATTGGCTTGGTAGTTTGGTCTGCCCTGTTCCCATGATGCACTGGGCCAGGGACAGACTAATTTGCATATAGCCAGGTTCTGAGCTGGGATGGGGCAGTGAGCTAAATAACGGTGATGGATCAAGCCCTGATCTTTGGACTGGGTAAGAGTGGTCTGCTTAATTCAGACACTCTGTTCATCACCACCCCCTTTTCTGAATTGTTTTTGGCCACTATAGGTGTGGCAGGGTATACTCAGACATGAGTCCCTTGCTCACTGCTCCATCAGGATTCAAGCAAGCCGGGCCGACGATGGCTGAAATGCCAGAAACCGGTCCCCGGAAGCTTGTCTCCTTTCTGGTGAAGAATTGGCTTGGTAGTTTGGTCTGCCCTGTTCCCATGATGCACTGGGCCAGGGACAGACTAATTTGCATATAGCCAGGTTCTGAGCTGGGATCGGGCAATGAGCTAAATAACGGTGATGGATCAAGCCCTGATCTTTGGACTGGGTAAGAGTGGTCTGCTTAATTCAGACACTCTGTTCATCACCACCCCTTTTTCTGAATCGGTAAAAGGCAGTCAGGGTGTCATCCCAGGCCTGGGCTATGAGATATGCGTGAAGTCCCGCCGTTTCTTCCCTATGCAAGGCTACGCTGTCTGCTCTAGTCCAGTTATCAAAGGAGTTGCGCCAGTGTATCACCTGGGGAGGTTCGCTGTTCTTCCAGCGCTTAGTGATGAGCCTCTTTACCGTTATTAAACCAAGGTCCCAACGTCTGGTGGGAACCTTTGTCAGCTTTGTCTGTTTGTAAAGACCCAGCAGACATGCCTCCCACGTGTGCTGTAATCCCCCTCCCACCCCCGCAGCCAGGGAGGTTGACACCGCTTTCCAGTAATCGTGTAGTGAAGGGCAAGACCAAAGCATATGTAAGACACCTGCATCGGTCAGCCCGCATCTCGGGCATGCAGACGTAGTAAGTCCGAAATAGCGGTTGATCTTGTCTGGGGATAAGTATGCACGGTGTATGATGTAGTATTGGATGATTTTGAAGCGGGAATTACGTGGGATGTTAAGTGCACCAGCTAATACCACCGCCCATTCCTTGTCGGTCCATACCCGACCCCTGTCCTCTGTCCACTTGTCTCGCAAGCGCTGGGAAGAAACCTGTGTGTGTGTGTGAAGGGCCTGCGCCAGCCAATGCACTACATGGGACCCGTTCCCCATCACATGTAAGTATTGTATTAGCAAGTGGGTTGGTAGTTCCTCAGAGAGGTCGCCCCAGGCCTGTGCAAGTGTGCGTATGAGTACGGCGTGTGTTAGGAACTGTCCTGCCGAGAGTCCCGTATCAGTGACCAGCGTCTCGAATGGGACTAAGGCACCCTCCGCAAATAGGTCTCCTACGGTATCTATCTCAGCCCGCACCCAACTGCCCAGCGCCGTCTCCGTAAGTGCACCGTTCTCCCAGGGTGTCCCTAGCAGCGGTAGGTTTGGAGCATATGGCTTTGTGGATCCCGTAAGCTTCAAACTTCTCACATAACATCTCCGTGCAACCGCCAAATGTAGCTGCATTGGGCAGCGGGTTTTGGCTAATGGGTGGAATAGTGCATGTACCTGTGCGACCGTCATGACTATGGTATCCTTGGTCGTATCTCCCAGGTTTTTCCCACTCAACCAGTAGGTCACCCACTGCAGTTGTGCGGCTAGGTAGTAAAGCTCCTGATTGGGGACCGCCAGACCCCCAGCTTCCGTGGAGGCATAAAGCATCTTCAGAGCCACCCTGGCCTTCCCGCACTCCAGATCATGCTCCTGACTAGAGTCTCTAATTCACGAAATATGCGTGTGGGGACATAGACTGGGGGGTTAGCATAGAAATACAATAATTTGGGTAGTGCTATCATTTTCGTCAAAGTGATTCGGCTCGGGACATTCAGAGGAAGAGATTTCCAGAAGGCCACATACGCCCTAAGTGATGAAACTGCCCTTATTAGACTACCCTCTAACACATCTGTGAGGTCTCGATACATAAATACACCTAAGTAACGAAAAGTGGTCGGATACCAGACAAGTTGTTCGTCCAGAACCGTGATTGCACATTCGGGTGTGGCGGCGTCAAAAGAGTACACGCCAGACTTTGCCAAATTGACCTTAAGCCCCGACATCTCTCCAAAGTTACGGGAGATGGCAGTAAGCGCTGATGGGAAGCGAGTCAGGTCTCTGATGTATGGCAGTAGTTCGTCAGAGTATAGCGAGACCGCATGTACCCCGTCGGCCAGGGGAATGCCCCAATCCATGCCGGAGGCTCGTAGTTGCGCTGCCAGAGGCTCCATCATTAGAGCGAAAATTGGAGGGGATAGGGGGCATCCCTGCCTGGTACCCCTGCACACCCGGATAGGGTCAGAGAGCAGCCTACCCGTGCGGACCCGTACAATGGGTCTCTGGTACAGGAGCTCCACTATTTGGATAAAGTCATCACCCAGGCTGTACGTCTGTAACACCGACACCAGGTAGGGCCATTCTACAGAGTCAAATGCCTTCTCAAGGTCGAGCACTATAGACATCCTGAGTGAGGCCATCGAGTTGTGGCGAGGCTCTGCACCCTGAACAGCCGATGTGCTGCGAGCTGGTACAAAACCGTTTGTGTGTGGACGAGAGCAGGCACCAGGGGGGCCAGTCGCTGAGCCAACGTGGAGGCCAGGATCTTGTAATCTGTGTTAAGAAGGGCTAGTGGCCTGTACGATCCCAGTTGGGTCTCGTCTCTGCCTGGCTTCGGGAGAGAGATCAAGTTTTCTTCATTCAGTGTAGGCGGGAGAGCAGAGTCGGTGATTGCCGCCTCGTACACCCGAAGCAATTCCGGAATTAGAATGATAGAATAGGCTTTGTAAACCTCCGTGGGTAGCCCATCAGGCCCCGGGGATTTACGGTTAGAGAGGGAAAAAATGGCTGCTCGGATTTCCCAGTTTGTCGCTCTGTGCATCATTTATCTCAGGTAGGAGTAGGGCAGATAGATATTCCGTTATATCGGTAGTAGTAACCTGCAGGTGGGACCAGTAGAGACCCTTGTAATGTTCCACGAAGGCCTCATGGATGGCTCTCTGCGTATACACAGTATTACCTTGGTTAGTGCAGACGGACGTCACTGGAGTGGTCTGGGCATCCTGCCTGATCAACCACGCCAATAGTTTACCTGGCTTATCCCCAAGGTGATGGGTGCGTGCCGAGTGGGCAGCATAGTTCAGATTTTTCAGCCTGTCAAGCAACCGCATGTGCTGTTCCCTTCCTGCCAGTAGTGGCCCATCATCCCCCTCCACCGCCTCCTGCTCCCCATGCAGTAGGTCAGATTCAATACGCGTCAAGTCTCCCTCTATTTGCTTTCGCATACCTGCCTGCATGCCCAGACAGTGGCCCCTCATGATGACTTTAAAGGCGTCCCATTCTAGTTGCGGAGTGGAGGCAGTATGGTTGTTCTCTTCAAAATATTGTAAGAGGCATGTCGAGAGTGCGTCCCGGAATGGAACGTCCAGCAGCATATCAGGTTGAAGTCTCCAGGTGGGCACCGGTGGGTATGGGCGCTCCCAAGTCAAGTCTAAAGTGTGGGGGTTATGGTCAGAGTGGGTACGGCCCAGATAGCAAGTATCCGTGACATGGGGGAGCAGGTCGCTTGTTAGCATGTATCTGTCCAGCCTGACATGTAATGAGTGGCCGCCTGAATAGTAAGAGTATACCCTAGTGTGCGGATTACGACCCCGCCAGGCATCGTGTAAGTCCCACTGTGACACCCAGTTCGTGAGTGCCCTCATTGCCCCACCTGCCCAAGCACTGGCTAGGGGAGGGAATGAACGGTCCAGGTCAATGTCCAAGACGCAGTTATAGTCGCCCCCCTTGTGCAACAACAGCGTGCCTCTGACACCATAAATTCAACAAACTTTTCGGTACCCAAACGCTTTTTTAATTAACGTTGGGATGTTTGCATTTAACTTTTTTTCTTTTTCAATTTTTCACAATACACAAACACAACCTACTGATGGGCATTGGAAACATTTCTTAATGTGTACAATCTAAACAAGGTAGTGTGTTCTGTAAATATATAGAGTGAAAAACAACTTAAACATGTGCTAATATATACATTAAAGACAAGCGTGTTCCAAGGACAAAAAACATAAGAAAGTATTAAGAGTATTTCAATGGTACAAGTGGATGTAAGTCTTTCCATCCATCGTTAGTCTTATTACTTTGCGAAAGAGCAACAAGGGCAGATTATAACTTTTTACTGTCCTCAGGCTGATAGTACTCTTCTATGCCAGGGGAGAGGTCAAGGGAATTATTTCCAACACGAGGGGCAGAAAAAATCCTGGATTCAGGGCTAGGATAAATTCAAAGTCTGAACTCGACTCGGTTGGCCTAAGAACCTCTCTCAAAAATGGGCCAACGCGTTTCGACCTTCTAGATGGCACTTCTTTCAGGTGAAGGTCTTTTCAGGGAAGCAAGTTCAAAAGAACAGGACTGGTGTACCGTATTTCTTGTTATGGCCACACCCAAAGTTGGGCCAGAGGTCCTGTGGTGTTGTTTGACAGTGTCTTGAGCTCCTTATTTCGTAGGGTATGGGTGTACGCTGCTCGGAGTCGGCATCAAGCGTCTTCTTTAGCCGTCCTGTCCAGGCGCAGACAGGTACGGGTTGATAAATTCAGGCGTGTCTTCTCTCTTCTTTTTGCAGCTGTATTCCTTCCGCAAAACTTTCAGATGTCGGTAAAGTTATAGTCGCCCCCCAGCACCAAGGGAACGCCATGCCAGGGCACCAGCACTGTCGACAGCTGTGTGAAGAAGTTTCCCTGCTCAGTGTTAGGGGCGTAAAGGGACGCAAGGACAATCAATTGGCCGTCTAGCTTACCATGAATTACCACATATCTACCCTCCGTGTCTACCCTGCAGTGGGAAAGTGCAAATGGGACCCCGGGTCGCACCCAGATCACCGCCCCTCGCGCATAGGCCGAATATCCAGTAGCATACAACTGCCCCCTCCATCTGCGGTGTAGAGTGTGCATCTCCGGGCCAGTCAAATGAGTTTCCTGCAAAAGGGCTATAGGTACGTGGTGTCGCTTGAGATATGAGTATATCTGGTAATGGCGCGATGGCGTGTGCATGTCACGCACGTTCCATGTGTATAGTTTAATCACCGACATAGCACGTCTAGACATCTGTCACTCCCCCGCCCGCCCCCCACCAGCAGCCAGCACAGTATCTCATTAAGCCATGCATCCACAATCATCATCGAAGAACCAGCGTCTACACTTACAATATGCATGAAAGGCGTGGGAAAATAAAACAAATCAGCCAGTACTAGGAACAAGGAAAACAAAAGTACAATGCCAAAGGGTCGACAGCAGAACATTCTGTCGTCCAAACGCTCTAAAGAGCTATTGAAATCGTAAGTTCAGGGGGGGTCGCTGAGCACCTGGGTCAACCGTTGCAGGCGCACTGGGCAGACGATCCGAGGGTGTCTCCCCCTACACAGGCGTCTCATGTGAATCAGCCCAGTTGCAGCAGGTATTCGTCCCATCAGGGGTTCTGGGCCTTCTGGCCGCAGCACTCCGCAGCCAGGCATTGCCTTGGAACAGTTCTCAACATATCATTCACCTCTGGAGGCATGACCGTCTCCACCACTCCGCTCTCTGGTCACCAAGCCATGCCTGGGCTCGCCCAGTGTCTCGAAGCCCTAAGCGATACCTGCTGTGCCACTCCGGTCAAAACAAGGTGCATCCTGGGACCAGAGTGCACTCGCCAGTGTCCAAAAGATGCCCAGCGGAAGCAGGATCCCGGGTAGCAGTAAGGGCTCTCGGAAACTAGCGAGGTGCACCAGAAAGCCTAGTCCGTCATCAATGAATGAGATCCGCAGTTTGTGGGGTGACAACGGGTAGCTCCATTGATACTTGTGAGTCCGGCAATCCATAAATTTGTTCGTCGTCACTGGGCATCTCTAGCGGGCTGGCCTCCAGGGCGGTATCTGTGTCCAGGGAACCGCTGATCTCCACTACCATCCAGAGGGCTTTTTGTTGCTCACTGTGGACGAGATCAGCTGGGGGGCCCACCTCCGTCTCTGTACGTGCCTGTCCCGCCGGCGAGGATCTTCGCCTGCGACGGCGCCGGGGCCCCCGGGAGCGCCGCAGGGCCGACGCCGATGGCGTCGCATGGGGTTCCGTACCCACACCCAAGTCCAGCCAGGCCTCAACCGTCTCAGGGGTGTTGAAAAAATCAGTTTTGTCCTGGGCCACCACGCGCAGTCGGGCTGGAAAAGGGAGAGAATATTTCAGGGCCAGCTGGCGGAGCCGTTGTTTCACCACCAGGAAAGAGTGTCTCTGGCATTGCCCCTGAATCGTGTAGTCAGGGAACAGCATGATCTTAGCATTTTCAACCCTTATTTCCGGCAGCTTCCTAGATTCTCGTAGGATGGCATCGCCGTCGCGATAGTTCAGGATACGGATAAGCATGGGTCTCGGGTTAGAACCTGCCGGGAGAGGCCGGGTCGGCACTCGGTGGGCCCGCTCCACCACAAAGTGTTGAGAGAGGGTGCCCTCTGGCAGTAGGCCCGTTAGCCAGCACTCCATATGTATCTCAGGCTCCCTTCCTTCCCATCGTTCCGGCAGTCCTACAATGCGGACGTTGTTTCTCCTCGCCCTCCCTCCCGCATCCTCCGCGCGATCCTCCAGGAATTCCATATGGTTGAGGAAGTCCTGCACATACCTGTCCGTCCGTGCTACCTTGGGCGCAACGTCAGTCATGGTGGCCTCCAGGGTGGCAGTGCGTTCCGATAGCTTCCTGTGGTCAGCCCGCAGGTGCGTGAGATCTATGGCAACACTGGCGATCTTCATTTCCAGGGAGGTGCGGGTCAGCTGCATCGACTCATCCAGCCGCTCCATCGCCGCCAGCATTGTGTCCAGTTTGGAGGCGGTCTGATCTTGGTCAGCCAATTTTGTCGCCTTCTCCATCTTCCCCTTCACCTGTGTGTCGCCTGCACCGGCTCTTGTCCTGGTTCCCCCAGACATGAGCACCTCGGTGTATTCCGTGATGTGAGTGCGTCCAGGGGGTTTCCCCGGGTCCTGGGCGGGGGGGGGGGGGCGGTCCACCTCTGGGCCAAGAGTATTCAGATCCGTGGGGGGCGCAGGACAATGTCGCTGTCAGTTCGTGCGGGAGGGCCTGCTGCGCACCGGACCAGATGGCAGCAATAGGGCAGGAGCGAGGTGGGGTGGGGGGGTGCTCTCTCCCCACGCAGCCGGTACCCACTGATATGCACGGGGGGCCAATGTCCTCCCGCGATGGAAGCCTGGAGCGGAAAGCAGGTGTCTCTAGTCTCTGATAGCAGTCCCCCGAGCTCAATTGGCCGCAGGGGCTTCAAAGTTCACTCCAGTCTGTGCGCCGTGGTCAATGGCGACCACTTTGAGCCTCCCCAGCACAGAGCGCGTCTCCCTGGGGGGGGCAACCTCCTCCTGCTGCAGGGCGGGCGGGCCCAGGGCATGTGCAAGGCATGCGGCTCCGTCTCCACCCTCACAGGTCGCAAGGGAGAGGCCTGCTCCGTGGCTGAATGAAGGACACGAGGATCGGGCTGTTGACCCCTTCCCTGGGGGGGGGGGCGCTCGTCGCCCATGGCAGGTAGTAGATTTACCCCAGCGCGGGTGAAGGGTGGCCCGATAGGTGTTCCACAAATGTCACTGATTGTCCGCACCAGGGGCCCCCAGACTCGGGCTCCAGCAGCAGGGCCTCACAGTTGCAGTTCAACCCCGGCCTCGCGTAGGCGCACGCCCCGGCCGGGGGAACCAGCCGAGAAGATGGCTCACCTCGCTGCAGCCGGAGCAGCTGAAAACATCCCCGCTATCCCCGACGTCGTGAGGGCATGTAATGTGTTCCTGCACAGCTCCGCTGGCGTTAGGGGCCGGTTCCGTGCAGCGAATATCCAATCCAGGTGCCCCCAGATGCAGGTCCCAGCAGCCGGGCCCCGCGATCGCGGCCCGACCCCGGCCTCGCGCAGGCGCGCGCGCGCCGGCCAAAAGAACCAGCAGAGGAGGCAGCCCGCCCTCGCTGCGACCGGAGCGGCCGGACACTTCTCTGCGACCCCAAAATTCTTCAGGGCATGGAGATTGCCCCTGCGCTGCTCAGGGCCGGTTCCGCAGAAATGGTGCGGAGTATTGACGTGCGGTAGGGGAGCTCGGCACGGAGCTCTACCCAGGCACGTCCGCCGCCATTGCGCGCTCAGCCACGCTCCACCACTCACACCCTCATGCAATCATGCAAGCACCACTCATGCACTCATTAAACCATCCATGCACCTTTCATGCACTAATCCAATCATCCATGCACCACTCACACCCTTATTCAATCAATCATGTACCACTCATGCACTCATTCAATCATCCATGCACCACTACTCATGCACTCATTCAATCATCCATGCACCACTCACACCTTAATTCAATCATCCATGCACCACTCATGCACTCATTCGAACATCTATGCATCACTCTTGTATTTATCCAACCATCCATGCACCACTCATGCACTCATTCAATAATGCATGCACCACTCAAGACACATTTCAATCATTCATGCACCACTCATGCACTCTAATGCACTCATGCAATCAATCATACACTACTCATGCACTCATTCTTAGATACATCCACACAATCATATACTCATTCAATCATTTTTGCACTGATACTAACATTCATAGACCACTCATGCACTCAATAAATCATACATGCGCCACTCATGGACTCAATCAATCATCCATGTAGCTCATGCATTCATTCAATCATCCATACATCACTCATTCTCATTCAATCATCCCTGCACCAATCACACCCTGGTTCAATCATGCATGCATCACTCTCGTACTCATCCAATCATCCATGCACCACTCACACCCTCATTCAATCATGCATGCACCACTCATGCACACATTAAATCATCAACACACCACTCATGCGCTCATTCTAATATCTATGCACCACTCATTAACACATCCAATCATGCATGTACTACTCATGCACTTATTTAATCATCAATGCACTACTCCTACACCCATTCATTCATCCATGTACCACTAATGTACTCATGGTTGAGGAAGTCCTGCACATACCTGTCCGTCCGTGCTACCTTGGGCGCAACGTCAGTCATGGTGGCCTCCAGGGTGGCAGTGCGTTCCGATAGCTTCCTGTGGTCAGCCCGCAGGTGCGTGAGATCTATGGCAACACTGGCGATCTTCATTTCCAGGGAGGTGCGGGTCAGCTGCATCGACTCATCCAGCCGCTCCATCGCCGCCAGCATTGTGTCCAGTTTGGAGGCGGTCTGATCTTGGTCAGCCAATTTTGTCGCCTTCTCCATCTTCCCCTTCACCTGTGTGTCGCCTGCACCGGCTCTTGTCCTGGTTCCCCCAGACATGAGCACCTCGGTGTATTCCGTGATGTGAGTGCGTCCAGGGGGTTTCCCCGGGTCCTGGGCGGGGGGGGGGGGGCGGTCCACCTCTGGGCCAAGAGTATTCAGATCCGTGGGGGGCGCAGGACAATGTCGCTGTCAGTTCGTGCGGGAGGGCCTGCTGCGCACCGGACCAGATGGCAGCAATAGGGCAGGAGCGAGGTGGGGTGGGGGGGTGCTCTCTCCCCACGCAGCCGGTACCCACTGATATGCACGGGGGGCCAATGTCCTCCCGCGATGGAAGCCTGGAGCGGAAAGCAGGTGTCTCTAGTCTCTGATAGCAGTCCCCCGAGCTCAATTGGCCGCAGGGGCTTCAAAGTTCACTCCAGTCTGTGCGCCGTGGTCAATGGCGACCACTTTGAGCCTCCCCAGCACAGAGCGCGTCTCCCTGGGGGGGGCAACCTCCTCCTGCTGCAGGGCGGGCGGGCCCAGGGCATGTGCAAGGCATGCGGCTCCGTCTCCACCCTCACAGGTCGCAAGGGAGAGGCCTGCTCCGTGGCTGAATGAAGGACACGAGGATCGGGCTGTTGACCCCTTCCCTGGGGGGGGGGGCGCTCGTCGCCCATGGCAGGTAGTAGATTTACCCCAGCGCGGGTGAAGGGTGGCCCGATAGGTGTTCCACAAATGTCACTGATTGTCCGCACCAGGGGCCCCCAGACTCGGGCTCCAGCAGCAGGGCCTCACAGTTGCAGTTCAACCCCGGCCTCGCGTAGGCGCACGCCCCGGCCGGGGGAACCAGCCGAGAAGATGGCTCACCTCGCTGCAGCCGGAGCAGCTGAAAACATCCCCGCTATCCCCGACGTCGTGAGGGCATGTAATGTGTTCCTGCACAGCTCCGCTGGCGTTAGGGGCCGGTTCCGTGCAGCGAATATCCAATCCAGGTGCCCCCAGATGCAGGTCCCAGCAGCCGGGCCCCGCGATCGCGGCCCGACCCCGGCCTCGCGCAGGCGCGCGCGCGCCGGCCAAAAGAACCAGCAGAGGAGGCAGCCCGCCCTCGCTGCGACCGGAGCGGCCGGACACTTCTCTGCGACCCCAAAATTCTTCAGGGCATGGAGATTGCCCCTGCGCTGCTCAGGGCCGGTTCCGCAGAAATGGTGCGGAGTATTGACGTGCGGTAGGGGAGCTCGGCACGGAGCTCTACCCAGGCACGTCCGCCGCCATTGCGCGCTCAGCCACGCTCCACCACTCACACCCTCATGCAATCATGCAAGCACCACTCATGCACTCATTAAACCATCCATGCACCTTTCATGCACTAATCCAATCATCCATGCACCACTCACACCCTTATTCAATCAATCATGTACCACTCATGCACTCATTCAATCATCCATGCACCACTACTCATGCACTCATTCAATCATCCATGCACCACTCACACCTTAATTCAATCATCCATGCACCACTCATGCACTCATTCGAACATCTATGCATCACTCTTGTATTTATCCAACCATCCATGCACCACTCATGCACTCATTCAATAATGCATGCACCACTCAAGACACATTTCAATCATTCATGCACCACTCATGCACTCTAATGCACTCATGCAATCAATCATACACTACTCATGCACTCATTCTTAGATACATCCACACAATCATATACTCATTCAATCATTTTTGCACTGATACTAACATTCATAGACCACTCATGCACTCAATAAATCATACATGCGCCACTCATGGACTCAATCAATCATCCATGTAGCTCATGCATTCATTCAATCATCCATACATCACTCATTCTCATTCAATCATCCCTGCACCAATCACACCCTGGTTCAATCATGCATGCATCACTCTCGTACTCATCCAATCATCCATGCACCACTCACACCCTCATTCAATCATGCATGCACCACTCATGCACACATTAAATCATCAACACACCACTCATGCGCTCATTCTAATATCTATGCACCACTCATTAACACATCCAATCATGCATGTACTACTCATGCACTTATTTAATCATCAATGCACTACTCCTACACCCATTCATTCATCCATGTACCACTAATGTACTCATGCAATCATCCATGCACTACTCCTATACTCATTCAAATATTCATGCAACACTCATGTACTCATGCAATCCTCCATGTATCACTCATGCACTCACCATGCATGTACTTATTCAATCATTTATTCATCAATCATGCACTTATACATTTATCAATGCAGCACTCATGCACTCATTCAAGCACCGATGCTCTACTCCTACTCTTATGCTAACATTCATTTTTCGCACATGCATTCATACAATTATTCATGCACTACTCATGCACTCACACAATTTTCTATATACCACTCATGCACTCATTCAATTATCCATGCACCACTCACACGCTCATAGAAACATCCGTACACCACGGTACACTCATTCAATCATCCATGTACCAATCATTTTATTTATTTTATTTTATTGAATTTGTATTGAGCTCAGCTACCCATAAAGGGTTTCCCGGCGCCAGGGACAGCCTAGAGAAGAGAGATAGGTATTTGCTGAAGCAGGAAAAGCAGAAAACATTTGATCAACTAAAACAGAAAAGTTTTTAGCTTTTTGCGAAAAGCCAACAGGTTGGTCTCCGTTTTGAGCGTCAATGGAAGAGCATTCCACATCTTCGGCCCCAAATGGGTAAAAGAGCGACCTCCCATTTTTGTCAAGCGAATTCTAGGAATTACAAAATTTGCTTGATTTGATGACCTAAGGGGACGGTTTGGCTGGTATGGTCGGACAAGATTGTGCAAATATGCAGGAGCAAAACCCTGACGGATCTTAAACATAAGGCACAAAGTTTTAAAAGCTACACGGTCAGCAATTTTTAACCAATGAAGGTCACATAGGGCTTGTGTTGCAGACATTCTGCGAGGAACATTGCACAGAAGGCGGGCAGCTGAGTTCTGCACAACTTGGAGTATATTCATTGTAGCTCTATCAGCTCCCAGATAGAGCACATTGCCGTAGTCGATACGGGACATTACAAGAGCCTGGACAACAGTTCGACGAGTAGACTCAGGCAGCATCCATAGGATCTTCTGCAACCAGCGTAGAGTATTAAAGCAGATTGCAGCGACCTTAGTTGCCTGTTGACGCATCGAGAGTTTCTCGTCGATTAGAAAGCCGAGGTTACGAACAACTGGCACAGGGGTAGGCAGTGGACCCATGTTACTAGGCCAATGTCTAGAACCCCACAGATCTTTATGTTTGCCAAGTACGATCACCTCGGTCTTTTCACCATTGAGTTTTAGCAGGTTAACCTGCATCCAGGCTGCAACCCGAGAAAGGCCGATTTTAAGGGCAGAAGTGTCCTGAGACCTACTGTCAGACAGGGAGAACACGATCTGCGTATCATCTGCATAGGAATAAATAGACAGACCGGCGTCCTCTACAATCGTGGCAAGGGGTCTGATGTAAATATTGAACAATAAAGGGCTCAATATAGACCCCTGCGGAACGCCATAAGCAGATGAACAGATCGCCGATTCAGCTTTGGTTGAAAATACCTGAAAGGTACGCTCATTAAGAAATGAAGCCACCCAGGCGAGCGCAGATCCTGCAACACCAAGGGAGTGAAGGGACTCTAGAAGAATGGAATGCGACACGGTATCAAAAGCTGCGCTTAAATCCAATAGTATAAGCGCAAAGGTCTCACCACTATCAATACCGTGTCGGAGTCGCTCAGTCACCCCCAGGAGTGCGGATTCGGTGGAATAATTGGCGCGAAAGCCTGATTGGGATGGATGGAGATATCCCGTATTTTCAACAAATTCGTTTAGCTGAAAGTTGACATGACGTTCTAGTATCTTAGAACAGGCTGGCAGTAGGGATATAGGCCTGAAGTTGGCCAGGTTAGCAATGTCCATGCCAGATTTCTTCTGTAGGGGAACGACCATGGCATGTTTCCATTCCTGTTCCACCCGAGATTCACTGAGAGAGATGTTAAGTAACCTCATTAGGAATCTGCGTGGTTCAAGGTCAAGTTGTTTCAGTATCCTCATAGGGACAGGGTCCCGAGGAGATCCTGACTTGATGCTTTTTAGGCATGACAGGAAGGAAACATCATCAAATAATTTCCAGTTGTGCAGAAACTCAGTGGGAGGGACAGAGACATTACAGCAAGAGCCAGATAAAAAGGGATCAATAGGGGGAGGAAGAGACATTAAGGATTGGTGAATGTCTTGAACCTTCGATATAAAAAAGTCCGCAATAGCATTACAATGTTTACCATCTAAGGCCGGCAACACAGGAACAGTATCAGCACCTGTAAGTTTGTTAACAGTAGCAAACAGAGTCCGAGGACAATTTTGCACTGAAGTGATAGTAGAGGTAATGTAAACTGCCTTGGCCCGTTTACAGTTGGCATGATAAGTTTTTAACTCATCCTTGTAAATCTGTTTAGAGGGAATGGAGTAAAATCTTCTCCACTTCCTCTCCAAGGCTTTACATTTAGCACGTTGGATTCTTAACTCATCCGAGTACCAAGGTGCTGGGGGACGCAAAGATCGAAATTTACTGCCCGAACAGGGGGCGTGCACAGATACTGCATCTGTTAGCCACTTATTAATAGGGGCGTTCAAATTCTGCTCAGTGTTATTGAGAGAAGGAATAGTCTTTGTCAGATGCAGATTAAAGGTGACTATATCGATTTTGTCCCATCTATAAGAGGGTTTAGTTTCCTCTACATAAGCATTGGCTATGTAAAGACCGGGCGGTAACACAAAGTGTACAGCATAATGATCGGACCACACCAGCGGACGTGCCAGATGAGAGCACTCAAATGGAAGAGTGGAAATAACTGGGTCCAAAAGGTGACCGGCAATATGAGTAGCTCCAGTATTACATAGTTTGAGATTAAAAACCTCTAAATCAGAAAGAAGAGATTTGGTAAGGGAATTATTAACATCATCTAGATGAATATTTAAATCACCAAGTATGGTGAAATTATTTGATTTCAGGAGTATTGCTGATAGACAATCAACAAGTAAGGGAATCCAAGAAGCAGCATTCCCCGGGGGCCGATAAATTAGCAGACCCGAAAGTGTCAAACGGGGATTAATCGTAAGTTTAAACAATGCAGCTTCACTACCTGGAAGATGTAAAGCCTCCAGTTTGCATTGGTAGGTGGATTTAAAAATAATGGCAATTCCACCCCCTTTACCTGAGGGTCTATCCTGATGTAGCATAACATAGTTAGAAGGGATCGCAGTAGCGATATCCGGACCCGAGCTGGCGTGAATCCAGGTCTCGGTCAGGAATAAAACATCAGGGGATTCCTCAATTATGAAATCATGGATGTTTAAATTATTCTTAGGGAGCGATCTACAGTTTAGGCTCCAAAAATGGAGCGGGGCGGGAGGAGAGGTACCACCCTTCGTAGGCTTCCGTTTCCCCCTACAGTGCTTAGTATACTGTTGGGTTTTAGAGAGCTGCATTTTGCCAGTAGTAAAACCGCAGCCGGGGCATAAAAAGTAGTGACATGGCAGAGTGCAGGTAGCGCAATGAGAGGAGGCAGAAGGTCGCAGAGAATAGAGTGCCGCAAATGAATAATAAACGCGACTTCCCTGAGTTGACGTACCTGAAGTCACATTGGTAGTAGACAGCCCGTCCTGCAGCCCGTCCTCAGCGCGGAAGGGCGCAGACGGGCGCAGACGGGCAGGACTCAGGCACGACTCCGGCTAAGCGAAGGCGACCCATCTGCGCGTCCCGCTGCGCGGTAGAGAAGAGCTTTAAATAGGCACTCCAGGCCCAGCTCGGTCACAAGGGCGTTCCAAAATGGCGCCCGTAGTTGTGGTAGTGATCCCAAACTAAGATGGCCCCCAAACAGGGCAAACCCCGGGACCCGGACTCGCCGAAAACGGCGATGCGCTTTCCTTTATATCCGGTGTGAGGGAGGGAAAGATGTTGAGCCCAGCCTGACCCCGGCTAAAAACAGGGGAAAAACGAAAATTAATACCAAAACAAATATCAAGAAAGGTGAGTTTTAAAATGAGGTAGCGCTAGCAGCAGCGCGAGCGCTAAGCAGCAATACCTATCAGGGCAGAGATGGAGGATTAATCGCCTTAAATAGGCACTCCAGGCCCAGCTCGGTCACAAGGGCGTTCCAAAATGGCACCCGTAGTTGTGGTAGTGATCCCAAACTAAGATGGCCCCCAAACAGGGCAAACCCCGGGACCCGGACTCGCCGAAAACGGCGATGCGCTTTCCTTTATATGCGGTGTGAGGGAGGGAAAGATGTTGAGCCCAGCCTGACCCCGCCTAAAAACAGGGGAAAAACGAAAATTAATACCAAAACAAATATCAAGAAAGGTGAGTTTTAAAATGAGGTAGCGCTAGCAGCAGCGCGAGCGCTAAGCAGCAATACCTATCATGCACTCATTCACTCATCCATCCACTGCTCATAAACTCATTCAATCATCTAAGCATCAATCATGCACGCATTCAACCATTCATACACCAACTATGCACTCATTCTAACATCCATGCACCAGTCACAGTCATTCAATTTTCCATGCACAGTCATGTACTCATTTGAAAATCCATGCACCGGTCATGCACTCATACAATCATCCATACATGTCATACACTCATTCAATAATCCATACACCACGCATGTACTCTTTCAATCATTCATCCACCATCAATCCATCCAAAAACATGTTTTTTAGACTATTGACCTTTAAACAGTGCAGCAATTTATGTCCATTGTCCGATGTCCAATTTCAAGTGCCTAAGTAACATTCAAACTAATACAACAAACTTATCAAAATCTACCTATTAAAATCGACTTTCAAGCAAAATATCTGATATAGTCCCATAAAATACACAAAACATCCTGATTACTAAAACTCAGTGATCACAGTTCTAACTGTCCTCATGAATCTCCCAATGGCACATGCTATATCCAAAAAAGGCATAGTAGTTAAAAATTCTGCAGCGTAAAAACTGTCTCCGTTGTTGTTTCACCTTTAAGCAGTCCAACAGAATATGCAACATATCACATTTAGTGTTCAAACCACAAGTACAATTCCCTCCTACATCAATAACTTTTAATTGTACCATATTATATATCTTGAGGGTTGAGTCCAACCCTTACTCTCAGTAGTTCACTTCTTAACAAGTGGTTTGGTAAGATATCAACATACTGGAAGCTCACTTTGTTTCGCCAAAAGTGTAGCATGAATTGTTCTGATTTCTTCCCACTTAAGTAGAGATAGTCGCATTCATAGGATAAATCTTTACCTAACGGATTTAACTCACTCTTTGAAAATTCAGTTTGTAGATTCTGTGGATGCAACATTGCTTTCATATCTTTGGCAGACAGCCCTTAATTCGATCCTTATGTGTTTTGCCCACTTTAATTCACTTTGCAGAATGTTGTTCTTGCACCACTGAGAAACTTTCTGTACTTTTTCCCCACTCAGTTTTCCCCAGAATCTTATTAACGCTTCTGCAGCCGAAAAGTTCCCTGAGATCATACCAGTTTCTAATCTTATTGCTTGGTTCATGACAGAGCTGGGAAGTGACAATAAGTTCTTCAAGAACTTCCCCTCCTCACCTTCCCACCTATTTTTGCCACTAACATACAGTAGCTCAGCGCCATATTGCAATTGCGGAGAGATCATTGCAACATAAGGTTTAAGGACTGGTCTGAATGACATTTCGCAGAAGTCCCTATTCAATTTTTTCAGGCCACTCACCGAGGCCATAGCCCTGATCTTAAGTACCTCTAGATGTATTTTCCATTTCAGGGACCTCTCAAACCAGACTCCAAGATACTTATGTTGGTTGACTAATTCAAGTTTCTCGGTGCCTAAGTGCCAATTAAATTAACTTTTTGTCTTCCCAAAGCAAAGCACCCTAGTTTAATCCAAGTTTACCACTAAAGTTTGACACCTACAGTAATCTCTAAATATGCCTAATTTCCTTTGCAGGCCTATTTCAGTTTGTTCTACAATCACAAGATCAACTGCATACAGGAGGCATGCTACATGTTTACCATTCATTCTAGGGCTAAATCCATTTAAAGTAGCTAGAGTCGCCGGCAAATCGTCAACAAATTAGGAAAAGAGTAAAGGGGCTAATACACACCCCTGTCTCTGTATTTTTTGTGTTAAAGTCCCTTCAGTGTGCATAATGACCAGGGCCCAGTTGCTTCTACGTAGCTCCTGAATTAGTCTTAGAATGTCTTTCGGGATGTCTTGTTTTTTCAATGCCTCCCTTGGGCAATTTCTGTCTAACAGATCAAAAGTTGCTCGGAAGTCTACAAAGCAGCAGAATAAATTGCCCCTCTGCTCAACAGACTTACATGCAATAGACCAGAGCGCAAAGCAATGGTCAGTTGTAGAATAATGGTCTTTAAAGCCTCCCTGTTCTGGCAGCACTATACAATTTGAGTCAGCCCACTCCTTTAACATTCCCAAGATTATTTGAGCAAATAGCTTTTCTGACACATCGAGAAGATGAATCAACCTATAATTTTTTCGGCTTTTTATATCTCCCTTTTTATGTATTGGCCTGATGATTGTGCCTCTCCAATTTTCAGGTATGTTCCCTGTATCCAATATCTTATCAAACATCCTGTACAATAACTCGGCCCACCAATTCGGACGGGTTTTTATGATTATTGCAGGCATGTTGTCAGGTCCGGACCTGCGAGTCAGGGTTAATCTTGAGATAATGGTTCTGATGTTACTTAGTGAGAATTTGGTCCTTAAGTCCGCAGCCACTTTCTCCCAAAAGGTTACTTGTACCCCCACTTGTTCCTTGTTTTTACCATACATCTCCTCTAGATAGTCCACCCAAACTTCTTCTTCTACCATACAGGTCATTATGCACATCATTTTTCCATATCCTTCTTGTACCAGTTTCCAGAAAAGTTTTATGTTTTTGGCTTCTATTGCGTCTAACATATGGCCCCAACGCCTCTCTTTATGATCTCTTTTGTGGTCTCTGATTAAAGTTTTATATCTTCACCTTAACTTCGTCAGAACATGACTTTCTGTTTTGTATCTTATTTTACCCACCACTTATGCACTCATTCAATTATCCATGCACCACTGATGCACCAAGTCAACAGCCATACATGCACTAACGCTGCCTTCACTGACCCATACAGGAACTCATGCACCCATTCACTCACTCATACATGTTAACATGCACCCGTACAGCATACTTTATCTTTTTTAACTGTAAAAGATGGTTCCAACAAGAACCTTTTTTTTGGGACCGTATTTTGTGATAAAATGTTTTTATTTATTTATGGTAACAAAAATGGCAACTGGGATAGGAAACACTTCAAAAAGCACTCAAAAACATGTGAAAACTATGAAGGGCAAAAAATATTTGTGATTTTTCTCATCATTTCGAAGAGTTGTGATGACAACTTTCTGGCACTCAACAGAATTCCACAGTTCATGCAGTATGATGCCATCCGGCAAAACTCTGGAGCCATATCTTCAACACGATTCTGCACCTCTAAAAGGACTCTCTGGCCTGGCATTATTGCTGCTGCCAATGAAGTTGAGGGTCCTTCAGCCTCTCCTTTTTTTCTGTTGCCTTCAGGCAATTGGCATGGAATGATTTTAAATGGTTCAGCATGGAGGTAGTCCCACAGGAATATGTTTTACTTGTGCCCCTAGACTGTGTCTTCTCACATATTGTGATTGCACAGGTTTAGCTACTGTCTTTGAATCACCTAAAGGAATCCTAAAGAAATCCCATGCAAATGCTTGATTTTTTTTGGGGAGGCCCTTCATCTTCGGAATCACCGAAATTCAGTTATTGGACTTCCTACTCCTCCTGTTGTCCACCAGGGGCTACATTACACAAAGTGCCCCAGGGGCGTTTGTGCCCGCTTTGTGCGCCCCAGGGTCACTTTGGTAATACAGAAGGGGCCGCAGACGCTTGTGCAGCCATTTCTGTAATACTGCTAGAGCTATCTTCAGGGGGTGTTCGCTCATTTGCATGGTTCTTGCCTCATGCAAATGAGGGCATCCCTTTGCCTCTGCACCCGCGCCATATTACAGACGCAAAGAACCTCTTAGGTGGCGCACTGACTAAGCGCCACCTAAAAGGTGAGAAGAAGCACTCTGTAATGATGAAAATGGGTCCTATGGAACCCCAGACATCCCCTTGCAGGAGGGTGCAGTCAGTGACTGCACCCTCCTGCAGGGGGGTCTCTAAACCCCCTTCAAAGCGCAGGCGGATTGCCACTTGCACTGTGAAAACATGAAGCAGCCACTTCGTTTTTCACAGGAATGCGTTGCCCTCAGGGCAGTGCGAGTGTGCGGGTGCCCAGGGGGCACCGCATTACATCCCTGTTGAACCCAGCACACCTGTTTTAAGGTGGGCCAGCCGCCAAAAGTGAAAGTGTGCCCTTACATAATCGGGGCCCTGATCTCCCACTGCAGGCTGAGTTGCCATTTTTGCCCGAATACTTGAAAAGTGTTTTATCATATGCCTTACTTTTACGGTCACATGATCTTCGTGATGACAGGTGTCATTTCGAATACTAGAAATTGCAACAACATAAAGATTTTGTTTAAATGAATTACACAAACATAAGTGTAAACTTTATTGTACTAAACCTGTAATTATCAACATACATATAATATACAGAAGCATCTATTTGCTTTTTTGCCCTAAATTGGCAGGGTATGCCCAGACGTGGGTCCCCTGCTCACTGTGCCATTGAATTCAAGCTAGCCTGGCTGTTTAGAGGATGGTACATTGAAACCGGTCCAGGGAAGACCTTATCGGCGCTCCATCCATCACCTCCATGTGTTTGCTTTGTTCACCCTAAGTTGGCAGACGTGGGTCCCATGCTCACTTTTCCACTGGATTCAAACTAGCATAGCTATGAGGGGTGTTACCCCAAAACCGGTCCCAGAATCCTTGTTTCCGGTCCAGGGAAGACTTGGCTTGGTAGTTCGGACTGGACTGTTCCCATGAGGCACACGGTCAACACTTATTTGCATTTAGCTCTGGTGGAGAAGTGAGCTAATCAACGATGATGGATTCGATCCAGATTTGTGAAGGGGCTGAGAAAAGTTTTGGCACTCTATCATCTCATTTTGTTTGCTTTGTTTGCCCTAAGTTGGCAGGGTATGCACAGACGTGGGTCCCCTGCTCACTGTGCCACTGAATTCAAGTTAGCCTGGCTGATTAGAGGGTGTTACACTGAAAGCGGTCCCAGGATGCTTGTTTCCGGTCCAGGGAAGACCTGGCTTGGCAGTTCGGGCTGAACTGATCCCATGAGGCACAGGGTCAAGACTGATTTGCATATAGCTCGGTCTGAACTGGGGTGGCGAAGTGAGCTAAAGACTGATGATGGGTTCAAGCCAGATCTGTGACTGGGGGGGAGTGTCTGAAAAGTGTCGGCCCTCCATCCATCATCACCTTGTGCTTGCTTTGTTCACTCAAGTTGGCAGGGTATGCCCAGGCGTGAGTCCCTTCCTCACTTTGCCACTGGATTCAAGCTAGCCTGGCTGATGAGGGGTGTTACCCCAAAACCAGTCCCTGGATGCTTGTTTCCAGTCCAGGGAAGACTTGGCTTGGCAGTTTGGGAAGGACTGTTCCCATGAGGCACAGGGTCAAGACTGATTTGCATATAGCTGGGTCTGAACTGGGGTGTCGAAGTGAACTAAAGAAAGATGATGGATTCAACCAGCTCTGTGACTGGGGGTAAGTGTCTGAAAAGTTTCTGCACTCTATCCATCATCTCCTTGTATAAACATCTATTATAAACATTCCTAAAACCATGCGCTCATCATGGTTATTAACATATTTGTGATGAGCACTATTGACACACAAAGTGAAAAGGTATTTCAAAATCATATTTTATTACAATGAAATGTAAAACAGAAGTGTAAACGGTGTGATAGTAATCCATTCATGTCTAGTACATTTTAAAATATGTTTATAGATGTATTATACACTTTATAAAAAACATGCGGTCATCGCGGATACCGCCGTTATCGCAAAGTTAAACGTCACGGTGAAGAACAGGACTCAAATTTGAAACTACTTTTCAGCAAAACTGAAATCACAAGGTTAAATATTATTGTAAAAAAATACCTAATGCGCACCCTACTTTAGAATGTGCCTATGTATGTGTTTTATACTATCTAAAAAGAGGGTACAGTCCCCGCGAACACTGGAAATTGTATTGAAAAGTGCTTTTTAGTTAAATAAAGCCAAGTAAAAGCAAAAACCACAAGTTTCAATGTTAGGCAGCTAAATCCCTAACATCAAGTATACAGTACAATATCACTATATAGGTCTTTGACGCAATCTTCGCGAGTACCGACATCCCTGCGATAACAGTTGATACAGCGGCCACCATAAAATTCACTTTTAACATAGTTTTTTGTGAAACTTCATTTAGAAACACAACTTAAAACTTTAATCTAATAAACCCTTAGGGCCTTATTATGATGTTGGGAGGACCTACGTCTGCCCGACACCGTTGCAGTCTTGGGACTGATAAACCTCCAGTCAGCAATCCCGACACCATTATTACAGTGTGACCGCACATAGTGCAGTCACATACTCCCATTTCTCCCAAACCTTCTTGTAAACTGGCTGTTGAACAAGCTCCCATAGTGAAATGGGAGTTTCTGTTAATTCCTGCACCATGTGGCAGGCACCTCACTGTGCCTTTCACATGGTGCAGGGATTAATAGGGGGGCACAATAGGTGCACCCAGGCCCCCAACTGGAGTCCGCAGGGTGAATGGGGCCCTTCTAGGGGCCCCCAAAGTCGCTTTCAGACAGCTTTCCATGCAGGAAATCCCAACATGGAAAGTCTGTTGAAAACCGACATCGTAATACCGACGGCGGAAACTCCGTCCATAGGGATTATGGTGAGGCTTCCGATTGGCTAACGAGCTCCTTGGGACCATCGGAATCCAGCTGGAATGACCGGCTGGTTTCACTTTTGACCGCCTGCATTATAATGCGGCGGTCGAAACTTAAACCGAAGATGTGACTCGGAAAGCCTCTGACTGCTGGTAATGAGGCCCTTAGTGTCCAACATACTGTAAATAATTTGTATATTTAAGTTTTATAGTGTTAAAAAAGGGATATTTCATGGCATCACCGCAACATAATCGCAATATCGCCACAAAGAAAAAAAGAAACACAAACAAACTGGAATATATTAAAACCTAAAACAAATCAGAGGAACTCATTGATACAGATGGATGAAATAGAGGGTCATAAGACACATATAATCAACAATATCCAATTTTTGAATGAAAAAAGAAAAATAAGAAATACACTGAAAAACATACAGTACAGGGCATTATATTTAAAAAATATACCCTCTGCGCCGAGACACCCTCGGGTATTTGTGCGCAATACAAATGTAATATACATTAACATAAACATAAACATAATTTTGAAACTTTACAAATGATAGGTCAGTGACATCACTGATGATATCCTTGATGACATCTCAAATTATATCACTGAAAACATCACTGATGACATTATCCGCAGAATCATTCACACACCCACTTACACCCCCATGCAACCTCTAATATGCCCAATACCATACAACCACTCATATACGTATTCACAGACCCATACAAATATTTTTTGTTGTTGTTTTTTTAAACTTTATTTACCAGTTTATCGCATTAACATTAAATATGTTAATAAAACATTGCTTATTTGCATGACACAATGTAAACTCTGGTCTTATAAAGTACATCCCCACTGTCCGTCACATTTGACAACTATTATAAACTGTGATAGCATATCAGCCGTTATCCTCCGACCCACCTGCCCCCTTTCCCAAATCCGTCTCATATGCCGCGGCAATACCTACAAGGTCATGTCAACTCACACAGATGCCGTTTAATCATTGGATCAGTCTACCCCATGCGAGATCTTGTTCAGCCCACACCTACTGGGTGTTTTAGGACTGCAAAGTGTCTGCATAGGTTTTGAGGGAACCCAAAAATGTCCTTTGGGTGGGAAGCCCTGGGTAAAGTGGTGCAAAACCAGTTTGCTGTTGGTATTGCATATGTAAGACTATTTAACCAATTCTGTAACTTAACCGCATCGCTGCGGCGGCTTTTCCCGCTGTGCGCGGCGGTTTTGAAAAACCTGCGGTTCATGACGAGCTCAGCTCGTCATGAGCGCATGGCAGGTTACGCTCATGACGAGCTGAGCTCGTCATCAGCCTGGAAGGGGTTAAGAGCTGCCTTTGTCCCCCACCGGAGCACGATCTCCCTTTTTGCCAACAACAAACCCACGGTAATGAATTGTCGGACCCCTTCAGAAAGTTGACCACATAGCCCATTAATGCGACCTCTGGAGGGGGTGTAATGTAATGTCCATTTCTACCATGTTTCCCAAAACTCAAAATATTACTTCCCAGTATGCTTTAATTTTGCTGTAGTTCCAAGTGAGATGTGCAAAATCTGCATGCGGGGCCCGCATTTCAAACAAAAGTGGGGCCTGGTCGGTCTATCTTATGAAGTGTTTCTGGTGTGACATAGGGCCTTGGTCATCTAGGATTGGGTGCCCCAGATCAACCTCCCATTTCCCCCGAACTTTGGTGTCATCAATTGGGATGACATCTGCATGTGCTTTGTATAGTTTAGAAATGAGGTGTTCCCCCCCTTACACTCAATAACTGTGGAAAGTGGAACAAATGGATCTGGCTCAGATGGGAAATCCGGTAGTAGCAGCCTCATCGGCGAACGCACCCGGTTATGAATAAACTTATCCATGAATGTTGCTTCTTTGAATTTCTCTTCTTTGGGCACAGTTAAAAATTTCCCGTCCATGAACCAGTCTCCGACTTCACCAATTATATATTTGTAGAGAGTTTTTTGCACCAGCAGTTCGCCGGTGATTGGGATCCAATTTGTATTAATTATCAGAAGCCCAGGAGAGTATATTATGGTGGCCCTCATGATTCTGATCAATTTTTTCCAGGCCCAGCTGGTGGTAGAAACCATTTGTATGTCTTTAGGGTCAAGGGGTAAGCCCTGAAGGAGCACTATGATTAAGGAGCCTGTGAGGACTAAGTCAGCCTCAGGACGTAAGGTATGGGATTCTGGCATCAGGATGGAACCAGGAGTGGGTGTAGCTGCACTGGGCAACTAAATAATATAGCTGAAGATTTGGCGCCCCAAATCCACCTCTGTCATAAGGAAGTGTCAAAACCTCCCAACGAGCCCTGGGTCTCTTACCACGCCACGTAAGCCTAATAAGGTGAGTGCATAATGTCAAGAAGAAACTGCTGGGAATCGGTATTAGGATGTTATTAAACAGGTAGAGAAATTTTGGTAGGACCACCATTTTTATTAAAGCCACTCGGCCGGCAATCGACAGGGGAAGTCGCAACCATTTCTCAACCTGGTCCTCTAGTTTATGCATCTCTTGGCCGTAACTTAGTTGGATTATTTGGTCAGTATCTAAATGTATAAGTATTTAAAGATATTTTGTCGAGTCAGCACACCACTCCAGGGTAAACTTGCAGTCCCACTGAATAGTGCTTGAAGTGAGAGGAAAAATAACTGACTTATGCCAATTGATTCCCAGACATGAGAAGCGCACAAACCTAATGATTTCCCTAATAAAAGGTCCGAGGTTAGCCTGTGGGTACCGAATGTACAAAATGACATCGTCCGCATATACGGAGAACAGCAGAGGGCCCATATGAAACTGGAGTCCTCTCTGTAGATGTCGCTCTTGAAAATGTCGCACCAGGAGATCCATTGCCAAAATGAACAAAAGCGGTGATAACGGACAACCTTGACTGGTGCCTCTTGAGAGGGTAAAAGAGCGAGACAATGTGCATTTGCACAGATCTGGGCCGTCGGTCCATGATACAAGAGAGGGGTGAGATTAATGAATCCCTTGGGCATTCCCATCCTGCGCATTATAGAAATAAAAAACGGCCATTCCAAGGAATCAAATGCTTCTCGGTGTCTAGAAGGATCGCCACGTCTGGGACCTCCGGATAAATTCTGTGCAATATGCCAAATAGCGTCCTTATATTTAGGGAGGTGGACCTATGAGGCACAAACCCTGATTGAGCGGGGGAGATGATTTTGTCTAGCAGCAGAGAGAGCCGCAGTGCTATCATTTTTGCTAGTATTTTATAATCTAAATTTTATAACGGTAGCGGACTGTAGGATCCACAGAGCAGCGGATCCTTCCCTTGTTTAGGAAGTCAAACTATCACAGCCTCTCGAAGTGTTGGAGGAAGCTCATTCCACTCCAGTGCCTCATTGTAAACTTTTAGTAGTCTGGGGGCCAGGAGATCTTTGTAGGATTTATAAAAGTAGCCAGTGAAGCCGTCCAGACCAGGTGTGGTGAACCCATTCAATGCTTCAATCGTGCTTATAATCTCATCAGAGGAGAGCTCAGCCAAAAATTCCCACATGTACTTTTCGAGGTATACCAGAGCTATCTCCGAGAAATATTGTTCCAGCTCGGCCAGATTATGGGAGGATTTGGAAGTGTACAGTGTGCTGTTATATGTCAGGAATTCATCCCTGATATCTGCAGTATTTGTAAGGAGATTCCCTGACAGTGGAGGTTTATGATATAGGATTTTCCATAAGGGGGTCTCAACAGACCTGCCAGGGTGCGTCCTGGTCTCTCCCCCTTGCCATAATGGGGGGCAGTAGCATATTTGCTCAGGAAATGAATTTCCCTATTTACAGCTTCACAAAATTCTGTGAGTAGTGCCAGGCATCGCCTGGTACCGTCAGGCTGAGGGGAGTGGAGTTGCGCTTGGTCTATGACTTTCAACTGCTGCTCAAGGTGGGCTAGAGTGCCCCTAAGATCTCTTACTACTCCTGCATGCTTGGCAGTGCTAACTCCCCAAATTAAAGCCTTAAAGGCCTCCCAGAGTAGTGCCCAGGTGTCTACCGATCCTGGGTTTAATTCGAAGTATTCAATTATTGCCTCTTTAATCTTGGTGAAAAACAGGTCATCATTCAAGCCCTACCCGGGAACCGCCACTGCCTTTCATGACCTTCGGGCCTGGGGACACGAGCCTGGAGCACCACAGGGGAATGAACAGAATATGTTCTGGGGAGCATTGTGGTGTAAGTATACCATGTGGTTAAGCCGAGGGGAACATAACCAATAGTACCACCTGGTCCAGGAATTATGTTGTGCAGAGTAATACGTGTCAGAGCTTACTGTAGGATTACGGCGTTTCCAGATGTCAAACAAATGTAATTTGCACAGTTCGGTGAGGGCGCATCGCGCTCAGGGCTTGGTGTGTGGGGTGGTGGAAGAGCTGTCTAATGTAGGATGTAATAGCAGATTGTAATCACCCCCCATCAATATGAGATCAGAGTCCGTGTGGAGAACCAAAGCATGGAGTGCGTAAAAGTATTCGGGACTGTCAGTGTTGGAGGCAAATAAGCACACCAACGTGACGGTGTAGCCCATCAGTTTTCTTGTCACTATGGTGTGGTGACCATCTGCGTTGCAGTGGGTGTTGTGTAAATGGAAAGGGAGTCGTTTGTGTATGAATATCGCTATGGCACGAGCATATGAACTATAATTGGAAAATAGCGGTGTGGGCCCCAGCTTGCTGCAAAATGAGTGTTTGTGGATTTCTGGAGGTGGATTTCCTAAAACAATGCTACTTCAATGTGATGCCTTTGTAGGTATTGGAGAATATGCTTTCCTTTTCTGTTGTTATTGAGGCCCCTAACAGTCCAGGTGATTAAGGAAAGGCAGGTGTGGTCGGCTAAGTCAGGCGAGGAGGTCATTTTCATGAATGATATGAAAGAGCAGTATGACAGTAGTGGTGATGTATAGCATAATGTGGCAACAACCGTTATGCAAGTTAGAACCGGAGAAACAAATCTGTGAATATTGCCCTTCCCCCTCTCCCCACCCAACCTCACATCTGTAGACTAAAGGCACCAACCCCTTCAAACCAAAACCAGATGCATCCAGTAAACATCCTAGTTGGAAATGCCATTTTACAGCACCATGCATTAATATCAAGAAACAAAGCAACATGAGAAATACTCAGGGAGGAGGCAATGCTCCCACACCCCCCAAGCAGTGGAAAATAATGGCCAATGATACGTAATCTGTCAAACATCAATGAAAATTACAGTCTGGAGAGACTGCAGTTTTGAACAAGTAGAATTAACTATTCTGTGGCGAAAAAAACGAAATTGGCGAATGAACCGCTATGTGGGGGAGAAGAGCCAGGCCCTGCCCCTTTCTGTTGGTTGTTACTGTTTTTAAGACTTACAGGATTTTTGCTCCGCGGCGGGGGACTCAAAGATGTGGGAGTGGCCATTGACTTCAATCATAAGCGGGCTGGGTATAAAAGACCATATCGTAGTTCTAGGTTGCGAAGGGTAGCCTTTATCCCACTGTACTTTCGCCATGCTTTTTCCACCATTGCCATGAAGTCCGGGTACAATGCCACTGTTGAGCCCTGCCTGCCAGTCTCACCTCTTTCACGTGCTAGATGGAGAGCTGTGTCCCTGTCTCTGAAGTTCATGATTCTAGCAATAATGGGTCTCGTGGGTAGCCTGGATTGGGGTGTGGGTCTAAGGAGCAGTGGCCTAATATATAGGCCACCAGGAGCCATTGGCTCTTTTTCTAGTGATTTAATTGAAAATATAGCAAATCCTATTAGCACTTTGCTAAATTATTCAGTGTTAGGTGACCTAAATCTGCACTTGGAAGAGAGCACTGCACATGGTGTGGAAGATTTGGTTGACTCACTAGATGCATTATTGCTCACCCAGAAAGTGAAGGGAGCGACCCATATTAAGGGACACCTTCTTTACCCCATTTTTACTAATGCTGACATAGCAGTTGATAATCCTCTCCCGGTATTGTGGAGCGACCATTACTTGATCCCTTTTTCCTGGTCCCCACCTGTAAAGGAGATGTCAGGAAACAATATGGTAATATCTAGCAGAAATTGGTCAAAAATCCCACTGGAAAGTTGGGCAGATATCCTTACTGATACATGCCCGATACTTGATGATGACCCAGAAATAGCTAAAAGACAATTTAATTACTGGATCGAAGCTTCCTTGGACCAGATAGCTCCAATAAAATGCAGAGATATTAAACAAGGTCCCAAAAAAATAGGATGGTACACCCCTGAGCGGAAAGTTCTGAAACATAAATGCAAACAGCTAGAGAGGTAGTGGCGGAAAGACTACCCATTAGAGAAAAAGCCAGTCTACCGTGAAGCTATTAAACTCTACAAATTAGAAATCTGTATTGCGCAATCGAAATTTTACGATGCAAAAATTGCATCAGCCTCAAACACTCCACGAGAAATTTTTACTATATTCAAATCTCTTACAACTCCCTCTACTAATAAAGTTAAATCAAGGGATTTACTGGGCAGATGCAAAGACCTCGCTGAGTTTTTTCATGCAAAATTTGAGGCGATTTACTCAGCCTTCCAAACATTTGATAGTTTGGATAATGAACAACAATCAGAAGCATTAAGAGACACTTCACAATCTAGTCTCGAATCCTTCCCACCTCTGAAGGTTGGAGGTTTGATATCTCTGTTGAACAAATTAAAATCAGGCTCCCCAACAGATATGGCTCCTCCAACCATTCTGAATAAGGTATCTATAGAAGTAGCCCCCACGATTGCTGCACTTATCAACACTTTATTGGAAGTTGGGAAGGTACCAGCACAGTGGGAAAAACCCATGGTAAGAGCTTTACTCAAAAAGGAAGGTTCGGACCGAGAGATATTGGCAAATTTTCGCCCTATCTCACTATTACCTGGAATAGCAAAACTAGCTGAGAAACATGTAAATTCCATCTTGTCATCATATCTTGAGGACAATGATCGCCTTCACTCGACACAGACAGGTTTTAGACCCCATCAGGGCACGGAAACTGCTCTGGTGGTTGTAGTTGAGGAGGCGAGAAAAATTATGGATGCAGGTGGATCAGCAGCAATAATCCTCCTAGACCTCAGTGCGGCCTTTGACACTGTCAACCACCAACTTCTTATTTCTAGATGCCAAGAATTAGGGGTGACAGGAACCGCACTGAGATGGCTAACATCTTTCCTGGAAGATCGTTCTTTTCAGGTTTTTGAAGATGACACAATTTCTAAGACCATGCAATTGAAATGTGGAGTGCCACAGGGCTCTTCTTTGAGCTCTACTCTTTTTAACGTTTATATGCACCCCTTGGCAAAAATTGTGAAATCATTTGGCATACAAATAGTGACGTATGCCGATGATACACAATTAATTGTATCCCTTAATCAATTGAGAGACAGTGTGGACAATCCCCCTAGGTGCCTTGAGGAAATCTCAGCCTGGATGAAAGGCTCCTTCCTACAATTGAATGGAGAAAAAACGGACCTTATGATAGTGGGCAACACTTGGCACCCTGGTCTGTCATTTAATTGGCCCAATTGTATGGGGAATCTGCCTACACCTAAAGACCATATAAAGAGTCTGGATGTTTGGCTTGATGACAAACTTAACATGAGGTTCCAGGCAAAGAAAGTGGCAGGGTGCTGCTTTGGAATGATGAGAATGGTGAGAAAATGTTTTCCTCTCTTACCCCTCTATGCGAAGAAGCTTCAGGTGTTGATAATGTCACGCCTGGATTACGCAAATGCGCTCTATCTTGGAGCTCCGCAGTACACGATAGACCTTCTTCAGAAGGTACTGAATTGTGCAGCAAGAATGCTTATGCATATCCCTCGAGAGAATCAGTGAGGAAAGCGTTGAATCATCTTCATTGGCTCCCAGTTGCTGAAAGAATTCAATTGAAATCTCTCTGCATTACGCACAAGATTTTAACTTCTAAGGGTCCATCAATACTTCATCAGTTGATCTCCCGATACTGTCCTAAAAGAGCTCTCCGGTCTGAAAGTAAACGCATGGCCATAGTACCAAAAATTAAGAGGGCCAGAAGTGGAGGACGACGTTTCTCTTATGTTGCCTCCAAAAGATGGAATCATCTTCCGGAACATATTCGGATGACAAAAGATCATCTTTCTTTCCGAAAAATGTTGAAGACTCATCTATTCCCAGCCAGATAATCAGTTCCTATCTGTACGCTCTCTTCTTAGCGCTGGGAGGCCTACGGGTAGCCATGCGCTTTATAAATGTCTCTTTCAATTCATTTCATTCAGTGAGCTTGCTCTACAATGAACCCAGGGGTAATAGAGTATTTTCCAAATAGGTCAGTGAGCAGCGTTTCTACAAAATGGTCTATGCGGCCAGTATTTGTGGATTTGGGTACCCCGATAATGCGTATGTTATTGCGTCTACTACGTGATTCCAGATCTTCATTCTTGATAGCTATGTTCTTTAGGATTTTTTCCATACGCTCCAGGCGTTTAGTGGATTGTGCTGCTCCATCTTCAAAATCGAATACCCGCCCCTCAGCTGTGCCCAGTCGACGATCCTCAACGTCAATTCTAGCCCCCAGGGTATATAGATGCTTTTCAAGCATTTCAAACCTGCCATCCAAGGCTCGAAATCCGGCTCTCAGCTCTGCCAATAGGACGCCTGAGTGATATTCGGGTCCGTGGTGGGGACAGTATCTTGACCCCCTCCGCCATGTTGGTATCAAGCTATTTGTTCTCGCCGCAGGCTTGTCAAATGTTAGAAGCCTTTTCTTAGGGTCCTTACGGCCCATTCCTCCCTGCTCTTGTGTGAGGGGGAGTCAGTGCTGGTGTGCAGTGGAAAGCCGGTGATGCAGCTGGACCAGAAGGGGTTTTATTAACGACTGGTGCATGAGGCTGAGCAGGTGGTGTATCCAGCAGGAGCTGATTTGTGAAAGAGCAAGTTCTGGGTATAACAGTAATACACGGTAGGCGATGTAGCAATCACAGTATGCAGTGGTAGTGTCAAGTGCCTCTATCTTGTTGTGCGCAGGAAGATCGCGCCAAACTGGGCAGCAGGTGTAGATATCTGAGGCAAATCAGAGGGACAAAAAGCCAGTGGTGCTTCCGTGTTGTCCAGCTCACGTAAAAATGGCAGCTGTGAAGTACACCTTCCCCAGGCCTCCCAGGGGTCCTCTGGACACCGCTCACAGCCTCCCGCAGCAGTCGCCGGGCAGGAAGCCCTGGTTCCCATGGTGTGGCACAGAGTCTGCTTGTGATGGGCATCAGGGATCCCTGTCCCCTACCCCGCCCTCCTGCGGTTCCTGTCACCGTGGGGCCTCCGGGAGAAGTAACGGCCTTGAGTGCATGCTCTGGACCCAGCAGGGATCCGAGGCATGCCAAGGATATATCAGAGGGTGGGACCGGGGGGCAAAGGCCACCAAGCACCTCACTCACCGGACCCAAGCTGGAACGTGGCTCAAAACTGCTGATTTCTGGTTTTTCTTGGGGGCAGCATCCTCCACAAGTCTTCTCCTCCTTCTTGGGATCGCGGGATCTTGCTCAGGATACAATTGCAGTTGATGTAGAGGCGACAGAAAGCATTTTGCTGGTTGCGACTGGCAGAGTTTCAGTGCAGCGCGGCCATCGCGGTCGGCTGCCTGGCGACGCCCCGACCCATACAAATAGTTAAGACACCCACTCACCGATCCATAGAGGCACTCACAGATTATCTCATGCATACAGTCACTAAAGCAACCACTAACTCATATAAGTAACCACTGATGCACATACCAATACAGTCAGTCAGACATCTAGTCATGCACACATACAGACACTTACATAACCACTCATACACCCATACACCCACTCACACACTGATTCACTCTCTCATACAGCTACTGACATATCTACTCACTCACCCACACAGTCATTCACACAGCCGCTCACTCCCCGTACAGTTACTCAAACACCTGCTCAAATAGGAGAAGGGATTAATATCATGAGCAATGATACAACATCTTTTAGACCATCTTCCAGATTTACTCCTACGACAGGGAAAGATGCGGTTGATATCTATAATGAACTAGTAACTAATGATTTGAAACAACTATGTATCAGCACGTTTTCACAGCATAAAAAAATACCACATAAAAAAATACCACAGCAACAACGTGACTATTATGCTTTGGTTAAGAAACTAGCTATGAATTCTGAATGTATTGCTTGCAATGCAGATAAAGGCGGAAATGTGGTGCTTTGGGGCAAACAACAGTGTCTACTTGAAACCTATAGGCAGCTGAATAACCGTTCAAACTATGTAAAAATAACTGAGTCGATTATGCAAAATAGTCATGTTTTGTATAATTGTAAACTATCTGAATGGTACACAAAAGGGCTGTTAAAACAGGAGGAAATTACTTTTTTAAAAATCAGTAACCCAGTGACACCAGTGATGTACTTAATTCCTAAGGTACATAAAGATCAGTATAATCCACCAGGCCGTCCTATAATTTCTGCCATCAATAGTGCCTTAGTTAACACCTCAAAATTTGTAGACTCTTTTGTGTGCCATTTGACAAAGTGCCTCCCATCGTATATTCAAGATACGGGTGACTTTCTCAAACTAGTGTATGATTTACCCTGGGAAAGTGATTTCTTATTGGCCACTATTGATGTAACAAGTCTGTACACCTGTATCCGTCATGATGATGGCCTTAATGCTGTTAGGCAATGGACCAGTTAAATTCTGGGCACACACACACAGATGCTAATTGAGATAACAGCATTCTGTTTGAAAAACAACTACTTTATTTTTAATGGTGAGTTATTTCATCAGGTGTCTGGTACAGCAAAGGGCACCTGCTTCACCCCCAGCTTTGCTAATTTGCATATGGGATGGTGGGATGAGCAGGTGGTCCAGAAACTGTATCCGGACATTTGGCAGAATAATGTGATACATTGGAGTAGATTCATCGATGACCTTTTCATCGTATGGAAGTGCTCTGAGGAATCTTTAGTTGAATTCATTGAAATGTTACAAAAAAATGATTTAAACTTATTTTACTAGCTCTATTAGTGACACCAGTATTAATTTCTTAGATTTAACCATCTACATCAAGGAAGGCAAATTAGAAACTGCTTTGTATCAGAAAACAATGGCCGGCAATACATTGCTACACGCCAAGAGTGTCCATCCCCAAAACCTAATCAAGAGCATCCCATATGGGGAAAGTCTAAGGACAACTCGGAATTGCAGTAATCAGGAAAGTTGTGGCGTAGAATTAAAGACATTGCAGGCACATTTCAAAGCAAGAGGCTATCCTGAACAATGTATTAATTCAGCGATTACAAGAGCCAAAAAGAGAACGAGGGAAGAAATTCTCTTTAACAAAAGCAACACCAGAAACAAAAAAGAAAGCTTAAACAAAAATGAGTGTAGGATGAATACCACGTTCAACACACAACATAAAAGGCAAGGAGTATCTTGCCCAGCATTGGCACCTGATTCGCAGCGATCCAGTGTTAAGGAAGATTGTCCAAAAAAGGGCCCAACTAACATTCAGGAAAGCTAGAAGCTTTAAGCAAATGTTGGTTAGCAACGTCTTAAAAACTCTCCCACCACCAAGAAACCAACTACAATGTGGTTAAGTAAGAAAGAAGGCTCCATAAAATGCACCAAGTGCAAAGCTTGCGTCCCTCCATGGAAATAATACCACCGTGTACACATCGGGACTAGCCAGTAAATAATTTAAGATCAGAGGCCATTACACATGCAAAACAGACCATGCTGTCTATGTGCTTCAGTGCCCTTGTGGCTTGAGGTACGTGGGCAGCACGATCTTACCTGTCCAAAAGAATGTTTTACAACACCTAAATTAAAAATGGAGACAAAGCGTATCCAGTGTCACGCCACTTTGAACGATATCATCAGAAGAATATAACTGGACTGTCTTACTATGTTATAGACGCAGTTAAATCAAATGAGAGAGGAGGCAACCATGAGAAATATTTGAGAAGATTAGAATCAATGTATATAATCAAACTACATTGTAAAATCCCTGCTGGTTTAAATATGGAGGAAGAATTACACACTCAATTGTAATATACTATATTGAATCGTGCTTCTTCCCTCCTGTTTGTTTTTAAACCATTGAATATACTCACATTTCTTTAGGTGTTTTTTGGGGGATTTTCCACACTACAATTGTCACATATGCAGTAAGTTTGTATTTCGAAATTTTACCTTTTTCTGCTTATGTAATGCCCACTTGAGCTATATACTAATTAATGTGCAAAGAACATGCACCGGGTATTGTAGCATATCACAGTATGCATTTATTAGTATGAATAAGTTTGTACTTTTATTGTGTATTAATAAGGGATCTTTTGATCATGTAAGAATGGGCACTAGCCCTGCATTGAGGACTATTTTAGCGTCCGGATGTCGAGCATGCATGTCACTGCATTTTAATAACTTGCAGCTTTGTTTACAGCGCTAATAAAAATTGATTGTGAGCTGGTCACATAATTCTAAATGAGGGTAATGAATTTTAAAATATCCCATTTGAATTTGAGGCAATGCGAGTTAAACGTTGAGTTTATGGTGATTCAAAGTTGGGTAAAAAGAAAACTACTAGTCTTTTTTCTAATATACTGCATTTGTAGTACGAACATGTGACATTGTTATGATGTGTTTAAATTGGTGGTAAACTTTATTTCACACCTTTGGTGAACAAGCCTGAAGGACAGGCGAAACGCGTCCAGCAGCTGACAAATAAATTCTTTATTTGAGCAAGACACGGCGTCTTCATCCTTTACTTCAGTATAGGGAATTTTGGAGAATTCAATGCGGACCTTGCTGGGTTGGTCCGCGCGGACGACGCACCCTTTTTTCTGGAGCTGTGGCAGTTTTAATCGAGCATACATGCTCTGTTTAATATATATATATATATATATATATATGACGAAAATTCTTCAACTGCAAGAAGAAAGGAGGAACCAGACGGGGAATGCAGGTGAAGCATTTAATTACAACAGCAAAGGCATGACGCGTTTCGACGTGAATGTCTTCCTCAGATGCCCGCTAACACCATGCTTACACGCCTGCCACTCGTAAATACTCCATCCGTTCTGTCTTTAATGACGTAGTCAGGTGGGCCGGCTCAGAGTCACCATCATGGCTGTGGTTGTCATCGGAAGACCACAGTTCCCAGAATGCCCCTCTCACGGGAAAACTGGGTCGGGATCTCTTTCACGGCACCATGTATCCCTTCCTGGGTCCTGGCTGTAAGTAAGAACGTGGTACGAGTGCTCTGGCAAAGCACAGTGGCTGAAACAAACACAACACCTGAGCCCCCTAGACGCCTCAACCGTACAGTCCTCATTCAGCCAGGCCTGAAATTGCGAAATCAGTGTTCCGGAATTCCTCCATGTAGTCATGGACTGCTGTCTGCAGCGGCGCTGTCTCTGGAAGGGGATACGGTGGGTATTGAGCGATCCAATACCTTGGATGTACGAAATTGCCGAAGCTTGTCCTTGTAGCTCAAACCACTTGGTGGGGCGGGTACCCTCCTGGCGTGCTCCGGACACTGCACGCTGTATATGACGAAAATTCTTCAACTGCAAGAAGAAAGGAGGAACCAGACGGGGAATTCAGGTGAAGCATTTAATTACAACAGCAAAGGCATGACGCGTTTCGACGTGAATGTCTTCCACAGATGCCCGCTAACACCATGCTTACACGCCTGCCACTCGGAAATACTCCATATATATATATATGGCCAAACAAAGTACTGAATCCGATGCGCTCGTTGCTAGCGGGTGCCGATCTTGAGACCATACCAAGCCTCGTATTGAATTAAACAGCAAAAGTCAGAGAAAGACAGCACTCCAGAAGACAGAAACTTTCGTGAAGCTTGTTTATTCAAGCATAATGGAATCCGCCACCATTCACCACCCACCAACGTTTTGAACAAGAGATGGACACCGTGACAAAGAACATCTCTTGTTCGAAACGTTGGTGGGTGATGAATGGTGGCGGATTCCATTATGCTTGAATAAACAAGCTTAACGAAAGTTCCTGTCTTCTGGAGTGCGGTCTTTTTCTGACTTTTGCTGTTTAATATATATATATATATGTATATAAAATGGGGGTCTCTAGTTGGCAAGGGTTTGCACCTTTATCCAAGTTGGGACCGTTCTTCCTTGTCAGGATAAGGGAGTTACACTCCTAAAATAACCCCTGCTCTTCCCCTTGGTAACTTGGCACGAGCAGTAAGGTTAATCTTAGGGCAGTGTGTAAAGCATTTTCACATAACCAACAGTAATACAGTGAAAGCACTACAAAAGGACACCAGACCAGTTTAGAAAAATATCCAATATTGTATATACTCAAAACAAGACCAAAAAGATAGAAATCCACAATATAGTACTTAAAAATGTATACTTTTCAAGAATACTTGAAAAACACAGTTCGTACGAGTTGGTAGCTCAATTCGGGGCTACCGCGATACTGAAAACAACAGAGTCTACCAGTTCCAGCCGACCGCACTGGTACCGGTTAGCGAAAGCGTTGACAGACTCGGCAACCGTACCTTTCTTGTTGTGGCTGGCACTTTGGTGCGAGTCTGTTGTGGCAACCATCGCGGTTGCATTGCAAAATGGAAGAAGTGCTGGATGTGGTGCCCTCTTGATGCGGTGCTGGCAGCGGCTCGGTGATGATCATCCAGACGGCGTTGGTGAGCCCAAGCCTTACAGTGCAGGCGAGGCGGTGCTCGATGAAGTGCAGACAGGTTGCGGTGCAAGGGACAGAGCCGGTTAGCGGGAACTGGCATCAGTCAGCCCAGACTGCTGTGTTGGACGAGGCAGTGCATCGTGAAACTTATGAGCATTGCCCCCAACCCCGATGTGGTCACAGGTGTCGAAGTCAGCAGCAGCGACGGTGTCGGTGAGCGAGGTGGTGCAGAGTGCTGTGCCCACAGGTCATGGTGCAAGCAGTGGCTCTGTGGTGGCCATCATCGGTGAGACCAAGGTTGCGGTAGAAGATGCGGACGGTGCCTTCTGTGGTGCCGTCAGGACACAAAGCCAGCGACGGAGTCGGTTGTGTTTCCCTTCTCTGTGGCAACTGAAACTGCGGTTCCAGAAGCAGTATCCAGAGGTTGGTGAAGTCTTTGCAGTCCCTGAGACTTCAGAACAGGAAGCACGCTCTGATTCAAAGCCCTTGGAGATACTCAGCAGAAGTAAAGAAAGTTCAGTCCAGTCATTTCACTGCCCAAGGCAGAAGCAGCAACTGCAGGCCAACCCAACAAAGCAACAACACAGCAAAAGGGCAGTACTCCTTCTGGGAGCTCTTCCAGCTCTTCTCCTTGGCAGGTTCCTTGATTCCAACAAGTTCTAAAGTTCTGGGGTCTGGGCCCCACTATTTATACTACAAAAATCCTTTGTTCTCTCAGTCAGAAAATATCTGTGCCTAGTCCAAACCAGTTCTGTCCTCTCTGGCCCAGCTTCCTGGCAGGAGGTGGAGACAGCAAGGTGGAAGGCAGACCAGGCTGATTCAGGTGAAAGGAAGTCTCCTCCACTACTCTAAATGCAACCGAGGTCTATTCCGCCCAGCCCTGACTCATCAGACTTTCTAGAGCCACTGCACATCCCCAGCCCCTGTCACCCCCAAAGCCAGACAGACAAAACACATCCTAGCAGAGGCACACTGGATGGCTAAGCAAGAAAATACCTACTTTCTAAAAGTGGTATATTCAAACACAGAATGGAAAAAACACTTTCACTAAAAGATGCATTTTGACATTCTAAGTTCAGGCATACTAAACTTTATTTTCCTACCTGGTTCCCAGGGGTAGTTATGTTTATAGGATGTTATAGGCAAACTCCCCATTCTATCCTATAGGAACAGGCAGCCTTGCAATAGTCAAAAATGAAATTGCCAGTATTTCACTATCAGGACATGCAACACACACCAGGACATGTCCTATCTTTCACATACACTGCACCCTGCCCACAGGGGTACCTTGGGCCTACCTTAGGGGTGACTAACATATAGGAAAAGGAAAGGTTAGGGCCTGGCAAGTTGGTGCACTTGCCAGGTCAACATAGCGTTACAAACTGCACGCGGACTCTGCAGTGGCAGGTCTAAGTAACCTTTCCAGGGCTACTTCTGTGGGGGCACAATCAGTGCTGCAAGCCCACTAGTATCATTTAATTTACAGGCCCTGGAACTCTAAGTGCACTTTACTAGGGACTTACAAGTAAGTCAAATATGTAAATCATTGAAACACCAAGCCATAACACATTTACAACAGGAGCACTTGCACTTTAACACTGAACAGCAGTGAGAAAGTGCAGAGAGACTGTAGACACTAAACCAGCAAAAACAGAGTCAGAACCGGGAGGTAAGAAAGCAAAAAGACAAGGGGAAACATTCCAAAAGATGCCACGTCTAACACACACACACATACATATAGATATATATATGATCAAGGCAGGGGATCCTTCCAAAACGTGTCATAGTCCTCAAATCTGCAATAAAGTGAAATTGGAGAAACTCACCTTGGACTGCTGTGTCGTATTCTGGTGCGAGGAGGTAACACGCTGGTTGAATATATATATATATATTCACTGAAAAAACCATAGGTTTCAGGCCTTATATAGTTAGGAATTAGCATTTAAAAAACCTTTGAAATTCACTCAAAAGACTATAAGTTTTAGGGGTGTTATAGTTAGCTGGACATTTCACTCATACAAAACCATTGAAATTGCTCCTCTATAGTTAGTTATACTAACTATATTTCGCGCACCCGCAATCCACTGCTGATGATGTCACATATTACGGTTTATGTAAATGGGGATGATTCCTTAAGGAGAACAGGGGCTTGAATCAAAACTAGATTTGTCACAAAACACAATTACCCCTGACACCATAAATTGTTTTGTATGAGTGAAATGTCCAGCTAACTATAACACCCCTAAAACTTATAGTTTTTTTGAGTGAATTTCAAAGGTTTTTTAAATGCTAATTCCTAACTATATAAGGCCTGAAACCTATGGTTTTTTCAGTGAATTTCAAAGGTTTTTTAAATGCTAATTCCTAACTATATAAGGCCTGAAACCTATGTTTTTTTCAGTGAATGTCAACGTTTTTTAAATGCTAATTCCTAACTATATAAGACCTGAAAGCCCACCAGGAACCTCCAGTATGCGCCAGGGGACTTTATTGCAGAGAGGTGTAATGAAGCCACGCCCCTTTTTACACCTCTCTGCAACGCAGCCCCCGTGCATGTTAGAAGAGGGGGAACTAATTTCCCTTGCATACTGGGGGCCCCTGGGGGCCAACTAGCCCACCTGGAACCTCCAGTATGCGCCAGGGGCTGCATTGCAGAGGTGTAATGAGGCTATGCTCCTTGTTACACTTCTCTGCAACGCAGCCCCCTGGCGCGTTAGCAGAGGGGGAACTAATTCCCCTTGCATACTGGGGGTCCCTGGGGGCCAACTAGCCCACCAGGAGCCTCCAGTATGCACCAGGGGGCTGCATTGCAGAGAGGTGTAATGAGGCCACATCCTTTTTTACACCTCTCTGCAACGCACCCCCGTGCATGTTTGAAGAGAGGGAACTAATTCTCCTTGCATACTGGGGGTCCCTGGGGGCCAACTAGCCCACCTGGAACCTCCAGTATGTGCCAGGGGGCTGCATTGCACAGAGGTGTAATGAGGCTATGCCCCTTTTTACACCTCTCTGCAACGCAGGCCACTGGCGCGTTTGCAGAGGGGGGACTAATTACCCTTGCATACTGGGGGTCCCTGGGTCATATCTGCCCAAACGCCGATATTACGAACGATTGAAAATGACTTTTCTTGGGAAACATTTGGATTTGGATTATCATGTCCTATACTTTGGAATTTTTGAAAGACTGACTTTGAGGATGCTATAAATTACTCAAGTCTGCCCGAATTGTGTGGGTAAAATTGATACCTAGTCACTTTGAATAAGAATGTACTTACGTCTCGTCTAACATTTGGAAGAATTATCTAGTTAGATGACAACAGGATACCGACATAACTTGAAGGAAATAAGATTGCCCTGAAGAAGTTCTGTTGTACAGAACGAAATGCGTCGGCTGGCTGTGGTACATAAACTTAAGAAAAATAAAAGCATTTGAATATACACCAAGATTCAGCGCTTCAATAAGGACTCTAAGTGATATGATTTGATTGGACTTATTGTTCAAGTGGTGCTGTGCCAGACTTTGGAAGATTCTCCACTACTCTCTCCTACTTACTCTCTACTACTCCACTACTCTCTAATACTCACTCTCTACTACTCATTCTCTACTACTCTACTACTCTCTACTACTCTCTCTCTACTACTCACTCCCTACTACTTACTATCTACTACTCTCTACTACTCACTCTCTACTACTCTCTACTCTCTACTACTCTCTACTCTCTACTACTCTCTCTCTACTACTCACTCTTTACTACTCACTCTCTACTCCTCTATACTACTCACTCTCTACTCCTCACTCTCTACTACTCTCTACTACTCACTCTCTACTACTCTCTCTCTACTACTCTCTACTACTCACTCTCTACTACTCACTCTACTACTCACTCTCTACTACTCTCTACTACTCACTCTCTACTACTCTCTCTCTACTACTCTCTACTACTCACTCTACTACTCACTCTCTACTACTCTCTACTATTCTCTCTCTCTGCTACTCACTCTCTACTACTCACTCTCTACTACTCTCTACTAACTCTTTACTACTCTACTACTCACTCTCTACTGCTCTCTACTACTCACTCTACTACTTACTCTCTACTACTCTCTACTACTCACTCTCTACTACTCACTCTCTACTACTCTCTACTACTCACTCTACTATTTACTCTACTACTCTCTACTACTCACTCTCTGCTACTCTCTCTACTGCTCTCCACTACTCTCTACTACTCACTCTCTACTCTCTATTACTCACTCTCTACTCTCTACCTCTCTCTACTTCTCTCTCTACTAGTCTCCACCTCTCTACCTCTACCTCTCTACCTCTCTACCTCTACACCTCTACCTCTCTACCTCTCTCTACACGCACACATATACACATATATATATGCATATGCATTTATATATATATGTGTGTGTATATATATATATACATACATATATAAACATATATAATCTGCATATCTATATAAATACAAATATAAATGCATGCATACATATACATATATGCATACATATGCATGTTATTTACATGAAAGTTTCAAAAACACTAATAAAAGCAAAGCTAAGAAGCCACCTCATTACAGACAGAATGGCTTTAACTTAAACGAGGGCGAGATCTATTGCATTTTCAATGTTTGTTTACTTTGGTTCCATCAAGAAGGCATTCCGATGTGTCACACATTTGCCATAAATTCTGAATGTTAGCACTCTAGTGGTTCATTAGATCACTGTAGTAAAGCTACTGCTCACCAGGGAAGTCTGCTGCTGGTATTCAAAGTGCATGTTTCAGTCTGCATGTCAGAATTTTTTTAATGAAATAGAAGAGGATTTGAGAAGTCACTCAAAATGTGCCCTAATTTTTCTTTCTGAAGCACTAATCATACTTTCTATGGCAAAATGAACCCCCTCATTTTGTTCCTTTTTAAATTAAATGTTTTCAGACTTACCACTTCATTCCAATCAAGATGGCTTCTGGTGTGCCATACTTTTGTCATAAGTAAGACTGTTAGCGCTCTAGTTGTTCTTTAGAACACTCTGGGACATTCTGTCATTGGGCTATACTTGGGCTACATCTGGGTGATATTTGGGCTACATTTGGGCTCTTTTGTCTCTGGTGGCCATCTTGGGAGACTGCATGTCAGAATTTTTTAATGAAATAGAGGAGGATTTGAGAAGTCACTCAAAATGTGCCCCAATTTTTCTTTCTGCAGCACTAATCATACTTTCTATGGCAAAATATACCCCCTCATTTTGTTCCTTTTTAAATTAAATGTTTTAAGAGTTACCACTTTATTCCAATCTAGATGGCTTCAGGTGTGCCATACCTTTGTAATAAGTAGGACTGTTAGCGCTCTAGTTGTTCTTTAGAACACTCTAGGAGGCTGCAGTAGAACACAAAGGAATCAACTGACAGTCTCTGTCCTAGTTGGATGTACGTGTTTTACTGAGAATGTCAGACTTCAATCTCACATGACTGAGAAAGATAATGTGAATTTACAGAAAATATGCTTTCAGTTTAGCTTATAGACCCCCTTCCAAACCACTGTGGAAAAAGCATGAGATAATAGTTTTCTTTCAAACATGATTCATGATATCCCAGCAGAAGGCTTTTTCACATGGTAAAATCACCTTAGAAGACACCACAATTCCTAAAATGAGTATGGTACCATCAACAAATGATTTATAATGTAACTATTAACTACAATGCTTTTTAATGAGGTGCTATCATGTATATTGGTCCCAAGATGGCTGCCAACACTTCTTGGATGAAGTGCTGACAAGCCAATCAGATCTCACGATGAGATGTGTGGTTAGGCTCCGCCCAGATATATATGTGTTTTTGAAGTTAATTTTCATAAAAACCACTGGAGCAATTTTCACCAAATATAGCAAAGGCACTTCTGCGTACCAGTCCCTACAATTTTGACAAGTTTGGTGTAATTCCATTCAGCGGTTCGGGCTGTAGCCTTGTCTATTCATCCTATGGAAATTAACATGGGGAGAACACTTTTTGGGACCCCCCTTTTTTCTCGGCCCCCGCATGACGAATCCCCCCGAAACTTCCAGGGAAGAAGCGGAGCGGAGCTGGCCTAAATTTTGGAAAATTACACGCAAATTCCTCAACCGGCGCCAAAGTTATTCGCAATAGAATGTTGCGGATTTCCTATGGTAGCTAGGTCCTAACTATATATACCTACTGGCTATCGCCAGTAGGTTATATATATATATATATATATATATATATATATATATATATTAAAGCTCCTGTGAAACACCAATGGCTCGCACTCTCAGGCGGGTGCTCCTCGTAGTGGGGGTGCACCCACTCAATAAATTACTGCTCCGTTTCCGCGTAAGGACACATCCACTGACCTTGCGGATAAAAAAGCACTCTCGGGGGATAGATTTGGAAATGTATTCAAACTCCAAAGCACTGCATGACGAACAGACGCGTTTCGGTAATAAACCTTAATCTTTGATTACCGAAGCGCCATCTTGATACAGCTTATAACACACATGGTTGACAGAAAGCAAAGAGGGACATAGAAAGTCAAATGAAAACAAGTCCCAATACGAGCGCCATTTGTAAATGACAAATAACTACCATCACTCGCAATAGTGCCCCTGAATGGGCATAACTATATACACAACCAATCGAAGTATATACACAATCAACAAAATTGAGCCCTGGATGGGCATAAGCCTCCTGCTTCTAAAACATGTGACGCTGTAACCAAAAGAAATAACAATAGCACAGTGGGAGAGAGTGAGAAAAATAGGAGAGAACAGAAGGATAAAGGACAAAGAGGTTAGAGAGGAATATATACATATATAATACAATATAATACAAGTGGCAAATTCAGTAAAGATTGGAACCCCCGGAAAAGGAGAAGCCAAACATAATTATCACTCTAGCAGGATACTGCAGTACATTGCAAATCAACATTCCAACATTTTAGTCACCCAGATGTACAGCTAATTCCTCACTGATGTTAAGACCCAGAGGGTGCTTTGTCTGCATGTCAACGATGTACCGGGACTCTAACCTCCGGAGTCTAAGCAGCCTATCACCTCCTCTGGGATTACTTGGGACATGATCCAGGCCAAAGTAACTTAATAGATCCCTGTTGCGTTGATGAACCTTGTCAAAGTGGCGCGCAACAGGGTAAGTCTCATCGCCCTTCGCGATGGCCCTCATGTGTTCAAGTATTCTCATTTTCATGGGATTTATGGTGCTCCCTACGTATCGTAGCCCGCAGGGGCAAGTTAGACAATAGACACTGTAGGGGGTAGTACATGTAAGGAAGCTCCTGATTTTTCTGCGTGCTCCTACATGTGGAATGGTGTAACTCAGGACTCTCTTGCTAGTTTTACAGACTTTACATTTCCCGCATGGGAAAAAACCTTGCATAGAACCAAAGGCAGAGTCAGATTTCTTAACAAAATGACTCTGCACTAGGTCATTTTTCAGAGATTTAGCCTTCCTGAATGTTACGAGAGGATTAGCAGGTAGGTCTTTTTTAAGGATCTCATCTGTCTGGAGTATGTGCCAGCTCCTTTTTAAGATCTTTTTAAATTGCATGGCATTTTTGGAGTATGTTGTGATGAGGCGAAATTTGCCTCCTGATTTAGTATCCTGCTCTTTGTTCTGTTTGGTCTTCAAAAGGTCTTGCCTCTTGAGTTTGTTGGCTCTTTGGTACGCACTGTCAAGTATACTTTCACTATAGCCCCGATTTCTGAAGCGTTGTATACTCTTCCTGGCTGCATTTTGATATTCTATCTTCTCGGTACAGTTGCGCTTGATTCTCAGTAATTCCCCAAATGGGATACTTCTGATCAGATTGGGTGGGTGGCAACTACTGGCTTCAAGCAGAGAGTTACCCGCTGTCGGTTTACGATACAGTCGGGTGTTCATCACTCCTTTTTCTATATAGATGTTAATATCCAGATAATTCACAGATGTGTTACTCACTACACCTGAGAATTCCAGATTGATGTCGTTGTCAAATGATCTTTTGATCATATGGGATGGGCCCCTTGAGAAGGCTGGAGAATATATTAAGATCTTGAACAACAACGACATCAATCTGGAATTCTCAGGTGTAGTGAGTAACACATCTGTGAATTATCTGGATATTAACATCTATATAGAAAAAGGAGTGATGAACACCCGACTGTATCGTAAACCGACAGCGGGTAACTCTCTGCTTGAAGCCAGTAGTTGCCACCCACCCAATCTGATCAGAAGTATCCCATTTGGGGAATTACTGAGAATCAAGCGCAACTGTACCGAGAAGATAGAATATCAAAATGCAGCCAGGAAGAGTATACAACGCTTCAGAAATCGGGGCTATAGTGAAAGTATACTTGACAGTGCGTACCAAAGAGCCAACAAACTCAAGAGGCAAGACCTTTTGAAGACCAAACAGAACAAAGAGCAGGATACTAAATCAGGAGGCAAATTTCGCCTCATCACAACATACTCCAAAAATGCCATGCAATTTAAAAAGATCTTAAAAAGGAGCTGGCACATACTGCAGACAGATGAGATCCTTAAAAAAGACCTACCTGCTAATCCTCTCGTAACATTCAGGAAGGCTAAATCTCTGAAAAATGACCTAGTGCAGAGTCATTTTGTTAAGAAATCTGACTCTGCCTTTGGTTCTATGCAAGGTTTTTTCCCATGCGGGAAATGTAAAGCCTGTAAAACTAGCAAGAGAGTCCTGAGTTACACCATTCCACATGTAGGAGCACGCAGAAAAATCAGGAGCTTCCTTACATGTACTACCCCCTACAGTGTCTATTGTCTAACTTGCCCCTGCGGGCTACGATATGTAGGGAGCACCATAAATCCCATGAAAATGAGAATACGTGAACACATGAGGGCCATCGCGAAGGGCGATGAGACTTACCCTGTTGCGCGCCACTTTGACAAGGTTCATCAACGCAACAGGGATCTATTAAGTTACTTTGGCCTGGATCATGTCCCAAGTAATCCCAGAGGAGGTGATAGGCTGCTTAGACTCCGGAGGTTAGAGTCCCGGTACATCGTTGACATGCAGACAAAGCACCCTCTGGGTCTTAACATCAGTGAGGAATTAGCTGTACATCTGGGTGACTAAAATGTTGGAATGTTGATTTGCAATGTACTGCAGTATCCTGCTAGAGTGATAATTATGTTTGGCTTCTCCTTTTCCGGGGGTTCCAATCTTTACTGAATTTGCCACTTGTATTATATTGTATTATATATGTATATATTCCTCTCTAACCTCTTTGTCCTTTATCCTTCTGTTCTCTCCTATTTTTCTCACTCTCTCCCACTGTGCTATTGTTATTTCTTTTGGTTACAGCGTCACATGTTTTAGAAGCAGGAGGCTTATGCCCATCCAGGGCTCAATTTTGTTGATTGTGTATATACTTCGATTGGTTGTGTATATAGTTATGCCCATTCAGGGGCACTATTGCGAGTGATGGTAGTTATTTGTCATTTACAAATGGCGCTCGTATTGGGACTTGTTTTCATTTGACTTTCTATGTCCCTCTTTGCTTTCTGTCAACCATGTGTGTTATAAGCTGTACCAAGATGGCGCTTCGGTAAACAAAGATTAAGGTTTATTACCGAAACGCGTCTGTTCGTCATGCAGTGCTTTGGAGTTTGAATAAATTTCCAAATCTATCCCCCGAGAGTGCTTTTTTATCCGCAAGGTCAGTGGATGTGTCCTTACGCGGAAACGGAGCAGTAATACATATATATATATATATATATATATATATATATATATATATATATATATATATATATATATATATATATATGTATATATATATATATATATATATATATAAATATATATACATATATACACAAACACATGTACTCACTCACGTACAGTTACTGCCACAAGCACATACTGTCTCATACAGTCTCTCATACTCACTTATTCACGGTTACAGACACTCACATAGACATTCACTCACCATGCAGCCACACATACAGCCACTCAGATAGTCATATATGCAGTTGCACTTACACACCCATTCACATACGCATACAACTAATCATGTTCCATCACACTCAGCCATAGACACACTTATATATATTTTCACTCATCTATACTGTCACTCATACACCATCTTATTCCACAAGTACAGTTACCAACACACCCACCCAATCACACATACAGGAACTCATTCACCCACCCATACACCATTACGTCCACTTTTACAGACATTCACACACCAATACACATATTCACAAAGCTATTTGTGTACTCATACCCCTACTAAGATGCCACACATTCACCAATAAAAACTTCACAGACATACACTCACTCATGATTAGAGTCTCTGACATACATACTCACTCTTCTATACTCCCTATAGACACCCACAGACTCACCCATACAGACACTCTTTCAGCCCCTTACCTCACTATTTACATTTAACACAGTAAGTTAGGGAAAACCCTTACAATGACTGCATGATGATTTTGTGAGAGTGTGTGAGTAGTTGTATGGGTGTGCCAATATGTATGTTGAGATGGTTTATGGGTGCATGACTCGTTGTCTGAGTTATTGTATGACTGATTAAGTGGGCGTGGGAGTACCTGTATGGGTGATTATATGGCTATGTTAGTTGTTGATTGACTGAGTAACTGGCTGCATGAGTAGCTCCATGAGTGAGTGAGTAGTTTTATGAGTGGTTGTATGGGTGAGTGAGTGTTTGCATGGGTGAGTGAGTGGGTATGCAACAAGTTGTATTGATCTGTGAAAAGGTATGGAATGGTTCTTTGGGTGTATGAGTGAGTGATTGTATGAGAGACTGTATAGGGGTATGAGTGGGTGTGTGAGTGGTTCTGTGGATGATATCATCAATGATGTCAGTTGAGATGTCATCAGTAATGTCACTGACCATGTCATCAGTGATATAAAAAAGTTGGATAATCTGTACATTGAAAGTACTCTCATATGAAAGTAAAACTGCAGTGTCCCTGAAACCAAAAAAAGCTGTATAATGGGAAATCGATTCGCAGTATTAACACAAACAAGGAGATTCTGCTTTCCCAAAAAAGGTGTGTCATGGGCTTTGCAGTATCTATAGGACTACAGGAGAACGGATTAGTTCTAGAGGGTGTATAAAGTCGTGTGACATCACTGCCAACACATTGATGGCCCCCCTGTGATCAATGCAAAAAGAACAGATGATGGACAGGATGCAGAACAATGTCATACATTCACCCCAGTACAGAGATCTGGCCTAAATTCATAATTTTTTTGCTCACCATGCCATTCCAGTTTGAACCCAGCCATATGCAAATCAGTCTTGACCCTGTGCCTCATGGGAACAGTCCAGCCCGAACTGCCAAGCCAGGTCGTCCCTGGACTGAAAACAAGCATCCTAGGACCGGTTTCGGGGTTTCACCCCTCTTCAGCCAGGGTCGCTTGATTCCAGTGGAATGGAGATCACGGGACTCACGTCTGAGCATACCCGTCCCACTCGGGGTGACAAATGAAAAAAGAACAGATGATGGACAGAATGCAGAACATTGTCATACATTCACCCCAGTACAGAGATCTGGGTCTATATCCATCATTTTTTTGCTCACCATGCCATTCCAGTTTGAACCCAGCCATATGCAAATCCGTCATGACCCTGTGCCTCATGGGAACAGTCGAGCCTGAACTGCCAAACCAGGTCCTCCCTGGACTGGAAACAAGCATCCTAGGACCGGTTTCGGGGTTTCACCCCTCTTCAGCCAGGATAGCTTGATTCCAGTGGCATGGAGAGCACTGGACTCACGTCTGAGCATACCCGTCCCACTCGGGGTGACAAATGCAAAAAGAACAGATGATGGACAGAATGCAGAACAATGTCTTACATTCACCCCAGTACAGAGATCTAGGCCAAAATCCATCATTTTTTTGCTCACCATGCCATTCCAGTTTGAACCCAGCCATATGCAAATCAGTCTTGACCCTGTGCCTCATGGGAACAGTCCAGCCCGAACTGCCAAGCCAGGTCGTCCCTGGACTGGAAACAAGCATCCTAGGACCGGTTTCAGCCAGGGTCGCTTGATTCCAGTGGCATGGAGAGCACGGGACTCACTGCATGAGGCCATCAAGGCATGAATGAACTGAAACATGCTAGGAAGGTTTTTATGGACTTGAAAGCCAGCTGCCTAATTGCTGATTGGAAAACAAAGTACCTGTTATCCTGAAGGTCTTGTGTGCGATGTGCTTATTTGCTGGTGACAATGAAGGTGTTTGAATTTCTATGGGGAACTCTGTCCCCGTGCGCCGAGGCCGGCCTGTGGAGGTTGGAGCTCTGACACGGAGTTATTGTATATGAGTATATGTATGTATAGTTTATACTTACACTTTCATGGTAAAAGCATCCATGGTAAAGGCATACCCATTGTTAAAAATGTTGTTGTAAAAGAGTTTTGTTGTAATATCGTTTTCTTTGTAAAAACATTATTGCAAAGCCATATGTTGTAATGGCATTCATTGTTCCAACATACATCCCTCTGTGAGGGATCAGACCACAACCCAATTGTGTTTAACTGCTGTAGGAGTAGGATAGGCTGAGCATGCAGAACACCCTCCTCTGGAGGCATAAATATTGAGTAGGCCAACAATACACCCAAGACACATAGCAATCATATGTGAGCCCAGCACTTCATTATCACTTTTAGGCACAGACATCTCACTGCTGAGTATGTCATTGTCTGACCATAATTTGCAATCAGAGCTTAGCACCAGACTTCCTTTCTCACTTAAAGCATTCCATACATACCAAGGGAGAGACCTTCCATTGTAGAGTGGACAGGGTACAGACAGGAACACACCTTCAGGAGAGATAACAGATTGTTGAAGAAATAATGTAGCTCTTCTCTGACCATGAATGGTCTTACATAACACAGGACCCCCATCTTGGGCTGCAGGACCAATATAATGGAGGTGCTTCTACAGCCAGAGGCTAAAGACCATTTATTGGGTTGCAGGATTTACACCTGCCATGCAAAAACTATTGTATGTTGCATGTATATGTTTAGGGATGAAGGCCTTATATTTTGAGGGACAGGGCCTTGATTTGGTGGTTGCATGTAAACATATTGGGGCATGGGGATCCTAAAGAAGTGTTCAATGTTTATACATGAAGTGCAAAACCCATATTTTTGGGAACACCTCCCAAATTTCAAGGTACGAGATCTATTACTAAGGAATCACCAGTTTAGTGCCAATATTTATGGTATATGGCTAATATAAGCATTCAGATGTCATGTGACTATTTTTTTCTTTCATGCAGGTAGCACCCAGAGTTTTGATGGTGCTCCCGAGCCCGGGCCTAGATGCCCCCTCCGAAGGAGGGTGGGCGTGGATGATCGCCCTGTCTGGGTTTATGGTGAATGCACTCACCTATGGTGTTATCCGCTCCATGGGAGTCTTTTACATGGAGTTTGTCTACTCGTTCCACAAACCATCCAGTGAGGTGTCTTGGATCACCTCCATCTCTATCACTGTTCTACAATTTGCAAGTGAGTGACATTGTGGATGAGACACTGAGTAACACCTGAGGAGGAGGGCAAAGACCAGAGCTCTAAACACTAACATGGTTAATGAGTGAATAATTTAGGGATGCTTATAGAGGGCTAGAGAAGGGAGTGGGCAGGGACCTGAGAGGTTATAGCTCTGAGAGCGCAATCATCTTAGGCCTTCATTATAAGTGGACCAATGTCCGATGCGTTAATTATCGCATTCAACCTAATTCTACACCAAGGAGATTGGAATCTATTGGGAGTAATAGTTATCCCCTACCTCAAATTTTCTCTGTGAAAATTGGACATTAATGCAGATTTTTATACTTTCCTCACCACAATAAAATCTGCATGTCCCCTTAGTTGCCAGATATTTTTTCCCCTGAGTAAATTTCTGCAGGTCTGACCTGACAGAAATTACCCAGGTATAACTGCAGGTGTGTGGTGTTTGCTGCAAAACCTGGAATTCAGGTATATGCAATTATAGAAACTAACTCACAAAGCAGCCACAATTCAGAGGCCAATCATAAGGGCCTTGAAGGATAAGGCTGAGAAGGAATGGTTTTCCTAGGGACAGAACAGAGAGGACATGGCTTTGAAAGCACACTGTTCAACAATGCATGGCTCAGATAGAGTCAGGCTCCTCAGTGGTAGAGACATGCAAGAGCCAGATTCCGAGAGAAAAGGGCTCTGACTGTGTTGGAATCAGACAGCAGGAAACTGAGTGTGCAGTGATGAAGGTGTGCATCTTAGAGAGGGCCCTGCTCTGAGAAGGAAGGGTTCAGCAAGGGAAGAAATCAGACAGGGCAAGATTCAAATGGCAACAGACTGAAAGCAGCACAGACTGAGCAGCACAGATCTTAGATTGTACTGCTTTAAGTAGGGAGGAGTCTCAAACAGCAAGGGACTGAGAAGGTGGGTACCTTTGACAGGAAGTCCTTGTCAGAGGGCAGGGCTCAGATAGAGCATGGCTCTGTGGATGAAAGGGTCTGATATTGCAAAGGACTCTGACAGGGCTTGAGTGTGAAAGGGAGAAGTGATGAATGGTAAATATATTTTAGGGCATGAATCAGAGTACAGCACTGCGAAACCCTATTTGGGTAGCCATGAGCACTATAAAATATATAAATGAAAATAGAATAGAAATAGTCTGAGAAGAAATTGATTTGTGAAGGCAGGGTTTAAGTTATCGGATCTTAGGGCAGAGGCAAGAGGGTATACCTCTGAAAGGGGATGGGGTTGACAGGTTACAAAACCCACAGCTCCTAGAGTTCTGAGATAAGGATTTGGAGTAGTAAGGGCATAGGTCGGCAATCACACTGACACAGACTGGACAGGACCTAGAGAAGACAGAGCTCAGTATGGTCTTGGGCTCGGTAATAGAAGGACTCAGGGGCAGAGCTCAGACTGGATAAGGCACAGGGATGGCATGGTTCAGAGAGGGTCTAAGCTCACAAAGAGTTGGGTTCAGAGAGGGCATGGTGAGAGATCACAAGTCTGCAGAGTCATCTTTGCATTTGAAGATGGTATGGGCTCAGAAAGGACAGATAGCTGAAAACGCATGGGTGGGAACCCTTTCTTGTGATCTGGGAGCGGTCAGGGGTTACTGGGCACCAATTGTGAAAAGAGTGTCATTCACCACTAGTGTCCTATGACAACCATACTGTTGAATGAACAGGTTCTCCCTTTTTTGAGGTAAAGGGACAAGCACTCCAAGGGTTACTCTGGATGTTGAGTAGGGTTAGACACTCAGAATAGAGTAAAAACCTAGATGTAGTTTAAAAAATGATTGTCCAGTCAATGGTTTGCTTTAGAAAACTATTTAAATACAAATAATTAAAATATAATAAAAAGGAGTCTGAAGCCTGAGTATAAATGCCCATCTGTTAGTTCCTTAATACAGACCAGTTGTGAGCTAAAAGATCAGAAAAACAAAAGGCCAGCATGTTTATGTATTACATGGTATAGATCTCCACATCAATGAGATAATCTCTGCATAATTCTACACAATCTAAGTCACAGTACTTTCTTAATCTGATTTTGATTACATTAATCAGATTCTAGTATATTCTTGCAAAAATACTAACTGCTTTTTGGTGTCTTTAATTCCTCAATAAAGATTCTGCTTTTATTAGTGATGTTTGTAGTGAACACAAGAACATAATAGCAAGGATTTAAGGGGCATATCAGCCAGGGCCAGAGTTAAAATTATCGCCGCTTTGGCGTCCGATTTCGGTCGAAAAGCGGCGATAATTTTAACGCCCTATTAGCAAAGACACGCTGTCGCGTGAATCCATGCTTCTTCGCCCTTTCCCTTAACGCCCACCTTTGCATCTCTAATGAGATGCAAAGTGGGCGTTCCTCCCCAGGATAACAGGAGAAATGTCGCTAAGTGATATTTCTCTTATTATCAAGCCTCACGCAAAGAAGCATAGCGACAAGGAAAATAGCGATAACCTCTGCTATCGCTATTTTCCTTACGCCTGCTGTGAAACTGACTTAGCCATGATATCCTATGGAAGGTGGATATCATGGCTACGTATGTGTAGCCCTATCAGCAAGCTATTGCTATCTAGAACCTTTCCACCAAGAGATAAAAACTTATATAGTTAACATGAGGGTTGGACTCATAGAGAGATCAGAGACAGCAGGGTTCAGGTACTCATTCCATTAATGTTGATCTTACTGGCTGAAGTCCACATTAGAGGTCATGTGCTGGAGTAGATTCAGTCTTTCTAAGAGACAGTTAAGGTGGGCTTGGCACCTCTCCCACTAGACCAGAGTTATGGGGTCCTCTCTTTTGCCCCTGTTGTTGAAACAGAATCTAAGGCCATCGGCCCATCTGCTGCATATGGGGAGATTTTCCTTCATGTTTGTGGTTGATGTTCACGTCTTGTTGGACTTGCGAAGATTAGATGGGTTCTATTGTGAAGGGGCTTTGTCCAGCTCTGAATGTGATCTATTAGTGGATGAACTCAAACTTCTTACATTTTTATCTGATAAATACGATACTGCTTATGGAGATTTACCCTCACTTGTGGGACAGTAGCTTCATCAACTGCCTCCTATTTAAGCTACTCACAAATCAAGAGGTCCAGATGGATCAGAACATTCCTTGACCCTGCAAATTGCGGCAATAATTAAATCCTGGTCCTTCCAGCTGAGAGCTCTTTGGAGGCTACTGCAGTTTGTGTATTTTGTCAAAAAAGTGAGAGAGATGAAAGCTTCAATTAATTCATGCATTCACTATTGTAATTCTATCTATTTGGGTAGTCACTCTGGGTCCAACAGGAAGCTAAGCAATATTCAGATTGGCATTAAGCAGACTCTGTTTGACCTTACAAAATATATTACATTTGCTTACTATGATATTAAAGATGGGGTTTAAATTGCTATGTGTGAGGCAGTGCCTCCTTTACACATAATCTCCATGTGAAGCTTTTTTCGTCCTCTCAGAGGCTGTACACTGAACCTTTTATCAAGAGACCTCAGTGGGAAGGAAGGGCCTTTACTGTGCATAGTTTCAAATTATCTTCTCTTCAAATTGAAGCTGGTGCCTGGCCATGATCAAAATGTAACCTAACCAGTGATCAGACCTTGAAGAGGCAGCTTTTTGGGCTCCCTCCCAAATGTGCTTGCTATCTACAACACCAAGATATCCACTTCAGGGTGTATGCAGTGTGTATGTAGTTTGATAGGTTCATTGATAAGTAGTAGTGTAGGACACAAGGAAAGGTGCCCTATGTTGGTAGGTTAGGGGCCAATGTGAAAATCATGGTCAGTGCCTGTATATTCTAAACAGTTTTTCATGATCATCCATCCATGTGTGTCCCCTACTCACTCCAATGTGTCTTTCCCCCCCTTGTTGCTTCAGGTCCGGTTGGCAGCGCCCTCAGCATACAGTATGGGGATCGAGCGGTGGTGATGGCTGGAGGGGTCCTCACCTTCTTGGGAACTCTTCTGGCTTCATTTGGAAACTCCTTGCTGCACCTCTACCTCACCATGGGAGCCTTGACAGGTAAGAGACACTCCCTGTGAATGGAGGGTGGACTGTCGCTCCCTTGGAGTGATGTTCTGGACTTTGGAAGTATGACAGTATGGTGAACACCCTAAATATCGATTCCAAAATATTGAATGGACAGAATATCGAATCAAAAATATAGAATAGACAGAATATTGAATTATCAAAATATAGATAGGCCAGAATATCAAAATTGGGGTAGGAAATCTCGAATTCCACAATATCGAATTTTATAATATAGATTCCCATAATATCGAATTTTATAATATAGATTCCCATAATATCGAATTTTTTTTAGTGTTATGTATAGTAGTATATGTGTTAAAATTATGTATTGTTTTTCTAATGTATGTTTAATTTTTTTAAAGTAATGAATGTTATGTAACTTAGTTTTTGTGTAATTTAATTCCGTAGCTGGTTGTGGGATTATAGGGGAATAGGGTGGGAAGTAATTTAATTATATTAAATTAAATATTCATTTTTATTTTGATGTATTGATAATTAATTGATTGATAATTATTTATTAATTGGTAATTAAATGGTATGAATTGGTAATGAATTTTTATTAATGGATTAATTGATAATTCTGTTAATTGTATTTTTTGTTATTAGGAGCCGGTTGTGGGTTCATAGGGTACTAGGGTGGGAAGTAATTTAATTATAGTAAATTAAATATTAAATTGTATGTATATGTATTGATAATTAATTAATTGATCATTAATTATTTATTGGTAATAAATGTTTTTTATTTGGTAATTAATTTTTATAAATTGGTAATTAGTTTTTATTAATTGATTAATTGATAATTATGTTAATTGTATTTTTTATTATTAGGAGCGGGTTGTGGGTTTATAGGGGAATTGGGTGGGACGTCATTTATTTATAATAAAGTTAATATATATTTTTTTATATGTATTGATAATTGATTGATAATTTATTATTTATTGGTATTTAATTTATTAATTGGTAATAATTTATTAATTTAATCTTATTTTAATATTAAATCATTTCTTTCCCTACTGTTGCACTCTCTGGAGTGGGAATAGTAATTTTTACCCCTACGCTATCCAACGTTTTCCCTACAGTTGAACTCTCTGGAGTGGGAAAAGTAATTGTTACCCCTACGCTGTCCAACGCTTTCCCTACTGTTGCACTCTCTGGAGTGGGAATAGTAATTTCTACCCCCCTGCTATCCAACACTTTCCCTACTGTTGCACTCTCTGGAGTGGGAATAGTAATTTTTACCCCTACGCTATCCAACGCTTTCTCTACTGTTGCACTCTCTGAAGTGGGAATAGTAATTTGTACCCCTATGCTATCCAACGTTTTCCTTACTGTTGCACTCTCTGGAGTGGGAATAGTATTTTTTACCCCTACGCTATCCATTGTTTTCCCTACTGTTGCACTCTCTGGAGTGGGAATAGTAATTTTTTCCACCCCACTATCCAACGCTTTCCCTTCTGTTGCACTCTCTGGAGTGGGAATAGTAATTTTAACCCCCACGCTATCCAACGCTTTCCCTTCTGTTCCACTCTCTGGAGTGGGAATAGTAATTTTTACCCCCCCCCGCTATCCAACGCTTTCCCTACTGTTGCACTAACGGTAGTGGGTATAGTAACTTTTACCCCTACGCTATCCAACATTTTCACTACAGTTACACTCCTTATTAATTACCATAAAATATGTTATTTTAATTATTATATTTTATTTATTTTTATATTTATATATTATGTTTATTTATATATTTATGTCAATATATTTTTATTAATGTTCTAAATATTTTATATTTAAGATTAATAATTATTTTATAATATTATGAAGTAAATTTATATTAAAAAATTTTTTTACATTTCATTTATTATTTTTACATTTTAAGCTTTTTTACATTATTTTAATTATGTTTTATTTAATTATTTCACTACATTTCTAGTATTTCTAATACATTTAAAAAAATTGCTATTTTAATTAACTATATTTTAACATTCTATATTTTGGAATTGATATTTTAGTACTTACCTGTATGTAGATAGGCATTCTATATTCTGTCCCTCGATATTTTGGCGTCGATGTTTTGATAATTCAATATTTTGTCCCTCGATATTTCAATACTGAACCTGACAGTATATGTGATGTGGTTCCTGGCATCATGTTCCTTCCCTCCTACATACTGAACACTGCCCTCACACTCTTTGGAGTCTCTTTGTAAGGGGCACAGACACAAAGGGAATCTGAGGTAGAGTGGTGTTTCATGGCATGATCTGTGTTTATTCCTTCTCTACCTGTATTATCAATGTATGTGATGTGACATATAGGCCCCATTAGGATGGCGGGCAGACTTTGCCTGCCCGTCATCCTTGCAGAAAACGGGACCGCCCGCGAGCTGTGCCGCAGTCCCGCCTAGCATATTATGATGCGCCCGCCACAGTGGTGGGCGTATCATGCATTTATAACATTGCGGCGGGCGGTTTTCACACCAGCACCCGCCGCAATGCTTGTGATGCAGTTGCATACACAAAGCGGCAGGCACCGCGCGGTGCCTGCAGCATTGTGTATGCAAATGGTACCCCCCATGTTCATCCCCCCCTCGCCATGGGGGCCCACAGGGCATGACTTTCCGTGGCTGCAAGGCATCTGATCCTGGCCATCCTAATATGGCTGGCGGTGTCTGAAAGACACCGCCAGCCATATGAACCCTTTTCCGCCCCCGGGGCGGAAAAGCGTCGGATGGCGTTTACGTCCACCGCGGTCCCCCCGCCATTGTAATATGGCGGGGGGGGGAATGGGTGGCGGCCGGTGATGAATGTCGGGCGGATCGCCACCGCCTGCATGGCGGCGTCGATCTGCCCGACATCCTAATGGGCCCCATAGTTAGGTCTTTAGATCTAATATTATGTCTGGTAGGAGTAATAATAATAATAATAATAATAAAAATAATAATAATAATCTTTATTCAGCAGTAATCACAGCCATTAAAGATACACAGATAAGAATTCAACAACAACAAAATTAAAACAGTTAGGAGTAGGCAAGCTGGAAGGCGGTTCAACATCCAGGGTTTTCTGGAATAATTCACTTGAAATCGAAATCACGTGATTACCTCTCTTCCCATTCATGACAGACAAGGGAGCTAGAAAAATACTTTGAAAATATTATATTTACTGATAATTGGAGTACAAAGGCACAGGAGACTGTGCACCTGCATAAACAATCTCTGTTTCGCACATCTCGATCTACAAAAGTGTGTGAACATGTGGTCTGTGGGTCCATTGCAGAAGGGTCCATCAACCAGTGTCATGTATGTTTCCCCTTTCCTATGTCCTCTCACTCTTCCCTCCCATTCTTGTGCTTTCCTGTTTTCTTACTGTCATGATTCTGATTTATTTATTCTTTAATGTAACAAGTATAGTGTAATGTTTATGGTGAGTTGTCCTTGGTCACAAGCTACAATAAAGGTAAATCTTATGTTCTATTTGCTGGAACTTTTGATTTCTACAGGAAGCTGCAACTGGGTATCCCTTGGGGGCTTTGTGTCTATTAGTATGTGTGTGTACATGTGTGCATGTGCATCTGGGTTTAAAGGCAGTTCATCAGAGGCCTAATAAGACTACACCAAGGAAGCACACTGAGAAAAAGAACTTGGTGCCAGTGGTGGGTGGGTGGGTGTAACTGAGGCAGATCATAACAATCTTGGTTTTCTTCCCTCTCAGGTTTTGGTTGGGCTCTGGTATTTTCACCAACCATGGCAATCATTCCACAGTACTTCCACCGCAGAAGGGGCCTAGCACTGGGCTTGGCACTCACTGGAAATGGCCTCTCCTCCATCCTCTTCTCACCACTCTTCCAAGCTCTCATTGACATCTACAGCTGGCGTGGGGCTCTCCTCATCATCTCAGCAATAGAGTTGAACCTGTGCATCTGTGGGGCTCTACTTAGACCTGTCCACTTGCTGCAAGACCACCACCGCGGGCGAGTAGAAACAGAGAAGTCTTCAAAGTGTGCCTCGTTCTTGCGCAAGTTGGCTTCTGACCTGGACCTCAGTCTGTTCCGGAACTGTGGCTATGTATTGTACCAAGCTGCCATGTTTCTTTACTTTGCTGGTACCTTCATGGTTTATGCCCACCTGGTGTTACATGGCAAGGAGATGGGCCTTAGCAGCTATGAGGCAGCCTTTCTCATGTCAGTGACAGGTCTAGCAGACACATGCTTTCGCCCTCTATCAGGATGGTTTGCGGACCTCAAGCTACTTACGACGCTGCAACTCTCGGTGCTTTGGAGTTCAGCAACTGGGCTCAGTCTGCTCTTCTTGCCCCTTACCAACACCTTCCCTGGCATCATGGCCCTGTCGTTCATCTACGGCCTGAACAATGGTGCCAATACACCTCTGTTTTTCGCAACACTGCCTGATCTGGTGACCATTGAGAGGACGACCAGTGCTGTGGGGCTCTCCATGATGCTCAACAGCTTTAGTGCATTGCTAGGTCCCCCATTTTCAGGTAAAGGGAATTGGAATATCTATATTGCAAGGGGCTTTGGAGAAATTAAGTGATTGGGGAGCAGGAAATAGAGTATCATTAGAGGAATGTAGAAAAGGGTGAGAGTGAAAAAGATTCACCCTCCACAAATGCATAAAAAATATTGGTGTTGGATGAGGTTATGACTATGTGGCTGGGAATGGACAGAAAAGGAGATACCAAATGCAGTGTTGTACCTGGTTATTTCTAATATGGCTCTGAAACACTAATTACTGCACACTAACACATTACTCCAGCTCTGGAGTGCACATGTACATAGCAGCTTGGGTGAACATCTGTGTGTCTGTCTCTTGATAACTTCATGCAATGGGCTATTGGTAGATAAAACACTTCTGAGAACATAACAAATGCTGATGAGGGAGTCCCCCTCAACTTGAGGACCCCAAATCCTTCTCCGAAAGTTCATTCAAGTATACAAGAAGACCACCAATATCCAAAATCTCCAAAAGAATTAGCGTATGACTGTTTCTTTACCTCTCCTTATGCAGGATGATCTCCTACATGCTCTCTGGCAACATTCTATGGAGTAAACTAAAGGGTCAGGGGGAAAGAAAGGAGAAAGAAGAAGGAAAAATAGGGTATTTAAGACTTCCCATTATAGTCTATCTTTTCCACTGGACAGATAACTTATAAAACACTTGATTTTGAAATGATTATAAAAAGATTACACATTTGCTAGTCCTTAAACCAAGTCAGATTTTTGGTTGCCCTCCTTTTCCTAACTCTAAATACACATTGGTCTATTCCATGCCCTCTGTTATGATTTCCCATTCACCCTTGACAAACAAAGATCATGGAGATAGGATCTTCGGGCCCGATTCACAAAAGTAAGTCATAAAGTAAGGATTTTGGCTCAGTTAAACTTAAGTTTTAGTAAACTTAAGACCAAAACTTAAGTTTAACGGAGACAAAAATCCTAACTTAAGCTTTCGGCATTCACAATGGGCATTTAGAAGTAGTAACGTTAGGATTCCTAACTTTACTACTCCTAAATGCACTTGTGAATACAGAATCAATCAATCAATCAATCAGAGTACTTGTAAAGAGCGCTACTTACCCGTGAGGGTCTCAAGGGGCTGAGGGGAGGGGGTACAGCTACTGCTCGAAGAGCCAGGTCTGAAGGCGAGTAGGTCTCGGGTCTGCCGTAGGTGGGTAGGGAGGGTGTTCCAGGTCTTGACGGCGAGGTAGGAGAAGGATCTGCCACCGGAGGTCGTTTGTTGGATGTGGGGGACAGCGGCGAGGGCTAAAGCTGGCCGAGCGGAGCTGGCGAGTGGGGGTGTAGAAGCTGAGTCTGCTGTTCAGGTAGGCTTGTCTGGCGTTGTGGAGTGATTTGTTTGTGTGGGTGAGGAGCTTGAAGGTGATCCTCTTGTCGACGGGGAGCCAGTGTAGGTCTCTCAGGTGGGGGGTGATGTGGCTGCGGCGGGGGACGTTGACGATCAGTCGGGTGGAGGCGTTTTTGATGCGTTGTAGTCGTCTTAGGTGTTTGGCTGGGATTCCTGCATAGAGTGTGTTGCCGTAGTCGAGTCTACTGCTGACGAGGGCCTGTGTCACCGTTCTTCTTGTTTCGGTCGGGATCCACTTGTAGATCCTGCAGGGCGTGCGCAGGGTGTTGTAGCTAAGCATGGGCGGATTTTGCGGATTGGCAATCCGCGAACTTGCGTATTTACGGATTCGCAATCCGCGAAGATCCGCGAACTCTAGCGGATTTGCGGATTTTTCCGTTTTTTGTGTTGGCGCGTGTTCGCGCCGATTTTGGGACAAGTTCGCAATTGCGAACTTACTTTTCGGCTTGCAACGGCCGCGACTATGTTGTTTCTACGTCTGGTTTATCATCACAGGTTCACAGCACCCTCTGTTTCACCACTGCCACCCTCTGGGACACCCATGCCACCCTCTAGTACATCCTCACAGGCACCTATTAGGTTTATTTATTACTGTAGATTATGGTGGTTGAAAAAAGCTAGCACACCTGCCCTTCTTCAACTGCCATCAATTAATTTGTGTTTCATTAATGTGTCAGTAATTTTGAAAGTTCCAGTCTGGCTGGCACCTGCTTCCTTCCTTATCTGTAATTTGCTTTTTGTTGCAGTGAAATTTTTTTTTTACAGGACCTTTATGGTGCTATTCTATGAGCCTGCTGTTTGGGTCATAGCAGGGTCATAGAATTGTTGCAAACTCTGGAGGGGCCCATCAGGAAGCACTACCTTGAATGTTACTAATGTTAAGTTTGAACTTTTGCACCTGCTCATTGCTTTCATTTTAGCTAAAATCGTTTTTTTTGCAATTTCGCGCGTTATTTGGGGCGCGAATCCGTGCGAGATCGATTTCGGAAGCCGCGAATACGTGCGAATACAAAATTGTTTTTGTTGCGACGTGTATGTTCGCGTGATCTTGCGCGTGTTCGCGAGGCGCTTCTAGCTATTCGTTTGCCAAGTTACCCTATCGGTCGTACACGGGCGCGGCCATCTTGTTGGCGTGACGTAATTCCGTTTCCGCCCGCTATGTGTAATCTCGCAAAGTGTGCTGCTCGCGAGTACAAGTTCGCGCGTACTCGCAAGGAAAATCTCGCGCGAACTTACCCACGCGGTCGTGAACGGGCGCGGCCATCTTGTTTCTCATTCATTGCTATGGTTCTGGGCATGCTTTCTCTATCCTCTCTCAATCTCTGCCATCCTTTGCTTGTTTGAAGTTTTTTTGATCTAATTTTACTTATTATCTAACCCTCTATTTTTCTAGCTCTATATTTTTGTGTTTTCTGCAGCTTTTAGTTACTTTTAAACTACTTTTTTAAACTCTTTTCTTTTCTTCTTCACTATTCTATTTCTTCTTTATCATTTAAGTTTATTTCTGCCCAGACCATGGTAAAGGGAGCCGGGAAGCACCCTGAGAAGGGGAAGGGTCCCGCACCCCGTGCCCGGCTCCCGTGCGGGCGTTTAAGGGGGGAGCAAGTGGTCCCGAGGGAGATCTTCAGCGCGGAGGAAGTGGCGGCACTGATCTTCCATGTCCAGCGCCGCCTCCCCAAGACGATCCTGGGAGGCGGCAAGATCGCGACCGGCTATGGCATCCGGGAGCGCCGCCAGCGGTGGGAGAAGGTGTGCCGGGCCATGTACAAGATCTCTGGGGTCCGGCGCACATATAACCAGGCCACCCACCGCTGGACCGATGTCATGGACCGGGAGCGGGACTTGCTGGACGCGCTCGGCGTAGAGGTCCCCGGGCTTGGTGAGTAGTAGTAGTAGTCCATTTACTACTCTGTTTTATCCTGCTCTGTTATTTGCAAATCTTTGTTCTTTACCAAGAGCAATAATGCTGCCGATTACATTGAGGTAAATTATATTTCAAAATCTTCTATGCATTTCATTTTCAGGTGCACTGCTCTCCTTCTCAGTAGCCTTGCTTGCTACTATGCTTCTTTGTTTTGTATGTTGTGTTCAGAAGCATTTCATTGGCCTGAGAAATTATGTATCAGTGTACTGTAAAGAAAAGAACTGCGTAATGCTAGACAGTAAGGGTCATATTTTCAATTACCGGCGCATCCCTGCAAAGTAGCAGGGATGCGGCAGTAATTGTGTGCCATGCCACCACCACCCATTGGCCCAAAACGTCACAGAAGCCTTACGCATCTGTGCCGTAAAGGCAGCGCATTGCTGGAGTTGCGTGCCAACGATGGCGCAGCTCCAGCAATGCTCTGGGGTACCCTATCTCCCCAATGCTGCATCAAGCCGTACGTCGGCTTCAAGCGCGCAGGGTTTGAGTCATGCATCATTGTCATAAAAATGACTGATTGACATCTTGTAGATTTCCCTCAGCCACTTTTAGGATTCGTTCCTGCGCAGGTACGCCCTCCCTTGCGCCGGAACGCCCCCTGATGGCGCAGGGCTTTACAACGTGATGCATCGCCCATATGCCCATATGTGTTTTTTTTTTTAATATATACGCCGCACCAACACCATGGCGAGTCTTTTGTTCTGCCGCTGCGTCAGAAAAGGCACGCAACAATGGAGGAAAATCAGCCGCAACTTCCGCAAGGGACTTATAAATCAGCCCCAACAGACTGAAGTCCAGTGTCCTTCCTTTAGACAGTCACATGGCTATCAGGAGAAATAGTGGCGGTGGTGGCGGGTGGATTGATAGTTTGAGTATTCACTGATCTGCAAGCAGGATGGACTTTGTCTGTCACGTGTTGCGCACTACTGCCTGCAGTGCCAGGCCTAGGCAAACCTCTTTAGTAGTCTGTTTATTGAGTTACATAGGAACTTTCTAAGTCAACGTTCCGCAAATCAGGCAATACGAATAACGTAGTATACCACATGAGATAGATCCCGTGGAATAGTTGTCTATCTATTTGCTATTTTTCCAAAATATGTTGTTATTGTTCTTTTGAAATGTTTGATTTGGTTGAAAAATCTCATCCATGTTTTATGGTTTTTCTTTCTTTCATGTTGTACATCAGCTCCCCCCAAGGGCAAGAGGACACAGGAGGAGGGTGCTGAGGATGCAGGCCAGGATCGGGCAGGCGAGGGCTCCTTTGCTGGCCCCAGTAAGTTTACATTTTACTAAACAGTACCTATTTTTTCCTAGCGTTCCTCATTCGATTTTTTCTAAATCGTCTTTGATCTTCTTGTAGACTGGATATAAATTCTTATCCTGCCTCGAATATGACTCCCTGTGGTATTACTAGACTATTCTTATTAGTCTGTCTGTGTAGCTAACTAAGATTGGACATTTGGCAATTCCATTGGACTCCCATTATATTCAGCAATACCTCTATGCACTGTCTCCTTACTGACTAGATAGTGTGGCAGAGTCATTCAGCTCCCGAAGTCACCGATTATAGATCCCCAATGATCTCTAGATTATCGTACGCAGGACAAGAGAGTAGTACGGAGTCACAGCACAGTCAAGAAGTGTCAGAGGCACTCATGCTTGCAAAAATTCCAAAACCTTTAGCTCATCCACTCTAGTCTAGAGGAACAAAAACCACAGAGTCTATTTAAGTGTAAAAGCTTTATTAAAAGTAAACACATTTATTGAAATCTACTTTGTCATAAAACTATTTAACTGTAAACGGAAAAGTGGTTAGTGCTGACGATTAATTGGACACATTTCTTGTGGTCGAGCCGAACTCTCACCTACTTTGAACTTGATCCTGGTCGTGTTCTTAGGACTCAGGAGTCAAGCTTCTGTCTGTTAGGAGAAAAAGTGGTGCGTGTTAAAAATCAAAAGCAAGCATTCATCAGTTGTGCATAAAAGTGCAGCAAGACAACAGCCTTCCCTGGAAAATGGGACATTTTTACTATGGAGTAGACAGTCACAAATTATTACATTGTATTCTGTTTTTTTAACATTTCTCCTAGACCAAATATTATATAGTAGTGAGTGGTGTATTCTAACTTTCTTAAATGTACTTTGTAGGTGTAACATCTGGTGACGGGGCCAGCGCGGAGGTGGCTGATGTGTTGGACTTGGACTCGGAGGCCTCTGGGGAGGATGCGGCGGTAGAAGAGCTGGTGGCCGTTCCTGTGGGGGATCAAACGGTGGTGGCGGAAACAGGTAAGCTATATATTCCTTACTTATTGAGATTGAAGACTGCATAGTGTGCTTTCTGCACGGGTGTATTACAATTACAAATCAACCAGGTAGTAGCCTCCTCGAAATGTACTTCGACTTAGCTGTGAAGTTTTTGGTGAGAAGAATCCCAATAAGTTCTTAGACGAACGTGATGGATGGGATGAACGAAAAGCGAAAGAAGGGTGTAAGTAAGTGGGACGCGAACTTGTATGATGGCTGGCAAAGAAGAACGATATGTGTTTGCTTGGACCCAGAGGTGGCTGGGAAGGAAAGAATATGGTATGGTGCATGGCTGGGTCAATGATGAAGCAAGGATGGGTGGAAGGACAGCAGCCTGGGTGGGTGAAACAGAAACTGTATGTGTGCGTATACTTTGAATGAATGGATGCCTGGAGCATGGTATTCTCTGACTCTTACATAGCAAATGTGTATCTAGAGAGAGTAGATGGTCGCCAGGTGAAGTAAGTGTTACCTTGAAGAGCATGTACCACCGCACCCGCACGTCCGTCCCAGTGCAGGGAAGGCAAGGAAAAGAAATTGTAAATGTGTCCAATACTACCATGAATAGTAGCAGTACTTTGTATTGCGTTTGCATTCACAGCATATATCTGGTTATTACGGTGGACACTCCGTACCTCTCTTAATAACTTTAGTTTACTTGTAGTACGTCATTCATGTGTGGGTGTATCACTGTGTTCACTCAATATTAAGCAAAGCACCTAAAGTCATCTCATCTGTCATTAAATACGTCCCATGTGAAGTGATAGATAATCAAATTAGTTAGCTTCTTCAGTTTCCTTTTCTAGTACTCATTTGCACTGTAGGGTGAAAGGTAAATTAATTAAGCAGTAGCCCTTGTAACAGAGTATTCTCAGTGCCACCCGTAATAGAAAAGTAATAGCTTCACCACCTGCATGTACTGGACCGGTACAGTAACGCAAGTCTGTCTCCATCATCATGGTGTGCAACTTTTTTTCTCGGGTGCAACTTCACTGTGCTGTGTCCATGTCATTCTGCCGGCTTGCATAAGATAACGTACCCATTTCCCTAAACAAGAGAGAAGAAGAAGAATAAGACTGGTGTACTGTCATAGTCGACTGTAATGGAAGTCCATAGTGGTCGTAGAATTAGTTCATTAAACTACCACTACTGTTAGAGCAAGGATGCAGAAGTGGGAGGTTACATAGATACTGTCCTCAATAGTTATGTACTGTGCTTTCAATTTGCTACTTGTACTCTGTGACCCAACTTTCGGCTCAATCACTTTGTGTTATTAATAAGGAGCATTGGTTACAGACTATGTCTTTCTTTCTTCATATAGTTGCTCCTTCCAAATCAACAACAAGGAGGGAGCAGGCTAGATTGGCCCGGCAACGGAGGCTGGAGGCCACAGTCGCCGAGTATCGGCGGCTGGTGGCCCTGGAGGAGGAGGAGGACACGCAGTCGAGCGGGGCAACATCTTCGACTGTGACCACTGCATCCTCCTCCGTGACTAAACCAGCGGGACCGAGCCGGGCTAAGAAAGCCGACCGCCACCGCCAAGCACCCGAAATACCAGCTGCCCCCCACAGGAGCTGCAAGGAACGCCAACGCCGCCTACGAGTCCGCATGTCCAACCTGGAGCAGGAGGTCCTGAGGTATAAGACCTTGGTTAAGGGCCTCCGCTCCGAGCTTGCCACCCTCCGCAAGGAGTATGATGCCCATGCCGCATCATGCACCAGCACCAGCACCCTCCAGTAGTGGAGTGTCCCTTGCCCTTTTTTTATAGACTTTTGGGGGGTGGGATTTGGGAGTTGGGATCGTTTTGGGACGTTTCAGAGACAATCGTTGGGGTTAGGGTGGGTGAGGGAGATTATTTTGTTAGGGATAAATAAATATATTTTTCAACTACTTTATCTGACCATACCTGTTTTTTACTGCTTTTCAGTCTGGTGGGTGGGGGGCGGGGGTGTAACAGTAACTTTGTTTTCCTGAACAGTCGTAGGACTTTAGTAGTACAACCGTCAATCTCTTGTCTACTCCGAAATAATACTCCATTATACTACCTCCCACCAAACGCTTATCTTACCTGTAATTTGTGTTAGAAATTAGGGCTAGGCCCAGGGCTGGCTCCAGGTGAAATGGGGATTAACGTTGTCATTCCTGGGCGGGTGACATTTCCTCATTGCGGTGTTACTAGTGGTGTGACACAGTGGCAGTTGCATGCCTATGGAAAAAAAGAAAACGAAACCTTGTTTGTACTCCTTACTGTAGCATTACAACGGTTACGGTACGATCGAGAAAATAGCAGGTGACAGTACACTAGAACAGTGCCATAATGTAGCCTAACAAATGGTAAAGTATTGCAAGTATAACTAGTACTTGCGTTGAATTTATTTGACATTGGCTACTACTACTAGAAGATATAGTACTGAAGCTGAGTAAGTCTAGAAGATATCCTCGTATTCCTTCACCAGCCTGTTGCTGCTATCACCTTATCCTCCCCAGCAAGTGTGTGGAATTATTGATGTCATTTTAGTCAGACATCAAGCAAAACAACACAGCCCGGGGGAAGAGGGTTAGGGTTTGTAAAATGGATGGGAATGGGGGTTTCTTTTTGGGTAGGTTTTATTGAGAGAAGAAAAAAAAAGCAGAGCATGGACAAACAATAATTGAAGATACAGAGTTTACAGACAATATTTGGTTACAAAGTCACACTCATAGAGTAAAAGACAACAATGGATACTGTATCTGTATTGCGTATGTTGTTGGAGTTGTCCTGTTGAAATTGGTAAGTAAGTTGCATGCAGCAAACAATTCCTCTTATTGGCGGCACTCCTCCATTCCAGCTGACGCTTCGTCCATCAATGTGGTGGTGACCACTGACAGAAGAGACACCCTGTCCACTGCCTGCCTGGCGGATGTTGACTGAAACCCGGCCTGTAATTATTGAACGGAAAACAGGAAGTGCTATTACAATACCACTGATAAATAAATAAAAGGTATGTACGCTGTGTGGTTCAAAAAGTCACACTTTGATTTCCCTAATAGACAGTACAATATTTTTGAAATTGCGTGCTCTGTCTGAGTCACCTTTTTAAGGATCAATAAGTATGGCCAAAATATTATAGCGGATCTTTCCCCTCAAGGTGGGTGTACTACTGTGTTTTAGAACAAAATTTGACCTTCCCAGCAATGCTCCCACCAAGACCCTTACTAAAGCCAGTCGCAAAAATGTAGAAGAACCCAATCATATCTCCAAAAACGATGCCTAGCAGAAAAATGGTTACAAAACGTACTTTGAAAGTAACAGTAGACCCAAATACAGACCGTGGATTGTATTCAAACCACTTGCCTGCAAGCAAAAGTATCCATAGCCAGCATCGCTCCAACAGTGCTCTACAACAACAGAACCGCGTTGCAATAGAACCCCCCTAAACACATGCAATCCTGCTGCTAGGGCTAACCCTAACGAACCCTAACTTACAAAAAGTGCAAAAACTGGTGTTTCCTTATGGATTTTGTCCAACAAACTTCTAGCCGGTATTAGACCTTCCCAGGAATGCCCCAGGCAAGACCCGCCAACCCACCCGCAAAAAAACACGCGACACAACACCACCAAACAGCGAAAAAGCTAAATCTCATACTTACAATGTCTCTCGGCCTTCGGTCCAAACGCGGCGCTGTGCAGCTAGGTCGTCATCATCATCAATCATCATAACTCCTGTTTTCCACCACGGATTTCCTGAAAAGCAAATGCAATCAAGATTAGACTGTCGCAGCAGTGCTTCGACAGAGACCCCGGCCGCAACCCACCCACGAACAGCAGGAAGCCCCCCAAAACGCTACATTGAGCAAGATGTCTGAAGAAATGGCAAAAAAAAGGCTGTTCCTTATGGATTTTGTCCAAAACACTTGTATCCGGTATTAGACCTTCCCAGGAATGCCCCAGGCAAGACCCGCCGGCGCCAACCCACCCGCAAAAAAACACCCGACAACACCCCCAAACAGCGAAAAAGCTAAATCTCATACTTACAATATCTCTCGGCCTTCGGTCCAAAGTAACGCGCTGTGCAGCTAGGTCATCATCAATCATCATAACTCCTGTTTTCCACCACGGATTTCCTGAAAAGCAAATGCAATCAAGATTAGACTGTCGCAGCAGTGCTTCGACAGACACCAAAAATTACACACAAACCCCCGGAACCCCGCCAAAGAGCACCTCAAAGGCAAGCAAGTCAGCAAAAACGGCAAGAAATTTCCACCTCATATTTGGTCCAAAACACTTTTGTCCATTATTAGAGCTTCACAGCAATGGGCCCAAAACCGTCAACTCACCCGCAAAGAAGTACAACACCCCCACAAGTGCTGAGTCTTTCTTCATTGTGCGTAATCCAGCACTCTGCTTGGAGGGAAATCGCAGTCTGGAGGAGGAGGATAGAGGAGCATGTTCTTCAGAACTTGTGAACCTGAGGAATGTAGACTGCGGCACCTTCAAATCAATAAGCAAACAAGTGAAGACAGTTCTGATGATGGTCTTGTTTTTGGGATTAGGTGATTAAAGTTTGAATTAAATTAACTGTGCAAAACAAAGAAAGAGAGACACAAAGCACACAGGAATAAAAGTGAATAAGGACGAAAAAGAAAGTTCTTGATTGATTGTCTCATTTTCAGGGCTCGGTGTCAGGGAATAAGAACAAGATTTCGTCATCATACTCTGCGAATTCAGGCTGGATGAGGTCAGTGGCACCGAACAGAGAAAAAATCCCCTCATCTACGTTGCTGTCCTCATCGTCTTCATGTGGCGTGCTTTCTCGCACTTTGTAATCTGGTGGTATGAGGTGCTGATTCATCTTGATCATTGTCAGCCGCTCCACATTTTTGGGCGATAGGCGGCTCCGTTTGGCAGTTACAATGCCACCAGCAGCACTGAAAACACGTTCAGAAGACACACTTGCGAGTGGGCAAGACAAATAGTTTATAGCCAGGTTGTAGAGCTGTGGCCACAATTGTTTTTTGCCATGCCAATACTGCAATGGCTCCTCATTAAGAAAGACCACTGTTGAGTCATTCAGATAGTCCTGCACCATCGACTCAAGGTCATCAACTGTTCCTCCACTTTGCTTACTTTTTGCTGTGCCTGTGACATTTTTTAGAGAACCATACCCCATCAAACTTAGCCAATCCTCCTCCCCAGCCACTGTTAGTGTTGTCATTGTGTGTGGTGCAGATGATCCAGTTGCCGGTGTCTTTAACGGCTGAGAGGTCACTTGTGCCCCAGCCACAGGTGCAGAAGTGGATTCTTGTGACTGCGGATGGCCTGCTGATGCTGATGCTGATGTACTGGCTTCTCCTTCAATAACCTGCCGTTCTTTTTCAAACCTCTTGGCTGACCAGGCTAACCAATGTTTGTACTTTTGAACATCTGCATCAGCGAAAGGAAAGAATGCGTTGTCTGCCAGCGCCTTTTTGTAGCGTGGATCCAGAATAGTAGCACAAATGTAATGCTGATCTGAGTTGATGTTTTTAAGACGTTCATCACCACGTAGGCGATGTAATAATTTCTCAGACAAAATGAAATGGTTTTTTTTTTTTCATCTTTTTCAAACTCAGAAGAAACCGCCATCAGTTGGTGCTCCAGTATGCACAACAATGGGATAGCTTTTCCCAAATTACAGTCCTCCTGGCTGACTGCACGCGTGAAGAACTCAAAAGGACGAAGCATGTCTGTCAGGCTTTTAACTATGGCCCATTGCGCCTTACTCATCCGCAGGTCCTCCTTCTGAGATGTAGCCTCTGTCAAGAAATAGTGATCGAGTACCGTATACTGCTCATGCAGACGCTCAAGCATGTAGAAGGTTGAGTTCCAACGTGTTGCCACCTCCTGGATGAGTGCTTTCACTGGCATTCCACGTTGAAGTAGCAGTCTCCGCAGATGCTTCCGGGCCTTAAAAGAATGGCTGAAATGGTTGCACATTTTGCGGCAGGTGGCCATTACCTCGAACGCTGGACTCTCTTTATCACTCAAGAATTTTTGAACTACCAGGTTGATACAGTGCGCCAAACACGGCACTCTAACATGGTGACCCTGTGACATGGCCTTAACTACATTGGCGCCATTATCCGTGGAAACATAACCAATCTTGCGTTTTAGGGGGGATAGCATTGACAACACCTTTTTGTCAAACTCTTCCAAAAGGTTTTCTGCTGTGTGACTTTTCTCCAAGGCAAACATGGCTAGTGTTGCATGTTTCCGAGCAGCTTTGAAAACTTGGTCCGGGTCAACACCTGCGTTTAGCTTTGCTATAACACCTGAAAAAGAGACCCAGTGTGCAGTGATGCACATGTAATCATCGCCTGGGCCACTGGTCCACATGTCTGTTGTCAGATGTATTGTGTGAACAGCACTCTTCTGCAAAGCTGCCCCAATCGCCTGCAGCACATCTTCATGTAGTGCTGGAACCGCAACTCTGGCAAAATAGAACCGGCTCGGAACCTTCCATTTAGGGCAGAGCGTTGCAACTAATTCAAGAAAACCTACCGCTTCTACAAAAGAAAAAGGTAGAAGGTCCACAGCTAGCATTTTAGCCAGCTTAGTGTTATACAGACGCGTCAGTGGGTGGTTGCGTTCATATGGCACGTCTGAAGTAAGCATTGTTCTAATGTTGGCCTGGACCAAGCATTTACGGGCTGATAATGACTTCGTTGACCCAATTTTGCTCGCTGGTGAACTTTTGTGCGTTGGTGTCTCACTCGCTCCAACACTCTTAGTGTGCCTCACATTGGGTGTGCTGCTGAGAGGGGTACTGGGTGTAAGGGAAGTGTTTGACACGTCTTCTTCCTGCTCGTCAACATCAGATGAAACATCAACGTTTCCTTGATTTTGGCCTTTCTTGATCGCAGCTAGGTGCGCAAACCATTGGACAGCGTGCTTTCTGTCAAGATGACCACTCTGGCCGCCGGTACCATAGTTGCTACCTGGCTTACCACGACTAACTGCAAGCTTACAAAGGGTACAAATGGCAAACCTTGGATTTTTGGGACAAACAGTAAAGAAGTCCCAAACTGGGGACTTGAAGTGTCTGTGGGACCTGGAGGAGGCGGCGATACTGGTGGTGGTGGTGGTCATGAAGCTAATGCCAGATGAAGTGGAGGATCTGGATTGGCCAACTTTTGTACGTTTTCCACTTTCACCGCCACTAATTAAGGTCGAGGTTGACGCAGGTCTCTTCTTGCCAGAAAGAAATATGGAAGCGGGACGAGTTGGTGTACTACTTAACTCCAATGATTGTGGTGTTTCCACTGCCTCCTCATCGACAACATCATCATCATCATCATCACGCGCAGCAGCTCTTCGGGCTAGGGTCAAAATGTCTGTTTGCTGCATGCCCGCTGGGGCTGCAGTGACCTTTATGATGACTGGGTCGTCGTTGGCAGAGTCTTCATCAGCAGCAGTATCCGCCACTTCTTGTTGAGCCTCATCACACTCCATAAGTCTGAGACTTTGGACGAGCTTCCTTTTACGCTTAAGTACCTTTGTTGGATCATGGTGTGCCTCACTCTCAGACGGCTGTGGTGCTGGTTCCCAAGTTTGATCCGTATCATCAGAAGGAGGTGTGCTTGAAGAGGATGTAGACACCACCCTTGATCTCTTCCTTGCTAGGGTTGTGGAAGACAATGAAGGATCATCAGGAGGAGTGGCTTCCTCAAATGATACCTCGCCTTGATTGTCGATTTCCTGATGTGCCCCTACTTCGGGAGGAACAACTATTGTGGGCACTTGTTGTGACCCTCCATGCACCTCTGCATGCGCATCTCCTTGCGCTGCCTCTCCTTCCACATGTACTTGGGCTTGTACTTGCACATGTGATTGTTGTTGCCGCTGTGGTTGTTCAACACTCGTCAGATGAGCTACAACAACCTGTGTTGATTGAGGGACATTGCTGCTGCTTTCTTGCGATGAGCCAACATCACTGGTCGATGGTGATTGAAGAAGTATACTGGCTGCCTCTGCAGCACTCAAGGGCTTGGACTTAAGTTGGCGTGGTGGTGGTGGTGGCACTGAGCCCAATGGAGCGGGGGTGCTGCTGCCAGCTTGGTCCCCAGCAGATCCCGCTGCAGCTGCTGCAGGCATACTTTTTTTTTTACTCACAAAAAAAGGGGCGGGCGGCACACCAGTGTCCTTGGTAACTTGCTTCTTCTGCTCCTTACTGGCACCTTTCTTGCTAGAGGAGCTACGGGTTACTTTTTTTGGGGCCATCTTCTTCAGAGCAGGTCAGCAGGCAGCAGTTGCACGAGTTGCAGAGGGTTCTGTGTCCAGACGTGACGTCGCGTGACGTTATGCTGCACACACCGCTGCAGGACTTCTTCCTGGCACTGGTGGTTCTATTGAGTCTTCTTGTGCACCTAAAAGCAATGGAAGACAGAGGAACATCAGTTCAGTTATACACCCCAAAAAATCGACAAAACACAGAAAAATGAGCACAATCCCATGCCATCCATGATGTTTACATTGAAGACACCCCACAGAAAGACTAGGGACATGCAAGTATGCAACACTCACTACCCCTGGGCATAAGGGATGAAAAGTAGGCAAAATAAGTGCAGGCCTCAGACACTGCCTCTCCTCAAAATGGCCCCCTTACACCCCAAGCACATGTTGCCTGTACCAGCCAGCACTCAAGATGGCCACCACCACCACCCACATGGCCAGTCCACATCAACAGTACACCCCCAAAAAACAGAAAAACAGCCAGAAATCACCACAATCCAATGCCATCCATGATGTTTACATCAAAGAGAGTGAGACAACACCACAGGCACACTCAGTCCATGCACCACCACCACCCCATGGCAAGCAAAAGGCCACACCAGCAGCCCCCCAAAAACGACAAAAAACAATAAAATAAGCACAATCCCAGCCCATCCATGGCCTCAATTATGTTTAAATTCAAGAAGACACCCCACAGAAAGACTAGGCCCATGCAACACTCACCACCCCTGGGCAAAGGGCCACACCAGCAGGCCCAAAAAAACGACAAAAAACAATAAAATCTGCACAATCCCAGCCCATCCATGGCCTCAATGGTGTTTAAATTCAAGAAGACACCCCACAGAAAGACTAGGCCCATGCAACACTCACCACCCCTGGGCAAAGGGCCACACCAGCAGGCCCAAAAAAACGACAAAAACCAATAAAATCTGCACATTCCCAGTCCATCCATGACCTTAATGGTGTTTAAATTCAAGAAGACACCCCTCAGAAACACTAGGCCCATGCAACACTCACTACCCCTGGGCATAAGGGATGAAAAGTAGGCAAAATAAGTGCAGGCCTCAGACACTGCCTCTCCTCAAAATGGCCCCCTTACACCCCAAGCACATGTTGCCTGTACCAGCCAGCACTCAAGATGGCCACCACCACCACCCACATGGCCAGTCCACATCAACAGTACACCCCCAAAAAACAGAAAAACTGCCAGAAATCACCACAATCCAATGCCATCCATGATGTTTACATCAAAAAGAGTGAGACAACACCACAGGCACACTCAGTCCATGCACCACCACCACCCCTGGGCAAGCAAAAGGCCACACCAGCAGCCCCCCAAAAACGACAAAAAACAATAAAATAAGCACAATCCCAGCCCATCCATGGCCTCAATTATGTTTAAATTCAAGAAGACACCCCACAGAAAGACTAGGCCCATGCAACACTCACCACCCCTGGGCAAAGGGCCACACCAGCAGGCCCAAAAAAACGACAAAAAACAATAAAATCTGCACAATCCCAGCCCATCCATGGCCTCAATGGTGTTTAAATTCAAGAAGACACCCCACAGAAAGACTAGGCCCATGCAACACTCACCACCCCTGGGCAAAGGGCCACACCAGCAGGCCCAAAAAAACGACAAAAAACAATAAAATCTGCACAATCCCAGCCCATCCATGGCCTCAATGGTGTTTAAATTCAAGAAGACACCCCTCAGAAACACTAGGCCCATGCAACACTCACTACCCCTGGGCATAAGGGATGAAAAGTAGGCAAAATAAGTGCAGGCCTCAGACACTGCCTCTCCTCAAAATGGCCCCCTTACACCCCAAGCACATGTTGCCTGTACCAGCCAGCACTCAAGATGGCCACCACCACCACCCACATGGCCAGTCCACATCAACAGTACACCCCCAAAAAACAGAAAAACAGCCAGAAATCACCACAATCCAATGCCATCCATGATGTTTACATCAAAGAGAGTGAGACAACACCACAGGCACACTCAGTCCATGCACCACCACCACCCCTGGGCAAGCAAAAGGCCACACCAGCAGCCCCCCAAAAACGACAAAAAACAATAAAATAAGCACAATCCCAGCCCATCCATGGCCTCAATTATGTTTAAATTCAAGAAGACACCCCACAGAAAGACTAGGCCCATGCAACACTCACCACCCCTGGGCAAAGGGCCACACCAGCAGGCCCAAAAAAACGACAAAAAACAATAAAATCTGCACAATCCCAGCCCATCCATGGCCTCAATGGTGTTTAAATTCAAGAAGACACCCCACAGAAAGACTAGGCCCATGCAACACTCACCACCCCTGGGCAAAGGGCCACACCAGCAGGCCCAAAAAAACGACAAAAAACAATAAAATCTGCACAATCCCAGCCCATCCATGGCCTCAATGGTGTTTAAATTCAAGAAGACACCCCTCAGAAACACTAGGCCCATGCAACACTCACTACCCCTGGGCATAAGGGATGAAAAGTAGGCAAAATAAGTGCAGGCCTCAGACACTGCCTCTCCTCAAAATGGCCCCCTTACACCCCAAGCACATGTTGCCTGTACCAGCCAGCACTCAAGATGGCCACCACCACCACCACCACCCACATGGCCAGACCACATCAACAGTACACCCCCAAAAAACAGAAAAACAGCCAGAAATCACCACAATCCAATGCCATCCATGATGTTTACATCAAAGAGAGTGAGACAACACCACAGGCACACTCAGTCCATGCACCACCACCACCCCTGGGCAAGCAAAAGGCCACACCAGCAGCCCCCCAAAAACGACAAAAAACAATAAAATAAGCACAATCCCAGCCCATCCATGGCCTCAATTATGTTTAAATTCAAGAAGACACCCCACAGAAAGACTAGGCCCATGCAACACTCACCACCCCTGGGCAAAGGGCCACACCAGCAGGCCCAAAAAAACGACAAAAAACAATAAAATCTGCACAATCCCAGCCCATCCATGGCCTCAATGGTGTTTAAATTCAACAAAACAGTTGTATCATGCACCCATAACCAACCCTGGTCCTACTGGATACTGTGGCTACCCACAATATAATTTATTTAATTTTCTGAAAAAGTTCCAAAATTGTACTTGCAGCAACTGTAATGCCCCAAACAAACTTACTTGTGAAAGTTGATTTCTAATCCAAAAGTGATCCAAAGACAGTCAAAAAGGCCTCAAATCCAAATATCCAGCAGCACCCACAAAAAGTAATCCTTCCAGCTCCAGATCCAAATGAAAGTGACCAGGAGATGGACAAAGCACTGGGAGGAGCCTGCTGGACAGGAACAGGAAGTTGGAGACTGTGGGGCACTTCCTTCCTCCCCCCCCCCCAAAATGGACTCCTTGCAAAAAAAAAGGCCATGCAAATGTCAACCTGAGGAGTGATTCTGATAAAAATCATAATTTTCTGAAGGTTTATCCTGTTTGCTGGTGATTTTCTTGTGCGAAATTGCAAAATCTCTATTTCGCAAGTGCGAGATTGTTCCTTTCCGCCGCAACTACATGTTCGCAATTGCGAACTCTCGCGAGGTGTGCTGTGCAAGGTGGCAAGCCGCGAGTACGTATTCGCGGGCGACAAACTCCCGCGGGAACACGCAGCAAGATCTAAAATGGCGCGTCACTCGCAAAGAAAAACAACTCGGCAAACGCTAAAATGACGGAAAGTGAACGCCGTGCACCACGCCGCGCGCCGCAACCAAGCAAAAAATCCGCCGCGAGCGGATTCACGGATTTTCGACAAATTCGCGAGCGTTCGCGGATTGCGGATTTGCCGAAAATCCGAAAAATCCGCGAGCGGAGCGGATTTTACGCCCATGCTTAGTTGTAGCATGAGGAGGAGAAGGCGTTGACCTGCTTAGACATGGAGAGGGAAGAGTCGAGGATGAGGGTGTCTGTGCTGTTCCCAGTGTGGTCGGCCACCAGGAGTCGTCCCAGTCTGAGGGGGAGGGTCCGAGGATGAGGACCTCCGTCTTGTCCGAGTTCAGTTTCAGACGGCTGCTACTCATCCAGTCGGTGACGGCCTTCATTACCTCGTGGAGGTTTGTTTTGTCGGTGTGTGGGTCCTTGGTGAGGGAGAGGATGAGCTGGGTGTCATCGGCGTAGGAGATGATGTTGAGGTTCTGATGGCGGGCCACTTGTGTGAGGGGGGCCATGTAGACGTTGAATAGCGTCGGGCTGAGGGATGAGCCCTGGGGGATGACGCAGATGATGTCGGTGGCTTCGGATCGGAAGGGTGGGGGGGCGGAAGCTCTGGGTTCTGCCGGAGAGGAAGGACGTGGTCCAGTCAAGGACCTTCTCTTGGATTCCGGCTTCTTGGAGGCGTGTCTTTAGAGTGCGATGGCAGACCGTGTCGAGGGCGACAGGTCCAGGAGGATGAGGGCTGATGTTTCGCCGTTGTCTAGTTGGCTCCTGATGTCGTCTGTGGTGGTGAAGAGGGCTGTCTCGGTGCTGTGGTTTCGTCTGAATCCGGACTGGGACGAGTCCAAAATGTTGTTGTCTTCGAGGTGGCGGGCCAATTGCATGTTGACGATTTTCTCGATGACCTTCACCGGGAATGGGAGCAGGGAGATGGGCCGGAATTAGTAAAGTTTGTGAATCAGGCCCTTTATATTGTGTTCATTCTCGAACCCTGGACATTTTTCAGCATAATAGCATTCTTACAAATTGTCCAATTTTGTGAGCCTCTTAGAAAATGGTCCTCTTGGCTTGTTTGAGCTTCGGAATTATTCCAAATTTAAGATGTGCCTAAAGCTATCGCAGATCTGCCCTCAAGGGGGGCATAAGCAGCCAAAATGTTCACAAAAAAAGGGAGCAACCCTAGCCTAAGAGGCCGCTCCATCACATGCCCATAAACAAATCTCTGGTGCCTAGTGGGCTTTCTGCCCTCCCGGGGGGCAAATCGGTGACTACTGCCCCATCTGCCCCTCAGGAGGGCAGAATGACTGTGGCTATTTTTTGGGGCGTATTGGCATTACCCCTTATGGGCTGCTCCTACTCCTCTTTTAAAAAAGAATCCTGGTGTCTAGTAATAACCCCCATCTGCCCTCCTGGGCAGGCAGAAAGACTGACACTTTTTTGGGGGGAATGGAATGCCTATTTTGGGCAGGCCCCACCCTTACAAATTCAAAACAAAAAATCCCTGGTGCCTATTGGGATTTATGCCCATCCAGGGGAGCAGAAAGCCTTTTGTTTTTATAATTGTGGGTGGGGGCATGGTCTTGGCCATTGTGGGCAGACCCCACTCATCTTTTATAAAATAAAAATCCCTGATGTTTAGTGGGCTTTCCACTCCCTGGGGAGGGAGGGCAGATGAGGGTAATAACTCACATCTGCCCCCTAGTGGACAGAAAGTCTGTCCCTTTTGTTTTGGGCAGTAGAGGCAGATGGTCAATTTTGTGTTGGGGGTGGGGGTATTGGCATGACCAATGTGGGCAGCCCCCCACCCCTTGTTTAATAAAAGAAAAATCATTCCTGGTTTCTAGTGGGCTTTCTGCCTCCTGGGGGGAAAGATCGGGGGCGATTGTCCCCATCTGCACCCCAGGGGTGCAGAAAGACTGTGTCAATTTTTGGGAGGGGTGGGGTATTTTAGTGCCCATTTAGGGAAGCCCCATCCCTAATTAGTAAAAAACAACGAATCCCTGGTGTCTAGTCTGCTTTCTGCCCCCCTGGTGGGGCAGAAAGACTGAATATGGCCAATAATATGTTGGGGAGAGCTAAGGCCCTTGCCCAAGGTGCCACTCCCCCCCTCCCTAGTGTCTAGTGGAAGATCCCTGCTTGGGTTTCGCCCTGCTGTGGCAATCTACAAGCAGGGATCCACTAGGGAAGGGTACCATTGGAAAGGGGCGATTCCCCCCATGCCAACAATACCTCTATAATGTGTTTCGGTAGTCGGGGGATGAGAGAAACCCACGAGCAATCAAGAAGTGAAACTGAAAAGAGTCAATCAGCTCATTTCGGTTTAACAATCAATGTAATGACGTCAGCTCGCCATGCGTGCGATCATCATTACATTGAAAGAAAAAATGGCTCAGGAGATTGGGGAAGCTCTTCCCCATCTCCAGAGGCAAAAAATAAATAAAAAGGAAATCCCTCTTATGTTTACAGTAGAGGGATTTGGCGGTGGTGTGCCGAGGACGTAACAGTATATCCTTGGCACACCAGCCCCACAGCCAAGGACGTAACATTTATGTCCTCGGCACCAAACGGGTTGAGAAGTAACTACATTATATTTATGTAATGAATATTTTTGGGTCCACAAATAATTTTAAATAAAAATATATATTTGTTTGAATTTTTTTGTATTTTATATATAATAATATTTGTTGTTATTTGTGGTATGTATTTAACATTGTAATATGTTTTATTTATTAATTTTGAATAATACATATATTTTTAGTGGGAATAGTGCAATTTACCCCTCTGCAATCTAACATTTTCCCCATTGTTGTACTGACTGGTGTGGTAATAGTAAATCTTACCCCTCCGCTATCCAACACTTTCCCAACAGTTGTACTGACTCGAGTAGGATTAGTAAATGTTATTCCTTTGCACTCAAACAGTTTCCCTACTGTTGTACTGGCTAGAGTGGGAATAGTAAATTTTATCTAAGCGCAATCCAACACTTTCACTACTATTGCATTTACTGGAGGGAGATTTGTATATTTTACCCAGTTTTGTTATTTTTCCGTTGTGTGAAGTGGGAGTCGTACATATTTAATATTTTTACTATAATAGTTTGCGTAGTTTTATATAAATTGTAGTGGAAATAGTATATGTATTGCATTTTATATTTTATAATTTATCTTATATAGGTATAATGTATATTATTATTTGTTTTTATAAAAATATTTATCATTATTAATTTTTTTGATATATAAAATATTTGAACTAAATTTGAAGTTGTTTACTTTTTTAATTTAATTAAAATGGTTTGTTTTTTAAAGATTATGGGGTCTATTACGATGTCAGTCGTCGGGCTCCTTGAGTCCATCGGAAGCCAGCCGGAATGACTGACTGGTTTCAATTCTCACCGTATGAAAGTATGATATAAATTAAACATATTAGTTTAATAATTCTTTTGTAAATAGATATATGTTAATATATATATATATTAATTATTAAATATGTGTATTGAACTTTTTAAATTACGTTTTTATTATATTTGTTAAACTATATATTAAATCTAATTTATTTTTTAGTTAATGTTACTATTTAATATCATTAATACTTACTATTTTAATTAATACAATATTTTAAAAACTATATTTTTAATGCAATTATATGTATTACATCAATGTTTTTTTTTCTATATTTTTGTACTTACCATAATAAGTATAGGACAGTGATATTTTTGACATCAATATTTTGGTCAAAAATTGTTTGATAGGGGCATATTTTGAGGGTCGATATTATGTCAGTGAACCGACTAAATCATGTCTGTGTTTGATACCCTCGTGGGAAATGATGTGGTCAAAGTAGTTTAACAATCGCAACCCAATTTATTTATCTTTCTGTATCTCTTAAAATCTCCAAACATTCCTTAAGTTCCAATTATCTTTCTCTCCCATCTCACAATGATCTAGAATATCATCCTGAAAACAGACAACTTTAAGTAGGTTGAATGTAGCAGCTGCTGGTGCTAACCAGAATGCCATGCAACAACACAGATAGGGCACCAGAGAAGTAACAAGGGAGGTGGAAATAGTTTCAATAAAGGCTGTTTTAGCCAAAAAGTTATTATTGTAACAATACAAAGGAAATTGCTTATTGAGTATTTTCCATAGTCAAGGAAATTGTAATTTTGGAGGAAGGTAGTGTTGTATATGTAAGCCACCGCAACATCAAAGAGGCAAATTCAGAAGATGGGAGGAGGGTCAAATGGCAACCAACCGAATGTAGTTTGGAAGGAGATGGGAGGGTACTAGAAGGAGATACTTTAAATGGCATGAGAAAGAACTATAAAGAAGAGTAGAAGGCAGCAGAGTTAGCAAATACTAGAATTGAGATGAAGATAGAGTTAAGAGACTAAGAGGGCACTCTATGAGTTTGGAAACGCACTCGATGGAGCTAGGATGGACAATTGGCATTAGAAAGAGTGTGACTGAAACCTAGAGAGCATTAGAAATGGGAAGAAACTAGAATTGAGATGGAAATGGATTAAAATATTAGAGGGCGCCACTAGGAAATGGGAGTGCCCAAGACTTGGTGAGATGAGAGTAGATTTGAGATGGAGATCAGAAGCCACTAAAGGGAATTGGAAAGGAGCTGGGGCATCAGAAGGACATTGAAAGTGGATGAAAAAAAGGCTATGAAGCAGAAAGAAAGAAGCAGGGATGTTGATGGAAGATGGTGCAGGAGGATTAGGATAAATAGGCAGATAAGAGATTACATTTTATGGGACTTGAACAAATTGGGAAGGGGCTGGGAAGAACTGTTAAGCCATTGGGGAAGTAATTGAGATGTATTTATTTATTCATTTATTTATTTATAAAGTTTTCTATAGCGCGAACAAGATCCCGAGGGATAACAGAGCACTTTACAATATGCCTGGAGGGAGACAAAGAAATATCATAGGCAAAAGAAAAGAAGAGTACGGGCAAGAAAGAGAATATATTATAGAAAACAAATAGGAGGATAATACAATAAAACAAATGTAGAGCGTAACAAGGGTGAAACACAATGTTCAGGGGGGAGTTGCCACAAAATAAGAACAAAGTCATCAGGAGAAATGTCAACGGACCTGTGCGACTAACCCGATTAGGGTATTAATTTGTTCATTAGGAATCTTTTGGCTTCCACTTTGAACTCTGTCAATGAGGAGATTCTGCGAGTTTCTGGTGGGAGAGAGCTCCAAATCTTAGGGGGGCTCCGGAGAAAGCTCGGTGGCAACTTCTCTTTTTCTTAAGGATACCAGGTTTCAGGAGGAGGGAGGAGGCACTTCTTGAGGCTCTTTCTCCACAGGATAAAGTTAGTTTTTCTGTAAGGTACGTAGGAGTATTTAGGTGAAGGGCTTTGTGTGTGAGAACAGCAATCTTTATTTGAATTCGTGCTTCGAAGGGCAGCCAATTGAGGGACTGGTGATATATGATTTTTTCGCTTAGAATCCGTAACCAGTCTAGCAGCTGAGTTGAGTGCAGCCCTTAGTGGAGCCAGACGCATTTGGGAAGGCCACAGAGGGTAGCACTGCTGTAGTCTAGCCTCGTCAAGACGAGCGCTTGCACCACTTGCTTCAAATCATTTGGGGGAAGCAAAGGTTTGATATTTCTTAGAGCTCTCATCAAGTGGTTGGCTCCTTTGCATACATTGCTGATGTGACCTTTCATGTTCAGGTGCTTGTCCATAGTGATACCGAGAGACTTGGCTGCGTCTACGATTTGAGGCGTACAGTTGAAAGCAGTGAGGTGGTTCAGCCACAGATCTAACTTGGGGATGCGATTCAGGGGGAGATGAGCAGGAATTCCGTTTTTGAGGTGTTGAGCAGTAGATGATTCTCCGTTAACCAGTTTTGAGTAAACATTAGGATGGTGCTAAGTACGATGATGTTTTCCGAGGATGAGATTTTCAAATATAATTGCGTGTCATCCACATACATGTGGAAGAGAATGTTCATGGAATTTAGGGGGTGAGCAAGAGGTTCCAAGAAAAGATTGACGAGAATAGGAGATAGAGCAGATCCTTGGGGGACTCCCATGAATACGGGAGAGGGCTGGGAGAGATAGTGGTTTGCCTTGACTCTTTGAGTTCTGTGCTGAAGGAAGGATGAGAACCATAGTAAGACCTGAACAGAAAAACCCATTCTATTTTGTAGGATAGATAGCAAGTTGTCATGATTAACCATGTCAAATGCGGAGGAAAGGTCGAAGAGGATCAGGAGGCAGGATTAATTTTGGTCGAGCATAATTAAGATGTCATCAAAGACGTGAGTGAGAGCCGATTTGGTGCTGTGCCATTTGCTAAAGCTTGATTTGTGCTGGTCTAGGAGTTGGTAGTTCTCAATGTGGGCACAAAGTTGAGATTGTACACATTTTTCTAGTAGTTTCGCTAGGGTGGGGATGTTGGAAATGGGGCAGAAGTAATTGAGATCAGATTTGTCAGCGATAGTTTTTTTTAGTATGGGTGTTACCTGAGCTTCTTTGAGGCATTCAGGAATCATGCCTTGTGCTAGGGAAGCATTGACAATCCTAGTCCATGTGGGGATCAAAGCATTCTTGATTTCTTTGAAAATAGAAGGGGGCAATGGGTTGCTGAAGTGGTTTGAAGGGTTGATATTCTGAAGAATCTTGAAGATATCATATTCGCTAAAGGTGGTAAAGGTGCACCATGATGCATTTTTCTTGGGATTTGTGGAGGTCAGTTTAAACCTCACAGAGGGGTCAATGAGTGAGGGAGTAATAGGAGACGGAAGTAAAGCCTTCTTAGCGGCTAGGTCAATGGAGATGGTTCGAGATTTTTCCGTGAAGAAAGCGGCAAGATCATCACAGGAAGGTGGGTTGCCACCAGGATCAGATTGGTTGGACCCAACAACACATTGTTGTTTGACCAGTTCGAAGAGTTTCTTAGGGCGATTTGCAGCTCGATCCAATTGGTGTCTGAAGTAGGTTGCCTTAGCACTCTTGATTTGCTTGTTGTATCGGCTCCTGGCATCTCTAAGGAGTTTTAGTTGGTCCGAGGAGGGATTGGCTCGCCATGACCGTTCAAATACCCTAAGGTTGCGGCGTTCTGAGTTTAGGTTTCCATTATACCATGGTTTGGTTATTTTTGTTGAGGCATTTTTTAGTTGGAGTGGAGCAATATTCTCCATGATTGGATAGAGTTTATAGCTCTTAAGTCCCTTTTCCAGATCTTAGATTTTAGAGGTTGAACCTTTCTCATCAGTACTTCCCTGTTGATATAGAAGAGGATGTAGTGGTGGTCGGACCAGTCGCAGGGGGTGATGGACTCAATGGAGATAGATTGCTCTTTAGAGATAATGAGGTCTAACATTTCTACTTTGTTATGAGTAGGTTGGATACAGTGCTGAGTAAGATCTTGATCAGTTAAGTTAATGCAGGATACAGTGAGGTCGTTGGTGTTAGACCAATAAAGGTTGAAATCACCATGGAAGATTTGTGATACCGCTGAGTTGACATTACTAGTGATGATTTCCATTAGTTGCTCAGTGAAAGGGAGATTGTCGTCCGGGGGGTGATAAAAGATGTGAAGTTTGCAGACAGGTAGGTTCATATTTGATATAGCGAGACATAAGTATTCACAGGAGGTAGGCTTCAGGGAGTCTGATTGAGAAACCGAAAGTGTGTTTCTGTGAATACATGCTAGTCCCCCACCCAGTTTCAGATCTCTGTCAAGCCTAATTATATCATGAGTGGGAGGGTACTAGGAGGTCTAAGATGGGAGTGGAAGCTAAATTTAACCAAGTTTCAGTAAGGATGATAATGTCTAAATCGTTGTGTTGGATGAGGTTGAAGATATCGGTGGCATGTTTACTGGTGGACCTGCTGTTAAGTAGTACACATTTAAGACAGGGTGGATTTGGGGAGGGAGACGACTGGGAGATCTTTACACTTGTGAGGTTGTCAGTGTTACTGCAACAATGATTGCGACAGGGTTCTCTGCATGGATTAGATGGAATGGAAGGAATTTGTCTCGGAGGGTCAAGGTTAGATTCTGACAGGGTGGGGCTGGCGTTGTGAGAGACATCTGGATCAACAGACGAAAAATAGGACTCAAATCCACTGAGACAGGTGTTAGGTTATTGGTTAGGTTTTGAGAAGGATGCGTTAGTGTTGAGCGAGTTCGGTGGATCAGTGGTCGAAGGTTGGACCTCATCTCCTATGCAACAGGCATTGGTGTTGACTAGGGGGATCGATTCGGACGTGGAGGGACCAAGAGGCTGGACCATGTGATCCGTAGTCCGAGAGGCCTCTATAGGCCAGCTCGTAGAAGAGAGAAGAGAAATAATCCTAGGGACGAGATCTGTTGATAGGGTTTTCAACTCGTTTAGTTCAGAGGAGATAAGGTGTAGCTGTAGAGAGATATCATCAAGGCGTGAAGTCAAGTCAGAGTGTTGGGTGAATGGAGGCAAGAGTGGGGGAAGAGCGGTCGGCAACGGGGGTTGAGGAAGGCCAGAAAGGTCTAGTGGTGGCGATCGAAGCCCGGGCTCATTACTAGTGTGTGGCAGTGTTATAGGGAGGTGGAGGGGGGCATCATCTGCTGTAAGAGATCAACTCAACTCTAGAGCTTTCCTGAGTCAGGTTGGCGGTAGGAGAAGAGATTGAAGCCATTGGGACCTGAGGGAGCAACTCCGTTCTAAAGTCAACAGATGATAAGCTAACCGAAGGTGAGGAAGAAGAGGCCATTGGGGCATGTAAGGGGGATTGAAGTCCCGAACTCAAGACAAGTATAGGGCAGAGGTATTGGGTTGGTGAAAGGGGCAATGTCAGTTAAATAGGAGGACTGAGTGACTTGGTGAGGTATCTCCACTCGGAAGTCCTCGTGTGTTGAGGTTACAGTCAGTGAAGAAATAGAAGACATCGGTTCGTCCTCCAGTTGGGAGGTGAAATAATGAGATGATGGGATACGACTGGGGGCACTGTAGCTATGTGAGTGGGATATAGGGAGAAGAGAGTGGTCATGACCGTTAAAGAGGGTGTTCTAGTGAGTTGAGGTAATCCTACTGGTGACGTGTAGGCTGTGGACTCAGTAGAAGGAGATGAGGGGTTAATAGAGACTGAGGTATTTAATGATGTTGAAGGAATAGTAATATCCAGGCTCGGCATGGACGTGGTGGTTGACATGGGGTCAGGGGAGTCACTAAAGATCGCTTTCCTGAGAGTTGGGTAGATATTCGCTATCTATGTAGTTTTGCTTTAAGGCAGGTTGTCTGCAGTTTTCAAAATTTACAATCATCACCATCTTTGTTTCACCCTTGTCTTTTTGCAGGATTCCTCAGGGACCTCACCGGGGGCTTCACAGTCTCGTTCCTTGTCTTTGGGGGACTGACATTAGTTGCGAGTGGCATTATTTTGTGTGTCCACTTGTTCTTGACCAGAAACTCATTGCCCTGCCTGGTGAAGAAGAGCAGTGAGTTGCAATGTAATGAAAATGAACCATCAGCTTCCAGAACTCTGATGAGACTATCATCAATGGACCAATCTACAGACATCTCAAAGACCACTGAACTATGTACTGTGTCCAGTTAGTTATAGTCATCTTGGAAAACAACCAAATAACATCAGTGTGTAAAATCAGGAAATGGACTCTCTCTTCTACTTTAGACGAAAACTACAACTCCATTTCTCCAGATATTTTTGCTCTTTATCGCCTTCACCTTGGAAGTCAGACAATTTCACAATCTGTAATAAAAAAATAAAAGTGAATGTTAAAAAAATGTCCATATATATATATATATATATAAACTCTTCGTCTCAGCACTTCCCCGCACAGCCAGGCGAACAGAGACAACACGAATCCCAGGTGTTCGGCACTGATGAGATTTTATTCACAGAGCTGCAATCTGACGCGTTTCGGACAGAATGTCCTTCCTCACAGATAGCCAGATTCGGCCTGCCGTGTTTTTAAATTTGCTAAGTGCATACAACGTGTTTGACAAACATAGACAAAATGCAATGCATAAATCCACCATACCAAGCATTGGTCAGTCTGTTTTCCAAATCACGATAAAACATGTAATTGTTATTTGGATATAATATCAAACAAATGGCAAAGAATAAATACCTAAATCAACCATTGTAATAATTAAATGCTTAAATTCAATTTTCATTTAGAAACTAATATTTCAAATAAAAAAAAACTGTATGGTCCAACCTCAAATAACTGTCTTAATACTGATAATAAATGAGTGTGAATCGCCACAATATTTATAAATATGTACTTTTTGGTAATCAAAATGTGCAAATACGCCTTTTGTTGTAAACATTGATCCATGTGCAAATATAGCCCAATTCTACATAAATGCGTTTAATAAATATGTGCAAATAACGCTAAATGTTTGTAAACATATACATCTTAATGACTAATATGTGCAAATTACGCATTTCTTTGTAAACGTAGATCCATGTGCTAATATCTCCAATCTCATTATAAAACCATAAAAGTCAATCCTGCTCAGCCTAAATGCTGATTGAGGATTCGGTGCAAATATCACTGAGTAGTATGTAAATTGGAGACCCCTGTGTAACCATTGCAAAATAACTATGGCTTGCATTCCTATTGCCACATGTACCATTCTAATATCGTGTGAAAATCACTAATTGCAATATTTCAACATTTGAGAATGACTTGACCAGAATCAAGTGCTCTACTTAATAAATCTGGGTGCATAAATTGCTAATACTGTATAAACCCCACGCGAAATGAGAAAAAACCCAAGTGAAATGTGTATTTAAAAACAATCGTGCTGCAAGGAGGCCAACCTCTTTAAATGTGCATTCTAAAATTATCCCTTAAAAAAAAACAAAGTCCAGATTTAGGATACCATATATTACTACTTGTATTCTTTATAAAAAGTGGTACAGATCTTCTGTGGTGTTTAAACCGTTGGGGAATTTACCATCTAGTTCTAATATTATTTTGGATTCCATCCTTCTCAACATCTTATCCCTGTCACCTCCTCTACATGGTTTGGGATTCGCCGTTATTACAAAGTACTTCAAACATTGCAGATCATTGCTGTGTGCTTGTTTGAAATGCCTGGCTACAGGATACGAGCTATTGTTAGTAACAATAGCTAGAAGATGTTGGAGGATTCTGACATGCGCCTGCAGCTTGGTGCTGCCCACATATCGCAAGCCACAGGTGCATGTCAGAACATAAACTGCATACTCGGTCCTGCAATTGTAATTCCCTTTGATGGTGACCATTTCTGGACTCAACGTGGTGGCATATTGTGTGGTGTTGATTCCAAACTTGCAGGCCTTGCAGCTGGAACATTTAGCAAACCCCGGCCTGAAATAATATTTTTATTTGAATGATGATATATCCATGCTAATATTATAAAGAGAGAGCCCAAACCTTTGAGGCGGGTAATCTCAGTAACCACAGCACCAATCACAACACCCAATACAGCGTTGGAAAGGGCAGTTGCAGCAGAAGGACATAGGCTATGCAGAGGGAAAAAAAAACTACATCATCCAGATGGCCGAGGGCCAAAATAACATCAAACAGGAAATGATGTAATAATGTGACTCACGGGGGAGAAGCCAAGCAGGCATTCGAAATGGTCGCATAGTCGCTCGGCTCCGCGAGCCCTTTTTCCCCACACGGCTATCCTGCCACATATCCTGGCCCACGGAGGCATACTTCGATTGAGGAAGATAACGAGCACCTACCGTTTGCTCCCGGAGCTCCTGCATGCCGCCGTTCCCGGGATTTCTCCCCGAATGTTCTGCGGCCCACGAGGTGGAGAGACCGGGGCGTTAATTAGGCGGGGCCTCCGGCCGCAACCACAGTGCCAACGATTGTTGCTTGCGGAGGGGAGCCTTGCCGGTGGAAGCCACTGATCTGAAGAACCGCTGCCTGCGGTGCCTCCCCGCGTCGCTTGACGGAGGCCCCCGAGGGGCGGTGTGGTGGCGAGGACTCGGAGGGGGCGCTTGGTTCCTGCCCCCTCCCCAAGTTTTGTTGCCCTGGTGTGGCCTGAGATCGCCCCCGACATAGGCGGCCGGCTCCCGGGATCCGGCGGGACTTTTAGCCTTCTGGTGACTCTTCCATTCTGGACCCTGTCCCACAATCCGTTTGACCTGAAGACACGTCCTGCGGTGCCCTCGCAATGCGGCCTGGTCCCTGAGTGTGTGCGGGGGGACGGTGTTGATTGGATCAAGATGGCGGCTGGTGCCCTTCTTCATGGCTCACGTCCGTACCGGGCGGCTGTTCCAGAGATGGGGCCAAAATGCTTGCAACGCGTGACAGAGTTCACGCCCCGGGATGTGTTTGAGGCCATAACAACTTTGCACGAAACCATTGATTGTTACGCCCTCGATCTAGGCGTACGGATCGACGCCATTTTTGTTTCGCTGTCTGTGGAGGCCGCGGTTCTACTTCAGGGGTTAGCCGCTGAACTTGATACTGTCTTCATGGAGGAGGTCTCGGACCTTCGAGTGCCCTTCGGGCCGTTTAGTGACTGGACTCCTGTGCCCGTGCGACTCGTCTCGACTGCTCGTGTGGCTCTATCCCTGGGACACATCTCCAACTGGCGGTTGGCGGTGGAGAGTCCCTCTCCTCCCTGGACTGGCCTGGATGTATCGCGGCAGTGGCCGGAAGTTTGACTTTCATCTCCTGGGTGTTTCTACTCCTTGCCAGCGTCGGGAAGTTTATGGGACCGGCATTGTTATTGCCTGATCTTCACTATCTATATTGTGATGGTTTGAGATTATTATGCTTTTTTATGGCCTCGTCCCTTCCGGGCCGCTCATCCTGTTCGGACCCTCTATACTGTGCTCCGTATTGCTTACTGGGAAGGCTTCGGGCTGTGTCACTGACAGACAGGGCCAGGGATGAGATGGCCTACGGCTTATTTGCTCTATTGCCGTTAAATGATGCAGTGGGTATCTTCACCTGACATTTCATTGAGGCGGTTTTTATGCTCGTGATTTGCATTTTTCCTTGTGGTATTGCTTCCTTCGTGGGATTTCTGTAGTGTTGGGGTACTGGGCGGGGCCGGGCGGCGAGTTATGGGCCCTCCTCCGCTTATGTTTTCTTTTCTTTTCTTCTTCCCTTTCCTATCTTCTATATTTCGGGTTCTCTTAGGGCGACGGGCACGTGGCTGGGGGGTAGGCCATGGCCTTCTGCTGGTGTGCAGGGTGGGGGGTAGCGGGTTGGGGACTGGATTAGTATTTGTTTCTATGGCCCTTTAGTTTCCTTCTTCTTCTCCCTTTTTCAGTGTCGCCATTGCCCATGTGTTTTGCGGGGTGTTGGGGTGGAGGGGCGGGGTTTCTACTCTTTGCATGTGGGGGTTGTGTTTTCATTTCTCCTGCCATTTGTCTTTTATCCCCTGATGGGGCCCCCCTCTCCTCTCCCCCCCGTATTGTCATTGTTCTTAATATCCTGATTCTTATACCTTCGCGAGAATGGGAGTAATTGTGCGACACCATTTTTCAGTTCTTTATTTGAAAATGAACCTTTTCCATCCTGACCCGAGCTGCTGTGTTTACTTATAATTACTGTGCTGTTTTGATACTATATCCCGTTCTGGTTTGTTGCCACTGTACGTAATGCTTGCAATGTCTGATCTTTTAGCGGCCAGCCGTGATGGTTGTAGGCCCATCCTTGTAATCGTACTTACTATTAAATAAAGGTTCAATAAAAAAATAAAAAATAAAAAAAAATAATAATGTGACTCACTATATTGAGACTGAGAGCCTGGAGCCAAATTGATTGTGAACAAGGGATATGCTATCCCGAAACACGTAGATTTGTGCCTGCCTGCTTGAAAAACTCCATGCTGTGAGGATTAAATAAAAAAGCACATAAGTGAAGACAAACGCGAGTTCGTCCCGTTTTTCTCCCAGCTGGGAGAATTGGTTGTGGATTTAAATGCGGCATGGTTCTGCTGCGGGGATTTACGAACCGGCGAGAGAGCGCTGCAAAAGGAACCGAGGGGTATCAATATATATAATATATATATATCAATACTAATATTATAAAGAGAGAGCCCAAACCTTTGAGGCGGGTAATCTCAGTAACCACAGCACCAATCACAACACCCAATACAGCGTTGGAAAGGGCAGTTGCAGCAGAAGTACATAGGCTATGCAGACGGCCACCATATAGATTTAAAAGGTAAAAGAACCGTGCCAGCAAAGTAGTCTCTTGTGGGCGTCTCTGCATTCTGCTGTGGGCGTGTGCTGGGGGCGTGACAAACGCTGGGGGCGTGTGATACATTCCGCCCTTCATGCCATGTGAGGCATAATTGCGCCACATCAAGGGGCACGCTGGGGGCGTGACATGCTGGGGCCGTGACAAACGCTGTGGGCGTGTGCTACGTTCCGCACTTCATGCCATCTGGGTCGTACATTAATCAGATCGTCTGCTGTGGCCGTGTGCTGGGGGAGTCACAAAGGCGTTCACCTCGAAGCGTGGTAAGTAACCATTCTCAAGACTCCCTTGGGGGATAGCCCGTTGTCTCACACATACTGGGGGTGCCAAATGCAGTGTGTGCCTTGGCCTGGGTGCGTCTGAAAGGGCCGAACGCAGTGTGTGGCTTGGCCTGGGTGCGTCTAAAAAGCACTCGCGCCGGAGAGCGTCGGTGTGGGTCATAAAAAAATAAGAACAGCGGGAAACAATCATTCAAGACTCACAGAATTCTAATTGTTAGACGGTCGCCGCTGGCCCTCAAGCGGGGGCACACGTGACTGAGCGTGTCTGCGGGGACAATTACTGGAGCCTCTCATACGCGCTGTTACTGAACTATCACATTAAACCAAATTACACGCGCCTGCTAACATCAGCCAGGGCTGTAGCCGGGCTCAGGTGGCGGATCACTACACTAATTACTTGCGCCTGCTAACATGAACCAGGGCTGCAGCTGGGCCTCAAGCGGGGGAACACGTACCTGAATACACACATTACACACATTCTATTTCATACCCAGACAACGTCGGGACGGGCTGCTAGTATATATATATATATATATATGCACACACAGAGTTGGCGTGCTTAAGCCACTTTGGCGGCGGGCTCTCGACGGGGTTCGCCAACCCCCTCAAATTACACACACTCCTGGCCTGAATCCTTACACGGAGAAACCAGAGTCGGAGCCCAATTGTATTACGGTGCTTCATCAGTGTTTATTCAGCAGAAAAAAACACACTCGCAACGCGTTTCGAGATCAGCCGATCTCTTGCTCACGGGTGGAGCTTACCTGCACCATCATTCATTTAAAGAAACATACTAAGTTGTAAGGTGTACCACGTGATCATAGAAATAGAGAATTTCTTCAAATTACATGCTGTGTTAACAAAATAACCATTTCAAGTGAATATATTATGCAGAAACTAAATCAGTTATAAACGAAAGTCACCTTTCATCTGGCAATTAGAAATCAATTACGAACTAATTCACGAACTAATTCAACATTGCCAGAGAACGAAATATCCCGCTTAATGGCCATGTGAAATTCATCTTCTCATGATTAACAGCCAATAGTCGTACAGTACCCCAACTGTATTAGTTGCATAGAATTGTAAAATAGTTCGTGAAACAATATTGCCCAAGTGGGCATATGTCGTGTATTCTGTTAGGCCCACAGACTGACTTCCAAATTCAGCCCGAGTGGGCACAATCAATTAAAACTTCATGCTCCTGAAAAGGAAAAGAAAAAACACAGCTGTATATGACAATTCATACTTTACAGATCCGTGTACTATTAAAACCAATTAAAATCCTTGAATTTCAGTTACCCAAGAAGCAGCATCATGTTCCCACACCAAAATAGACTATTACTCAAATCTGGAGGTGAATTGCTAACTCCTCCCCCAAGTTGTGACCCACAGGCTGCATGGTGTTGTACATTATGATATACTTCGATTCTAATTTTCTCAGTTCCAGCCATCTGTTACCTCCCCTTTCATTGCTTTCAACGCTGTCCAGAACACAAAATTTAATTAAGTTCGGATTCTTGTATGTTTTTCGGCAAAGTGCCTAGCTACAGGATATTGTTGGTTCACATTCCTGATAGCTCTCTGGTGTTCTAGAATTCTGAGTTTTGCTTGTTTCGTGGTGCACCCTATATAAAACTTCTTACAAGGACATTCCAGTGCATAAATAACGTACTCTGTTGTGCAGCTCAGATATTTGGTAATCTTGTGTGCACAACGGTCGTTGGACAGTTGGATAGATTTGCAGTTATTACTGTATTTGCAGGCCTTACATCTGCGACAGGGATAGCATCCTTGAATAGTATTGGTTTTCTGGCTACCTTTTATCAATGTGCTGCTTAATATATCCTTGAGGGATTTTGCTTTTCTGTATGTCAGAGAAGGGATGTCATGAATGGCTTCCCTGATATCATTATCAAGCTTGAGAGTATCCCAATATGTAAGTAGACATTTACGCAATCTCCACGATTGACTGTTATAGGTAGTTATAAAACGTACCTTATCCTCAGTGTTGCGTTGTCTGGGAATTAACAGCTCTCTTCTATCCATGGCATTGACTCTCAAAACCGCCTGCTTGATTACCTTCTGACTGTATCCTCTTTCTGAGAACCGTTTGATCATAGTCTGGCTCTCTGTGGAAAAGCTTTCAGCCGAGCTACAATTTCTCTTAGCCCTGATCAATTCACCAACTGGTATACTGCGTATAAGGCTAGTGGGATGACTGCTCCCTGCATGGAGCAGACTATTGCCTGCTGTAGGTTTCCGAAAAAGGGCACTGCTTAAAACTCCCTCCTCGACTTCTAGCCTTATATCTAGAAATTCCAACTGTTGTTTACTAATAACACTGGTGAACCTTAAGTTAAGGGTATTGTCATTCAGAATAGACTCAAATTCATGTATCTGGTCCAGGGTGCCACTCCAGATACAGAAAATGTCATCAATGTATCTTTTCCAGAGGATGACGTGGGTACCAAAGTGGGAGATCTTACGCACCACTAGCTCTTCCCACCAGCCCAGATAAAGACATGCTAGGCTGGGGGCAAAGCAAGTACCCATCGCCACCCCATCCGACTTTTTGTGAATTATTAATGACGTCACCTGGAGTCCTGAGTACTGGCTGGTGAGTTTCGACGTAACCAGCCTGTACACAAGCATTCCCCAGGAACTTGGTGTAGAAGCATGTAAATTTTATTTAAAAGAGAGATCGATCTCTCTTCTGTCACATACTCACATACTTCTCGACATGATGTGGGAATGCTTATCCAATAATTACTTCATTTTCAACAAATCACTGTTTAAACAAACCAGGGGGGTGGCGATGGGTACTTGCTTTGCCCCCAGCCTAGCATGTCTGTATCTGGGCTGGTGGGAAGAGCTAGTGGTGCGTAAGATCTCCCACTTTGGTACCCACGTCATCCTCTGGAAAAGATACATTGATGACATTTTCTGTATCTGGAGTGGCACCCTGGACCAGATACATGAATTTGAGTCTATTCTGAATGACAATACCCTTAACTTAAGGTTCACCAGTGTTATTAGTAAACAACAGTTGGAATTTCTAGATATAAGGCTAGAAGTCGAGGAGGGAGTTTTAAGCAGTGCCCTTTTTCGGAAACCTACAGCAGGCAATAGTCTGCTCCATGCAGGGAGCAGTCATCCCACTAGCCTTATACGCAGTATACCAGTTGGTGAATTGATCAGGGCTAAGAGAAATTGCAGCTCGGCTGAAAACTTTTCCACAGAGAGCCAGACTATGATCAAACGGTTCTCTGAAAGAGGATACAGTCAGAAGGTAATCAAGCAGGCGGTTTTGAGAGTCAATGCCATGGATAGAAGAGAGCTGTTAATTCCCAGACAACGCAACACTGAGGAAAAGGTACGTTTTATAACTACCTATAACAGTCAATCGTGGAGATTGCGTAAATGTCTACTTAAATATTGGGATACTCTCAAGCTTGATAATGATATCAGGGAAGCCATTCATGACATCCCTTCTCTGACATACAGAAAAGCAAAATCCCTCAAGGATATATTAAGCAGCACATTGATAAAAGGTAGCCAGAAAACCAATACTATTCAAGGATTCTATCCCTGTCGCAGATGTAAGGCCTGCAAATGCAGTAATAACTGCAAATCTATCCAACTGTCCAACGACCGTTGTGCACACAAGATTACCAAATATCTGAGCTGCACAACAGAGTATGTTATTTATGCACTGGAATGGCCTTGTAAGAAGTTTTATATAGGGTGCACCACGAAACAAGCAAAACTCAGAATTCTAGAACACCAGAGAGCTATCAGGAATGTGAACCAACAATATCCTGTAGCTAGGCACTTTGCCGAAAAACATAACAAGAATCCGAACTTAATGAAATTTTGTGTTCTGGACAGCGTTGAAAGCAATGAAAGGGGAGGTAACAGATGGCTGGAACTGAGAAAATTAGAATCGAAGTATATCATAATGTACAACACCATGCAGCCTGTGGGTCACAACTTGGGGGAGGAGTTAGCCATTCACCTCCAGGTTTGAGTAATAGTCTATTTTGGTGTGGGAACATGATGCTGCTTCTTGGGTAACTGAAATTCAAGGATTTTAATTGGTTTTAATAGTACACGGATCTGTAAAGTATGAATTGTCATATACAGCTGTGTTTTTTCTTTTCCTTTTCAGGAGCATGAAGTTTTCATTGATTGTGCCCACTCGGGCTGAATTCGGAAGTCATTCTGTGGGCCTAACAGAATACACGACATATGCCCATTTGGGCGGTATTGTTTCACGAACTATTTTACAATTCTATGCAACTAATACAGTTGGGGTGCTGTACGACTATTGGCTGTTAATCATGAGAAGATGAATTTCACATGGCCATTAAGCGGGATATTTTGTTCTCTCGCAATGTTGAATTAGTTCGTGAATTAGTTCGTAATTGATTTCTAATTGCCAGATGAAAGGTGACTTTCGTTTATAACTGATTTAGTTTCTGCATAATATATTCACTTGAAATGGTTATTTTGTTAACACAGCATGTAATTTCAAGAAATTCTCTATGTCTATGATCACGTGGTACACCTTACAACTTAGTATGTTTCTTTAAATGAATGATAGTGCCGGTAAGCTCCACCCGTGAGCAAGAGATCGGCTGATCTCGAAACGCGTTGGGAGTGTGTTTTTTTCTGCTGAATAAACACTGATGAAGCACCGTAATACAATTGGGCTCCGACTCTAGTTTCTCCGTGTAAGGATTCAGGCCAGGAGTGTGTGTAATATATATATATATATATATATATATATTCCAGCTACGAAGTACCCAACGTACAAAGGAGCACCCGGACCTCAGCTGCACACAAGGAGCCTTGAATGGTAAGCACGCCTCCAGCACGATATCCTTTAACTGTTCAAACTGCCCTGGATGCCTGACGCGTTTCGAAGTGTCCCCACTTCTCTTCAGAGGCTTTGGCAGTTATGAAGGAGCGCTTGAGGCACCACACCCCTTCTTGCTTAGATGCACGCCCTGGATGGGACTTATGGGACTTGTAGTGCCTCAGGTCGCGCTAATGTTCAGTTGGTAACTTTTCAAGCCCACAGATGGGTCTCGCTGTGTGGGATTCGTGCAAAATCCATATGCTGCTGTCCCATGTTCTCGGCCCGTAGTCAAGACCGCATGGCCCCCGGTTCTTGCGGGGTGGTGCTCCTTCCGCGGCATGGGTCGCCGCGTAAGTATTCCAGCTCCGAAGTACCCAACGTACAAAGGAGCACCCGGACCTCAGCTGCACACAAGGAGCCTTGAATGGTAAGCACGCCTCCAGCACAACGATATCCTTTAACTGTTCAAACTGCCCTGGATGCCTGACGCGTTTCGAAGTGTCCCCACTTCTCTTCAGAGGCTTTGGCAGTTATGAAGGAGCGCTTGTGGCACCACACCCCTTCTTGCTTAGATGCACGCCCTGGATGGGACTTATGGGACTTGTAGTGCCTCACGTCACGCTAATGTTCAGTTGGTAACTTTTCAAGCCCACAGATGGGTCTCGCTGTGTGGGATTCGTGCAAAATCCATATGCTGCTGTCCCATGTTCTCGGCCCGTAGTCAAGACCGCATGGCCCCCGGTTCTTGCGGGGTGGTGCTCATTCCGCGGCATGGCTCGCCGCGTAAGTATTCCAGCTCCGAAGTACCCAACGTACAAAGGAGCACCCGGACCTCAGCTGCACACAAGAAGCCTTGAATGGTAAGCACGCCTCCAGCACAACGATATCCTTTAACTGTTCAAACTGCCCTGGATGCCTGACGCGTTTCGAAGTGTCCCCACTTCTCTTCAGAGGCTTTGGCAGTTATGAAGGAGCGCTTGTGGCACCACACCCCTTCTTGCTTAGATGCACGCCCTGGATGGGACTTATGGGACTTGTAGTGCCTCACGTCGCGCTAATGTTCAGTTGGTAACTTTTCAAGCCCACAGATGGGTCTCGCTGTGTGGGATTCGTGCAAAATCCATATGCTGCTGTCCCATGTTCTCGGCCCGTAGTCAAGACCGCATGGCCCCCGGTTCTTTCAGGGTGGTGCTCCTTCCGCGGCATGGGTCACCGCGTAAGTATTCCAGCTCCGAAGTACCCAACGTACAAAGGAGCACCCGGACCTCAGCTGCACACAAGGAGCCTTGAATGGTAAGCACGCCTCCAGCACAACGATATCCTTTAACTGTTCAAACTGCCCTGGATGCCTGACGCGTTTCGAAGTGTCCCCACTTCTCTTCAGAGGCTTTGGCAGTTATGAAGGAGCGCTTGAGGCACCACACCCCTTCTTGCTTAGATGCACGCCCTGGATGGGACTTATGGGACTTGTAGTGCCTCACGTCGCGCTAATGTTCAGTTGGTACCTTTTCAAGCCCACAGATGGGTCTCGCTGTGTGGGATTCGTGCAAAATCCATATGCTGCTGTCCCATGTTCTCGGCCCGTAGTCAAGACCGCATAGCCCCCGGTTCTTTCAGGGTGGTGCTCCTTCCGCGGCATGGGTCGCCGCGTAAGTATTCCAGCTCCGAAGTACCCAACGTACAAAGGAGCACCCGGACCTCAGCTGCACACAAGGAGCCTTGAATGGTAAGCACGCCTCCAGCACAACGATATCCTTTAACTGTTCAAACTGCCCTGGATGCCTGATGCGTTTCGAAGTGTCCCGACTTCCCTTCAGAGGCTTTGGCAGTTATGAAGGAGCGCTTGAGGCACCACACCCCTTCTTGCTTAGATGCACGCCCTGGATGGGACTTATGGGACTTGTAGTGCCTCACGTCGCGCTAATGTTCAGTTGGTAACTTTTCAAGCCCACAGATGGGTCTCGCTGTGTGGGTTCGTGCAAAATCCATATGCTGCTGTCCCATGTTCTCGGCCCGTAGTCAAGACCGCATGGCCCCCGGTTCTTTCAGGGTGGTGCTCCTTCCGCGGCATGGGTCGCCGCGTAAGTATTCCAGCTCCGAAGTACCCAACGTACAAAGGAGCACCCGGACCTCAGCTGCACACAAGGAGCCTTGAATGGTAAGCACGCCTCCAGCACAACGATATCCTTTAACTGTTCAAACTGCCCTGGATGCCTGACGCGTTTCAAAGTGTCCCCACTTCTCTTCAGAGGCTTTGGCAGTTATGAAGGAGCCGCGGAAGGAGCACCACCCTGAAAGAACCAGGGGCCATGCGGTTTTGACTACGGGCCGAGAACATGGGACAGCAGCATATGGATTTTGCACGCATTCCACGCAGCGAGGCTCATCTGTGGGCTTGAAAAGTTACCAACTGAACATTAGCGCGACGTGAGGCACTACAAGTCCCATAAGTCCCATCCAGGGCGTGCATCTAAGCAAGAAGGGGTGTGGTGCCTCAAGCGCTCCTTCATAACTGCCAAAGCCTCTGAAGAGAAGTGGGGACACTTCGAAACGCGTCAGGCATCCAGGGCAGTTTGAACAGTTAAAGGACATCGTTGTGCTGGAGGCGTGCTTACCATTTAAGGCTCCTTGTGTGCAGCTGAGGTCCGGGTGCTCCTTTGTACGTTGGGTACTTCGGAGCTGAATATTTACGCGGCGACCCATGCCGCGGAAGGAGCACCACCCTGAAAGAACCAGGGGCCATGCGGTCTTGACTACGGGCCGAGAACATGGGACAGCAGCATATGGATTTTGCACGCATTGCACGCAGCGAGGCCCATCTGTGGGCTTGAAAAGTTACCAACTGAACATTAGCGCGACGTGAGGCACTACAAGTCCCATAAGTCCCATCCAGGGCGTGCATCTAAGCAAGAAGGGGTGTGGTGCCTCAAGCGCTCCTTCATAACTGCCAAAGCCTCTGAAGAGAAGTGGGGACACTTCGAAACGCGGCAGGCATCCAGGGCAGTTTGAACAGTTAAAGGACATCGTTGTGCTGGAGGCGTGCTTACCATTTAAGGCTCCTTGTGTGCAGCTGAGGTCCGGGTGCTCCTTTGTACGTTGGGTACTTCGGAGCTGAATATATATATATATATATATATATATATATATATATATATATATACACCATCATTCAATACTTGCACCGTCCCCTTAGTGGATGTCCTTGGGGGCAAACTACACTACCCCTCTTGTTACCTCCAGTAAGTCTCACACAGTGGGGTTGCTAAAACATCTTCGGAGGCCATGCCCCCTCTTTCTCCACCACTCTGTAAATGTGCCTCCTGGCAGACTACAGGATGGGGGATGAAGTCCAATTCACTCTTGAGGGACATTGGGGGCCAAGAAGCCCTCCTGGTACCTCTTCTAAGTCCTACGCAGTGGAATTCCTGAGCGCTGGTCAGAGGCTTACCACCCTTTCTCCACCACTCTGCAAATGCGACTACTAGTTAAAGAAGTGTTTGCAATGTAATAGGTTTTGCAGTTGCAAGAATTAGAGCTATTGGAGTTGTAAATGTAAATGTTTTTTACTAATGTTTTTTGGAGTGGAGTGGAGTGGATGTATGTTGTGTGAGGTGGAATTATGTGGTATGTTGTGCAGTGAAATTATGTGGATAGAAAGTATGTGGTATTAAGTGTATAGGAATCATGCAGAGTGGGATTATGTGTTATGGAGAGTAATTATGTGGAATGATAGTTTGTCTTGTGGAGTGGTAACCTCAGGTTTAGTCTTCCTTATTTCTGTTGAAGCTAAACTATGAACTCAGTGAGACAAATAAAGAAGGAACATTGAGGAGCACTTGGGGACCTAGTCAGAGGTATGAGCAGGGCCACTGAAATGATGTGACTGGCTGCACCGACTTATACATTTTCTGCATTAGCCACATAATTCATCATCTGCACGTAATCTGCAGATTTGAACAAAAAAGGCCTTGTTTCTAGCTCAAACGGCTCAAACGTTAACAAAAATCAAGTGACAAGCGTTACAGCGTGGAGGAAGGCCCTTTGCAAACCTAGAATAGTCAACGGTTACTTACTGCTAAATGTGGGTGTTAAATTGGGACTAATGGTGTGCAAGCCACTCTTGCTTCCCTCTGCGCCTCTCTTGCCTCTTTCTGCCTTTCTGTTGCTTCTTTCTGCATGTGTCTTTCTTTTTCTGTACTTTTCTTGTCTCATTCTGCAAATCTGTTGTAGTCAAGTCAAGTCAAGAAAACTTTATTCGGTTTATGATTGAAACCATAAAAGTTGCACAACATAAAAACATTACAGATGACGGTGCTTGTGTTAAGATGACAACCAGAACAGCAATGATAATTAATAAATAGATAAAAAGAAAGAACCTGAGGAAAACACTCTTTACTGATCCATGTGATTCCTAGAGTAAAAATAGCTTTTAAAAAACCCACTATAAAAACTAGGCAGTCATCTTTCAGTAATTGCAAATACAACAATGCAGGACAAACTTGTCTAAAATTCATTCTTTTTAAAATAGGAACCAAATAGCGTTTATGAGGTAAATCATAAAGTTTACATAAAAACATAAAATGCAGCATATCCTGCAGAGACTGTCCGTCGCAGCCGCAGGAGCTGACACTTTGCCTCTAGTAAAACATTTGGGTCTGGCAAGCAGAAGGTAAAAAAGGTTCAGCCGAAACCTAGTTAATACGAATTTTTCATGTGTGGACAAAGGCCCCATGTGGTATGACTCTGCCCTAGGGGTTGTTTTAAGCATTATATATGTCCGCACGCTAGATTTCTGTACCTCCTTGGCTTCCGTTTCCATATTCCTTTCTGCAATCTGTTGTACTTTCTGCACCTCTCTTCCCTCATTGTTGCCTCTTTCTGTACCTCATTTGCTTCTTTCTATATCTCTCTTATGTCTTTTGCCTCTTTCTGCACCTCTATTCCTTCTTTCTGCACTTCTTTTGTTTCTTTTTGCACCTGTCTTGCATCTTTCTGCACCCCTCTTGCCTCTCTCTCCACCCCACTTCCCTCTTTCTGCACTTCTGTTGCTTCTTTCTGCACTTATGTTGCTTCTTTCTGCACCTCACTTACCTCTTTCTGCACCTCTATTGCCTCTTTCTGCAGTTCTCTTGCCTCCTTCTGCACTTCAGTTGCCTCTTTCTGTAACTCTCTTGCCTCTTTGTGTACCTTTTTTACCTCTTTCTGCACCTCGTTTGCTTCTTTCTGCACCCCTTTTGCCTGTTTCTGCACCCCTCTTCCCTCTTTGTACAACTCTCTTGCTTCTTTCTACACCTCTCTTCCCTCTTTCTGCACAACTCTTGCCTCTTTCCGTACCTATGTACCTTCTTTCTTCACTTGTCTTGTCTCTTTCTACATCCTTTGCGCCTCTTTCTTCACCTTTATTGCTTCTTTCTGCAGTTGTCTTCCTCTTTCTGCACCTCACCTGCCTCTTTATGTATCCCTCTTGCCTCTTTGTGCACCTCTCCTACTCCTGTCTGCACCCCTGTTGCCTCCTTTTCCACCTCTGTTGGTTCTTGCTGCACCTCGTTTGCTTCGTTCTGTACTTCACGTGCCTCTTTCTTTGCCTCTCTTACCTCTTTCTGCACCTCTGTTGGTTCCTTCGGCACTGCTCTGGCCTCTTCTTGCACCTCTGTTCTAAATTTCTGAATCCCTGTTACCTTTTTCTGCATTCCTATTCCCTCTTTCTGTACCTTTCTTACCTCGGTCTGCCCACCTGTTGCCTCTTTCTGTACCTCTTGCCTGTTACTTCAGTTCTCTTTCCTCCTTTTGCACCCCTCTTGCCTATTTCTGCATCCCTTTTACCTCTTCTGTATCTTCTGTACCTTTCCTGCCACTGTCTGCACCTCTGTCCCCTCTTTCTGTACCTCTTTTGCCTGTTTCTACAACTCTCTTGCCTCTTTCCTCAGTATTCTTGCTTCCCTCTGCACCTCTGTTGATTTTTCTGCACTTCTCTTGCCTCTTTCTGCCCAGTTGCTTTATTGTGCACTTTCCATGCTTCTTTCTGAACTCCTTTTCCTTCTTTCTGCATCCCTCATGCCTCCTTCTGCACCTCTGTTGCCTCTTTCAGTACCTCTGTTGGTTCTTTCTGCATGCCTTTGCTTCTTTCTGTATCTCACTGTGTCCCATCAATGCCAAAAGTTAGGCACCCTGCTTTTTGCATTATGAGTTTAATGCAGGTTGGCAGTTTCACAGCGGTAGAGTAATGATGGTAGTATGTTTCGCGCTGGAAACGAGCCAGATTCCCATGCTGCCCACACTACTGACTGCTGAACACACCCAGAACGTGGTCCCAGTCAGTCGAACACTTATTTTCCTGCTGTTTATTTTACCAAGATCCCGACCCGAAGGTATTAGAGTGTTTTTCATGTGCACCAGTGACATCCCACAAGGGCACAATCACCCTTGGCACAATTTTAGGGCACATTTATTACCTTTCCACCAACTCTCACATGGCAGTGTCCCTGCCAGGAAAAGGTCAAAGGAAAGGCAGGTCATAATTTGTATGACGGTACATATGCTAGCATAGCCTGCCATGGGAGCTCTGATATTAGCAGTTACAATCTGGAGGCCGTATTTCTGCGCAAATCCTAATCAAGCATTCAAACTGCCATGGAAAAGGACGTTCAGGTGGCTGAAAAACAACATCAGTTCCCTTACAGCGAAGTTGTAATTAGGCCCAAAATAAAAAATTCACAGTCCAATATAACTCATTTTTAAGAAAGGGGTGACATTTACTATTCTCATTCCAATCTTTACCGTTTTGGGGAAGGGGCAGGACACCACTCCAATTTGAACCAATTTTGGGAAAGTGTCAGACAGCAATGTCATTTACTTTTTCCACTCCAATCTATACCAATTGGGGGAAAGTGATAGACACTAAAGGGGTGACATTTAGTATTTCCATTTCAATGTATACCAATTTGGGGAAGAGGTTAGACACTAAGCAGGTGATATTTACTATTCACACTCCAAGTTAAACCAATTTTGGAAAAGTATTGAACACTAAAGGGGTGACATTTACTATTCCCACTCCAATCTAAAACAATTTGAGGAAAGTGTTGTACACTAAAGTGTTGACATTAACTATTCCCACTCCAACCTAAAACAATTTGGGGAAAGTGTTGGAAACTAAAGGGGTGATATTTACTATTCCTAATCCAATCCATACCAATTTGGGGACTGTGTTGGTCATTAAAAGGGTGACATTTACTATTGCCACTCTAATATATACCAACTTGTGGAAGGTGTTGGACACTAAAGGGATAACATTTACTATCCCCACTTCAATCTATAACAATATTTTTTTTATTGAGCAGAGAGAACAAACATGGATATTAACAATATACTTACACAGAAAACAATTTTGTACATGAAATTATGATGTAGCGGGGGGCGCTAGAGGGCGCCAAGCAAGATGGCCGCACTGCTGTGAGGCTCTGCATGACCGGTAATATATCCGCCAAATATCGGCTGCATCCTGCACTTTTACAGCCATGAAAACCCAGAGGTGCCTACCTGTGTGAGTTCAGCGCTGCCTGAGTTGCCTTACTGCTGCGTTGGCCTGCCATTTGAGGTGCAACCGGCCCCCTACATTTCTTCGTGGCGAGGACTGTAAATGGCGTCTGCTGGACGCTGGTGATCCGTGGCGGATCGGAGCTCCCAGCTGCCTACGAGGTCCCATCGAGTGCCCTGGAGTGTATGCCGGTGACCCCCCGGCGGACGGTAGCGGCTTCGGAGCGGAAGGCATGCCTGGAGCCTTCCCGTTATATATCCTACACAGCGTGGCCCGTCGAGATTGGAGGCGGCGGGCCTGGGCAGATCCTGCAAACCCTCCAGCGACGCTGCAGGGGCGTGCCTGGTGCCTCCCTGGCCTGGTGAACGCAGCGCGGCTCCCCTGGTGCCGGAGGGGGCTGCGCCGGAGGCACTGCAACGGATTGCGGTGTATCCTGAAAGGAGGCCTGGTGGAGAGGAGCCCTGTGGTGGCGTAGTAAAGGCCCCAGCTCTTCTGGACAACAGTGCCCGTCGGTGCTGGATGCGGTGAGTGGGTGGGCCTGCACTCGGCCTGGGCTGCGGAGGTGTGACCGGGTCCGGTGCTAGGCCGCGCCTCACTTGCTGGGTCTGGTGTGGGGCGGAGGACATTGCGGAGCTTCAGGCCCATGGCAACTGGGGAGGACAGATCGGTGGGTCCACTGTGTGTTAGGCCTCTCTGCTGCTAGACGCTGCCATAGTTCAAGGCCTCAGTTGGGCAGGGGTGACAGTTGAGGCCCCGGACCGGCCCTATTGTGTACTGTGACTACATTAGCTGTGGAGACTCCTGGCATTTGTCTTCCTTGCTGCACTTTCCCATATCTGATATGTGGATCGGTGGCCTTTGATATGACATTCTCTTCCTGGGTGTAGCCGCGGTGGTGCATACGTGGCAGATCTTTGCGGAGTGAAATCTGGGTGGATAAAACGTGGGCCGCCATAGCACTTCAACACACCCTACTGTTACCAGCTGGTGGGGGGACTTTCCTTCATGAGCAGTGTGAGGCAGGCAGCTCCGCTACATTGCTCCACTCCCACTTGAGTCTCCGTGATATAAGTTCTGCTGCCATCATTTTTGTGGGTGTCTGAATAGGAGGTGAGGCCTTGACGCTCGTTAATTCTACCTCCACATTGTGAGACCCTGAAGGGTGCGCCCCGGTCAAGCCCTGTGTTAAGACTGGTCCAGATAGTGCCATCTGACTCCCACTCTGCCCCTGTTTCTGCACTGGCTGGCGTTTTGCGATTTGGGACCATGGGCCTGTATGATAGGACACAGCCTAAACTAACATTTGAAACTCAGCACGTCCCTAAGACCCCACAAAAGCCTGCCTCGGACCCGGAGGTGGATGCGGTGTCGGATGGGCCCCCCACCCTTGAGGATACACTGGTTGCCATGCAGCGGACCTTGCAATCCATAGAGGGCGCTATGACGGCGGTCAACCAGAGACTAGATCACATGTCTTTGCAGTTGGAAAAACAAAGCACGAGCATGGGTGCGGTGGAGCAGAGGGTCTCTGCCGCGGAAGATGGTCTGTCCACAGTTACAGACAAGGCCCTAAATATGGAGAAGGTCCTCTTGCTTATACAGGAGAAGAATGAGGATTTGGAGTCGCGGTCCCGACGCAATAACATCTGCGTTATGGGACTGCCGGAATCCACGAATGTGGGAAAAATGGAGACCTATATGGAACGCCTCATCACAGACATCTTTGGCACGGAACACCTCTCCCCTATGTTTATTGTAGAGCGCGCCCACCGTTCACTGGCTGCCCTGCCAGTCCCAGGAACACCTCCTCGTCCTATAATTGCTAGGATTTTAAACTATAGGGACAGAGACACGATTTTGCGACTGGCGCGAGAAAAGGGAGCCGTAGAACATCAGGAGAACTCCCTTACCTTCTTTCCTGATTTTACTGTTGCAGTGCAGGGCCGCGCGAAGGGAGTTCGTCACTGTGAAACAGTTCCTGCGCTCGGAGGAGGCCCCTTATGCAATGCTGTACCCTGCCTGCCTGCGTATTGGCGCAACTTCGGACAATAAGATTTTTACTTCACCTAAGGCTGCTATGGATTATGCAAAAAAGTTGAAGCGGAGGAAGCGGGCCTCTGCGGAGGCGACCGGAGGGGAGGAACTAGAAGACACTGAGTGCTGAGGGGTCTTTCTGGTGTGTAACTGTGACTGCTGCACTAGAGACAGCTAGACCTCTGGGACACTGTGCATAACAATATGTTTGATAGTTTACATTAGTTACCCGTCCTGTATGTAGATCTGCTTCTCGTCTTCTGAAGGGTAGGCTGTTACAGACATAGTGGCACTGATAATGCTATGGATGTCAGGAGTGTTATATATTTGCTGTCACTGGTGAACCTTAGCGACTTTGACTATTTCTCGCTTTGCATACCACCTACTCTAAAACAAAAGAACAAAAGTTACTGTGGGAATCATGCCTGCCTAGACCTGAGTTGTTTATCTTAGAGTCTGGGTCTCTTGAATTATAATATGATGGTAGGATCTAAAGACAGATAATAATATGGCGCCAGATGTGCCAAAATGTTCCCCCGGTCAACCCCTGCTAGGCGGGAGAAAAGCGCTTCTGCGCTCCCTTCATATGGGTGTACCCCGACTTTTGTTCTCTGTTGTGGGTGAAGGGGGGAGGGATAGGTTGGGAATCGAGGTGGCTTTGGCATGGTTGGGGTGCTGAAGTGGGAGGTGGGTGGGATGGGACGAGTTGGGGGGTGATTGTTGGTTGATCGCTATCAGGTGCACATTTCAGATCAGGGACGTCTGCTGCGCTCTGAGAAAGTATTAAACCGGTGTTATTGTCCGCCACTTATTACGCCTACCACCAGATAATGGGTAGTTCCATTAAATTTGCCACTTGGAATGTGCGTGGGCTGAACTCCCCGCGGAAGATCAGGATGGTGTTTGCAGGACTGGATAGAATGGTTGTGAAAGTGGCTTTCCTTCAGGAAACGCATTTGACCTCTGCATCGGTACGGAATGTTGGCGCCCGGTGGGCTGGTGTGCTAGCTTCCTCCTCCTATTCATCGTTTGCTAGAGGTGTACTCACGTTAGTGAAGAAGGGGGTTCCCTTTACTGAACTTCAGACTGAATCGGATGACTGTGGACGATGTGTGATAATTCATGGCAGACTGGAAAGCGAGAGTGTGTTGTTAGAGAACATCTATGGGCCGAATTTGGATGATCCGGCTTTTTTCTCTGATGTGTGGTGCAGGATTCAGCGGTTTCCCCGAGCTGAAATTATTTAGAGTGGAGATTTCAAGGTGTATTTGGACGCGTTTAGGGATAGACAGGGAGTGAGTGACGCCCGACCGAAAAATAAATCTGAAGTGTTGTCGGGTTTGATAGATGCTGGACATGTGCAGGATGTGTGGCGACTGTGTCATCCAGAGGCGCGCGAGAGCTCTTGTGTGTCTTCGGGGCGCGGCTCGTGGTCCTGCATTGACTATTGGTTGATTTCAGGGGGGTGTATCCTTGGGTCCAGAGTGTGTGCCATGCAGCCAGGACGCTCTCCGACCATTCTCCAGTGCTCCTGGAATTGACACTGCCGGAATGTGGGGCTCCGCCATTTGCCTGGCGCCTTCAGCCGTCTGAATTGAAAGACCCGGTGTTCAAACACACTATAGAAGAAGCAATCGGGCATTACTTCATGGAGAATGAAGGTACGGTGGATAGTGCCGGAGTCTTGTGGGAGGCCTTCAAGGTCACCATAAGGGGGGCTTGCATAGGGGCTCAGGCGGGTGTGCTGCGGGATATTCGACGCCGGATTCGGAAACTAGCTATGGAGATTAGTGATTTGGGCGAGCCTTTGACGCTGACCCTTCTGCGGATAAGCTTACTCAGATTCGAGAACTTGTCTCGGAACATAATGACACTGTAGACCAGGAATTGCGGCACTGCTCTCGGCGTCGCATGGCAAGATATTATGGTGAAGGCGGACATCCCAGCCACTCCCTTGCTCAGAAGCTGAGAGAGCCCCGAGGCCAGGAGCCCATACTTGAGCTAGTTGATGATGCAGGTGAGGCACGCCACTCAGCTGACGACCTGTGTGAGGTTGTCTTGCAGTTCTACACTGATCTCTATGCTGCCCGGGAGTCTTCTTCTGATAAGGCAACACATTCTTACCTGGACGATGTTGCACTGGGTTGGTTATCCAATGCGCATCATGAATATTTGGTGCAACCGTTTGGGGAAGAAGATGTGCGGGACGCTATACAGGCATTACCTACCTGTAAGGCTGTCGGACCGGATGGGCTGCCCAGTGACTTTCATAAGACATTTGCATCACCTTTGGCTCCCCGGCTGCTGGAAGTATTTGCGGAGGCATATGACAATGGGCATCTTCCACCGTCACTCCGCGAGGCCTTACTGGTCACACTACTGAAACCAGACAAACCCCCCTAATCAATGTGGATCGTACAGACCGTTGTCCATCATCAAAATCGACACCAACATTTTAGTAAAAATGATCGCCACTAGGCTGCAGCCCCTGGTTCACCTTCAGGTCCTGCCGGACCAGTCTGGCTTCGTGATGGAGTGGTCCACTACACATAATTTACGTATACTATTTTCCATATTGCACTATTTTGAACCTGACATCCAGGCCGTGGCTGTGTTGCTTGATGCAGCTAAGGCCTTTGATTCTGTGCATTGGTCTTACATGTTCACGGTCCTGACTCGAATGGGGTTCCCCCCTTCTTTCTCCAGTGGATTCCGGTTCTTTATAGTGGTCCTGTTGCCAGGGTTATGGTTAATGGCAGGGTCTTGCCCTTATTTCTGATTGGAAGGGGCACCCGACAGGGTTGCCCCCTATCACCGATACTATTCTCCTTGATAGTAGAGCCCCTAGCTTGCAAGCTTCACCAAAAACATTCGGCTGCGGCCTTGAGATTCCGGCAGCGTCCCTTGATCGTATCGCTGTATGCGGACGATATGCTTCTGTATGTCCGGGAGCCCTCAAACTATCTATCCCCGCTTCTGAGGGAATATGTCCAATTCGAAAGATTTTCGGGCTTGGGCATAAACTCGTCCAAATCCGTAGTTTTTCCTCTAATTGAGCGCATGAAGGAGGTCGACTTGGACTTCCCCCTGACATGGGCTACAGAACCAGTAAAGTACTGATCCATAGAGACCCTGCGGTGGTGGTCGCAGAGAATCATGGCTGCGCCATTATGCGTATAGTGGAACAAACTGAGAGGTGGGCACGTCTTCCTTTGTCACTGGCGGATAGGATCGCGGTGGTTAAAATGGTGTTCCTGCCTAAATTATTGTATTTTTTCATCAATGTCCCCATCAGGCTGAATCTAGCTTTCTTTCAGACACTGCAGGCAGCTCTACTCACATTTATATGGGGAGGAAAGCAAGCAAGATGTCGCTGGGACCTCCTAGTGCAGCCGTTTGACAGAGGAGGCTTTGAAGCCGCGGACATTCGCTTATATTACCTTTGTGCACAGGCGCACTTTGCACATTACTGGCATTTCCCACTGCGCTTCCAGCCGCATGTGGCGATTGAAACAGATGGGGTTCGTCCTATCCCCGTGCAAGCTATGATCCTATCGGGCGGGTCAGGTGGGCCTCGCCAGGAAATTATCCCTACCTGGTGTACGTCTTGGACGTGGAAAACCCTAGCCGCTAGGGTTCCGCTTCCATACCCCTATGCTCCTCTTCTACTTTGGCTTCCCATCCAGGAATCTCGGCTGTGAGGGAGCCCGCGACCTTGAAGGAGCTCTCGGCTGCCGGTATAGTTCGTATGGGTGACCTGTACGCTGGGGGTCATTTCAAAACTTTGGAGGAATCCCAACAAGGCGTCCTTTATGTTCAGATTTATGTATATCCGTGTTCGGAAGGCAGTACTGGATGCTTACCCGAAATTCCCGGAGGAACCTTTAACCCTCAGGGCCTTGCAGGTGATGCTAACGGGTGCGAGCCGTAAGTGGCTCATAACTCGGCTTTACCATGCCTCTCAGAGAGAAATGGAGTTTGAGGACCATGCGTCACGTCAACGATGGCAAACTGCGTTGGGCACCCCACTCCCGATGGAAACATGGTCGGCTTGTTGTCAACTCACAGGGTGCTTGACTGCCAATTGTAATCTCTGGATTATCCACTTTAAGTTTCTGCATCAATTATATTATACTCCGCTACAGCTCTATAGGTATGGTCTGCGTGAGTCTGCAAGGTGTGTGAGATGTGGAGTTGAGGATGCGGATTTCCTCCACGTGGCTTGGCTGTGTGGGAAAGTGTCGGAGTTCCGGACTGCGGTAGCTCGCATCCTATTGGAAGTGGTGCTGGAGCGAGTTGAGTGTACTTCTGAAGTTGGAAACAACCTTTACATTGCAACTTTTACAACGCACTACCATTACAACGAAACTTTTACAATGCAACATCCATTACATCGCATGCCATTACAACGCAACCATTACAACGCATGACACTACAACACATACCACTACAGCGCATGTCATTACAACGCAGTCATTACAATGCATACCATTACAACGCATACCATCACAACGCATAGTACCCTTGCACTATCCAACATTTACCCTACTGTTGCACCCCCTGGAGTTAGAATAGTAATTTTTACCCCTACACTACCCAACACTTACCCTACTGTTGCACCCCCTGGAGTTAGAATAGTAATTTTTACCCCTACACTATCCAATACTTACCATATATGCAATGTAATGGTATGCGTTGTAATGGTATGCCTTGTAAAGGTAGTATGCGTTGTAATGAAATGCGTTGTAAAGGTAGTTTTTAAAAATTCGATGTAATGGCATGCGTTGTAATGGAATACGTTGTAATGGATGTTGCATTGTAAGAAATGCGTTGTAAAGGTATGCTTTGTAAAAGTATGCGTTGTAACGTCATACATTCTCCTGAAGTGTGCCTCCTAGGCTATGTCAATTGTCTAAAGCCCGCTAACCGCCGCCTAGTGGCGGTTGCCACTTTGATGGTAAAACGTGCCGTGGCAAAGAGGTGGGGTGCACGCTCAGCCCCCACGGTCATACTGTGGCTTATTGACCTGTCATACTGTAGAGACCAGTTGCTAGCTTATGGGGAGGAGCTGCCTGAGGCTTCCTGCCCAAAGGACTTCTGGACCCCTTGAAGGCATACATGCTTGCACACCCTGACCTGCTTGAGGGGGGGGCAGCTCGACACATAGGTCGCTGTGAGCACTGTTCTGGATATATCACAGATTACAGGCATTCTACATTGTAAGCTCTGAGTGCTATACTGTACTGTCATTATGATACTACTCACTGTAAATTCTAAAGGCGCATGCATGGATGGAACTGACTTGATGAGAAGGCTTTGAAGTGTTGGTACTACCTGGTAGAAGTGAAGGGGGTGGGGGGAGTTGGGGGGAGTTGGGTGTTTTCTCTGCAATTTAGCAAAGTCTGTATATGTTACGAGTTGACTAGCTGTGCCATCTACAATGTACGGATTTTCAATGTATTTTGGCAGTGATATGCATATGTTTTTGTGGATGTATGCTGTTTGTTACTCTTGAATTGCTAATAAAACTTAATTAAAATTTTATTTTTTTTAAATTATGATATAGCACCTAGTAGCAAACAATACTCCATTGTAACCTATCCATAATGCAAGTTAATTAAAATGACATAGAATCCAACTTTGCTCCAGATTCCAGAGACAATAAGCGGTGCACCTTTGAACTTTTGTATAACAAAGAATAAAATACTCATAGCTCATTGATACCGGTTCTCAAGCTAATATAACCTCTATTCTGATGCATCTTCTCACTATCCAAAGCGCAGACACTGATCAAGAACATATCTGGGTGAGCAATTAGAAGGTGCTAAAGTGCTGTACAACTGTAAACTATGCTATCAACACTTCTATAACATACCATATCCTATAGATACAATCAGCAAGAAAAATACGAAAGTGCTTCCGATAGTACAATTGTATATTAAGATACATTCTGCCAATGAAAAGTGCAAAAGTGCTCTGGAGAGAGATTGTGAAAGATTATAGGTAAAAATAACTAACGTATGAATAAATGGTCTAGAATCCAAGTTCTCACTAAGGGCCTGATTACGATTTTGGTAGGAAAGCCTCCTAACGACAGTTGGATTCCCCTATACCACGTCGGATGCCATCCGCCCGTCTCGGTCGGAAACATTTCCGACCGACCGATTACGATACTCGTGGTAAGAAGGGGAACCGTTCTGACATTCTGAATCAGTTCCAACCGGAAATCAGAGAATACAGGTAGAACGGAGCCGATTAATACAGCTCAACTGACAGCGGTTCCGACCAACCCATTACAATGTCGGATTCCAACAGCCTTTCTGACTCGGTCTGTCCAACATGAAAAGAGTGTCGGAAACTGACTTTGAGTGCCCCTAGCAGGCCCCCATTTATTCTATTTCCACCTCAAGCATAGTTTCAGGTGAGGCACAATCCACGTTGGATTCAGTTTCTTCAATGTAGCAGCACAGTTCACTTTGAACAAAATCAATCAATCAATCAATCAAAGTATTTGTATAACGCGCTACTCACCCGGAGGGTATCAAGGCGCTTGGGGGAGGGGGGTCCGCTACTGCTCGAAACAGCCTGGTCTTGAGTTGCTTTCTGAAGGAGAGGTGGTCTTGGGTTCTTGATGCAGTCGCAGAGTCCTTTTTGGGCACAGCTTGGTGTTATGGTTCCCACCTGGAACATTCAGCAGAGACTGCACCCATGCTTCCCAGGGCACGCATAGCACTTTCCACAGTCTTCCTTTTCTAGCAGACCCACACACCATTAAGGGTCAAGGTGCTTCTGGCTCTCCTGGAACAGTCACACTTCCTGCAGAGTCAGGAGGCTGCTTCCCTCTCTCAGCAGGTAAGATGGCTTTTAGGTGCTCCAGGTCAGAGAAACAACTCATTCCATCCAGGCAAGACTTCAGGTACTGCCGCCTCACATTTGGGAAGCAGACTGTCAGGCAGAGACAAGTTCTGGTTGCACAGCAGATCCATGAGTACTCTGCAGAACACTATCTTCCTTGGTCAACAAGAACTTATATCTAGAGGAATACGTGGGTCAGCGGCTCACACTTTTCTACAGTCAAAGCAGAAAGGATATGTGGATTCACTGTCCCCACTTTTAAAAGAAGTTTATGGTGGTTCTTCATTCAAGTGTCTTCCTTTCCAGGCTGCCCCCCTGACACAACCTTTGTTTATAAGGATGCTTCTCCCAGCAGGGTAGTCTCCAGCTGGAGAACCATCAATGGAGGGACAAAGAGATGTGAGTTTTCTGAAGTACCCTCTCAGCAACCGCTTACAGTAAAAGACCGAATTGAACTTCCAAAGGAGCCTTATATCCCCTGTCCATATGTCTGTGTTTCATCCTCCTACCTTCAGCTTCAGGAATGTTAACAATGCACTTCCATTGTGTGGTAAAATACCCTAACTTTCATCTTGTGCACAGAAACAGGGCATGGGCTTCCAAAATAGAACCCACTGGCCTTCCTTGCTCTGGCTTACTCATTCACACAATTCATGCACCACAGAGGGTGCATACATGCACAACATACACTTGGGATGTTAGTGCTCAGATCTGGATAAGAAGCAGAACTTTATACGAGTGGACCAGTTGGCTTCCACTCCAGTGACACAAATATAAATGTATGGTCATAGCTATGGATTCACAAAACATTTTGTGCTGCCTCCACCATTACACATGACAAACTCATGACAAGGACAGTAGTCCTCAGCATAATGAGGGCATGCTAGGTGTGCCCCCACCTCCCCATGGTCAAATGGACAGGTCCAAAACTTCATTCAAGTCAAAGGATATGCCTAGCCTCTGAACACACATTAGGTTAGTGTGACGGTACGGACAAAATGCAGGATACCAGATAATAGCAGGGAAAGGAAACACAACTGTACACCATGCAGCAGACATTTGTATCCAGGCATCCATCATGCACATACAGGAGTATATTGATGCACTTACATTGGGTCTATATTACACATACAGTTGCACTATGGTGTTATTGCTAAAGCTCCAAAACACACATACGAGGCTAGAAAACACTTATACTGAAGGCTGATCATCATAAATGGAAGCTCAATAAAGCACACATATAGTGCACATACAACTAGTTAAATCAGACTGTATTCCATACTGTGGGCCTCATAACACACATAACGGGGTTCTACAGCTCACATACCAAAGCTTTATAACACGCTGTATCTATAAAACGGGCTTTGTAAAAATGGAGTTATTAGTTGATAGAGGTAAGTATCCACCTCAAGTAATAACTGCAATCCTTCTCAGGGTGAAGTACTAAAGTCACTAAATTAACCTGAACTCAATCCCGTTTAGCTATGGCACAGAGCAGACAGGCTTAACTAACAGACAATGTGTAACGTATGTATGCAGTCCTCAAACAGTAAGAAAGTCAAAGCACAACACAAGAAAAATATCGAACCAATTTAGAAAAATAGAGTACATTTAAATAAATTAAAAAAACGAAAGTGACAAAAATCCAACAAGTAGATCCAGAGTTATAAATTTGTAGATTTTAAAGTTCAAAATAGTGCCAGACAGCCTAAGGTGCTAACAGCAGTCATCTGATTGCACTTGGCCAGGATGAGGGTAAGGTCAACCACGATGACCACTGGCCAGATACAATGACTAAGTTTGTTTCAGTGAAAAGATTTAGCTTTGGACTTAGTCTCGGAATGGAAGCCAAAAATCCTCAGCGGGGCAAGGCATCAAGGCAAAGGCGAAGAGGGCTCTATTTGCCGTATACATGCTGATCTAGGTCTTGTGAAGTCATTGTTTTGGCTGGAAGGCTCCATCTGGAAAAAACTTTCATTTTGAGCCCAGAAAAGGGCCCTCACTGGTTGGATACTGTTTGCACCTTTGCTCTGTGAAGATTTCTACCTGCGGACCTGGTCACTTTTTTTTAGCTCAAATTGCTCCAGCTGGACACAGCAGCAGGCTGTAGCCAAAGAGTGCTCTACAAGGCCGGACACCTTCTTCGCCAGGTCCTGCTGAATCAGATTTGCTGCTGCGCAAAAGAACATGGCAGGAGAAATACAAATCTTTGGCCAAGTGGCAACTTACCTTCATTCTATTGACTTAGCATCTTAGTCCCAGTCCCCCGGCAATTCTTCAACCAAAAAGTTGGCAAATAGATTCTAAGTGCCAAGTTTCAAGAAACTTTAGGAGTACACTTTGACATCAGCCAAGGGTCCAGGGTCTTAGGGAACAGCACTTGGAGGTTAAGTCCCACTCCAGAAGAGGACAGCAGCAGTGTCCAAGGCAGGTTCAGTTGGAACTGGTCCGCTGAAAATGCAGGAAAAATAATTGTGAAGCATGTTATGTCCCTTTAGCCCAAACAGGAAGACATCCAATTGACCACTGGAGTCCACTTCTGTGTCCTGAGTACCAAGAACAAAGTCTAGCAAGTCTAGTCTTCAAGGCTCTTCTCATGTCATAAACAGCCCAGTCCTTTTCTGTACTTCCTTAGGTCCAGATGTGATCCAAGGAGGGTAAAGTGGGTGCCACATTTATTCCCAGTGCTAACCACTTTAGGGTGACCAACTTACTGCTCCTTGACTGACTAGGTGGACAAAGGAAGAGGGCAGGCCCAAGTGTTAGCTACATGTGGCTGTGGTAGGGTAGGCCTCCTTGAAATTAATTAAGCTTCCTGGACACAGACCAGAAGGTCGGCATGTCAGAGTAACAGCGCACCTCCCGAAACAAAAGGTGTTTGTCTCAGCTCTGGAAGCAGATTCACACCTCAGAAGGGGAGCTGTACTGCTTTTGGATGAACGAGTGAATAAGTATTTATAGTATTAAAATCAATCAATTACAGATATCGTAAAAAACAAAATATAATAAGATAAAAACAAATAGTAATCAGTTTGTATACAAGTCCCCATAAAATCCAAATACCTGAGCCTGCGTCTTTGTGCTTGGCTCCAGTTCATTGACTATGTATACTGTTACAGTGAAGTACTAGGTTTTGCCTACGAGTCAGGTAGGGTAGGTTGAGATATTTTACGAGTTTGCTAACAAAACAATTTGTCTGAAGGTAGAAGTAGCAGCATGTTCCTTCTTTAAATGATCTTTTTTTGTTCTCAATAAAAGTTTGGCACAAATGCAATAATTCTGGGCAGATGCATATCATGTGTTCCAAGGTTTCTAATCTGTAACCACATAGGGCCCGATGTAGGTAGCCAAATACCGGTCGGTAACGGCTGAAATTCGGTAAATTTGCCGTTACCGACCGGTATTTAGGGAATTGAGATGTAGGAGGCAGGTTTCAAGGATTCTGTCATTAAAAGAATCAGTAAATTACCGAATTCTTACAATACCGAATCGGTAATTTACCGAATCCTTAATGTAGGGAGCACTCAAGTGAGTGCATTTTTCATTTAAGGATTTGTTATTTACCACCAACTACAAGTTGGTGGTAAATATCGAAAACCTTTAAAAAAGCAATTTAGTGATTTTTTAAAAGTGCCATGTGGCAGACATACATGCCCTTAGGGCATGGAAGTGTGCCACATGTGCACCCATGCACTATTCATGGGTGCAACAGGGTGTGAATGTGACACCCTGCCACCCTTGAAAATGTTCCCCCTATTATCGATTCGGTATTTACCGAATCAGTAATAATGAATGGCTTCCCATTCATTCCCATGGGCCTCCAGGCCCATAGGAATGAATGGGAATTACCGAATCGGTAAATACTGAATCGGTAATACTGAATATTACCGATTCAGTAAAATGTACCGATTCATTACCTACATCACATTTATCAATTCCTAAATGCCGAGTCGGTAAAATTTGGTGTTTAGGAATCGGTAATATGTGATTACCTACATATGGCCCATAGTCTTTAGCAATCACATGCGCATGTTCTTTTTTTCAGGCACATTCAAATTCATTGATTGGAATGTACAGTAGTCGAAACTGCAAGCATCTGAATTTTGTGGCGGCTTCCAGGTCTGAGTCTGGGCGCAGCTGTTTTGCAGCACAGGTTGTGTTTAGGACCAGGTGATAGTACTTATATTTCAAAATTGTGTTTATTTAGTTGTAACATCCAAGTTGAAAGAGAGCATTTTGTAGAAGGCTTTTTTTGGCTATGTCTTTGGAGGCCGGATGCATCGGCCAGAGAGGACAGATTGTGGACATCCAGAAGTTTTCTAATTTTGTAGAGAGTGCAGTCTGGTGAGTGGGTGAGTACCACTAAGTGCCAGCAGGATGTGTTCAAAGAAAGAAGTTTTTTGTAGAAATTGCAGGAGCCCACTTTCCACTGGTCAGGTCTCCACAAAATTCAAACCGCATCTGAGAGCTTGGTTGTAGATACCATGGGGAAAGAATGCGGCCGTGAGCCATACTTAAACAAATACACATACAAATATAAACTACGCTTGTGATACACTGATGTTAACACTGTCATCAACGGACAACATTTAAATCATATGCTACATCATCTTCCCACTTACATAGAAAGAAAAATAACAGAAAAAAAAGTCTTTATACTTAGTTGACATGGAAACATTGCAAGAACTTCTACACTGTTAATGGCCATTACCATCAGGTTCAGTAAAGGAATAGTTAACAATTTCACGTGCAATATTTGAAGGAACTTTCTCATTTGTCATGCTTGCAGAAATTCCTTCATTGGTTCTCACATCCATCTTTGATGAACATTTTTGTGTAACAGAAACCGACTGATATATGTTAGAGGAAGAATTATTGTCTTCCAAGTTAAACCAATTTTCAAATGTCTGACATTTATGCTTACCAATTTCAAATGCTTGCTTAGCTGTCAATTTAACTAGCGCTCTTTTGCTCCACCAACTGTTCCCTTGTAGTACATATTTTCTCTTTTTTCCTCTATTAGGTTGTTAAAGTGGAACCCAGTCATTTTTCTTGAAATCCACACATTTCATTCCATGGGTGGTGTCATAATACAGTTTGTGCTTTGTCTGTGCTGCATCCATTCTTTGTTTTACCATTTTGGCAATGCCACAATGACAAACTTTGTCTCTGAGCATTGTGGCACTCACCCAATCTGGACAAACTTCTGCTATGGGCTTCATTTTTCTCAATAGACAAAACGGAGAAACACCAGTAGTAGATGTGGGGTGAGGTGGTATGCCCATACTTTTTGTTTTAAGAAAATATCAACAGGTACTCCACTTGCCAAAGCAGACTGTATACCCTTTTTCTAAAACCTATTTAGAGGTCGGTGATGTCTGATGTGATGTTTATGTACAAATTATTTCATGTGTGAAGAAATAAAATGAGTATCATTGTCAGTATCCAAGTCCAAATTGGGTCCTTAATTTTCAAAACAGACAATGGGTATGCTATTGGAACAAAATAAAAAATATCTAATTTGAAAAATAAGGACTATTAAGAATTATTTTGTTGGATGGTAGTAAATGAAATGGCCCAGCAAAATGTAGGGCTACTTTTGACCTGAGTTCTTCAAGATATGAAACCATTTGTAATGGTGTGTTATGAGTAAGTCAGTGTTTGTCTGAAAGCAAACAAGTACTGCAGAAAGATATCCAGTTGGCCACTTGGGAATCTAGTGAGGGCCACCAAAAATCTTGTTTTAAATTTTAAGAAGTGCCCTCCAAGCCAAGTGGTCCTGATGGCCAGCATGGAATGGTTTGGATCCCATAGCAGCAGGTGGAATGGTAACATCTTGCGTAAAAGCGGCCATTCAAGGATAACTCACTGGCTACTTGTAAGAAAGGTCTAAGGGGATGAGATAATGACCTTTCTTTGGGCCATCCTTTTTTAACAAACTCCATACCCAGGGATAAGATGTTATCTTCGGCAATGGCGGATAAACAATCTTCATGAGAAATGAGTTCAGAGGTACTTAAAATATCATCTAAAGTGGCTACTACTGATTCAACGTCTTTATGCTCCTTAGTTGAGTCAGTATCCAGAAATGGCATTCTAGATAAAAAATCTGCTCTTGAGTTTCTGCTGCCAGGAGTGTAATCAATGTTGAAATTGTACTCATGTAGTTGTTAAAAAAGTCTAACCAGTCTTGCTGATGCTTTATCTGATCCATTTCCATTAAGTAAATTAATTGAAAGTTTAAGGTCTATAAGAATTGCCCAGGAGTAGGCTAATGCTTCTCTCCCAATGGTGCTGTAGTGAGATTCAGATCTTTTAAGGGAACGCAAAGCAAAATCTATTGTGTGCTCATTGTTTTCATGGCATTGTAACAATACAGGACCTATACCAATCTGACTTGCACCAACAGTCACAATGCAATTAGTACTGGGTTTAAAAGCAAATCGAGAAGGTGCATTAGTAATAATGCTTTTACCAGTGGTGAAAGCTTAGTCAGCTGCATCATCCCAAACAAATTGTAATATTTTCTGCAACAACTTTCTAAGAGGTTGTACAGTCACAGCATAACCGTGAATGAATGTAGAATAGTATTCACTAATTCCTAGAAACGTTTTTGAAGTATCTTTATATTTGGGAGGAGCAACTCCTTGAATAGCTTGTTCCAATGAAAACTTTGGATGTATACCGGTCTCAGATATATGATCTCCTAAATAATCCAACTCATTTTGAGTAATGTACATTTCTCAGGCTTAAGAGGGGAGAGGAGTTGGCCTAATGACTAGGGAAGTCAACCTTGAATCTTGGGAACTGGGATTGAGTCTCGGAAATGATGCTGAACAGCCTGTGATTCTGGGCAATCGTAATCTGCCTGTGCCTAACAAAAATTAACGTGGCCTCATTTAACGCAACTTGTGCTATGTAAGCGCTCTGATACCCGATACCTGCGGGTCAAGTTCGTGCTATATAAAACTCCGTTAAAACAAAGAGTGATGCCAATGTCTCTGAAAACTATTGACACATTTTTAAGGTGTCTTTATGCTCCAACTCTATTCTTGAAAATGTAAGTATGTCATCCTGGTAAACTTGTGTGAATGGAATCTTGGCTAAAATAGTGTTCATTAGTTTTTGAAAAAAAGCTTGTTGTAGAAGCAAGACCAAATGTGAGCCTTAAAAAATGTATAAGCACAGCAAGGGGTGATGAATGCTTTGAGTTCTTGAGATTCTGCAGCAAGGGGAATCTGATGATAAGCGGAGCAAAGATCTAATAAAGTGAAGAACTTAGCTCCATGGATGTTAGAAAGTAAACAGTTGATTTTGGGTAATGGGTGTCAATCACCAGATTCTTGTTAAGTGTGCGTAAGTCTGCACATAATCTTATGTCTTCGTCCTTTTTGCAAACTGCAACAATGGGACTGATCCATTCTGAGGAATCAGTCTGTACAACCAGTTGATCTTTAACTAGTTTTTCCAGTAAAATCTTAAATTCAGATCTCACTGATAAAGGTACGGATCTGACCTTATGTGAGATTGGAAAGACAGTTTCTTTTAAGTTTATTCTTATGTTCAAATTTGTGAATCATGCCAATTTTATTGGTGAAAACATCAGGAAAAATGTGCATCATTTCTGACAGAATGTTATCTTCAGGACTTTCTATAGATGCTATATCTACATCACACACTAACTGGATAAGAGGATCCAGTCTTAAGCATCAATGCCAATTTTACCAAACCTTGCCAACCTGGAATACGTTTACCTTTTCTAGCCACATATAGTTTTATGTAAGTTTCTCTACCTAAACACTTCACAATTTCCAGGAAAAAAAAACTTCAATGCCCTGACCACCATAAGCTCTGGGAAACACGTCAGGTTTCTGTAAGGGTTTGAGTGTACTCTGAACTTGCTCATATAGCGTATCTGAAATAATTGTAATGAGTGCTCCTGAATCTTCCATCATATCAAGTTTGATAGAACCAATAGGAACATCACAAATATGCCCTTTCAGATATTTAACATCAACTGCATCTATATTGGGTGTCAGGAAAACCCTTAATAGATCCTGTTTACAGTCCTCTGTAACTATATGCCTGAAAGGGTGTTGTTTTGACTTATACTTGGGGCTCCCTTGAGTCTTCACGAAGCTATACCTCTCTGAAAAGGTCTAATGAGAAAGAAACACATGTCAGGGGTTGCTTTTATTAATTTCTGGTTGGCTCAGATGGTATTTTACAAATCCAATGCTGCATTACTGTGCCTGGAGTGGTAAAATGCTTTTGCCATTTTACTGCTAGCCATGGATAGCACTGCACGAATCCTGTGCTTAAAGACTTTGCTGTAGAAATGGCAAAAGACTGTGGGGCATATTACCAACAACTAGCGATAATTTTTGTCTCTAACTTGTTTAGAGACAAAAATTATCGCCGCACATCGGTGATTTTTATCACAGATAAACCTTGCTATTAGCAAGGTTTATCGCAAATGCGATAAAAAACGTCCGCAATGCATGAATATCGCTGAAAAGTCAGCGATATTCATGCATTATCGAGCAAATGCTCTTAGCCATGTTATCCACCTCCCATTGGATAACATGGTGAAGAACTGCTCAGGGCAGGTGTTAGCTTTTGGAGATATTCGCGCTTAGCGCGAATATCTCCAAGAGTTGGTAATAGGAGATAGCGATGTTAGCGACTGTTTCCAGTCGCTAACATCTTGGCACGCCCACTTTGCATGTCATTAGTGATAAATATCACTGACATGCAAAGCGGGGCCCAAGATGGTCGCTATCTCCTATTAGCTGTCACTAACTGGTGTTACTTACATAAAGTCAAGTCAAGATAATTTTATCTCCGCTTTCTTGGCTTTTAAAGCCAAAAAAGCGGAGATAAACCCCCTTGATAATATGCCCCACTGTCCCTTTCTATCTCGGCATGGATGGCACTGTGCTAATCCTACGCTTAAAGACTTTTATAGAAAAGTAGACATTTCAGGTGACCAAATTTAGAGTGTCTCTGGTGTTGAGAGTGCTCTATACTGGAGCTGCTTTCTACCTAAACTTGTGAAACTTCCCAGAGTTCTCTGCTTCTTTTTTTGCATAGCTAGATAGCAAGACTCCAACTGGGCTTAATGCCTCAGAGGATTTTTACACGTGTCTGTAAGCTGTTGCATGCTACCATCTACATTATCTTGACTTGACTTTATGTAAGTAACACGTCCCAGCCTACATGCTAGGCAGTCCAGTCAATTGATACTTTCCTGCATATTTATAGCTGGTTTCTGATTAAAGTGTTCAGGGTGCTTTCCACTACTTGCCAATCTGCCGCAGTTATCAGTTCAACTACCACAAAAAAAGAAAAAATGTTTTTTTCATTTTTTATTCTTTTCACAGTCACACATTTCACTAGCTGCACAATCATGGTTTACTTATATGTTTTTCACAATCAACATATCCACTTGAATAAAACGCCCACTTGGGCAGTTTTTGGTTTCAGTCTTAGCAACAGGGGCTAACAATGCACGAAAGCGGCTCGCAATAATCATTGACAGGGGTTAGTAGCTGAAGACATATTATATGTTGATGTTGTCTTTTCTGCATTATGAAGTTAGCTACCTCGTCATACTTATGAATTAAGGTTTTAACATTTGATGATGCACATTTGCACATTTGTATATAACCTGAGGCTTTTCGATTTATGTTATGCTTGTGTTTTTTGAACGCGTACTCCTCAATAGCACTGCTTGCACAAATAATATTGAAATGATTTTTATTATAATTCATTATACATTGTGAAATTGATTTTATGCAAACATCTTTTTTATCACAAGATTGCAATCTGTTTATGCGTATCTATAGTCTGTTGTCAGTGGTATTTAAACCTTATGCACATCAACCAATTGTAAACCATGTACTATTTGCATTTGCACTATAAAAAGTAACCTCTCCCAGGCTGGCGTCATGTGATCAAGGCCTCTGGGCAGGCCAAAACGTTATGCTGGCAGGGCGAGCTTCACGAAGAATAAAATACTAACTGCTCACTTGCAATTTGGGTCGGCTCCTCTTTCTTGCATCGCCGGTAGACTCCGAGCAACTGGGAGTTCCTTGGTGTGGACGGAGTGATTTGGCATTCCTTTAACCGGTTTTTGGCTTCTCCGGTTTGAGCTGACCCCTCCTTCATCTGTGTGGCAGAGCGGTAGGAAGCTGTGACCTCCGGTGCCCCGGAAGTCTTTAACACTCGCGTTGGGGAGATTCTGCTCTAGCCCCCGGACAACAGTATTCGACTGTACACTTGAAAACGGACACGACGGAGCGAGACGGCTGTCTCTGCTGGTGCTGGGTGTCCGCTGCAGCAGTATCGCCGGTCATTACAGTCTGGAGAAGGAGTCTGCAAGGTCTCACGGAGCAAACCACAAAGGCGAGTGTTCCTGGGTCCTGTGAGTACGCATTAGCGTTTTTTGAATTTAACGAAGCGCCATGTCAGCTGACGCCAAGAGGGGGAGAGAGCAGGCAGCCCGTGACCTGTTTGATGACTCCCCGGCTGGGGGGTCACATTTAACTGAGGCAGCGCAAGCAAACAGTGAGGAAAGTACTGGCAAACTTAAAAAACTTGAAAAACTGATGAGAAGAGAACAGGCCAAGTGGTGGGAACATCGGTCCCTCAGTAAATACTTGGAGGTTGACCGCATCCCCAGGGGCCTAAGAATCATGCTTGCTCCAAGCTATGAGCTACCTGATCCTGATATGCTCAAGGACTGAGGGGAGTGTAATTTGGAATCGTCCCGCCGACTTATAACTATTTTGGTGAAATATGCGGAGAGTGACCGCGCAAAACTTGAGGTGCAGATTGAAGAAGTGAATAAGGAGATAGAAGTTCTGGCTGCTGGAAATACAGCGGATTATGACAAAGTGAAAGATGAGATGTTGGCAAGATTGAGCAAAGAAGAGGAGATCATTAAAAAGAGGAAGGCGTTCAAGTTTCAAAGGGATAAAATAGACTATCAGGAGGGACGCATTTTTACGTTCGCCAAGAAATTTGACACCATCAAAGCAGCTACGTCAAAGACCTCCTTGCTTGGTCTCCCTGTTGGCCATACTCCGGCTTCATCTTCGAATGCGCAAACTCTTGGTTCTTCAATGTCAGACCTAAGCTCCAAGATTGACAGTGGGTCAGACACAGAGACAGTCAGAGCTAATTCTCAGTTGGGGTTTACCCGGTTTTCATTGGCGCAAGAGGTGGACTGCTTGCACCAAGATCGACGCGATACATTACATCCCAGGAGACCCTTTGAGCCAAGCGCAAAGCAAGGAACATCAAGCGCCGCAGACGCAGGCAAGCCCGCAACAGATGCATTACCAAAAAAGAAAACCTTCCAAAAGAAATTGATCAACAAAAAGCGTTAATTTCTTCCATCCAGTCTAGCCATGAACGCTCTGTCATCAATCTTACGGACATCACACTCACTAATGCGGATCTACAAACTCTATCTCTAGGACTATCATACAGTCCTGCCAGCAACTTTAATTATGCGAATACACGGATAGACCTTTTTAAATTTACACGCAAATTAAAGCTGCGAAAACACTTCGCAGGTATCAAAACTTCAAGGACACAGGAGATCATACCTTCCAGAGACAGCACCCTGGACATAAACATTCATGATCATCGCTTAGTGCAGAATTTGGAGTCTTTAAGAGCAGAACAATCAAACTCACAAGGCTTCGAGGAACTTACGCCCTGTAATACTGCTGGCATTTCCAAATTCAAACCCAAGTCAACTTACACGCTGGTGATGTTTCATGATAATATCGATATTTTTCATGAATTAGCCACGAAAGAGATAAAAAATCTTCATGTTAAAACATTGCAAACTAAAAAACAACATCACATGCAGAACAATCAATACATGAGTTTGGTCAAGAAAATTCAAGGAGACAACAACATCATTGTTCGCCAAGCAGATAAGGGTGGCAATGTTGTCCTATGGCCTCGCTCTTTGTATTTACAGGAAGCTCACTCACAATTAAACGATCAAATGTGTTACCGACGTTGTGATGTCACAGCAATGAGGAGGGCACAGACTGAATTTTATTCACTGTTAATGGGATGGCGTAGCAGAGGACTTCTGAGCCTAGATGAGCTCAAATTTTTGAAAAATGATCATCCAATCACGCCAGTACTCTACCTCATACCGAAGGTACACAAAGATGCAACTACACCTCCGGGCAGACCCATTATTTCTGCTCGTGGAGGATTGTTGGAGAACATCACCATCTATATTGACTCATTTTTACAAGGGTTTGTGAGTGAATTACCCTCCTTTATTCAAGACTCTGGAGACTTCCTAAGAAAAATTAACAACTTGATTTGGGATCCTGACTGGTGGCTGATAACCCTAGATGTAACATCATTGTACACCAGTATTTACCATCAGGATGGTGTCAGGGCAGTCCAATACTATCTGGACTTCAGATCGGTGGGAATGTTGAACCATAACAGAATGCTAGTAGCCATGATTAACCACTGTTTGAACAATAACTATTTCATGTTCAATAACCAATATTACCAACAGATCAGGGGCGTTGCTATGGGTGCCTGCTTCTCTCCCAGTTATGCTTGTCTTCACATGGGCTACTGGGAGAGGCAGGTACTCCATGGTGACTACCATGAGATCTGCAGTAATCACATTATACACTGGGTTAGATATATCGATGATATATTTTTAATATGGCGTGGTTCCTTGTTACAAGCAGAAGCCTTTGTAGACTGCATCAACTCCAATGCTTTCAATTTGATGTTCACGTCTAACATCAGCCAAACTGTAGCACACTTTTTGGACATCGAGATCATGATTGTAAATGGCAACATAGAAACCAAGCTTTTCAGAAAACCAACGGCTGGCAACACTGTGTTGCACGCTACCAGCCACCACCCAGCCCATCTAATACGCAGCATCTCCTATGGGGAAATGTTGCATATTAGGCGTATTTGCAGTACAGAACATGAATGCTCGGTAGCTCAACAGGCCAGCAAAATCAGATTTTTAGCTAGAGGCTATAAAGAGACAGACATCAGTAATGCCATAAGAAAAGCAAATGCATTCCCTAGACAGGAAGTTCTAACACACAAAAGAGTTAGGAAAAAGGTCGAAAGAGATTCCAAACAGCCTACAAGGCTGATTTGGACTTTCAACAAACAACATGGAGCCCTTAGGAGAATTGTCAACAGACATTGGAGTCTTTTTCGCAATGATCCAGTAATAGGAGAGCTTATGTCACCTAGGCCTTTGATAACTTTCAGGAAAGTGCGCTCATTGAGTGATGCCCTGGTAAAGTCCAGCCCTGAAGTTATCACTCCTGTCATTTGGCTTCACACCAGCAGAGGCTTCCGCAAGTGTGCAAGCTGTAAGGCGTGCAAGAATGGAGTCAATAAGACCGAAGTCGCCACTCCTTTTTCTGAAACCCCCTTAAAAATAACCAAGCAGCTTACATGTAAGACTGATTTTGCAATATATGTGCTGGAGTGTCCATGTGGTCTGCGCTACGTTGGTAGCACCAAGTTACAGGTTCACAAACGGATACTCCAGCACATTAGGGCCATCAACACCAGCGACGCGACATATCCGGTTGCGTGGCATTTTAAAGATCATCACAATAATAGAAGCGATTTATTGCAATATTACGTGATTGATGCCATTGGTCCTCTAAGAAGAGGGGGCAACAGAGAGGCTATCTTGCGAGCGACAGAAACCAGATACATCCTGGAACTAGATAGCAAGACTCCAACTGGGCTTAATGCCTCAGAGGATTTTTACACGTGTCTGTAAGCTGGTGCATGCTACCATCTACATTATCTTGACTTGACTTTATGGAAGTAACACATCCCAGCCTACATGCTAGGCAGTCCAGTCAATTGATACGTTCCTGCATATTTATAGCTGCTTTCTGATGAAATTATTCAGGGTGTTTTCCACTACTTGCCAATCTGCCGCAGTTATCAGTTCAACTACCACAAAAAAACAAAAAATGTTTTTTTTCATTTTTTATTCTTTTCACAGTCACACATTTCACTAGCTGCACAATCATGGTTACTTATAGGTTTTTCACAATCAACATATCCACTTGAATAAACGCCCACTTGGGCAGTTTTTGGTTTCAGTCTTAGCAACAGGGGCTAACAATGCACGAAAGCGGCTCGCAACAAACATTGACAGGGGTTAGTAGCTGAAGACATATTATATGTTGATGTTGTCTTTCTGCATTATGTAGTTAGCTACCTCGTCATACTTATGAATTAAGGTTTTAACCACAGAGGAAGGCGTATGCCCTAACGCGTTTGGTGCGTTTGAAAGTCAAATAAAATCTGTGACTTTCCCCCCTCGAGTGCTGTGTCTTCTTTGGTAACAAGAAGGGGACGAGGAGCAGAATATATATATATATATATATATATCTATATATATATATATATATCACGATAGGTTTGCTATGTTTGTAATGTGGTTTGCTTCGTTATTTAAATATGCATTATATATATAGCAATTTGCATTGAAGAATGAGTGGATATATAAAAATAAATATTTGGATGGAGGATTTAGTAGCAGTGTTATTGACTGTTTACTTGACCAATTTATAGTGTCTCACTAAATATAGTGGATAGTGACTAAACTGTTTGAATATCTGTATCACTTTGTCAGTTGTTGTGTAAACTGGTTCTCCAGTTGGTTACTAGCTATGTGAAAGTCTGTATTAGTTACTGATTAGTTAACTGAGTATTTGTATGGGAGAGTGAATGTGTGTGTGGTTCGGTGGGGGGTGTGTGACTGCCCAAAGATGTGTGAATAATTGATTCACTAGATATATGAAGTTAAAACTACATGTTCTAACAGTTGTTTGGGTGAGTGAATATCTTTATGGGTGTGGTGATGAGCAAATATATTTCTCAATGGTACATGTCCAACAAACTAGAAAAATAAAAGGCAGTGTATGTGTCAGTTGTTGTATATTAATAAGTATACATAAGACTAAATGATTGTGTGAGTGACTGTATGGATAACTTTATACTTGTAATAATGATTTTATAATTCACTAAGTATGACTTACTATCTAAATGAATAGATGAAGTTGTGTTTGTATAAGTGTGTAGCTAAGTAAATATGTAAGTATGATCCATTGTTTGCATAAGTGAGTAGGATGACTTCATATGTGAATAGGATGTGTGCTGGTGTGTAATGTCGATTTAGGTGTATAAGTATTTTTGATAGTGTTCTATTGTTCATTGACAGCATGTATGAGTGAATCTACAGGTAAGTGATTAGATGTGTGTATACATCTAAAATCACTGAGTGGGTTTTTAGATACTTGTATTGCTGTAACAATGGATTCAAATATGATACTCTTTATTTTACAAAGAGTGATGAAAGATTTTACTAGTGTATGAAAAGGTGTATGTGATTGTCACGTGGATGATGTCATCAGTGATGTCATCAGTGATGTCATTTGAGATGTCATCAGTGATGTCACTGACCATGTCATGAATGATGTAATATGTGACATCATCAGCAGTGGATTGGGGGTGCGCGAAATATAGTTAGTACAACTAACTATATAGGAGCAATTTCAATGGTTTTGTATGAGTGAAATGTCCAGCTAACTATAACACCCCTAAAACCTATAGTTTTTTTAGTACATTTTAAAGGTTTTTTAAATGCTAATTCCTAACTATATAAGGCCTAAAACCTATGGTTTTTTTCAGTGAATTTCAAAGGTTTTTTAAATGCTAATTCCTAACTATATAAGGACTGAAACCTATGTTTTTTTCAGTGAATTTGCAAGGTTTTTTAAATGCTAATTCCTAACTATATAAGGCCTGAAACCTATGTTTTTTTCAGTGAATTTCAAAGTTTTTTTTAATGCTAATTCCTAACTATATAAGACCTGAAAGCCCACCAGGAATCTCCAGTATGCGCCAGGGCACTGCATTGCAGAGAGGTGTAATGAAGCCACGCCCCTTTTTACACCTCTCTGCAACGCAGCCCCCGTGCATGTTTGAAGAGGGGGAACTAATTCCCCTTGCATACTGGGGGTCCCTGGGGGCCAACTAGCCCACCTTGAACCTCCAGTATGTGCCAGGGGGCTGCATTGCAGAGGTGTAATGAGTCCATGCCCCTTGTTACACCTCTCTGCAATGCAGCCCCTGGCGCGTTTGCAGAGGGGGAACTAATTCCCCTTGCATACTGGGGGTCCCTGGGGGCCAACTAGCCCACCAGGAGCCTCTAGTATGCGCCAGGGGGCTGCATTGCAGAGAGGTGTAATGAGGCCACACCCTTTTTTACACCTCTCTGCAACACAGCCCCAGTGCATGTTTGAAGAGAGGGAACTAATTCCCCTTGCATACTGGGGGTCCCTGGGGGCCAACTAGCCCACCTGGAACCTCCAGTATGCGCCAGGGGGCTGCATTGCACAGAGGTGTAATGAGGCTATGCCTCTTTTTACACCTCTCTGCAACGCAGGCCACTGGCGCGTTTGCAGAGGGGGGACTAATTCCCCTTGCATACTGGGGGTCCCTGGGCCATATCTGCCCAAACGCCAAAATTCCGAACATTTGAAAATGACTTTTCTTGAGAAACATTTGGATTTGGATTATCATGTCCTATACTTTGGAATTTTTGAAAGACTGACTTTGAGGATGCTATAAATTACTCAAGTCTGCCCGAATTGTGTGGGTAAAATTTATACCTAGTCACTTTGAATAAGAATGTACTTACGTCTCGTCTAACATTTGGAAGAAATATCTAGTTATATGACAACAGGATACCGACATAACTTGAAGGAAATAAGAACGCCCTGAAGAAGTTCTGTTGTACAGAACGAAACGCGTCAGCTGGCTGTGGTACATAAACTTAAGGAAAATTAAAGCATTTGAATATACACCAAGATTCAGCGCTTCAATAAGGACTCTAAGTGATATGATTTGATTGGACTTATTGTGCAGGTGGTATCTCCCAGGACTTCAAGTCCCAGGAGCGCCCACAACCCCCAATCACCAACAGCTGGGACGCTCTCCCTGCAGGCTCCTCCCTTGGTTCTACGCGGTAATAACCCGCCTTGTTACCTGTACCGGCGTATCTCCCTGACTCTTGCTGCTGATACTTTGCTCCACGCTGGGATTGCTGAAGTGCTGAAGAGTGCTTCGTTTGTTGTGCTTGCCCGGAATACCGGATCACTGCTTGCGGAACCCGCTGCGCGGGTCCCGCTTCGCTGAGGCCGCTACCTTTCAGCCAAACAGAAGGATTTTCTCCGGTAACTGCGGGGACCTGCAGGGCTGCGAGCGCGTTGTGGGCGCAGGACTTCAAGTCCCAGGAGCGCCCACAACCCCCAATCACCAACAGCTGGGACGCTCTCCCTGCAGGCTCCTCCTCTTCCTCTCCCACCTTGGCCAGTATATTAACAACTGCTGACTCCCGCGTCGCGGGAGGGCGCCGGGAGAAGCCCGGGACAAGGGCGGGACCGTCTGAGGCCGTCCAAGGTCGTACAAGGACGGGGCGGGCCACCCTATTTTCATTTTATTTTCCTATTGATACTCAACCTCAATTAATATGTTCACGTCGCCATAGAGTCCTTGGTTCCAGTAATAACCGGCAATATCGAGGAAAGGTTTTTCCATCTACTCGCCTGACGACTACTCAAGCCGCTAAAAGTGGTATCTTTCATCTAAAATTCTCATATACCTGAATAAGAGAATTTTTATGGCCTACAAAAAACTTAGATCCCGCACTATATTTATGAAAAGAATGGGCACCGAGGAAGCAGTAAGGAAATCCTCCGATAAAGCAATAAAACAAGGTCAGTTATTGGGCACACCTGCTATTAGTAACTATTTTTTAGCCTTATCGCCAAAAAAGCAAATACGATCACCCGTTCAAGAAAAGCCTGCAAATATGGAAATAATTTCTTCTAAAGAGGCTTTAGAGTTGCCTCTTCTGGACTCACAAACTACTCTAGCTTCAACTGTTACAGGCCTCGAATTTAATCACCAGATTTTATTTTCAACACAAGAATCTCAAATACCGATCCATGAGTCTTCAATTTTATCAACTATATCACCCATAAAACATATAGGTAGCCTCTCTGACACCGAGGATCCTCTCCAAAACGATATAAAACCGATGGAAAATATCTCTGATCTACAGCTAAATCCAGACAATCTACAAACCGGTCCTCAGGAACAATCCCTTGATTACAAAATAGACCTGGATATATCACTGGATACATTTCTTCCTAATAACATCAATTTAACAAATACTGCGACACCTATCTCAAAGGCTCTTTATACTTTACAGGAAATATTGGAATCAGTTCTTTCTTTTTTAGGTAACATCCTAGAAAATTCTGATCAAACTTTGGATGTTCAAATCGGCATTTTGAAATTCTTGGTGGAAGAAAAAAGGAAAAAAGATTCTGTTGAAGTAACAAAATGCAAACAGGCAACAGAGGAGAAAAAGGAATGTCATAAGACCTCTTCCTTCACTAACATTTCAACTCCAGAATTTCAAAATAAAAGTGACACTAGTACCCAAACATCTGCACAAAAACTATTAGATCATTCAAACATAAAGATCCAGAAAAACTCTAAGGACGTCCCAATATATTCCTTAAAGAAACTTTTTAGAGAGGAGCCTTCATCAACAGTTAAAGAGTTTTCGATTTTTTTCGGTTGCAAAAAAATACAATCTGCAAAAAGGTACCGACGAAGGAGAAGAAGGAACCACCATTATACCTTTACCTGATGAAGCTGGAGACGATAAGATCTCCCAATCGAAATCTAACAAAGGAGTAAAAGGAAAAAATAGAAATAGGAAACCGCTAAGAAGAATTAACAAAAAGAAATCCAGAAAGATCAGATTCAAAAATGTAATCCCCCATCAAAATAACCAGGAGGGTCTACTTAATCAAACAATAATCAATCAATCTTCGGTAGAGACATATGGGGATATAACAAATATACCATCTATATAGCTATTGAACAATAAAGCGCCTGAATATATACCTTTCAAAACAACTGATAGAGCTGATCAAACAATCAATGAAATAACTGAGACTAATAAGAAGCTGTCTTTTGGCAGCGACCAAACCGTAAATAATCATTTACAGTTTGAAGAACTTTTTCCAATTGATGATCTACCACTGAACCGAGGAAGGATAATTAATTTGCTACAGCAAATACACTCTTTACAAACTATTACTAGCAAAGAAATAGATCTGGTGACCTTCCCTATAAAATCAAATCGAAAAATAGCGGAAGTAGTCTTCTGGTCTTCCGTTGTTCCTGGGATCATCATAAAGGAAAAAGAAACATTACATAAATGTGGATACGATGTTATAGAAATACCTCCATCAAAGAACATCAAAACTAATAATAAATCTCTTGGTCTCCAAAATACTAAGTTGAATATCCCAATCAACAACTGGCATACTAATATTTCTAATCATATCGATTCAGGGCTAACCTGCTCTAGGAAGGAAATTTTGAAAATTCAGGTAAATAACGGAGAAAGGAATGTGTGGACCCAAGATCAAGAAGCAAATGAGATCCGAAAAACAACAAAATCTTGGGCTTGGGTCTCGGAGGCCATAAATAGTAATAAATTAGTGCATCAACAGCAACGTACTGTTTAACAACGGTCTAAAGATCACCTCATGGAATATAGCCGGAAAAACCAATAATAAAATGAATACAGCATAGAAAAACAATCCAGATGTCTTAGCTATGCAGGAAACATGGGCGATGAAATCCTTCAATCAGAGGGGTTATTATGTCTATGATATTCCTGCTATAGCAACTAACAGAGGGCACGCTAAGGGTGGTCTGGCTATTCTATTGAGTGAGGAACATTTATGGTCTCAAGAAATCATCGAGTCCAAATCAGACAACTTTCAATGTATTATGGTCACATTGAAGACTCATAGTCTTGACCAAAAAAAGGCCTTTTTGTTCTTCAACGTGTACATTCCTCCAGGCACTACCCAGGATGTTATCTTTGTTGAAACCATAGATGCAATTTCAAAGATAATTGAAGACCGAGCAAACACGTCCTATCTAATCATGGGTGATGTGAATGGAAAAATCTCTAATGCCGAAATTGGTAAATGGGCAAAACTTTATGAAGATGAAACATTGGATTTATCCATTCCAATATTCCCAAAAGGGAAAGTTTCTGACAAAAGAGGAAAAATGTTACTAGCATGTTTGCCAAATATAAACGGGACAATTTTAAATGGTAATGTAGATGGTGATAGACCGGCGTCTTCTACTAGACGAGGTTATGGATCCTCTTCAATTATTGATTATCTAATATGTGGTATGGAGCTAGTGGATACAGTCTCACACTTGAATATTAATTTTACAGATGACAGCGACCATGCTCTCTTATGCTTAAATACTGGTTGGTCGGTAAAATCCTCCTCGTTGAACCCAAGTACGCATCATACATGCAATATTGAAATCAATAAAAAGCAGAGACGAATCTTCTGGAATTCCATGACCTTAGATTACATGCATGAAATGATCTCACAAAACAATCTATTAACCAGTATGCATTCTGAAGATCAAATAATAAACTTTGAATGTATCATGACAAATCTTAAAAAATCTCTCCTCAACAGGATAAAACAATGTAAAAAGAGAAACTTCAAGAAGGTCAACGAAAATACAATCAGGTGGAAGCTTAACAAACTCATTAGAGGGCAATTCTTAAACTTCTCACCTGCTATACAGCAAGAAATAAATAAACTAAAAAATCAGTTAAGAAGAGATAAGAATAGCCAAAAAAGAAGGTTGCAGGATAAAAACTGGGTGGATATTCAAGAGGCGGCAAAAAAGGATAACCAAAGAAAATACTGGTCCCTGATAGCCAAAACAACTGGAACAAAAAAGAAACTACATGCCATACCAGTTCCACCGCAGGAATGGGAAATCTATCTAACTGACCTATATAAAGAAAATATAATAGAAACAGCCAGTAATGCTACTGATATGGTTTTGGAAAGTAAACTAAATTCGATAGAAAAAAGTACAGCATCTTCTATAGAAATCCATATCAGAAAAGCTAGGAGTACCTCGGCGTCAGGCCCTGATCTGATACCCATTAAAGTTCTGCAGTTATATCCAAAAGAATGGAGTCAGTTTTTATCACCACTCTTTAATTTTATCTTCCGCACTAGGAGATTACCAAAGTCGTGGCAGGGAAGCACTATAATTCCAATATACAAAAAAGGGAGTCAAAATATTGCTAGTAATTATCGTCAAATTGCGTTAATGGACGCTACAGGGAAAATCTTCGCTGCAGAGGTTCTGGATAGATTAAAAGACTGGTGCTTCTCTCAGGGCATTATACCGATGTATCAAGCCGGTTTTCGTCCTAATCATTCAGTCACAGATAACATCTCAATTCTCCAGACCATTCTAGACAAATACATCGGGCAGAAATCACAATCAGTGTATGCAGCATTCATTGACTATTCCACCGTGTTCGATCGCGTCGACAGACCTACATTATGGAAAAAATTGAGAAGACTGGGGATCTCAGAAAATTTACTACAAATTATAATTAAGCTCCACACTAACACCTGGTCTCAGGTACAAATGGGAAGTGAAAAAGGACTGACGAAACCAATTAAAACTTCGAATGGTCTTAAACAAGGGTGCCTTCTCGCACCAATTTTATTCTCATTATATTTGAGTGACCTGCCGTCTCATCTGCAACAATGCTCTAGTCTACCGCCAAAGATTGCTTCACAGAGCATCCACGCTCTGTTATATGCAGATGACATAGTAATGTTGGACCTCACACCCTTTGGTCTTCAAAAGTTACTGGACACTTTAAATGTTTATTCAAAGGAACACTTTTTAATCCCAAACTTAACAAAAACTAAAGTGGTAGCTTTCTCAGGTAGGAAAAAAAGTGTCAAATACTGTTGGAATCTTGATGGGATTAGAGTAGAGGAAGTAGAAGAATATACTTACCTCGGCAGGATTTTCACAAAGAATTTACAAAACTTAAAACAAATAAATAACTTAAAGAGAAAATCTGAAATACACGCCGGGGCACTTTCTAGACTGTATACCGCCACTGGAAATAGGCACTTTTCCTCCTTACTTAAAGTGTATAGAGTAAAAATACCCCCAGTTTTATCTTATGCAACTGAGCACATACCAACAAAGCAGTGGTCCTACATGGACATAACCGAAGGAAAGATCTTGAAAAAAATACTAAAGGTCTCTAGATCAACATCTGTACAAGCTCTCAGACTGGAATTTGCATTAACAAGCTCCTATGCTACAGCTGTGGCAAATGTCATCAGATGGGCCTATAACATTCTACATGCAAAGGAAGGATCATTGAGATCTCTGCTAAAGACTGAGACATTTAAAGCAGACTCTACAAAATTCAACTTCTTCAGGAATATGTCTGAGGTATTTAAAATCGCTAACCTTACCAAAGATATTCTGTTATCTTGGTCAAAATCCCAACTAAAACTCTTTTTGAAATGCTTTACACCAAGACTCAGTTATGATCTCGATTTCCTACATTGTAGTAGGCTATCGACTTACAAAACTTATATAGAGACATTGGAATATAAGCAAATGCGGCCATATTTGGGGTTTTGCCTTACACACGGAGCTAGAAGGGCCATAACTATGTTGCGCTTAGGCATCCTACCTGTTTCCACTTTCACCTCCAGATGGTCACCAGCAGATTCCCCGACTTGTAACCTCTGCCAAGGGGGTGATCAGGACATTGTGCATATTTTATTTGTCTGTCCCCACTCTACTGTAGTTAAAGCACGGGCAAGATATCTTGAGCCGATATATCGGAAATGTAAAATTAATACAGTAAATAACCTGTTATCACTAGGTAAACAACCCCCTAATGAATGGGTCTGTTATAATTTTTACAAATTTCTAAAATCCTTTTTAATATTATATTAATGTTTATGATTATTTATGTAAACTGTTTCTAAATTTGTGGTCCTCAGATGAGTACCAAAGCAAATACAAATCTTTTGAATCAATCTTTGGTGCTGTGCCAAACTTTGGAATATTCTCCACTACTCTCTACTACTTACTCTCTACTACTCCACTACTCTCTAATACTCACTCTCTACTACTCATTCTCTACTACTCTACTACTCTCTCTCTACTACTCACTCCCTACTACTCACTATCTACTACTCTCTACTACTCACTCTCTACTACTCTCTACTCTCTATTACTCACGCTCTACTACTCTCTCTTCTACTCACTCTTTACTACTCACTCTTTACTACTCACTATCTACTACTCTCTACTACTCACTCTCTACTTCTCACTCTCTACTACTCTCTACTACTCACTCTCTACTACTCTCTCTCTACTACTCTCTACTACTCACTCTCTACTACTCACTCTCTACTACTCTCTACTACTCACTCTCTACCACTCTCTCTCTACTACTCTCTACTACTCACTCTACTACTCACTCTCTACTACTCTCAACTATTCTCTCTCTCTGCTACTCAATCTCTACTACTCACTCTTTACTACTCTCTACTACTCACCCTCTACTGCTCTCTACTACTCACTCTACTACTTACTCTCTACTACTCTCTACTACTCACTCTCTACTACTCTCTACTACTCACTCTACTATTCACTCTAATACTCTCTACTACTCACTCTCTGCTACTCTCTCTACTGCTCTCTACTGCTCTCTACTACTCACTCTCTACTCTATTACTCACTCTCTTCTCTCTACCTCTCTACCTCTCTCTACTTCTCTCTCTCCTAGTCTCTACCTCTCTACCTCTACCTCTATACCTCTACACCTCTACCTCTCTACCTCTCTCTACACGCGCACACACATATACACATATATATATGCATATATATGCATATGCATTTATGTATATGTATATATATACATACATATATAAACATATATAATCTGCATATCTATATAAATACAAATATAAATGCATGCATACATATACATATATGCATACATATGCATGTTATTTACATGAAAGTTTTAAAAACACTAATAAAAGCAAAGCTAAAAAGCCACCTCATTACAAACAGAATGGCTTTAACTTAAACGAGGGCGAGATCTATTGCATTTTCAATGCTTGTTTACTTTGGTTCCATCAAGAAGGCATTCAGATGTGTCACACATTTGCCATAAATTCTGAATGTTAGCACTCTAGTTGCTCATTAGATCACTGTAGTAAAGCTACTGCTCACCAGGGAAGTCTGCTGCTAATCATACTTTCTATGGCAAAATGAACCCCCTCATTTTGTTCCTTTTTAAATTAAATGTTTTCAGACTTACCACTTCATTCCAATCAAGATGGCTTCTGGTGTGCCATACTTTTGTCATAAGTAAGACTGTTAGCGCTCTAGTTGTTCTTTAGAACACTATGGGACATTCTGTCATTGGGCTATACTTGGGCTACATCTGGGTGATATTTGTGCTACATTTGGGCTCTTTTGTCTCTGGTGGCCATCTTGGGAGACTGCATGTCAGAATTATTTAATGAAATAGAAGAGGATTTGGGAAGTCACTCAAAATGTGCCCTAATTTTTCTTTCTGCAGCACTAATCATACTTTCTATGGCAAAATATACCCCCTCATTTTGTTCCTTTTTAAATTACATGTTTTAAGAGTTACCACTTTATTCCAATCAAGATGCCTTCAGGTGTGCCATACCTTTGTAATAGGTAGGACTGTTAGCGCTCTAGTTGTTCTTTAGAACACTCTAGGAGGCTGCAGTAGAACACAAAGGAATCAACTGACAGTCTCTGTCCTTGTTGGATGTACATGTTTTACTGAGAATGTCAGACCTCATGCTCACATGACTGAGAAAGATAATGTGAATTTACAGAAAATATGCTTTCAGTTTAGCTTATAGATCCCCTTCCAAACCACTGTGGGAAAAGCATGAGATAATAGTTTTCTTTCAAACATGATTCATGATATCCCAGCAGAAGGCTTTTTCACATGGTAAAATCACCTTAGAACACACCACAATTCCTAAAATGAGTATGGTACCATCAACAAATGATTAATAATGTAACTAAAGTCCTAAAACCCTCTATTAACTACAATGCTTTTAATGAGGTGCTATCATGTATATTGGTCCCAAGATGGCTGCCAACACTTCTTGGATGAAGTGCTGACAGCCAATCAGATCTCACGATGAGATGTGTGGTTAGGCTCCGCCCAGATATATATGTGTTTTTGAAGTACATTTTCATAAAAACCACTCTAGCAATTTTCACCAAATATAGCAAAGGCACTTCTGCGTACCAGTCCCTACAATTTTGCCAAGTTTGGTGTAATTCCGTTCAGCGGTTCGGGCTGTAGCCTTGTCAGAACGTCCTATGGAAATTAACATGGGGAAAACACGTTTTGGGACCCCCTTTTTTTTCTTAGCCCCCACTTCACGAATCCCCCTGAAACTTTCAGAGAAGGAGCGCAGCGGAGCTGGCCAAAATTTTGGAAAATTACACGCAAATTGCTCAACCGGCGCCAAAGTTATTCCCAATAGAATGTTGCTGATTTCCTATGATAGCTAGGTCCTAACTATATATACTTACTGGCTATCTCCAGTAGGTAATATATATATATATATATATATATCACGATAGGTTCCTGCCCGTCAATGCAAGACGGGAAGAATCAGGTGAAGACCTCTTAAAGACCTCTTCAATTCAAGGACCAGCAAACAAGGTTAAAGTGCAAGCAGAGTAAGAATTTGTATTTAAAAAAATTCATTAGACAAGTGTCAATCCATGACGCGTTTCACTCCTCAAAGGGAGCTTGGTCACATGATGCGCCCCAGAAAGCATTTAGTTTTTATAGTAAACATAGAGAACTAAATTGATACCACACCTATAGTGATAAAAATAAACAACAGACTTAAATATGGTGACGCCTAATTTGAATTACAAGGTCCTGTACACGGTGAAATACCTGAAAGCATATTGTTGATACATTCGTAACTAATATACAACCACAATAATGATAGATGTTTTGACAAGAGTTATTTAAATTGACAGTTCCAAACTCCAATAGTTTGCAACCAGACCATATGTACAATTATATACAAAAATATATATATAAAGAGTGGAATTAACGACAAGTGTCAGTATTTGGCTACACCCCGAATCATATAGCAATAATAAACATGATGTGCATGAAGTTGTCAAAAATAGATTAGAAAAAGTTTTCAACATCAATATTTGAGTATTTCATAATATATATACACACACACACACACAAACTCCTGACGCATTTGAGAGACCGAAATTTCCTTGATCGTTGGTTGAGGAGTTAACACTCAAGCTCCATATTTAACTGTGATATAGACTATGCATCTACATGGCAAATGGATGATACATTCAGTTACGATGTATTTTTTAAACAAAAAGTAGATGCCATATTAGCATAGGTTTCTACTCACTGAAATAACGAAGTATTATATCTCAGTATTAAATGTAATAACATTTCGGGGGACATCAAAATTAATAAAAACAATAGACAACTCAATCTTGTGAAAACTATACACATTGTTATAAGCTATAATGATAGCTGAAATACTACAGTATAATACCTCCCATAAGAATCTTAAACATAATTATTAATTATTTTGTGAAATAAAACATTTGAAAGTGAGAGTGCACAAAAAAATGCACAAAACATATTGCATGAACAAAAAAAACGATATTTCTGTCATCGATATGAAATACATCGATATTATTGTAATTATCGATAAAAAAATCGATATTATGGTCAGTCGATATTTAAATTTCGATATTATGACCATTTACTGCACCCACCTTTAGCCATTTGCGTGCTTTCATTATAGAAAGACACACGCAAAAGCCAATCCAATGCATGGGAGGAGTGTGACCAACACAGAGTAGAGACAAGAAACCTCGCAGTGCAGCGCACGCACGCTGCTATGCTCGACCTAAAAAGGGTCAGTTTTCACTGTGAAAATGTGGCGTGTCCATGTTGCGTTTGAGGCCGTTTCCTGACGTGGGCACTAGGCCTACGCACACAAGTGAGGTACCATTTTTCTCGGGAGACATTGGCAAATGCGGGGTTGGTGGAAATTTGTAAATCCACGCAAATTCCAGAACTTTCCACCACAGAAATGTGAGGAAAATGTAGGTTTTTTTGACAAGGTTTGAGGTTTGCAAGGGATTCTGGGTAACACAACCTGATGAGAGCCAGACAAGTCACCCAATCCTGTATTTCCCTGGGTGTCTAGGTTTTGAAAATGTATAGGTCTGCTAGGTTTCCCTCGGTGCCGGCAGAGCAAGGGTTCAAAATCCACAGCTAGGCACTTTGCAAAAAGAGTCTGTTTTCACTGTGAAAATGTGGTGTGTCCACATTGCGTTTTGGGCCGTTTCCTGTCGCGGGCACTAGGCCTACCCACACAAGTAAAGTACCATTTTTCTCTAAAGACTTTGTGGAATGTGGGGTGGGTAGAATTTCGTGGATCCCTGCAAATTCCAGAACTTTCCACCACAGAAATGTGAGGATAATGTGTTTTTATTTACAAAGTTTGAGGTTTGCAAGGGATTCTGGGTAACAGAAGCTGGTGAGAGCCAGACAAGTGACCCCATCCTGGTTTCCCCTGGGTGTCTAGTTTGAAAACATTTATAGGTTTGCTAGGTTTCCCTAGGTGCCGGCAGAGCTTGGGTTCAAAATCTACAGCTCGGCACTTTGCAAAAAAAGGGTCAATTTTCAGTGTAAAAATGAAGTGTGTCCATGTTGCGATTTGAGCCGTTTCCTGTCGTGGACACTAGACCTACTCACACAAGTGAGGTACCATTTGTGTTGGGAGACTTAGGGTAATATAGAATTGTCGATCAACTGTTATTACCTACTGACTTTTGATGCATTTCTGACTTCCAAATGAAAGACAATGGGTAAAAAAGAAGTCACTTTGAAAATTGTTCCATTATTCTCATGCTAGTATGGGTACTCACAATTTCAGAAATGTGCAAATAGCTACTGTTTCTAAACTCTATATTTTGTTCCAATTTCAGAAGTACATAGGTGTCTTTCATCCCGATTTTTCACTATATATATTTTCCCAAATTAATTGCAATATACCCGGTACATAATAAAAAAACATTGCAAGACGCTGCTCAGTTATTGGCTCTGGGCTCTTGGTGACTGTTAGGCCTGTCAGCCCTTTGGGTGGTCCCTCCTACTTATTTATTTATTTTTGCCCCCTTTTTGCCCCTCAATTCCTTTCATTTTTATGTCCACTGGAATTTTTTAGGTGTTGACCTAGGGGTTAGGTACTCCTTGACCCTATAGTTTTTTTTTAGGCCTAGGTGACTCTTAAAAATGATGGAAACTCAGTCACACAAAATGGTGGCTAGTAACTGCCATAACTGTTTACCTCAGGGAATGGACCCATAGAACAATATAGGAAAACTCCAGAACCTTCCAGCTGGTTCTGGAAGCCTGGGGTTAGCCTATAAAAGGGTCAATACCAGGGCGGCCATTTTAGAGGTGTCATTCAGAAAGGGGCCAGCTGGAGTACAGGCTGTAGCGCTAGGTGGGGTAGGGCAATCAGAGGGTGGACTTCTTTTTAAGGGTTGCCTCCTTACTGAAATCACCCCCCCCCCCTTTCCCTGCAGACCTGACCCGGTTGGACTGCAGACCTGTTGATCCTGGACAGGAAGTCTGCTTGAGTAAAATGGTCTGACCCCTAGATTGGGGTGGGTTTGAGAGACTTTGAGGAGTGGAGGGGTGTGGAAGTCAGCCCCGCTGTCCAGCCTTGGAGAACTGACTAAACCTTGAGAGACTCTGCCCGGCTAGCGGAAGGATTGAGGGAGTTATCTATTACTTCTGCCCCCCCCCCCCTCCTTGCGTCCACCTGCCGCCTGTGCCAGGCCCACCGAGAACCTATACCGGCACTTAGAAGCGTCGCGGGGAAAGTCCTTCTCTGCTCTGGGAGGTCCTGGTGGGGAGTATCGCGACTGCTGGTGTGCGACTCCCATATCTCCACCCGGGTTTGACTGTGTGAGAAGGTGCAGTTATGGGCTGCTGAAGTAGCGTGATGGAGCAAGAGTCAGGTTGAGGCTGAGGAGGCGCGTCTCCGCGCAGGCTCGGTGCGGTATTCCTTCACCCAGAAGAAAGGGGCGGAGTGTTATCTAGGAAGTGTCTGCCGGCGCGCAGGTCCGGTGGTGTGCTGCTGTTTGCCTGTGGAGAAGGGGCGGCAACTGACTGGAGCCACTGCTCTCCCGCGCCTGCCCAGTGGCGCGAATTGCTGGAAGGTCGATAAAGACGACGCGAGGAGGAGCTCGACGGAAGAGGAACCGGCGGCACCATTAATCCAGTGCAACCTCCCCTCGGTGCCGGCTTGGCTGACGTTCGGCCTGGCCAACGAGGGAGGTGCCGCTGGGAGAGAGAGTCTGGTGGCGAGTGCCGGGTGGCTGCAACTGCGCAGTGACGGCGGGAGTAACTGAAACTCTGTTGGCTACAAGTAAGGAGGGAACCGGGGCTTGCTGTGGGTCTGGGGATTGTCATCCAGAGGTCCCGTAAGGGAGACCAGCCCCCATTTATGTACTGGAAGCACGGATTTGGCAAGACCGGGAAGATTGAGTCCAGGAAGTCACCAGGACTCGGGCGATAAGGGAACAAGTAAAGCAAAGGAGGGTGACAAAGCAGAAGGAGCCAATTGAACCCTTTTAATGCCAATGATGACTGGGTTTGTTGCTTAACCTTTCTGTTACAGAGGTGGAAGGGGAAGAATACTCTGAGTTCTCTTTGTCAATTACTTGATGTACTTTGGTGAAGCAGGTTGTAGTATTTAACTTACTATCTGGACCCCGGTGGATATTCTTGTCTCTCCTTCCCTTTGTAGGTGACAGTCTCTGCTTCATACCGTGCCAAGTCAGTTCAACCAAAGGAAGGTCTTTATTATAGAAACCTAAATGCTGTGTTGAACCCCTTGAGTTAAGAAACAATGTATTGCTGAAATTCATTGGGGGAAGAATACTTAATGTGATTAGTGTCAAAACAGTCAGATGAGATAAGTGAAAGTATACAAAAGCTTTTATAAACGGGAACCTTATTTTTTTAAACTGGTGTGGTGTCATTTTTGATTGGATGGACGCTGAGTTACTGTAGGGTGTGACGCAAGCTTAACACTTTTGCCTTTGGGTTTGACCGTCCTACTCTGTGCCAGGCTACCCTTTGTGGTCTGGAGACCCCAGGTCCAACAGTGACCCTACAAGTCTTACATAGCCCCACAACCAGAAAGGTCCAGCGGATGTAACAGTATATTGCTTTCAAACATCTGTCACAATTAGAAGAAGTTACAGGTGAAAACGTTGGCACAAATGTTTTTTCAATTCATTTTTAATATTTCCTATTTTCAACTGTTAGTTTACATAAAGAAACCTTGAAGGATCTACTCAAATGACCCCATGCTGAATTGAGAATTGTATCTACTTTTCTAAAATGTATAGCTTTCCAGGATCCATTATTGCTTTCATACCTATTTCTACCATTAACTGGAAGAAGGTTGAAAGCACAAAAAATATCAAAAATAGGCTATGTCCCAGTAAAATGCCAAAACTGTGGAAAAATGTTGGTTTTCTGACAAAAGTCTGTCAGTCCCTGAAAGCTGGGAAAATTGTTATTTGAGCCCCACAAATCCTTTGTTGATACCGTTTGCAGGGATAACAAACAAAGGCTTTCATTTGCAGCACTTTTTTCCCATTAAAAAAAAAAAATAAGAAATTTAGCTGGATTTTGACTAATTTCTGGGTCCCCTCCAGGGAAATCCACAAACCCTGGGTACTTTTAGAATCCCCATGATGTTGGAAGAAAAGGATGCATATTTGGCGTGAATACCATATGTGGTCAAAAAGTTACAGGGGCCTAAGCATGAACTACCCCAAATGGCCAAAAAAAGCTCAGCACAGGGGGGAAAAGGCCTAGCAGCGAAGGGGTTAATTACATGTATTTACATTATTAACATAATTAATAATCAATTAAAAAATATTATTAATAAAAAACTAATAAAAATTATTATTAATAAAAATCGAATACATTTTTTATAAAAAACAGTAATTAACTACACAAACTTTACCACAATAATATCCACAACAGACATCTAAATTAATTACACAATTATCTTAATTAATTACCAATTAATTAAATAAAATGAATAAACAACCAATTGTTAATTCCTTAATTAAAAATAAATTACTTCCCACCCTTCCTACCCTTTACACCTAAATAAACCACAACACACACCTAAAATTAATTACACAATTACCAAAATTAATTACCAATTATTTTAAAAACAATTATTAAACCATCAATAAAAAATCAATCGCTTCCCACCCTTTACACCTATAAAAACCACAACCCACCTAAAATTTATTACACAATTACCATAATTAATTGCCAATTAATTAATTAAAATTAATTAACAGCCAATTATGAATTAATCAATTAAGAATAAATTACTTCCAACCTTTACACCTATAAAAACCACAACACACACCAAAAATGAATTACACAATTACCAAAATGAATTACTAATTAATTAATTAAAATTAATTAACAGCCACTTATTAATTTATCAATTAAAAATAAATGACTTCCCACCCTTTACTCCTATAAACACCACAACACACACCTACAATTAATTACACAATTACGATAATTAAATACTAATTAATTAATTTAAAATTAATTAACAAGTTTATTCATTAATTAATAATAATTCAATTTACACATTTAACACTACAACATCTTTTTTCAAGAGAAAATCAATCATTACTGTGGATATGAGTGCTAAGAGAGATGCAGGGTGGTATTTTGATCTTTTCAGATTGGGAGAGGAATTACCATTGAGAGGGAGTAATTGAGTGCTATAATGTAATTTTGATTATTTCAAAAGAAATGTTTGGCGCATAGATGCTACTTGGCACACTAAGCAGAAACCTCTACTCAAAGTATTGCAGCCTAAGAGCACTCAATGTCTTAGTTGGATTGGCAAGATTGGCTTCAAGGCAACAAGCGTTCCGGTTTATGGTTGAGGACATTCCGGGCTAGGATAATGAACAGACATATTGCCTATGCCGATTTCCCATAGACTGTGAAAAGATGCAAGTGGAAGATAACCTGGAGGAAGTGGTTGCCAGTGTGGTGGATGAGATAAATTAATGCTGTTGAGATGCTTCAAAGGAGGAGTGGTAAGAAGTAGCTACAGAAGATTACTAAATGAAGAAAGTTGGAGAATTGATCAAGAAAGGTGAAAAGAGAGAGAGCTGTGTTTGTGTGCATGTCAGACCGTTCTTCGAAGTGGGTAAGTCAGGAAGATGCCTCACATACTCATCCACAACAAGATTTGACTGAGACACGAACAAGTTTAAAATGTTTATTTTAACTAACTTGCTCTATTATGCAGTATAGAGTAAACATGCCACACCAAGCAGAAAAATGCATATCACAAATATGGTCAGTAAAGCAATTAGTCCGTAAATCATAAAAGGTGCTGTCATTATATATGACAGGATAGCACAACCTCCCTCCCATTGTATAGAAGCACGGTAAATATATATTAGAAGATCTCTGGGGTGTTCTCTGCAGACCCAGTACCTCAGTCTATAGATGGTAAAGCTACATCACAGGTGCGATCATGCTCTTCTCCATGGAAAGCACCCTCTCCAAGCATTAGCTACCTATCGTGTATTCCAATATGACCAAAGTGCGTATTCCCAAACAACAGCTGCATTTGCATGTTTTGCCTAGGTGCTAGGGCCAGACCAGAACGGAATAACACGGGGGGTATTGTTCGACCTTGCACACAATGTTCAGACTAAATCCCAGGAACTCACGGTGCATGCAAAATAATGGTATGTTCTTGTGTGAAAGCTGCAAGAGAGGCTTCCGAAAACGATTGTGTGTAGTAACGTGTGCAAATCAGAGGAAAGTCTGCAGCATGGTCATGCTAACTTAGCGGAGACGACAATGTCCCCACGGTCCATGTGATAAAGCAAGACAATTTGATGGTCACTGCTGGAATCAGGGTTATCAGCGGAGAGACGTAGAGAAATTTGCCAGACCAGTCAATCCACAGGACATTTCCCTTTGTCCTTGGTTGATAGAACCTTGTGGCGAAGTCTGGGCCTGTTTTGTTCTCTGTGGTAGAAAAGAGAACTATATGGGGAAAACCCTAGGCAGAAAAGACGTTGTGAACAAAGGAGTCGTTTAGGACCCACTCGTGATTTTCTTGAAAAGATCTGCTGAGGAAGTCAGCTTAAGTGTTTTGGATGCCCAGGAGATAGGCCGCAGTGATCCTCAGATTCTTAGTAAGAAACCAGCAATTATCATTTCGGTGCATCCGGCTTGGTCGCCAGCAATAATATAAATGCTTTGCAAATGTGGAGAGCCTTACATGTGTAATACATAGCAAGTATTAAAAGTTAAATATCCCCAATTCTGCATGATTTATTACTATAATATCAGCTTTTAATATATATTTTGGTACCTTAACCATTTTTCTCTAAAGACCAGATGATGATTTCTGGAAATGCAAACATTTTAACCTAAAATACATATTTTCCCATTATAGTACACATATATTTATTGAGCCAAGTAAAAGCTTCTAATTTAGTAGGGTAGGCTGCAGACGGGAGAGCTGCTCACAGACAGATGGATATTTACCAGTAGCTCATGAGCTAACTATTGGAGAAGCCTGGTTTAAATATTACATCGTTGCTGTGTTGTCCTTCTGAACAAGGTGTGAGTCTGTCTTCAGAGAGGGTTAGAACGATTCCAGGGCTAAGTGAACTGTTCTCAGTTCTATAAGGTTCATGTGGTATGTCATTTCTTTCATTTCTGGCCCCTCTAGCCCGTGGTATGATGATTCCCTCAGGCTTCTTAAGACTGCATGTAAACGGGCTGAAAGAGCCTGGCGTAAGGCATACGATCCCGACCTCAAGCAGATTTATCTGGCTAGTATTAAGGTCTACCATCGAGCCATTTGCAAAACCCGAGCTACATTTTACTCCTTGGAGTTTAAGAACAGCCCTAACCCTATAAAACGTATCTTTAAGGTTTGTAAAGATCTTACTAGCAAGAAAACTGCGGTAATGGAAAAACGCTCCCTGACTCATTGTGAAGAGCTAGCGGCCTTCTTTGTGGAGAAAGTCGAGGCGATCTACCGCACATTCCCCCCTCAAACTGTGCCTGCTAATAACCTAGGATGCACTCCTGTGACCTCTAGGTCTCTTTCGTCATTACCTAAGCCATCTCAGGAAGAGTTTAAATCTCTTGTTACGACAGTCAAATCGGGCTCGCCTGCGGATCCACTAAGACCTATACAATTTAAAGAATCCGCTTAGGTTTGCTTTCCCCCTTTGTATGATCTTATTAGGTTATCTTTTGAGTCCGGGACTGTTCCCAGTAAATGGAAGCAGGCTACGGTCATTCCAATTTTAAAGAAGCCCACCCTGGACCCATCAAAACCTGAACACTACCGACCCATCTCTCTCCTCCCATGGGTATCCAAACTTGCGGATGCCCACGCCAACAAAATCTTGTCTTGCCATCTTCAAAATTCAGGCATCCTAGATCCATCTCAGAATGGTTTCCGCGCAGGCCACAGCACGGAGACTGCCCTGTTGGCGATGGTGGAGCACTTGCGGAGGATGTTGGACTCAGGACAGACGGCGGCACTCATCCTTTTGGATCTTAGTGCCGCTTTCGACACTGTCTCCCACTCCATCCTTCTTCAACGTCTGAGAGAGGCCGGTGTGGAGAATACAGCATTTGAATGGTTTCGCTCATTTCTATCAGGGCGTACCTTCAAAGTATCCACCCCTCCATTTGAATCTGCCCCCCCACAATATTTCCCAAAGGGGTCCCGCAAGGTTCGGCACTCAGCCCGACCCTTTTTAACCTGTATGTGCAGCCGCTAGCTGCTGTCGCCATGAGATGGGGTCTAACTATGGTGTCGTACGCTGACGACAGCCAGCTAGCGGTTGCACTAAATGGGGATTCTGCGGTCGATGCCCCTAAATTCCAGACTGCCCTAAAGGAGGTGGCAAGTTGGATGACGGACAACTGTCTCCAACTTAATGCAGCAAAGACAGAGGTCTTAGTCCTGGGCAAACAGGTTCATCTCTGGAGAGACCGTTGGTGGCCACCGGAGCTAGGCCAAGCCCCCATTCCTGTGACAGAGGCAAAGAACCTTGGGGTCTGGCTTGATTCCAACTTGTCTTTTATCCCTCATACTAAAAGAGTTGCTGGTACCTGTTTTGGTGTTCTTCAGAGCCTTAGACCCATTTTTAAATTTTTTGATGCCCCTACCAGGCAACTCATCGTCCAAGCTACGGTGCTCTCTAGATTGGATTACGCCAGTTCGCTTCTTTTGGGCGTTAACCAAGCTGAACTTACACGCCTCCAGCGTGTGCAAAACGCGGCTGCCAGAATGCTGGTAGGCCTGCCTAAATTCTGTTCTGCCAGGCGTACCATCTATGACCTACATTGGCTGCCCGTTGGGCAGAGGATCAAGTTTAAAGCCTTGTGCCTGGTATTTAAGATCTTAAAGGCTTCATCTCCTCCCATTCTTGCACAGGCGATTTCCTACTACATTCCTTCTAGAGTTTTACGCTCGACGGGTCAATTTCTGGCCTGTGTTCCTCGCTTCAGGAAAGCCAGAGTTGGTGGCCGCTCCTTTGGTGTCCTGGCAGCGAGTCTCTGGAACACTTTACCCGTTGATATCCGTGCCATACCGGATCTACTGCCTTTCAGAAGAGCTGTCAAAACTTTTTTGTTCCCACTAGTCTAATCTGTTCCTTTAGCTCTGTCTGGTATCTCCATTTGGTTGTGTTACTCTGTCCAACATAGCGCCGGGACGCCACTTTGCTGTGGCAGCTGTGCGCTTTACAAATTATTATAACATAACATAACATAACATATTGCCTGTGTTGGGAATTCCTAATGAAAAGGCATTTGGAAGAGGAGTTTTTCAATTGACACCACCATTTGAGAGATTGCTTCACTTTGAGGGAAAGGGTGATCTTGTCTTCCCAATTGCCCAAATATTGGTTCCATTGATCTAGACATTCTTGTCTGATGTGGAAGTGAGAGTACGGTGTGAGAAAGATGTAGGAAGGTATAAAGCCCAGTAGAGATCATACTTGTCTCACCATTGGATGGGAAAGCTTTCGGTAGAGATTGACATTTTAGACATAAGGATAACAGTCTCCCCGCAGAAGGATACACTTTTGTTTATATGGTATCATTAATCACTCAGAGCTAAGATAACCCCTGCTCACCCCCTTGGCAGCTTGGCATGAACATTGAAAGCACTACAAAATGACAACACACCAGAAAAATAACCAATATTTATCTGAATAAATCCAACATTCACAAGCAAAAATGTCACTTTTAAAAGGTTCAAAATAGTTCAGTTCACAGGAAAGTACCTGAGATGTCTCAAAATCAAAGACGAAAACAGGTGCAGGGGAGATGAGGCTCAGAAAAACACAGAAATACGGTTCAGAGGAGATAATGTGTTGATTCCTTAGTACCAGGGGAGGTGATACGTTGATTTCTGGACACGCTGCCTCAGTTCTTTACTGCTAGGCTATGTCAATGAGGAACTTGGTGCACAGGTGTGATGCAGCAAAAATCTGCATGTCGTGGGTCAATGCGTCTGCACCGAAACAGGCGCGGCATCAATTTTTCAGCCGCAAAGCAGATGATGCATAGATTTCTTCAGCTGCACAGCAGGGCCTGTGTTAGAGTCAGAGTGGGTTACTCGGATGTTGCAGACACAGTGTCCGCTGCTCAGGCTGTGGTGATCTTTCAGCTGCATGGCAGGTACTGCATCGATTCTTCAGCTACACCACAACAATGTGTTGTTTTTTTAGCCGCATTGTGGTGCTGTATCAGACAAAACAGGCTCTGATGGTCGGTGTGTGGGTTTTTGGGGTTCTTTGCCACAGGAGCCACCTCCAAGGAACCAGAGGACTTGGCACCACTTGACATGTCAGAACTCTCAGCAGAGGAGTTCAGTGGCTACAGATGAAGTAGTTGATGGTCCTGCGACATCTTAACAGGAGGCAGCCACACACACGCCCTTGGAGAACCATGGCAAGCAGGATACAAAGTCCAGTCCTTTCACGGGCCAAGACAGAAGCAACAAGCAGCAGGCCGACACAGCAAACTAGTAGTCCCTTCTGACAGCTTCTCTAACTCTTCTTCTGGGCAGGGTCTCCTCTTATTCTAGAACTATTCTGAAGTTATCTTGTGGTATCACAGCTCCAGTACTTATACCAGTTTCTACCTTTGAAGTAGGCAAACTTCAAAGGAAAGTCTTTGTAATGAAGAAGACCATGCCTTTCTCTGACCTGGCACCAGTCACACCACAGGGGGGTTGAGACAGCTTTCCGTGAATACAGGCACAGCCTTATTCAGGTGTCAATTACTACTTCTACTTCTTCCATCACTGTAGGTCAGGAAACCCATCAGCCTGATGATGGGCCATCAGGATTTGCAATGTACACTTGAGCTCCCTTGGTGTGACTGTTTGGGGTGAATGCACAAACAGCCCAATTGTCAGTCTAAATGAGATGTGGATTCAGAGGTAGAGGCATAGAATGGTAAAGCAAACAAAGTGCCCACTTTCTGAAAGTGGCATTTCGAAACACGCAAATTAAAAACCAACCTCACTAAAATAAGTATTTTTAAATTGTGAGTTCAGGGACCCCAAACTCCAAATCCCTATCTCTTCCCAATTGGGAGGTACACTCGTAAGAGGTTACAAGGCAGATGCAATGATAACCTATAGGAGAGGTAGTCCTTGCTATAGTGAAAAACGAGATTAGCAGGTGTTGGACTTGGCCCTTTTCCTTAAAATGTTTTGCTTTTCGCTCCCCTAATTCAGGATGTCCCCCCATCGTAATAAAGTTGTATAGGCCCTGTGAGGTTGAGATGCCCTGTGTAATATTAAAATCAATGCTAAGGTGCAGGTGCTCTCTTCCCCCAACATGGTTGCCACTGACCCCTGCTACCGCAGAGTGGTCTTGTTAAGTGCACTCTAGTAGCCAGGAGCTGGCTGGAACCCCTAAACATTGTAGCAATACCAGCCTGCCTGCCTGCCCATAGCTAGAGTGAGGAAGCTCCTGGAACCTTCCAGAATAGGGGAGTGGTCACCAACTGCCCACTGCCAACTGCCAACTGCCACTATAAAAGAAAAGGGAGGGAAACTTTCTAGTCAGTCGGGGCATCACTGACCTGGGGGACCCGACGCAGGAGACTTAGGCGGTAGGGCCTAGTCAGGAACCTATACCACTGGGGGTGACAGGGTTTAGGCGCTGCCCACCAAGCTGTGTGAGGAACACTGAACTAGCCCACTGATCTGGCCCGGTGGGAGGGGAACCCAGGAACCATCTGAAGTGACCTGCTGAGGAAAGCCTTCAACTCAAACCCCGCCCCCCTCCTCAGGAAACCAAGAATCTGCTCCAGAAGGGTGAAAAGAACCAACAAGCACAGAGAAGACCCCTTTCTGTGCCCCCCAAGGACTCCTGGGGATCAACCAGGTATTGGGCCTTGACATATCGGCGCCCCGTGCCTCGACCTGAGCCCCCCAGTGCTGTCCTGCTTTGCCTGCACTTCCCTGATGGCCCCGTAGCGCTCTGCCCATGAAGCGCTACTGTAGAGACTGCTATAGTAGGAGTTCCTGCAGGGCGGTGACGTGGGGAGGGGGAGGGGCAGGGTGGGGGGTAGTAATGTATGGATTACGCGGTTTAACAGGTAAGTAAACATAAATAAATAAAACGAATTTCGTTGCGTGCACTGCATCACCAAATGCGATGCAGTGCGCACAACGAAATTCGTTTTATTTATTTATATGTTTATTTACCCGTTAAACTCCGTAATCCATACATTACTACCCCCCACCCTGCCCCTCCCATCCCCACGTCACCGCCCTGCAGGAACTCCTACTACCGACCACGGCTGCTACATCGCCTGCCTACCCAGCTCTCCCCTACTGTGCCCTTGAGAGCCCTGTGATCTGACTGACATCGCGCTGTGTACCTCTAAGTGCTACCTCAGAACTGCGCGGCCTCCCAGCGCTGTCAAATTGCCCCCAAGGCACCATCAACGTCGAGCGCCTCCCTGACTGACATTGTGCTGTGTCCTAGAAGCGCTACAGTCCCTCAGGCGCTGTGCTGCCCTGTGCCCCGGTGCCGTGTCTCCTGAGCGCTGCGTTACCTGAGGCGCTACAAACGCCGACCGGCCCCGTAGTGCGCTAGACCTGAAACGCTATCCGGCGAGAGCACTCACCGCCGCGGCCCCGCTCCTCTTGTGCTGTGTGGGCCCAAAGGATTACGGCCGCCTCATCCTGCTGCAGCCTCTGGTACTGTCCCGGCGGCCCTCGGAGCCAGGAGAGGGCCGCCGCATCGTGAAGTAGGCCTCACTAGACCCAGTGAGGCGCCCGCACTCGCATCACGTGACGGGGCGCCCGGCCGCGTCACAGGCCGCGCCCCCGCCCTTGCTAGCTGTGATTGGCCATCCCGGCCACACCTCTCTAGCCGGCCGCGCTGCAAATTGCGGCCGGCGCGTTCACTTTGCTCCCCCAGCGGTCCCGGAGCCTGGGAAGCGTCTGGAGGCCCGGGACTTTTGCTGAACACCGCACCGGAGGGCTCGGACAAGAGCACGAGCCTTCCCCTTTGCTGAAAGCCTACGCAAGGGCCCCGAGCGGGCCGAAGATCTAAAGGTAACCCCAGGGGAAGGAGGGCGGCAGCCGGAGTGAACGCGGGGCCTCCCAGGAGACAGAAGGAGGCCCCGAGATTGCCCCTCCCCTCGGGAGAACTAGGATTGGGCCCCGTTGGCCCCAATTGTGGTCACGAACTCCTCTGAACTGGGCCAGGATAGGAATTAGGCCCTATTGAACGGTCACAGAGACCCCCTTCTTATCAGGAAGGTCATGAGAGAGATGTAGATTGTTACAGTGACCACAGGGAAATGTGTGATATGCCTGATGCCTATCTAATGGACTGATTTATTTTACTTAATGACCTAGTTATGCATTCCTGCTGAAATGGTGGTCCTCACCTACTAAAAGGGTTATTGCTAGTTCATGAATTGCTGTATTCCAGCCTTGTGAAATGTGCTACATCTGCTGTTGAACTGCTTATCTTTGCAGCTAGGAAATGTTTTACCCCCAGTTAATGACTTGCTGATTCCGGCAGCGAAGGAATGTCTACTGCTAAGCAATGCAATGCTATTCGAATGTCTCTATTAGGAATTCCTTGCAGGTGCTAACTAGGGGCAAGGCTGAAGCCAAGTCTACAGTTATTTACTATTTAATATTTACTTATCTATGTATTTATGGCTACGTAATGAAAGATATGCATTTTAAGGAAAGGTAATGAGTTCTTACTACTGGGATTTTTGACTGCCCTGATCTTGATCTTAGATAAAACTTATTTATTTGAATCAAACCTACAGGTGTGGTCTCTGTCATTGCATGCATTTGTTGTCTCAGTGAATGCGTGTGCTGTGTAGTCGCTTAACACCTAAGCTTTCGGGTGCCTACCTGCTCGTGCCAGGCTACCCCCGGGGATCTGGTAACCCCAGGTCCTACAGCAGGATTTCACTATCAGGAGATGTAAAACAAACCAGTACATGTTCTACCTTTCACATACACTGCACCCAGCCCATGGAGCTACTTTGGGTCTGCCATAGGTGTGCCTAACATGTAGAAAAAGGGAAGGCTGGCAAGTGAGCACACTTGCCAGGTCAACATGGCAGTTCAAAACTGAGCACACAGACACTGCAGCGGCAAATCTGAGGCTTGGTTACAGGGCTACTTATGTGGGTGGCACAACCAGTACTGCTAGCTGACTTTTAGCATTTGAATTACTGGCCCTGGGCACACACAGGGCACTTTACTAGGGATTTAGCAATACATCAAATATGCTAATCATGGAAAACCAATCATAATCATAATCACAATTTACACAGGGAGCACTTGCAGTTTACCACTGATCAACAGTGCTAAAGTGTGCAGAGTTCTAAAATCAGCAAAAACAAATTGCAGCGCACAGTCAAAAGCAGGAGGCCATAAGCAAAAAAGACAGGGAAAACATACCAAAGATGCTAGGTCTAACACATGTCCTCGCTAGTTGAAATTAGGGAGAACTATCTAACCTCGTGGAAGTTCTCTTCACTGAGGAAGAAGAACCTGAACAGACCATCAGCGGTGGCGTGTTCTGTGCCAGGGCGGTGTTTAACTGTAAAGTCCATTCCCTGTAGGGAGATGGACCACCTCTACAGTTTTGGGTTCTCACTCCTCATCTGCATTAACCATCTGAGGGGCCTGTGGTCTACCTCAAACCGGAATTGAGCCCCAAACAAGTGGGTCTTAGCTTCTTCAGCACCCAGACCACAGCAAAAGCTTCCCTTTCAATTGCACTTCACCTTTGTTCCCGGGGAAGTAGCTTCCTACTAACAAAAGCTACAGGTTGACCTAGGCCCTCTCCGTTCAACTATGAAAACATGGCTCCCACACCATGCTCTGAGGCATCAGTCTGCACTACAAACTCAGTGGAGAAGTCAGAAGCCTTGGGCACACGGCCTCTTTCAGGGTTTTAAAAGTGGCCTGGCATGCCTCCGCCCAGATCACCTGAAGTGCTTGCTTCATTGAAGTCAGCTCACTCAAGGGGGCAACAATGGTGCGATACCCCTTGACAAATCTGCGGTAGTACCCGGTGAGATGTAAGAAGGATCTCACCTCAGTCTGGGTCTTGGGGGGTGCCCAGGCCAGAATGGTGTTAATCTTGACTTATAGGGGTGCCATCTGGCTGCTTCCTACCAAGTGACCAAAGTACAGCACAGATCTCTGCCCTATCTGGCACTTCCTGGATTTGATAGTGAGGCTTGCCTTCTGCAGAGCCTTCAACACTTCCCAGAGGTGGTGCAAATGGTCCTTCCAACTGGAGCAGAACACTACAATGTCATCCAGGTAGGTGGCACTTAAATCTTTCAGCCCAGCCAGGACCTGGTTGACCAACCTCTGAAAGGTGGCAGGGGTGTTCTTCATCCCAAAAGGCATGATCCAGAACTGGTAGTGCTCCTCTGGTGTTAAAAACACTGATCTCTTCCTGTGCCCCCTCGGTGAAGGCAATCTGCCAGTACCCAGACATTAGATCAAACGTACTGAGAAAGTTGGCATCTCACAGCCGATCAATGATCTCATCAGCTCAGAGGATGGGGTGTGTCAGACTTAGCGACAGCATGGTAGTCTACACATAATTGCAGTTATTGGGTAGTACAAGGTGCAGCAGATTTGAGAACCAAGACCTCTGGGCTGTGACCAAGGACTGCTGGAGGGCTCAATCACCCCTAAAGCTAACATCTTGGAACCCTCTTCCTTGATGCTAGACTTCACTCTGTCTGTCAACCCGTAAATCTTGTCCTTCACAGGTGGACTGTCCCTAGTGTCAATATCATGAGTGTATTAATGGGTGTCTCCTGGGATGAGTGAGAACAGGGTAGCAAACTGTCCCAGCAACTGGCAACAGTCTTCCTGCTGCTCTAGGGCCAGTGTAGGGGAGAGGAATATGCCTTTCACATACCTATCCTGCTCCTTGGCAAACAAGGTCGGGGAGAGGCTCACTCTCCTATTCCACGCCATCATCAGTAACCAAGACCATGGTTAGCTCAGATCTCTCAAAGTGGGGTTTGAGGTAGTTCATGTGCAGGACCTTTAAGTGGTTCCTCAGAGTCTGCAAGTCAACCAGGTAGGTGACATCACTCTTATGCTTCTTCGCCTCGTACGGGCCAGAACACTTGTTTTGTAGAGCATGGGGCTCTATTGGCTCCATCAACCACACCTTCTGACTAGGTTGAAACTCAACCAGAGTGCCACTGAATTCAAGCTAGCCTGGCTGATGAGGGGTGTGAACACGAAACCAGTCACGGGATGCTTGTTTCTAGTCCATAGAGACCTGGTATGGCAGTTCGGGATGGACTATTTCCATGAAGAATAGTGTCAAGACTGATTTGCATATGGCTGGGTCTGAACTGGGGTGGCAAAGTGAGCTAAATAACTTTGATGGATTCAACCCAGATCTGTGACTGGGGGTGAGTGTCTGAAAAGTTTCAGTCCTCCGTCCATCATCTCCTTGTGTTTGCTTTGTTTGCTCTAAGTTGTCTGGGTGTGCCCAGATGTGGGTCTCTTGGTCACTTTGCCACGCGATTTAAGCTAGCCTGGCTGATATGGGGTGTTACCACAAAACCGGTACCATGATGCTTGTTTCCGGTCCAGGAAACACTTGGCTTAGCAGTTCGAGCTGGACTATTCCCATGAGGGATAGGGTCAGGACTGATTTGCATATGGCTGGGTCTGAACTGGGGTGGCGAAGTGAGCTAAAGAACGATGATGGATTCAACCCAGATCTCTGAGTGGGGTGATTGTCTGAAAAGTTTCAGCACACTGTCCATCATCTCCTTTTGTTTGCTTGGTATTCTGGTCATACCATCATTTCATGTCCTCCTGGCTTACTTCCAGGTACCAAAGAAACACAGAGAGAGAAAGGGTTCAGTGGAACTACTCCTAGTCCCCTTGAAATAGATACTTTAAACAATGAAGGAGTTGTTCGCAACTACAGAAACAAGCCAAAATTAAATATGAAGTGAAAAGAAAAAAATATTTATAAAAGAATCCTCACTCACCAACCTAGTTGGTGACATGCTTCATCATAGGGTTCCCACCCGAGCAGCTGAATGCCGCCTGGTTGTGCTATGGCGCCTGATTACAGCAGAGCAGGATTTGTGTGAAAAGAGTGAATGTGAGTGAAAAAATAGGAATAAAAATGTCTTTATTGTTCCCTAATTTTTTTAATGGAACAATAAGACATGATTAAAAGCAATGTTAAATTGGCCCGTGACATCCAAACAGTGTGTTTAGTGATGTGAATCGCGGTCTACATGTTTCAGCCTCAAAGTGCCTATTAAGCGGGGCTTTCTTCAAGACCAAGGGTGGCACAACAGGTATCCACACGCTAAGGTGCACCTGTCTCTGTGACACTAGAATACTACAAACTTACAGTTATCCTTTTAGCATTCTGTGAAAGGCAAAATCTGTAAAACAAATCATACAGGTTAGTATGTAACAGCAGTTTAAGCAACTGTATTTGGTGCAAAACCAACCCTGTTTTCATTTGTACTGTCAAAGACGTGCAATTGGCTGTCCCAACTATGGCGGTGGGTGAGTTTGAGGTATTATAGTGTCACAGAGACGGGTGCACCTTAGCGTGTGCATACCCCCATGACACCCTTGGTCCTGAAGAAACCTCCCTTCCACCCTGACCCCTGAGCAGCAGAGTGACTGTCGCCAGTTGTTGGGACAGTTTTCTGATTTGTTCTGCCTGATTCCCAGTGTCACTGAGTGGTGTGTCCATGATGTAGGCAGTGGGGACAGTCCTCCTGTTAAGTACAAAACTTACAGGGTAACTGACATGGTGAGACCTTGCGTCAAGGAGGAGGTCTCCAAAATGCTTGCATAAGGGGTGATGGAGTTCTCTAACAGTCCTTGGTCCAGCCCAGTGGTTTTGGTCCCAAAGGCCGCTGCACCGGGTGCCTGGATGACATTGCAGTGTTCAGCACCAGTTGGGAAGAACATCTGCACCACCTCTGGGAAGTGTTGATGGAGCTGCGGAGATCAGGCCTCACAATCAAGGCGATTGAGTTCCAGATAGGGCAGGGCTCTGTGGTGTACTTGGGAGACCAGGTGGGGAGCGTCCAGGTGGCCCCCCTGCTGCTCAAGATTGACACCATCCTGGCTTGGGAACCCCCCCAAGACCCAGACAGAGGTGAGGGCCTTTTTAGGACTCACTGGATACTACTGGAGGTTTGTCAAAGGGTATGGCAGCATTGTTGCACCCTTGACAGAGCTGACTTCCAGGAAGCAGCCCAAGAAAGTGAACTGGACTGACACCTGTCAGAAAGCTTTTGATGCCCTGAAGACTGCCATGTACACAGCACCCATGCTTCTGGTGCCCAACTTCTCTAAAGCGTTCATTGTACAGACAAACGCTTCAGAGCATGGTGTGGAGGCTGTTCTTACAAAGATAAATAAGGAGGGCCTAGACCAACCTGTAGCCTTCATCAGTAGGAGATTTCTTCCACGGGAACAGAGGTCAATCAATCAATCATAGCATTTGTTGGTGGAGTGCAATTGAGCGTGAGGCATTTGCTGTGGTTTGGACACTGACGAAGTTGAAACCATACTTGTTTGGGAATCACTCCTGGGGTCAACACTGATACCTGGATGCAAGTAAAAATCGACAATGGACATCGCTTAACCCGGAAGATCAACACTGCCGACGGCCTAAAGCAAGGCTGTGTTTTGGCCCCACATCTATTTAATCTATTTATGGGTGATCTCACAGAAAGCCTGGACAAGGTCAACGCACATCCTCCCCGGTTAAGTAGCCTCCGTGTAACGCACTTATCGTACGCAGACGATGTGGTACTGCTGAGCCAGACAAAAATTGGCCTCCAACGCCTACTGCATGACATGTCCGATTATACAAAAAAGAACTTGTTAACCATAAAAATCAGGAAAACAAAGGTAATGCTCATAACGCGACGGCGCAAAACTTCACCAAACTTCCAAATAAACAATGATCAACTGGAAGTGGTAAATAGCTACAAGTACCTGAGGGTACATTTAGACAACCGTCTCAACTTCCAAGTGCACTTTAAGGACATGGAAAAAAAAGGGTCCACCTTACTGCACGCTTTCACTAGTTTGGCAACAGAGCTAAAAGGTCCTCTTGTCTCCCCCTTGCTAACCGTAATGAAAGCAAAACTGTTACCCACAATAGCATATGGGAGTGTACTACATCATGGGAAAAGTGCTACTCTCATAGACAAAATACAAACTAAAGTCTACAAACGGGTCTTTTCCCTACCGAACAGCTCCTCACCAGCGCAAGTAAGACTTGAATTTGGACTACAATCTCAAGTACTACTGAAAAAATATGAGGCCATCAAATTCTGGTACAACGTTTGGAGGAACAAGGAGAACAAAATAAATGGGGCATTGTGGGAAGCAATCCATACAAGCCCGAGCTCCGAGCACGCAAAGTACCAAAAACTCTCACTAGATACAACCGAGCTGGAACCATTGTGGGAAACAAAACTGCCAGTCTCCTCGTTCAAACAAGCGGTCGTGAGGATCGCCAAGAAACACTCGTTCCTCAACGACAAAATAACCTTCAGTGCCCGGACCCACGCCTGGATGACCATCAAATCATACATAAAGCCCATACCAGCAGCCTATTTAGACATTGCTTTCTCATTTTTTATTAAATGTAAATTCCTTCAATTAAGGCTGGGCAATCTCCCGACAAGATTTGAGTAACCAAAATGGAAACCACAAGAAACAACGGAATGCGACCTTTGTGGGGCAGGCAAACAAGACATTATTCATATAGTTTGCATCTGTCCAGCTATGCATCAAGGTCGGCGGCATTGGCTAAAGGAGAAGCTCAACGAACAAGGAGTACGCACCTGCCGGACTGCGATAATCCAAATCTTATGCACCGCGGATCCACAACTGATTTGTAGATCAGTTAAATTCTTGGACAGTTTCGTGGAAAAACGAGGCCTATCGTCATAGGCCCGACCTTCATTTTTGACTTAAGAACCCTGTTTCCAAAGACAATTTGTGTTCTGAACAAGTTTACTGAAACTCACGACAGCCCCTTGGCTACTTAGAATTCATACTTTTTCTCTTTTTTATACAGTTTAAAAGTTAATTTTAAATATTATGGAATTGTATATATTGTAATGGTTTTAATTAACCAACAATAAAGAACTACTTACTTACACTCCTGGGGTCAGACAGACCACAGATCCCTCAGATGGTTAATGCAGAGCAGGGGTGGGAATCCAAAGCTGTTGAGGTAGTCCATTTCCCTACCGGGGATGGACATCACGGTGGAACACCGCCCTGGTTCAGAACAAGCCATTGCTGATGGTCTGTCCAGATTTTTCCGCCTTAGTGAAGAGAACTCCCAAGGGGTGGGTAGTTCTCCCCACATTTCAGTTCGAGGGGACACGTGTTAGACTTGGCACCATTGGCGTGGATCTTCCTTCCATATTTAGGTCTCGCCTAGCGTTCCAGCGCATGCGCTGCACACTTTGCGAGGCATGCAGTATACGGTACAGCTGGAAGCTTTGTGGAAGGTCTGCCCACTGTCCGCCCATCTTTTTTCATTGGCTTGTGTTTCAAAATGCTGCCTTCCTATTGGTTGTAGGCTTCTAGGTTTCTCCTCATGATGACCATGTCGTCAGTTGTGTCCTTTTATGGCTAACAGCCCCTTTACTGGACAGACTACTTTCCTCCCGTGCCCCCCACCTCCCACAACCCGAGGCCTTCTTGTTGAGCCTCAGCTTTATTCATTACAACAAGTACCGTACTCGCCTGTAGCAGAGCCTGTGAGATACAAAAGCATTCTTCAGGGAGGTGCAGCACACGTACTGCCAGGCTTTTTAGCTGCTGTTGGGCGTGTCCCAGGGGAGTGGGTAGGCATTAGGTAAGGGACGTGAGGGAAATCGATACCACTGACAACGGGACTGAATAGGGTCACTAGGGAAGTAAGGGGCTGTAGTGATGCTCCCTTCAAGGACGTATAGCACACCTAATTGTGTTGATGAATATGTTTGTATGCGAGTTGAAAGTTGTTAAAGTGCGTTTTCACTTTTGAAAATCTGCCCCAAGTATCTAGTCCTGGGTTTTGTGAACATCCACAGATCACAGAACTATACAGAGAAAACTGGCTTGCCACGAACAAAGTGTAAATAAAGTTTTGCAAATCTGTCCTATAACAGGGTGCTGCTGCTTGTGAGACGCCCTTGTTGTTGGAGGAATTCCCACCAGGTTCTGACTGGTTTATCACGCAATCTGGCAGCGTCCGATGAGTGCATATCTGACAGATCAGTGTGTAGGGCAGTTTTTAGAAGTTTGTGAGCCTCTATATGGACAGGTTTGCGGTTTTTAAGGTTGGTTTACCTGAAATTACCACAAACATTGCCTGGAGCAAACAAATGCATGTAACATTTTATTGTTTTATTAACTTAATTATGAATGGGGTGGAGTATCTTCACGTGAGCTGTTCAAGGGTTATTCAGGAAGCACATATCTTATCTCGTCCCCCTGCAAAGTCTGATAACGGCGCTCCAGCCAAAAGGCGTTTGATAGACTGGCTTAGACTTTGGAATCTTGTTGTGATTATCAGGGCTTTAAGTGGGCCGGGTCTCAACGGGTCTGAGCGTCTGCAGCTTTTTTAAGGGGGCCTCGAAATGAAGTGGGTCTCTGTTGGGCTCTGTTTTGTGCTCTGGCACAGGTGGTCCTTTTTTTTCTGGACTGCAGTGACAGCAGGCACATCGATGTGTGCGTGGTGAGCGTTGTAGGGGAAGGAAAATCCTTTAAAGAGAGTCATTTTCTCTCGGGATTTCCCTCCTCTTTTTGAATCTCAGGAGCAGCAACATTTTCGTGATGTCACCACCAGGGCTTAATTGGAAGTGTTTTCAACATTATTAACAAACCATAGTTGCTGCTTATTTACCTTATGCAACTACCAACCATTGACAAAGCCAATAGTCCTGACTTGTAGGTATGATGTGACTTGTATCATGTATCTGGACACAATGACAGGAACAGCAGAATACAAGTTGGGCGGCACACTGTGCTGAACACAGAATTTTAGCTTAGGTTTTTAAGCCACGCCCTTAATTACATTGGCCACGCCCCTTTGAGAGACCCCTGAGTTTTTTCATCCCACTTAAAGCCCTGGTGATTATTCTATACGCAGACGGTGTGATTGGCATTTTATGTGATATATCAGCATAAGGGATAATATAATATCATATAAACTGAATCATTTCACCTCTTTATTACAGTAAAAGGAACAGACATATGTTTGTGTAACCATTACAGGTGGGGTGCAGCATGTCGTGTTCTGGTCACTGGAAGTCCATGTTGCTAAATGTAGAGTGGACGCACATTGGAACTTTGGGCTAGATGTAGGTAAACCTTTTTTACCGATTCTAAAATACCGAATTTTACTGATTCGGTATTTTAGAATCGGTAAATTAGATGTAGGTAATAATTCTGTATTTTTGACCGAATGGGTAAGATTTGGTAATTACCGAATCGGTATTTACCGATTCGGTATTTGCCATTGATTCCTATGAGCCTGGAGGCCCATAGGAATGAATGTCAATTACCGAATCGATAATTACCGATTCGGTAAATACCGAATAATTCAAGGGTGGCAGGGTGTCACTTTGACACCCTGTTGCACCCCTGATTAGTGGTTGTGTGCCCTAAGGGCATGTATGGGTGCCACATGGCACAGGTGTCCATGCACAGATTTGCATATACACAGGTATTCGTTATTTACCACCAACTAATAGTTGGTGGTAAATAACGAATCCTTAAAGCCCTGTGGCACTGTTTACAGTGCCACCTACATCTCAAAATACAGATTCGGTAATTTTACCGAATCAGTAAATTTACGGATTCTGTAAATTTACCGATTCGGTAAAATTACCGTTTCGGTAAAATTACCGAATCTGTATTTTGAGATGCCCTACATCTCAGTATCCAAATACTGGTCGGTAACGGCCGAAAATCGGTATTTTCGGCCGTTACCGACCGGTATTTGGATTCCTACATCTGGCCCCAAATCATTAGTCTGAACACAGGCACAAATATAGTGACAATCACATAGAGATGCTGCAACATGCATCTCCAGACAACAAATGGCATCAGATTTCACGCGAAACATACAGACCAGGTGTAGTAGCTGTGGAATGGGAAGTGTGGTCACGTACAGTTTACAAGATCCCTGTTGCGAACAACCAGACTATGGACTGATGTATACGCAAGACACAAGTCCTATAAAAAGAAGAGTAGGGACTGACAATATGCAAATGACCATATGACTTCACGTGCTGAACATGTCCCGGTGTCTGAAAATTCCACCGGGACACGTTCAGCATATTTCTGTGGGGCCCAGCTACTTGGCAGGGGGGACGGCATCCACCCTGTGAAAAGAGTGGGGGGACGCGGTGTACCTGTGTGTACCCCCGACTCGAGCCCTGTGTATATGGCAATGTCTTATTTTCTTGACACAAAGCCCTTAGCCTCAGCGCATTCCCCCCTGGCGTGTCTGCCTGAAGAAGCCGTATTTGGGTGTGCGCAATTGTTAGTGAGTCATACCAGTGCTTAATTTGTGCCAGTGGTTTCCGGTGCTCAGCACCAGCACTTAATTGTCAGCACTGGCTCTAGTTACGGTACACCACATGGTGGCGCTGTCTTTTTTTTATTTTGAGATGAGCACAACAACCCTGTTTATTAAGTCAATACATTGGAAATGAATGCTAAAAGACTCTCATGCCATCATTGTAGCTATGTGTAGCCTGAAATAGTCTGAATTGTCACTCTTGCAGGAGTGTGAGGTTTAGTTGTTATGTTGGTACGGCCATTGGCAGCACTGGCAGGGTATGGGTGATGCATGCTGCAGTAGCCTTCCAAGAAGGGCCCTGGCTGCGTGGCACTTAATTTTTTACACATTAAGCACTAGTCATAACCCGTGAACGCTGCCAAGAAGCGGTGGAACAATTGTCAACTTTGTAAAGATGGGGCCCTAGGCCCGCATTGTGGAGTATAGGATGACACAGGACACCAGTTAGGGGATAGTAACTCTGGCCTCGAGCACGTGCGCTCGGCCTCTTTTATTAACAGAGTCACCTGACCCAGTGACGTTTGTGGTGGGTGGGTGTTCAGTGTAGGGTTACACTTAGGAACAGCTAGACTGTGTCCTGGCAGGACACTACATCCCTCCCAAAATTTAATGAAAGGAAAAGCGAATGTCCAACCTGCAAGAAAACAGAATACCAGAAATGTACAGCCCCCAACGGATTCTCTTCAGGCGGCCGGCTGGGAGATGTCAAAAGTTCTGGACTGCAAAGTCAATCAGATGAGCTTCACCTCAGCGGTGTACTTCAGATCATCCATGTCTTGCTGTGTTGACGTTTATATACAGTGTTCATCACTTGGAGAATCGGGAGCAGAATGGGTGTGACCCTTGAGGGGTCTCGCAGGTGTTCCTAGTCCAGTGGATGACAACGCTTGTTGGTTGTTGGAGATGACTATGGCACGAGAGGTCTTTCCTTGGATTCGCTGATCTTGATGCTTCCACACCTCCTGCCGGTCGAGTGCCTTCCGACTTGCCTTTCTACCCTCTCTGGCGTTGTTTAAAAAGGCCTTAAAATGTGGTGCTTTTCAAGAGCCTACACAGGCTGAACCGCAGGGTTTTTGCTATGAGCTGGTTCTGGAATTAGGCGCCTTGACGCCCATTGGGCTAAGTTTGCGCACGATAAGACCCCTTTATTATTTCTTGCCTGACTCCTCTCTCACTGGAGCCTCGAAGACTGGCCTCTCCTGCTTGGACTCTTCTCTCACTAGAGACCCTGGGAGGACCCTCTTGCCGGACACGATGGGACCGGGTGGACCGTGCAGGGCTTCGCATGAGCCGCGCAAAAGCGTCGCTGAGGAACTGCCAACGGACTCACCGTCAAGTCTCTCATGATGTCCTCGGGGGTGTTGATGTCATCCGCCAGGATGGTCTTGCCGTTAGGACATGGGTTCAGTGTCTTCACCAGATCGTTTCACGGTGCCAGGTGTTCACCTGGGGCCTTCGTGCTTCCTGTAGCCTGTCGTGGAGCTGCCGCTGCTACACCTCTCCCATACGGATTCCTCTGTCACTGGAACTCTGCCGAGGCCCTTGTCCCCTGGACTGCCACTTGATCGCATGGGCTGTGCGGGTCGCTGCGGAACTTCGGACAGGGCCATAGACGAGTCTTGTGTAGTCCACAAGGGTGGATTGTCTAGTGCTCGGGTATGCTCTGCTTCGGCAAGCTTCAGGTTCACGGGGCACCCATACGGTTCTTCAGTGGTTTGTCTCCTCTAATACAGGTTGTAGGGAATACTGGGATCCACACGGATGGTGCGATGCTCTTTTGACATCATGGATGTTCCTGTGTGCTGAATGATGTCTCTTTCTTCCTCGGTGGAGTGATGTTGCGATACTCCATTCTTCCTCTTCGTTCTCTTCCTCGACGCGGTCCGGTCTTCTTTCTTGCTTACTCATGCTAACCAGGCTTCTCCGTTTAGCGGGCCCTCTACATGTCGTCCCCTTGGTCTTGTCCATGTGGTAGGACACTGTCTTCCCCTGGCTTGTTGACTAGACCTGTTGTCGTATCTTCCTGTTACTTGATCACTTCTGTTGCCTTCAATCAGGATACCCTTCCTTGGTCAATTCCATCGTGACCATCCTGTCTCGTCGGGTTCCTTTGGCTCTACTGTTCCTCCTTCCTTTTCTTTATGGCGTCGTGCCCTTCCTTTCCATGTTCTTTCTTGCGACGTGGTCTGGTCCTCTTGCTGTCGTTGGCCTTCCCGACCAGTCTTCTCCAGGCAGCGTGCACTCCACCTGTTTCTCTCTGGTTTGGGTATAGCTCTCCGGCATGGTGTTCTTCTCTTCTTTGACTGGACCGTTTGTCGCGATCTTCTCTGTTGCTTCTTTTCGGTCCTTGGCGACCAGACTGGGTGGTCGGCTTCATCTTCGGCATGAGTCGTCATGCTGTGCTATCTTCTTCGTGGTCGCTATTCACCGTCAAGGTGTTTTGGCCTTGGCGCGCTTTGTCTGCGCGGAGGAGGGTTGCGTCACCGCTCCTGGTGCATCTCTGGTGCATGCCGCCATGCGTTCTGACGATGGCGCTCTGGTTGCTGCGAGACGTCGCTGTCTCTCTTGGGGAACTTTGTGCTCTGTCCCGTGGCGTTGGCGTGTCGCTGTGCAGCGTCACTCTGGCGCTCCTGATTCCTGGTGCTCCTGGCACGTTCCGGCTGTGCGGGTGTGGAGTACTTGTAGTCCTGTCGCGTTCTTGCGCTTTGTGGTACGGTTCCGTGCTTCTGGCGCGTTCCTGCGCCTCGTGGCATGTTCCTGCGTTTCTGGCGCGTTCCTGCGCTGTCTCCTGGTGTGTTCCTAGCGCTTCTGGTGCGTTCCTGCGCTTCTGGCGTTGCTGGCTCACGTGGCTGTGCTCCTGTCCAGTGTTACCTTTCTGCTATCACACAGCGGCCATTTCCCTCTGTGCTGCTGTTATGACTATTTGGCTTGTGTTGCTGCACTGTATTGTGCTGTACTCAGTGATTTAAATGGGCCGGTACTCACCGGTACTGAGTACCGGCACTTCTTTTTTTCCCCCTCAAGAGTACCGGCACTTCTCCAGTTACTAAATAGAGTACCGGTACTCACCGTCACACAGTCATGTGAGCATGCTTCGCATTTGTACACTGCGCTGCATGCTCACATATTGGTGATGTCACAAGGAGGGCAGTAATGCCAGGGCGCCAAGGCAGAGCAACGTGTGACCCAGGCGCGAAACGTTGTGATCAAAGGGCTTCAGCCCCCCCTCCTCGTGTGAGTCAGCCCGGCCGAGACAACCTTCCCGGGCAGACATACACACCGCACCCGAGTACTTCACAGGTCTTCAAAAGACCTTTAGCTTGTTAATGAGGCGTTGAAGTGTTTCACCCCTTCTTAGAGCCCCTGCTGCTCAACTCTGCATTTTGCCTGAAGAAACAACCCTCTCCCCCCCCCCTCCGAAATTTGACGCGCAGGAAGAAAGTGAAGCTCTTTAAAAAGCAGAATTTGCTCTGGGTTTCCCTTTCTCCTATGCGAAAAAGACGGAAAGGATAGCACATCAGCTGGCGGATAAGAAAGGGGACAACTGAGGATAGCTTGTGTAAGCACAGTCAGCTGAAGACATCGAGGGGTTATCTGAAGAAGAAGAAAGGGGCAAGCAAACGATATTAGAGAATACACTGCGGGCACGGGGCAGTGGGTTTAAAATAAAGCAGCTGATTGATGAGGATCATTTGATGAGAGTCAGAGGTGGGTAGGTGTCCCAAGAAAGAGCCAAGGCTTTCGAGAATGACACAGGTCTTTGGAAGGGGCCTGTTGACTGAGGACAGAGCGACAGCTGCAGTGGCAGACTGGTATTTTAAGTGGGGGAGGAGTATCCTAGAAAAAGCAAGATAAGGAATTTGATGAGAGGAACGAGGGGGCATTTAAGATGAAAGGTGGTGTGACCACCTGAAAAAAAAATGTAAAGAGACACATGGGGCATCGGAGGGGACATGGGGCTAGTAAGTAAGGTCTAGGGACATCAGAGGGTAGAGGTAGGGAGAATTTTGTCATCCAAAAAAGTGTTATCTAAAGCGGGGGGGGGCAGCTGAATAGAAAGATTATTTCGAGGGGAGGGTGGGATTTTTAAGTCATGTGTTTTTATTTTTATCAGCTAATATAAAGTTTACCTTAATGTGACTAATTTTTTTGTAACAAAGTTAAACAATGAAAGGCCCAACAAACAATCATAAGAATTCAGATTGCATACTTAGAGTTAGAATGGATTTATCAAAATACTTAAACACAGTATAGACCTTACTGGGGCACAGTGGAAGGGGAAGAATGATGTGCACGGAGTTGAAAATGCACATTCACCAGAAAACACTGAACGTAGCTAACAATATAAGCATTCAAACACGACTAAGACATGACGTCACATGGCTTGGTGAATGTTTCTCATTCATTTCTATGATGTTAGATCACACTTTAAATTGCTTCCAGAATGCTTGTGTCCTAGGAAGCTTGTTTCCGGTCCAGGGAAGGCAGTTCGGGCTGGACTATTCCCATGAGGCACAGGGTCAGACTGATTTGCATATGGCCATGTCTGAACTGGGGTGGCAGAGTGGGCTAAAGAACGATGATGGATTAAACCCAAATCTGTTGACTGGGTGTGAGTGTTTGATTGGTTCAGATGCTCCGTCCATCACCACCCCCTTTTGTACCGCTGTGTCTGATATCAAGCATTTCTCGGACACTAGGCCTATTCATGATTGCCAAGTAGTAAGTAAGCTTTTTTGCTGTCATACACATGCTTAGTCACACTTTTTGGTATTTCTTTGTTCTTTAAACCTGATAAGTGCTACTCTCTAAACAAAAGCACTTCAACACCCCATCAGGGGTAACAAGCGCTATATAAATGCAAACCTTTTTCCCTCTTCGATCCCTCCACTATCCTTCTGAATCCAAATAACTGACTAACCTATCCACCACTCAAATTACTTTCACATTTTCACTATACTAATTCAACACTAATCCTTCTTAGGTTCAGGAGTAGCGTGCCACTCGCCGAAAAAGCACTTCAACGCCACATCAGGGGTAGTAAGGGGTATATAATGCAATTACAATACAATACCTTCAGTGTGGGTGGATTTGGCCAACTTCTACAAGCCAATGATGGGAAGTGTTACAGTGTTTCATGGGTGTCTGAATATTGTTAAGGAGGCTAATAGGCAGAGAGTTGCCTCCATTTAGGTAGGTGAGGGCCAGGGCTTTGACTGACAGACATCTGGAAGGAAGGATGTCTGGAGGCAGAGCTCTTACCATACTGGGACAGGCCCATACCCAGTTACCTGCCACAGATGCAGAAATGATTAGAATCCCCAAACAGTGAATGTTACTGACATCCTACAATAATCACAAACGGGGAAATTCAGTTTTATTTCTGCATGTCAAAGACTGTCTGCATTGGGGAAGGGACACTTACAGCCAGCCCTTCACCTCCTTTTATAGCAAATTGATGCAAATTCACATTACTCTCTGAGGAAAATAACTGCAGTTTTCAGCTAAATAAAGTAAAACAATCTATTTTAGGTGTGGTTTATGTTTCATTTGCTGCCTTCTTCTGGATGCACACCCAGCACTCCAGCTTGGGAGTTCTACACCCACATAGTGCCACTACTGTGTTGTGACAAAATTATAATATGAACATGGATTTCAATCCATGTAAAATTAGTGAATTGGCAAAGTGGTTCCCTACACTACTGTAAATATTGTCCCAAGAATGTAGTTGTTATTTCAGATGTGGCCAGAGGGCTAGACCCCTCCCGCCAGGCAGGAAGTTTAAGAACCGCTAACACCACTACAGGCCAGGACACATATCCCCGCACTGGAAGGAGGGAGTAGGCAGAGAAGTCAAAAGAAGGAAGGATCATGGTTAGCCGGGGAATCACAGGTATGTCTTTCCAGGACAATGCTGTGGAGGCATCCATAAGTGTGCGGCTGTGAGCAGTACAGAGATATGAACGAGAAGTGCCAAATGTCTGCCCCTCCCAATGCCCCACCCAATTTCAACTACAGCAAGTTAGACATCTGTAGGGTTCCACTGCACTATTAGGTGCACCGGACTGGTCATCACCAGTTGACACAACAGCTGGCTGTATCTGGTATTCATGAAAAAAGTGAGCCACACAGTAGGAGTGGGAGCACCAGGGAACCCAAAGCACCCATGGGGGGAAGCCAATCCTTGGACTTGAGGAGAAGGAGCAGGACTAAGGGAAGCTTTGAGCATTAAACACCTGTGGGTACAGGGTGCCTCCCATATCAGAAACAGTGGCTACAGCTGGCCTGCTGACCACCATCATCAGTGACGCTGTGCTCATATGTTCATGGTTATATGTGCCTTTACTATCCCCTCAGAATTTTGGACTAGGTTTTGCTTGGTTGCACAGTATCTGAAAGTGAATGAAAGGGTGAAATATCATTTCTCTATTGTGAGACCCCCAGATAACTTTCTTCTCCAAGGATCACTAGCATGACAACTGATGGCTTCCTTCCACCTGATGTGGGTCAGAGTTGCATTTTAGGATGTAGTCTTTTTTCCTTTAATTAATTTTCAGTAAAACAAGTTTCTGCACCTTTTTTTTTGCTTAATATACAGGTGCCTCTGACAAAAAGGGAAACCTGATAGTTACCTTTCAACAGTCTGTCAACTAGTACAACTTAATACATGCAAAGGCATCAACAATAAATTGCAGAGGGAAGCAATTTGTCATCATTCGCAACCGAACAAATTATTGCGCCCTTCAAATGTTTTCATTAGACCCACCCTTAGTCCCGCCTCTAGCCCCGCCTCCTTGCCACGCCCCCAGCTCAATCTGATGAGTACCTGCACTTTTTTTTCCCCATTTAAAGCACTGGCTGTACTGGTGTGAGAGTTGAAACAGGGTGGCACTCTTCTGGGGCTGTCTCACCTTGACCCTTTCTCTGGCTGATCTTGTAGTGGTGCTTCCCCTAGCTGGTGGGTTGTTGCAGAGGTGTCATCTGGCAGGAGAGACGGTGTCAGGGGTATCGCGGGCCTCCCTAGTCCCTGCCTTTTATTTTCGTTTCCAGTGCTGTATTTGTAGTGGCCACTAGGTGGCAGTGTTGCTTTGTTTTAATTCTGATTAATGTCCTGTGCAGTTTCCTCACACAACGGGCCCCGTGCTCCTTCACTTTCCGGCCGGCCCGGCCCCAGGCACGTTTTGGTTTGCTCCTGGGCTCCTCGTGGTCAAACTTGTGGTATTTTGTTGTTGGTATGCGGCTGAATTATTAGCAGCTATCTTTGCCCAAAAGGCTCCGTTAAGGAACTCCTCCCCTCCCCGGCACCTTAACAAACTGAAACAGGGAGGTAGCGAAAGCCTAACTGATTTTCTGGTCTGTACAAATGTTAATCTTTATTTCCTGTCGCTCGGCTGTGTTTCCTGAAATGAAAGCTCAGTGCGTCTTGTATGTAACCGCTTCCCTTGTTTAAAAAATGCCCCTGCTTTTTCGCCAGAGAGTGACCTCTATGTACCGCTTCTCGCACGTAGTGCATGCACTTAAGGTTCTTGCATTACAAGCATTGATGGCAGAAATCAACATCAAAATGCAACTTGGGGCCGTATTTATGAAGGCCTTGCGCCGCCGGTGCGTCACTTTTAAAATGGGAAAAAGTGACGCACCGACGGCGCAAGGCCTTCATAAATAAGGCCCTTAGTATTTTTTTAAGAACTGCTTTGTAGCTGGGCTTCCGACCCTTCTGCAATAGGAGAAAGTCCCTTCTGGCCACTTGCGGTTTAAAGCAGATTTCGGATTCTTGAACGTTGTAATCCGTTTCTCGTGAATACTGGCTGCCCTGCAGCTCTTTCCCGTCCGAAGCCTCACCTCGAAGCTGTTGCCCAATTAGTAACTATTTATTAGCAGCGATTTGCTGGTGTTGCAGATTATCGAGCAGCGAGTGGCGTTGTTGCTGGGAGTGTGCCAGGACCCAGCGGGTGATATTAATGTTTGGAATTCAGTTGCCGTAGAGAGACAAGTCTATTTTGGGGGATGCTTAAGTAACTATTACGATTTATAGGTTGGAGACCCTCCGAGATGAGTACGAAGTACAAGAATAAAGAACCAATAACACGAATAACTTCCTTGTCAAGTTAGAAAAATTGGCCTGAGACGCATCTCATTGGTTTTGAGAAAGCACTTCTTAAATCTTAATTATTACAAATAGGAGATAGAAAATGAACATTGCATCTACAATTTTCAACAATACAATTACATACCAATAATTCAAAACCTCCACACTAGCTAAATTCAAAGTTTATTATGTTTTGGCTCTCAATGAGGGCCACATAAAATTATACACACCATTATACAGTAAAAATAATAAAGAAGTAACAAACATACAACAAGAAGAAAACACTACAATTATCAGCGATTAAAGCAAACATCAAACAACTCCCTGTCATCATTAATAAATATTTAAGAACCCTTTAAAAAATTTAAAAATTCTAAAACAAAACAATTCATTTGGAGGGCAGTAAAGTGCATGTAAGAACAATTTAGCATTTACAATTCCCAATTGTAAACAAATAGGTTTTAACCATTTATGGCGCAAAGAGCGTAGTACAGGACAAATAAACAAGACGTGATTACGATCTTGTACAGCGTTATTACAAAAATTACATAATGGGGATCCCCCATACCACTTTGCTAGTAGTGAATTGAGAGGAAGCAAATCATGTCGTAAAAGGTACCATAGTCTACGAACTCCGTGGGGAATATTCCAGATAAGATATTGTTGGGTCTGCTTGGGGATATATGTTTTTAGAAGGGATTCCCTGTCATATAATCTGGGTTGGGCAAGGGTATCCAACTTATAACATAGATCCCACGAGGCACTTTTTAATTTAGCTTTTAGTTCTCGGGGAGAGAGTAAAAATAAGGTATTCTCATCCAACTCTAATAGGGCTACTGCATTCCTAAAGTTTTTTACTAATGACGAGAATTCATTAAAATTGCCCAATAGTTCCTTTTTAATGACTTCTCTTAGGGTACCAGGTTTACCTCTAGCCAGGCAAGCTACCCATCTTACAAGAGCAACCAGCCCCTGTGCCCAACAACTTCGAAGTCCGAATTCCAACCTACATGAAGAAGTAGAACATGCATTATTAAAAGATGAAACTTTCCGCAGTACCCTTCCTTCCATTTTTTGAAGAAATCCCCAATGTTTCAGCTCTACTAATTCGATTCCATATAGTAGAGTAGCTGGAACTTTTGCTCTAAAAACATCCAACAAAAGTGAGAAATGCCTCTTCCCGGTAGCATTGTATAACGAACATAACCCCATTCCATGGGCCAGTGCTTTGCGAGAGTTATGTTCGATGTGGGGGTTCTCACTAAGATTCGCTGATATTATTTTGCCTAAAAAGGTATAAGTTTTAACCACGTCGAGTTTTTGTCCCCCAATAAACCACTTATAACTTCCTGACCTACATTTTCTCTTACCAAAAATACACATGATTTTACTTTTCGATGTATTAATTTTCATATGATGTGCTACAGCAAATTGGTTCAATGCAAGCAGACGATTAGATAAACCCTTCGGGGTCAAATCTAAAACAAGTATATCGTCTGCATACATTAGAATAGATATAGCAGACCCTCCAATTTTCGGTGCGAGTCCCTCACAAGCGGAAATAGAGGTTGGTAGGTCGGCCATATATAAAGAGAACAATATGGGCGCCAGTATACACCCTTGTTTAAGCCCATTCTGGGAGGGGATAGATGAAGTGAGACCCCTTTCCCCACCTTGTAGCACCTTACACCATGTGTTCGTATGCAGAGACCTAACCAGTTCAAGTAGGTATCCTGGCATACCCAACACGGCCAGCTTTCTCCACAGCGATGGACGATCCACTTTGTCAAACGCTGTGGAGAAATCAATAAATGCGGCATATATGCCACCACCACGGACACATACATATTTGTCAGTAATCACCTGCAGTAATGTCAGGTTATCTAACGTTCCATGTTCTTCACGGAAACCTGTTTGTTCCATTGGTAAAATCATATTAGTTTCTGCCCATTCCACGATTAACATTAAAAGACATTTAGCGAAAATTTTCCCTATTGCATCTAATAAAGCTATTAGACGATAATTAGATGGCATCCCCCGATCACCCTTTTTAAATATCGGAATTAATATACTTCCCCTCCAAGAATCGGGGACAGTTCTTGATAAAAAGCAAGCCTGAAATATTGGGAGAAGAATCCTACTCCAAATAGTGACATCCTGCTTAATTATTGACATGGGGAGTTCATCTGGGCCCATAGCTCCGGTAGAGCGCATACTCATTATCACGGAAGCTATGGTTTTTTCAGTAGGGAGTATTATTTTTTGCTCACTATTTGGACCCAAGTTACATATATCCTCCATCACACCGTTCGGAGCATATAATGTAGTCACAAATAGTGTCCAGACATCTTCGGCAATGGATATTGGACTGGGAGTTACTATGGAACCACAGCCTTTCCTTATTATGGACCAAAATTCTCTAGATTTATTATAGGTTAAAGCCTCTCTTAATCTAATCCAGAGAGAGTCTTCTTTTTCTCTTTTTAACTTAGATCTCAATCTAACTCTCCTACGTTTTAGTAATGCTAACTGACGCTCATTTTCCCCAGATCTATTAAGATATTGTTTCCTGATAAGTTCATTTATCTCCCTATTCAGTAAAAATAATGAACTAGGAGAAAAATGAGGTCTTTTGGGATTTCCCTTTTTCTTGGCTAACCCAGTAATTTTTATAATGAAATTTTCGAGTTCTAAAAATTCTATACCCTCCCACTGATCAAGTTCAAGTAAGGTTTGGGCAAGGAGGTTTTGTACGTCCTTCATATTAGTAGAGCCCCAAAAACATCTACCTGACTTTCGATCAATGGAAAGATCTCTATTCTTTAGAGACCAAGAATTAGTTTCAAGGGGGTTTAATGAGATAGTTACATTAATTAGTTTATGATCGCTCAGAGGAGAGTGAGAGATCACCATGTCTTTAATAAAGGAGAACGTATCATAGTCCGTAATGGCGTAGTCCAAAATGGACTCACCCCTGAAAGATCCATGTGTATAATTAGCAGGAGTATCTGAGGGCATTCTGCCATTAATAATAAGCCCTTCTACGAGGCTAAGTTCCTCCAAGAGGATCTTACCTCTTTTATTAGTTTTTATTCTAATAGGCCAAAGCGCTTGGGGTATATTATATGCTTCTTCCTTAAATATATTTCTAAACATGTCTAAAGTAGAGTTGGATAATTTGCTATTTAAATCGCCAACCAACAGTATATAGGGGGGGTGTTCAACCTCCAATAGTTGTTTAACATAGGAAAACATTCGCTTTAGAAATAGATTAAAAATTTCCTCGGGAGGAATATATACATTTACAATAACAAGCGAGGACCGAGTACCCACTTTGTCTAGGTTACAAATAGTTATAGACTGAAAAAGATTGCTAGAGTCTGAGAAATGAGTAAATTGCCATTGTAAAGAGGTGGATAAAAGACAAGCAATTCCACCTTTTGCATGGCCTTTTTTAGAAGGTTTTGCAGGAGCCTCCAGGACGAAATACTCTTTCCCTACATAGGGGAGATTTTTACACCATGTCTCCTGGAGACATATTACATCGGCGTTTAAAGAGGATAAAAAGTCAAATTTCTCAGGGCAATTATACAGACCAGCTGCGTTCCAAGAGACAATTTTTAAATTATTGTTAAAGATGTTGGAAGAGTCGTGGGTTACTCGCGGTATTAGTAGATAAAACCCCAGGTAACCAATTCCACATCTGACACTAGCTAGACCTCAATCTCCTAACCTTTTCTCTATCCAGAGTCATGGTTGACCACCAAGCTGACCCTTTCAGCCCTGGAGAAGTGAATAGGGTCTCTTCTGCTAACTCCCGGTGTTCTTATGAAATTTTAACTCTGGTCAAACTCACCTGCTCCCTTGCACAAGGGAGCCGGGTTAACTAGAAAGCTGCGCCCACAACAAGCATTCCAAAGCTAACCCTAATGAGGGACCACCCTCTTGCACCCTAGGGGCCTCATTTATGAGGCCTTGCGTCAGTTTTGCGCTTCCAATGCGTCATTTTTTGTGACGCAGCGTAAAACATGCCTCCTGTTGTGCACTATTTACAAAGTAACGCATCTAAGCAGATGCGTCACTTTGTAAACCCCTGCGCTACATTATACCTGTGTCAGGTATAATGTATGCAGAGGGGGCGTTCCCCCGCAAAAATTTCACTGCGTCACTTTTAGGACGCTGTTGCGTCAAAATGTTGTGCCTGCCTCACAGCAGGCGTAAGACTGACGCAAGCCCTTTCACATGGGGCTTACCCCATGTGAAAGGACGCATTGCTGCAGTTGCGCCACTTTTGTAACACACTCCAGCAATGCGTCACTTTCGCGCTTACAGATACGTCAGAAATACTGACGTAACTGTAACTCCTTGCGACATGATGCGTCATACATTAAATATGACGCATCAGGTATGTCGCAAGGAGTGCGCACTGAGAAGTGACGCATCGCTGTTTTCACGCAGCGATGCGTCATTTCTCATAAATGAGGCCCTAGGGGAGGAAGCCTGGGCAACTGGGCCATAACCTGGTCCCCTGGCACAGGAACCATCTAACCAATTCCCCAGGGCAATACTATGGAGCAACTACGAAAGGAGCGGTACAGTTGAACAAGCGCCCACCTCCAACCTCCCTCCCCCACTTTATTATCAGCGGTCCACCGACCATGTTTGGGATAAAAATGTGCTAATCAAGAATTTGCTAGAAGTTTTGGTATGTCTAATGCTGGTGTCTCCCTGCCTTGAGGCCAACCATGAGTTCACCCTGCCACAGGCACTAATGGCTAACTGACCACTTGCAAACTGGCCACTACTCTAGCCCATGAATATTGCATGCACTGTGACTGCAAGCGGCCCAACTCCGAACATCTCCTTACATGGAGAGGACAAATTCACATCAACTTTATGTTTAAAAAATAAATAAATCTCCCCTCAAACCGAGCATTGAGTTACAGTCTTCATGCAAGCCTTATCAATCAAATACATTGCTCAGGTTACTTTCCAGGTTGTACAATTGATGATTTATATGTAAACCTATACAATGAAGCCTAACCCCTTTTGTACCTTTTTTTTTTTTTATTTTTTTTTTTAGAGGAGCAGCTCCGCTTAATGCGTGGCAAGTGTTACCTCTGCTGACGAATGCTGTTTATTGTTTACTACCTGCGACCTTATTCATTAATAAAGTAATGGATCCTACTAGGTAATGGTAATTCATAGATCAAGGTTTATACAAATAACTGAAGGATTGAACATATCTGAAAGCCATTTAAATACCATACAGGTCTTTTTGAACCTCCATTTCACTAATGCCAACGCATTTCAAAGGTTTAGGCCAGTCCTGAGAATGTAATTCTTCCTTCCATTAGTTAAGACCCAGTTTTGCTCATTTGTTTGTACATCATGAAGCCATGCTGTCTGACTGTTAGAGCCGCCACCCACTACTTCTATAGCATAACCTACTTTAGAGTTTCTAAGAGTGACTGCCGTTATGACTCATTTTGTCAATTTAAGGCACTGTTTGTTTTAATTTTCTTAGACAAAAGAGGGTCGATTTGGCCACTTGCCTAAATTGGATTGAAAGTTGAGGTTTGAGATTTGTACAATGCCCAAATATTTTGCTAATTCTGAGGAATGTGGGTGTTGCAACCCATTCTGGTGTCTTATCTTAACAGCTGAAGCTTTACGTGTATGGCGTTCAATTTTTGTTCACCTTTATTTACCTAGAGGCGACTAGCTCTACTTTTATTAAATGTACTTATTTTGTTATAGTGCGAAAACAGCATCTATATATAAATGGAACTGCAGGGTTATTGTTGAAGATGTTCAATAGAAGTGGTTAAGTGGAGAGACTTGGGGTACCCTGCATTCCTCCTAATTCCAGATGTTCTGAAAAGCCAAAGTCTGACCTTATGGGTGCGACTAGTTAGAAAGTTAAAATTAACTCCTGCCAGTTTCCAACCTGAGCATCTGATTAGCAGCATGAGCATGACTGCAGAACTTGTTGCAGAATTAGAATTGCAGTATAGCTCTGCTCAGTCGATGGAGTTTTGAGGGTGGTTTTCCTGAAACATACATTTCTCTTGTACTACGAAGATGCTGTGTTACTTTATGGCCAGCAAAAGGTTAACTGAACTGTTCCATGCTCCAGCTCATAACTTCTCAACCACTCCACACTCCCCAAGCTTACCTTGCTCAAGTAGAAATGGCAACTCTATTAACTATTTTAAGATTAGCCCAATTAACCTCAGCAGATCCAATACTCTTGAATATATAAAAATTAAACCTGCCACACAGTCCCACAGAACTGTCCAAGGAATGGTTGCAAAGCAAGTGAAAACAGTTGAAATGCTTCAGAAATAGTCACCAAATGTGAGGAAAACCACTTCAAAAGTCTACTTTCCTATGTGTAGCAATGAACTATGCCCCAATCTGAAATGGCCGCAGCACATCACGTGTTGTCATCACTGGTCACATGTTGCACAGCAGCAAATGAGGCTGGAAGGAGTCTTTCGTCTACTTCAAATGACACTTGCTCACAAAGGCACCGACTGGTAACCTACCTCAGCCAAAATGCCGAGCAAGTCACTCAAGGGCCAGATCGTACTCTGGAATTGACCCACAACAAAGTGGCAAAACCACAATGCACTGCAAGGGACAAACCGCAGTACTTGATGCTTCCCAAAGGAGGGCAGTGCAAGAAATAGGGGGGACTTATGCCAAACAACTTGTCGCCAGGTGTAACTTTGACTTCAAGGCAAGTGTAAATACTCTTTCCAGGTTTATTGTAGAAAATGCAGGAGCCCACGGAGGTGCGACCTGGTCATGTGCTTTCCATCTGCAACTGCCGTTGCAGTGGCTTTCCGAACTCTGAGTGAGTGAGCAGTCATGGGCCACATCTTAAAGCACAACATGTCTTTAGGTCCTGCATTCAAGACCTCTTCTATATACTTTAGTGTATAAGTATATGTGTGTGTACTTTGTGGGCTCTGGAGATCAGCCCTAAGACTTGTATGCTTCCGCTTAGGGACTTTTTTTCTGTTCAACTGGCTCTATTTAACTGTCTTGATAGAAAACGACCAGTAGAGGTCAGTAAAATCCCAGAATTGCTCTCTGCTTGTTCAGCTTCTTCTATTCAACTGTCTTGATAGAAAACGACCAGTAGAAGTCAGTAAAATACCTGAATTGCTTTCTGCTGAGGGACTTTCTTTTTTTATTTTTCAGGCAACTGCCTTTATTTAACTTTCTTGATAGAAAACAACCAGTAGAGGTAAGTAAAATGCCAGAATCACTTTAGCATTCTCTAGATTCCAGTCCATAGAAATTGTCTTCCACGAGCACCTGTAGACGATAATAAAACAGAGCTTTGGACTATAACATTTCCTGCTGAAAGGAAATATTTCTCTCCAAGTGCTCCTATACCTGGCATGACATGCAGTTTGGTGCTTACTCCATGTTAAAGAACAGTAGATATTTCAGCACCCATGCTAATGTGCTGCATAGCTAAATACATATAAGGTCCCAAAGGCGCGACCGATTGCATTGCAAATGCTTGTTTGCTGTTGACTCCTGTATTTGTGCTATATGATTTGCTGGTCTAGATACTTTGGGCACTGTGCCACTGCTATTCAGTGCCACAGTGCAAGTTCTCCCTATTGTACAGTGGTGTATCAGATTGGTGACTCCATGATTGACTTATTTGATTTACTTGTCAGACCCTTGTACAGTGCACCATGTGTGCCCAGGGCCTATAAATAAAATGATGCTGGTGGGCTTTCAGCACTGATTGTGCCACCCACAGACGCAGCTTGTAAAATGTCACTCAGGCATGCCATTGCAGAGCCTGTGTGCAGCCTGGGGCTGCCATGTGGACTTGGCAAGTGCGCACACTTGCCAGTCCCTAAACCTTCCCTTTTCCACATTTTAGTCAACACTAAGGTAGTCCCAAGGGCAGGGTGCATTGTATGAGAAAGGTAGGACATGCCCTGATGTGTGTGGCATCTCCTGATAGTGAATTACAGCCAATCTCGTTTTTCACTATTGCAAGGCTACCTGATCCCATAGGTCAGAATGGGCAGTTTGATTATAGCATCTTATAATCCTAACTGACCCAGGGAACATGGTAGAAATTCGAGTTTAGTATGCCTGAACTCAGAATGATAAACTCCATCTTTTAGTGAAGTTGATTTAAACATTCTGTGTTTGAAAATACAGCTTTTAGAAAGTGTGTATTTTCTTGCCTAACCATCCAAGTCTGCCTCTGCTAGGTTGTGTATTCCATGTCTGGTTTGTGAGTGACAGGGACTGGGGTGGCTCCAGGAGACAGGGTGAGTCAGCAAAAGGCTGAATAGACCCATCTGCATGAGGAGTGCTGGGAAGAGTAGCACCTGGGTCTGAATAGGGCTGTGCCTGCCCTCTGCAATGCTGGCTCCACCTCCTGTGGTGTGTCTGATGGCCCTGGCCCACACTGACAAAGGAAGAAGTTGTGCACTGGCAGAATGCACCCAGAACTGGTTTGGACTAGGTACAGACACTCTCTGCCTTCAGAGACAAAGGATCTGTGTGTATAAAAAGGGAGACCCAGACCCCAGAACTTTAAATCACTTATGGGAATCAAGATGACCCTTTGCCAAGTAAAAGAACCAAGGAAGCTGAAGGAGGAGACTGCCCCTGTGCTGTGCTGTTGGGGTTGGCCTGCAGTGGTTACTTTATTGCCAAGGAAAGGAGAAAAGGAACTTTGTGTGTACTTTTGCAATCTTGAAGAAGAATCTCCGAGGGCTTAAACTGAGCTTGCCTCCTGCATGAAGTCTCAGGGATACACGACTTCACCACTAGCTCCCCTGAATGCCCTTGCTGAGGAATTCTGCCTACAGAGAGATGCCTACTGTTGCTTGGGCCCTCTGAGAAGACTGCATGTCGCTGGGAGCTGGAAGCGTAACACAACTAGGAGAAGCGTGTCGCGTTTGCAGCTGTTGCGTCACATCGCCGAAGAAGGGTGCCGCCGCTGCAGCTGTTCGCCGTCGTATCATCGACGAAGTGCGTTGCATCACCGGAAAAGCGTGTCGCCGCCACAGAGGTTGCCGTCGCATCACCAGAGAAGCGTGTCGCAGGACCTGTCGCGGCTCAGAAGTTACCGAGTTCGCTGCACGGCCGTTGGACATGCACGCATCGCATCCAATGTTGTCGCATCGCATCAAGACGCCATTTTCTCGCATTGCATCGGATCGTCGCATCGCATTGAGGCACCATCTTGTCGCATCGCACTGGATTACAGTAAGAAACAGACGCATCACTTCCGTTCCGGTAAGGATCCGACGTATCACCTCCCCTGCGCTGCAGTGAGGAACAGACGCATCGCCTCCCCCGAAAAAAGCAACCAACGCATCACCTTCCCTGCGGCCCTTTTGTTTGTATTGCGTGACGCATCCAAGGTACTTTGAGAGTAAAGTGTCGCATTTACTATCTACATTGAACTAAGCTATTTCTACCATTTTAAAGTCTATTTTTGATTACAGTATTGTGGATTTTTGTTGTTTGGTCTTGTGTTAAGTCTAGTAAAGATAACTTATTTTTCTAAACTGGTGTGGTGTCCATTTGTAGTGTTTTCACTGTATTACTATATGGGTTCACAAATGCTTTACACACTTCCTCTGAGATAAGCCTGTCTGCTCGTGTTAAGCTACCAAGGGGGTCAGCAGAGGTTATTTTAGAGGTGTACCCCCTTACCCTGACTAGAAGCAAGGGTCCCTATTTGGTCAAAGGTACCTACCTCTGCCAACCAGAGACCCCCAGTTCTAGCAGGTACCACCTCCCTGGGTAAACCCACATGGGTAAAGATCCCCATTAGTCCCCTGACCATGAAGGGTGCCATCAAAGTACACAGAGGGATAGCTTTCAGGTACCAGGTGGCATGGTCCACCAAGACCAGAATTAATCTGTTCCCCATGGCTGTCTTATGATTCAGAGGCCCCACAATGTCAATCCCACCCTCTCGAAAGAGGTGCTCACGGCAGGGAACAGTTAGAGGGCAGCCTTCCACTTCTCCCCACTGTTGCCACTTGCCTGGCAATTCTGACAAGACCTACAAAAAGCATCCCTTTGCCTTCACATTTGGGGACAGTAAAAGTGGATGGCAAGCCTGTCAAAGGCCTTGCTCTGCCCCAAATGTCCTGCCAAGAGCAGATCATGAGCCAAACCCGCTAAAAAGGTTCTAAAGCGCAGGGGTACCACCGGCACACAGCTACCCCATGCTCAGCAACATTAGGCTGGCTATATAGTAGACCATTCTCCCAGTAAATCAGATGTGATCTGTCCTTTTTGCCAACTGCCTGGGCCTCAGCCTGCTGCTTAAAACCCACAAGAATAAGGCGTCTCTTCTGCTCCATGAAGCACTCTTGCCTTGTGGGACCGCCTTCTTGCTGCCAATGGGTCAGCTCAGGCAAGTCTCCCATTTCAACCCCTTCTTCCCCGTAGGTACCGGGGCATCCACGCTCAGGTTCAGGCTCCTCCCAGACCATGGGAATTACAGGAGCGGGTTTCTCATGCTCCCTGCCCCTCCTCTTCTTGGCAGACACCTGGGGCACTGTTTCAGGCTCTAGGTCCAACTGATTACCCTGGGCTGCCATAGACAGTTTGTTCAGGCACACCCATTTAGGCAATCCCAACGTAAACAACGTTTATGGCGAAACTTTTTTCCTGCATGGAATCACAAGGCGGTTGTTACAACAACCGCGTTGTGATACCGCATACCATTACTCCGCAGGTCAGAACAACGACCCCCCTCCGCAAGTCGTTGTTCCGACTTGCGGAGTAATGGTATGCGGAATCACAACGCGGTCATTGTAACGACCGCGTTGTGATTCCATGTGGGAAAAAAGACTGCGGGAAAAAGACCTATATTCATCTCAGCATCTCCAAGTGGGAACTGTATTCCACCTACCTTTAGGCGGTGTGTTCCAGGTCATTCCCCTGCAGACATGGACAGGTTCGCAGCTACTCGCAAGGAACCTGAGACCCCAACCCACTCAAAAGGAACCGGAGCCACTTTACAGAAGCGCTCACTGTTGTTTACTGCCACTGCTTGGTAAAGTACATCAGGAACTACTTGCTCTTGACAGTAGTCAAACTAGCTCCTGTGTCTCTCAGAGCCTCTACCCTCTGTCCATTGATGGTCCCTCACTGGTACTTCTGATTGTTATCTGGCATTAGGTTTCTCTGAACCATCTCACTGTCCCCTAGTGAGACAAGGGTCATCTCAGATGTGTCCTCACAATCTCCTGGGGCCAACTCCTCCCCTAGCGCTACACTGGCCATCAGCCGTGACTGCCCACCAATAGGGGGCTGTATCTGCCTGGACACTTGGAGTCCCCTTTCATGTGACCCTCCTGATCACAAGCATAACAATTTATGGGACCCCTCTCTCCAGGCTTCCCTGAAGAGATCCATGGTTTCTTATCACCTTGGGATGGGAATCTTTACCCTGGGAAATATATTGGGGCCCTTTAGAGAACTCTTACTGTTTACCCTTGTCCCCTATCTCTCTTCTGCTGGGGACCCTGCCCACCCTTGCCAAGCCCCCATGTTAATGAGAGAACACGCTCTGGTGATAGTTCTGGCTTTATATGTGCGCCAGCGCTATCTGTATTACAGTAATGGCCGCATAAGTGTCTGCGGCCCTTTCTGGAATACCTAAGTGCACTGGGGGTATGCAAAGTGAGCGCACATGCCTGTTGCGCCCGTGAGGCACTTTCCATAACACAGCCCCAGGTATAAACTTAGACTTCAGGATCTAAAGTTACATCTCAGGTTTAGGTTTACCAATGTGAATCACGCCCTATGAGTCTACATTGTCCTATTCCTTCTTCCCCATTTTCTGTAGAAAATGATTGTGTACAAGATTTACAGGGGAAAAATAATCTTGTTTTCTAATAATTGTTTCTCGTTTTTATTATTCATTTTGCCGAACTGGCCAATATCACCACTTTTATAGCCTGCAAAACATTTTTTAAATATTATAGTTTAAAACCTGGCCTTCCTGGAGTAAGCTGAGGATCTACACTTAAGAACCAGGGGCTACCACCGGACCACTGCGGAGTTGCAACCACTGATGTTACATTGTCAGTCTGATTCAACTTACTGGTTTAACCCTTCTGAAAAAATTCTGACTTTCAACAAAGGTTTAAGTTCAAAGATAGAAACATTCAACTGGCAAAGGTGCCATAAGTATTTGGCTCACAAGCGACCTTCCTTGGGTCTGAAATTCAAATTTCTTCTGCTCTGAGTTTTCCTACCAAAAGTCGATGGCCTCACCGGTACTTTGTTCGATGGCTAACCGGCCTCATGGAATTAGCCTTGGCCACAGCCGGGTTGCCAGCTGAGGGTCTTTCACTCCCATCCCAGGGACTAAGGGGCATATTAGCAAGAACCTCGTTAAAATGATCGCTGTTTTAGCGGCAGGAAACTGCAGCTAAAACAGCGATAATGGGCTTGCTAATATACGTTACAGAATTCCAATAGAACCCAGGTTATATGTCATGCACATCTAACCTGGGCTTCTATTGGAATATAATATTAGCAAGCCCATTATCGAAGTTTTAGCGGCAGTTTCCTGGCGCTAAAACAGCCATAATTTTAACGAGGTTCTTGCTAATATGCCCCTAAGTGATAAAGCAAAACTTCCCATGGGACTGGATATAGTCCCTGAATCTGCCCTCCATCGTGGTCGGCTTTAACCTCTGGCTTGGTTTAGCACAACCAGATACCCCCAGTTACACTTAGCTCCTTTTAGTGCTAGATACATCTGAAAAATTGAAAAATCATATCTCTGGTCCCTTACATCTGATTTTTCTCATTTTGCTGTCTATTTGCTCATTCATTTTTACTCTCCTTTGTATAAATTGGAGTAGAATTTTGATTGTGTTGTGTTTTCTACATTTGATCTATTTTAGTACTTATAAATGCTTTACAGATTTCTTCTAACTTAAGCCTGCCTGCTCTGTGTTACAGATATCAAGGGTTGAGCTCATGTTTATATTATTGAGACCTAACTGGACATAGTAAATAATAGCATCATTATTACTTGAAAGAAACTACCATTAAATTCAACTAATCATCCACTTTCTCACAGTGTGTAATAAGTCTATCAAAATTCAAAGGCCCATGTAAAGTCCAGACCGCTATAGGAAATGTTATCTATACCGAATTTTAACGATTCGGTATTTAGAAATCGGTATTTCAGATGTAGGTAAGAATTCGGTAAAAAATACGGAATTCTTCATTTTCGTTACTACCGAATTATAATTGAGATTCGGTAATAACGAATAGGAATGAATGTGAAGACATTCGGTATTACCGATTCCGATTCGGTAATACCGAATCGGTAATACCGGGAAGTATTTCAAGGGTGCCAGGGTGTCCCTGTTGCACCCCTGAAATGTGTATGTGTGCACATGTGGCCCACATACATGCCCTAAGGGCATGGATGTGTGCCACATTGCACCTTTCAAAAAGCAAAAAAGTGCTTTTTGAAAGGAAATCACTACTTACCACCAACTTGAAGTTGGTGGTAAATAGCGATTCCTTAAGGCTGAGGTGCACTGTTTTAAGTGCTACCTACATTGCAATTAAGGAATCGGTATTACCGATTCCTTAAATGCAAGGCCAATAAGGAATCGGTATTAAGGAATCAGTATTTACCGATTCCTTATTACTGATTCCTTCCCTACATCCCACATGGCTAAATACCGGTCGGTAATGGTGAAATTTACAGAATTTCACCGTTACCGACTGGTATTTGCCCACCTACATCTGGCCCATGTCTTAAAATCATTTTTTATTTCAAATACTTTTTATTGGTTTTTTAGCAAGGTTTTTAGTAAGTCATTTAAACTGATGGGTCATATTCTCAAGGAGCTCTCGCCGAGTTATCGGCACCTTAACGCAGCCTAATCTGTGATAAACTTACCAACCCATTCACAAGCTGGTGCAAGCAGCCCATATCACCAGTTTTCCGTCGATAGCAGCCACAAAAAACATTGCCAAGGATGACCCCAGCAACTATCGCTAATGAGTTGCAGAGTAGACGTTCCCGAGCAAAAAGCCACGACAACATGTGCTAAGGCGCGTTAGCACCAGGAAACTAACACCTGCTCTGACCTGGTGCAAAGGCGGACGGCAGCCTGCACCATAAAAGGGAGCACAGCCCAGACCCACACCTGAACAACAGCAGATGCCATGGAGCCACTGAACATGCGGGCCGGACACCCAAGAGGGCCACAAATACCCACCCCCACCACCCCCAGGACCCCACCTCCCCCCTCCCCCCCCCGGGCCCCACTCCGGGCACCCCCCACCCACGCCTGGACAAATATATGTTACATCAACCACACGGATACATATACCAAAAAACTCACATGATGTCGCACAATCACATCTGATGACATGCATGTGTCGTCACAAAAATGAGCATCACACAATCACCTTTGAAGCAACAAATGATAATTTATTGAAATACACAGAACAGAATTGAAGACACATGGCGGCTCCCCTCGGGACAATCTGTAGGTCACTGCCTGCAAGACAAAAATCATGATGAGAAGGTTGGTCTTGCGCACATCAAAGGACAGAGCGAGAGCGAAGGAGGGGGAGAGCAAAGGAGAGGGAGCGAGAGAAAGACGGATAGAGAGTGGGAGCGAGAGAAAGATGGACAGAGAGGGAGAGAGAGAGAAAGATGGACAGAGAGGGGGAGCGAGAGAAAGACGGACAGAGAGGGGGAGCGAGAGAAAGACGGACTGAGAGGGGGAGAGAGAGAAAGACGGACTGAGAGGGGGAGAGAGAGAAAGATGGACAGAGAGGGGGAGCGAGAGAAAGACGGACAGAGAGGGGGAGCGAGAGAAAGACAGACAGAGAGGGGGAGAGAGAGAAAGACTGAAGAGAGGGGAGAGGGAGATAGACACAAGAAGAGATGGACAGGGAGACAGAGTGCTGACACTGCACACCCAAGCCACACTGCCCACCTGCTTCTACTGGTGTGTCTCCAACCACGTGCCAGTATGTAGTACAGTTCACCAGGTCTCACATCTGAGACAGACCCGTCATCTGAAACATAGTCCAGATGCATGAATGGCAAAGTACATATAATTGCACAAGACATCATTGCCTGACTTCCCCTGCGCACTCAGGCAGATGCACCCCAGCCCCTCCCGCTGCCCAGCAGTGCATGCCCGCCCCTGTGCACCCAGGTAGCTGCACCTCAGCCCCTCCCACCGCCCAGCGGTGCATGCCCGCCCCTGCGCACCCAGGCCTCACTGCTCACCTTTTGCCACCAGCGTTTAAAAATGAGGGCCACCCACGTGCCGGTGCAAGCCCCAAGCCTGGGGCCCGCGGACATGTCACCCTCCACATCATCCAGTTCCAATCCACGGGCCCCCAGGTCTCACATTTGGTGCTGGGTCTTGATTTCTCCATGGAAGAGGACATACCAGTGCACCCAGCCTCATTGCAGGCTGCACACCCGCTCAGCCTCATAGGTGCCACTAACTCTGTGATCCAGGAGGTGACAAAATGGGGCACTAGGCCCACGCTGCCCGCTTGCTCAGGCCTACACTGCGGTCCAGCAGGGCACACAAAACATGAGCCGTCTGGACCACTGGGAGGGGGCATCATCACAGGCTGCACACCCGCTCAGCACTTAAGGTGCCCCTCCCTCAGTGGACCCAAAGTCACCGTCCCATGGCGGTGTGCCTGTGCCTGCTGCAGTGTATCCAGTGCCACCAAGTCTGCGACCCCACAGTCATGGACCCTCTATGATTGGGTATCGTAGTGCGGACACCATCATGTCCCCTCCGGTCCTGCGGAATGTGATGTTGCAGGCCCTGGGCCCCATGCCTACATGCACACCACACGGATACACCCTGAGAGAGGTTGGAAATGGTGTTGTGAACCTGCACCCAGACCTTTTTATTGGCAGGGTCACATGTGCTCCGACCCGTGTGCTGGATGGGTGTGGAGTGGGTGTAAACTAGCCGTGAGGGAGTGGCCGTGGCATGCTGACAACTAGACCTGTGAGCAGTAGATCACTACAGGGGAGTCCTGGCACATGTGGCGTCGGTGATCAATCAGGAGGCGTGGTAGGAGGTCACGAGTGGCAGAAAAGGGAAGGCGAAGAGACGGAAGGTGTGTCAGCAGAAGAGAACCCGGAACAGGATCGCCAGGGAACCCAGCAGCTGCAGAACAGCAACGCGGACAGCGGAACGAGAGAAACCGAAGAGGAGAGCCCTGAGACGTGGTCCGAAGAGTGGTGGATCCCGGAGGACGTATAAGCCGCCACAACTCAGGAGAGTTGTGGCTCCTAGCGGCATGTGACGGGCAACAGACTTAGGGAGAGGGTGGGAAGTATACAGGTGGGGGGATAATCAGAGGAGAACGGATAACAAGGGTAGCACTAGAACAGCCTCTATGTGCCTGCTTTGTTAAAATCCCTGTGCACGCCCACCCCAATACCAACAAGCCTGAATCTAAAACCCTCACTATATTTCCGCTTTCATGATACTCTCACTATATTTCCCCTTAGCCTCTATAACGACTTAAGTGCCACTTTCACCTTTCAAAACCCTTCCCCCTCACATGGCTTGGTGAAGGTATTCTATTTTAAGCGACACCAGATTATGACCGCTGCTTTCTTTTATTTTTGAGCCTACTCCGGGATCCCGGCACAGCAGTGAAAACCCGTAATAGGTTTCTTGACCAGCCCACAGAGAGAGAGCAACCGTCAAGTTCCCCTAGTTCCGGAGGAAGCTGACTACAGCACCCTGGTGCCAGAAGACCGCCCTATCAACCAACCCCATTTCATTTCCTTTTTTTCAAAACTATAACTTTTCCTTAATAAAACTCTCAGTATTCAACCCAGACGGCCTCCTCGCTTCTGCTTCTGACCATCCCTCTGACATTTGGTGTCAGAAGTGGGATCGGAGGAAATGGAGGCCGTAGTAAAAAAGATAGCGGAGGGACAAGACCGCTTAGAGAAAATAATGACCCGGTTTTTGGAAACCGCGGAATCAGAACAAGAAGCCCTGCATACGACTATTACTAGTCAAGGACAGACACAAGAAGCCACTATGGGAAAACTGGCAGACACTCGGACAACTCCGGGGTTATACTGCCCCACCCTCAGTGGTGGTACAAAAATATGTTCAAGGGGAAGACCCTGATTTCTTCCTTGCCAATTTTGAGAGGATGGCCCGAGCTGCCCAATGGCCAGAAGATAGATGGGGTCAGTGTCTAGGACCCCTTCTGAGTGGGGACTTACAAGCAGCATATCAAACCCTTTAGGAACCACTCCTTACCCCGACATCAAACGATGCGTCCTAGAAAGAATGGGCATAGATTAAGAAACCTACAGAATGCGCCTCCGTCATATTAAAGAAGGCCCTCAGTAAAACCTGCGGGCCCTTTGTTACCGCATAAAAGATGCTGCAGATAGATGGCTGAAGCACTTAATTACCTCCAAAGAAGCCATCCTAGAAAAAAATATACCTTGAACAATTTCTTACTTCCTTGCATCCCCCCGATACAAAGATGGGTGAGTCAGCATACCGATTTGTCCTTAGATAAAGCAGTGGAGATCTCAGCTGCCTATTTTAGGGCACACAAGAGGTACAAAAAGAAAAAGATGAGGCCTCTTGGAAGCAGCCCAGCCTTGCGTCTGTTAGACCGCCCCGACCAGCCATAGGTCCTAGGAAAACAGAAACTGTAACTATGATACCGAATCCCTTACCAGCCCTGCCTAGAACCGCCGTGCCTTTAGGACCCCAATGTTACCATTGCGGCACATATGGACATATAGCCAGAGTATGCCCACAAAAAGAAGAACCTAGGGAGGTCGGTTACACAAGGGTTCTATATGCGGGCCCAGACAACGAACCACAGCTGTTTCACCGACAGTTGGCTGTTAACGTAGAGCCTAGAGAAGCATTGGTAGACACAGGGAGTAGAGTAAACAAACCCTTATGAGACCTCAAGTTGTTCCTGGGGGAATCCCCAGTACCACAGGTATGGCGAATATACAATGTATTCATGGCGACAGTAAAGTATACCCCATGACTGAGGTTGCTATACAGCACCAGCCAGTACAAAGTCCAGTAAAAATGAGAGTCGGTGATCCTTGGGACCGACTACCCTCACTTCAACAGTCTGTTGGCAGAACCCGAAAAGAAAATAAAAGAGTGGAGAGAAGAGGCACCATACTTTTCAGAACCTCATTCTGATGGGGAACCTGAAAAAGACAGAAAAAGTAAATCAATCAATCAATCAGTGACACTTGTAAAGCGCGCTACCTACCCGTAGGGTCTCAAGGCGCTGGGGGGGGGGGGGGGGGTGCCGCTACCGCTCGAACAGCCAGGTCTTCAGCTTCTTCCTGAAGGAGAGGTGGTCTTGGGTCAGGCGCAGGTCGGTCGGGAGGGAGTTCCAGGTCTTGGCGGCCAGGTAGGAGAAGGATCTTCCTCCTGTAGTCGCTCTTCGGATGCGGGGGACGGCGGCGAGGGCGTGGTTGGCTGATCGGAGGTGGCGTTTGGGAGCGTAGAAGTTGACTCGGCTGTTGAGGTAGCTCGGGCCTTGGTCGTGTAGGGCTTTGTGTGCGTGGGTGAGGAGGCGGAAGGTGATTCTTTTGTTGACGGGGAGCCAGTGAAGGTCTCTCAGATGTCCGGAGATGTGGCTGGTTCGTGGGATGTCGAGGATGAGTCTGGCTGAGGCGTTCTGGATCCGCTGGAGTCTCTTCTGGAGCTTGGCGGTGGTACCAGCGTAGAGGGCGTTGCCGTAGTCCAGTCGGCTGGTGACGAGGGCCTGGGTGACGGTCTTCCTGGTCTCGGTGGGGATCCACCAGAAGATCTTCCGTAGCATGCGTAGGATGTTGAAGCATGCCGAGGAGACGTTGTTGACTTGCCTGGTCATGGAGAGGGAGGAGTCCAGGATGAAGCCCAGGTTGCGTGCATGGTCTGTTGGTTTGGGTGCGGTGCCCAGGGCGGGAGGCCACCAGGAGTCGTCCCAGGCGGAGGGTGAGGAGCCCAGGATGAGGACCTCCGTCTTGTCCGAGTTCAGTTTCAGGCGGCTGGTCGTCATCCACTCGGCTACCTCTTTCATCCCTTCGTGCAGGTTGGCTCTGGCGGCGGCGGGGTCGTTGGTCAGGGAGAGGATCAGCTGGGTGTCGTCGGCGTAGGAGATTATGCTGAGGTTGTGTTTGCGTACGATGGCCGCGAGGGGGCTCATGTAGACGTTGAAGAGGGTGGGGCTCAGAGATGATCCTTGAGGGACGCCGCAGATGACTTCGGAGGCCTCTGACTTGTACGGTGGTAGGCGGACTCTCTGTGTTCTTCCGCCGAGGAAGGAGATGATCCATTCCAGCGCCTTGTCCTGGATTCCGATGTTGTTGAGGCGCCGTACTAGGGTGCGGTGGCAGACCGTGTCGAATGCCGCGGAGAGGTCTAGGAGGATGAGGGCCGCTGTTTCTCCTTTGTCCATCAGGGCTCGGATGTCATCGGTGGCGGCGATGAGGGCGGTCTCGGTGCTGTGATTGGCTCGGAAGCCGGACTGTGAGGGGTCGAGGGATCCGTTCGTCTCGAGGAAGGCGGCCATCTGCTTGTTGACGGTCTTCTCGATGACTTTGGCTGGAAACGGGAGGAGCGAGATGGGGCGGTAGTTCTTGAGGTTGGTGGGGTCCGCTGTTGGTTTCTTGAGTAGGGCGCTGAGTTCGGCGTGTTTCCAGCTCTCAGGGAAGATGGTGGTGTCGAAGGATGTGTTAATGATGTCTCGTAGGTGGGGTGCGATGACAGCGTCGGCCTTGTTGAAGACGTGGTGAGGGCAGGGGTCGGTCGGTGATCCGGAGTGGATGGAGTTCATCGTGCGGATGGTATCTTCGGTGCTGATCGGGGTCCAGGCGTGTAGGGTGGTGGTGGGGGGTGGTTGTTCGGTCATGGTGTGCGTTGGTTGGTTGTTGAAGCTGTTGTGTATGTCCGCGATCTTGTTGTGGAAGTATGAAGCGAGGGAGTTGCAGAGGTCTTGCGATGGGGGGATGTCGTTGTTTCCTGCGCTGGGGTTGGAAAGCTCTTTCACGATGTTGAAGAGTTCCTTGCAGTTGTGTGCGTTGTTGTCCAACCGGTCCTTGAATGCTGTTTTCTTGGCGGCGCGGATCAGCTGGTGGTGTTTCCGGGTGGCAAGTTTGAAGGAGGTCCTGTTGTCCGGTGTCGGTTCCCTTCTCCAGACTTTCTCGAGGGCTCGGCAGTTCTTCTTGGAGCTCTTGAGTTCGTCGGTGAACCATGGGGCCTTCTTGCTGCCGGGTCTGCTAGGCGGGGTCTTCAGTGGGGCGAGTTCGTCCGCGCAGTTGCTGATCCACTTTGTGAGGTTGTCGGCGGCCTGGCTGGGGTTCGCTGAGCTGGCAGGAGGGTGCTGGCTCAGGGAGGTGGCGAGCTGGTCTGCTGTGATCTTGTTCCAGCTTCTGCGGGCGGCCTGTTGCTGGTGTTGGTGGGTCGTCGTTCTCTTGAAGGTGAAGTGGACGCAGCTGTGGTCCGTCCATTGAAGCTCTGTGGCGTGGCTGAAGTCGATGTCTGTGCTGGAAGAGAAGACTGCGTCGAGTGTGTGTCCGGCGAGGTGGGTGGGGGTGGACACCAGTTGCTTGAGTCCAAGGTTGGCAGGGGTTGTCGAGCAGGGTGCTGGTGTTGCGGTCGTTGTTGTTCTCCAGATGGAAGTTGAGGTCTCCCAGGAGGATGTAGTCAGCGGAGGGGAGGGCATGCGGGCTGACGAAGTCGGCGATGTCCTCGCTGAATTGTGTGCGTGGTCCGGGGGGTCGGTAGATCAGTGTGCCTCTGAGGGTGGTGTTCGGGTTGGTGTGGATCTGGAAATGCAGGTGTTCGGCGCTGGTCAGGGTGTTGTCGGTGCTGGTCGTGAGACGGATGGTGTTCCTGTGGATGATGGCGATGCCTCCTCCCATCTGGTTGGCGTTTCGGTCCCTCCGGACGATCTTGTAGCCCTCTGGGATAGCGATGGCGATGTCGGGAGCTGAAGAGGCGTACATCCAGGTCTCCGTGAGGAAGGCAACGTCAGGGGCTGTGGCGTCTAGGAGGTTCCAGAGTTCGATGGCGTGTCTGTGGACGGAGCGGGTGTTGAGCAGGATGCACTTGAGGTGGGTGCTGCTGGTGTTCGTCTTGGCGGGTGCTGGTGCGAGGCAGGTCCGGATGCCGGTGAACTTGCAGGCGTGGCAGCTGAAAGGTCCGTGGGTACGTCGTGGAGTGGCTTGGTGGCAGTCTGGAAGTCGGCCGGTGTTGAGTGCGATGAGGGAGGCGGCGGAGTACGTCAGGCGGGTAGGTCGGGGTCTTCGTGTGCCAAGGGTCCTGGCGCTGGGCGCGGTCCAGGCGCGGACGGGCGCAGACGGGCTTACCTTTGGCGCGCCTTCGGCGCACAATCGGCGCACCCGCTGCGCGTGACCGCTGCGCGTTCGCACGGTCGCCATTTAAGGCCAAGTGCGCGGGTGGGCGGAGCAGCTGGGAGGCGGGAGCGGGGAGGGTACAGAATAGAAAAAGGGGCGGGGAAAAGCGGCGGTGGCGGGAAGGGAGAGCGGGGGGCGGCGAGGTAGGCGGACAACAAGGAAGGAAACCAAACCACGGGCACGAAGAAAATATACTAAACAGGCACAAATTACAGTAAAAACAAAGGCAAAAACAACTAAAACACAGGCACGAAGAAAATATACTAAACAGGCACAAATTACAGTAAAAACAAAGGCTAAAACAACTAAAACACAGGCACGAAGAAAATATACTAAACAGGCACAAATTACAGTAAAAACAAAGGAAAAACAACCAGAGCGGAGTCAGCCGGCAACCGGCAACGAGGCAGGCAGCGAGGCAGAGGGCAGGCAAGGGGCACACGCAGCAGCTGGTGGCCGTGCGGCGCGGGGGTGTCCCACAAGTAAACAACAAAGGAGTGAAAAAAAAGAGGAAAGGCTGTTCTTCTGACAAACACAGACCCCGCTATCTGGGAACATGACAGTAACTTTTGCTCTGCTCAAAGGGAGGATAGCACCCTACAAGAAGCTTGGAGGCAAGCCCTCGAACTGGAAGACCCCCTCCAATTAGGTCCCCAGTTCTTTACACGTAAAGTGTTATTATACCGAAAAGGAGGAAAAACACTCCCCTCCGAACTTGTCATCCCAGTACCCTTCCGGGAAAAAGTCCTATACCTGGCCCATAGCCACTTATTAGGGGGACACTTTGGTGGGGAGAAAACTGAGAGGAGTATACTAGAGAGATTTTACTGGTCAGGGATCTATCATCAGGTCCAAAAATACTGTGGAGAATGTGCTGTTTGCCAAAAGACCAGTCACTCTGTTTCACCCCGAGTAACACTAAGACCACTACCCGTCGTTGACATTCCTTTCACAAGGGTGGGAATGGATATCATAGGCCCCCTACTACCATCTCGTAGTGGGTGTCGCTATGTACTCGTACTAGTAGATTATGCTACAAGATTTCCGGAGGCAGTGGCTTTGAGAGAACCTAATACTACCCAGGTCGCCAAAGCCATGATCAATATCTTTGCCCGAGTCGGATTTCCAAGAGAAATTTTGACGGATCAAGGCACCTCCTTTACCTCGAAACTCATGAAGCAGATATGTCAACAGTTACATATCAAACAGATACGTACTGCAGCCTACCATCCTCAAACGGACAGGTTGGTCGAACGTTACAACTCCACCTTAAAGACCACCTTAAGGAAGTTGTTGAACCTTGAGGCTCGCAAATGGGAGGATATGCTTCCTCTACCCCTTTTTGCTATTAGATGTAGTCAGCAGAAAAGCCTGGGGTATTCCACTCAGGAGACTTGTGGCTCCTAGCGGTACGTGACAGGCAACGGACTTAGGGAGGGGATGGGAAGGATACGGTTTGGGGGGGGGATAATCAGGGGAGAACGGGTAACATGGGTAGCACTAGAACAGCCTCTATGTGCCCACTTTGTTAAAATCCCTATTCATGCCCACCCCAATACCAACAAGCCTGGATCTAAAACCCTCACTATTTTCCGCTTTCGTGATACTCTCACTATATTTCCCCTTAGCCTTTATAATGACTTAAGTGCCACTTTCACCTTTCAAACCCCCCCCTCACATGGCTTGGTGACGGAATTCTATTTTAAGCGACACCAGATTCTGACCGCTGCTTTCTTTTATTTTTGAGCCTACTCCGGGATCCCGGCACAGCAGTGGAAACCCGTAAAAGGTTTCTTGACCAGCCCACAGAAAGAGAGCAACCGTCAAGTTCCCCTAGTTCCGGAGAAAGCTGACTACAGCACCCTGGTGCCAGAAGACCACCCTATCAACCAACCCCATTTCATTTCCTGGACTGTTCCTTTTTTCCAAAACTATAACTTTGTCCTTAATTAAACTCTCAGTATTCAACCCATAAGGCCTCCTCACTTCTGCTTCCGACTATCCCTATGACATGGACGTAAGTGGAATTCTCTGACCCTACATTTACCCATACTACCACACTTGAAAGACCATCGAGACAACACATCTGTGTGATTCGGAATGTTTAATGCACATTCAGTGGAGTGTTGCATCTGGAGCAGTACAGGGCCATACAAGGCCCACTTTCAAAGGTTAGCCTGTGGAGGGCATGCCAGAGTCCTTCAGTGAATGAGAAGTCCAATGGAAGAGGAAGAGTTCAGTCCGCAGTCTGATAGCTGTGACATTGGTGAACAAACAGAATATGGCAGTCCATGTCGAGGTCCAAGGTGAGTGTGGCAGAGTGTATCGGGGGACAGTAGAAGGTGATGATGCAGAGGGCTGAACCAAGCTGAAACAGGCTATTTGGTGGAGGTGAATGCTACAGTTTCCTCAGTACCAGTAAGGAGGTTTCATCCGCATCTTCGTCCTCTGCTGTTTCATGTGCCTCAGGTGTGGGTGGTGCTAGGCTTTCTCCAACACTGTGTGGTAGTGACACCTCAGGGGCCGGAGGTAGAATGTCTGCCGCACTGTGTGGCACTGACACTTCAGAGGGCGTAGATGTGGATGTAGTGGTAGCAGCAGCATGCATCAGCACCAGGCCTTGTGGCAGCAATGCCATGTGGATTGTTTTGAGGTCATTATGGAACCCAGCTACCTCTCTCTGGTGTGCAGCTGTGGCAGCAGCTCTCTCCACATTGGCCCTCTCTATGTTCTCTATGAGTCCCAACTCCTGTGCGAGCTCAATGGAGCCACCCTGACTGGACAGTCGTTCTTGTTTCTGAGTCAGGACTCTGGGGATGTCAGCCATGGTTTGTTGGGGGCACTGAGGGGACTGTCGGTGTCCGTTAGGGACCGTGAGTGGTCCCTGATGGGACTTAGGATCTAGTTTGTCTGCCATGAGGTCGAAGCCCACCCACACCTGTTCAGCCAGGTGCTCCTGGAATCCCAACACATGGCGTTGGAAGGCCATGTGTTCTTTGTGGGTGTAATGGGAGACAGCCGTGGTGGTGGGTGCTGCCTGCTGTGTGGTTTGTGCAGGGGGTGGGTTCTCCTTGTTGCAGCTAGGCTGCCCTGCTCACGGAGGTGTGCTGCTGAGACTGTCAATGAACTCAAGGAGGGCGTCGGTGTCTAAGGTGTCATGGTCCTCTTTGTCATCAGAGAAGAGACGTTGGGACTGCTCTGCTGGAGGTGGTGGTTGTCCCTCTGCAATGTGAAGGGGAGATGCAGTTTAACAGTGTGTCCATATGTGTGTTGTTGCATTTTACATGTTTACATACAAACTGCTTGACTGTGTGCATCGTGGCTGTTTCAGAGGGGCTGCCCATTTGTTGCGGGACAGTGGACATTTCAACACCATCATGGCTGTGTGTTTGTACCTGTACATTATCAACTCACATTTCCCTGCAATGCCACTTGTGATTGGCCAGCGTCCACACCCAGTCGGCATCACTTGTGTTCTCTGTTCTGTTGTGGACGTGTTGCGGTTTGTGCCACTTCGTTGTCAATGTTGATGTGCTCTGCATGTGATGAGTGTGTGCTGCATTTTGGGGGAGTCGCTCCTGCAGCTTTGCTTTGGCTGCCACTTATCCCTTACATGCGGTGTGCCTCTGACTTCTGTTCTTTTACAGTGCTGACATGTAGCATACTTGGGTACATTGTTCTCTTGGTGGGAGTTGGGGTCTGGGGCATGGTTTGTCCGCCGACGTTCTCAGCTCAATTGTGCATATGTGCCATTGTGCCCATCTCCCCCCGTCCCCCTGTACCCCAGTCCCTGGTAGTCACTCACCCTGGTGCTGTTGTGTCCGGTCCTGTTGAGCAGTGTCCGGGCCCCTGACTCCTGCCACCATCTCCCCACTGATGACGGTGGACACCATTTCCTCCCTGTCGTCCAGCTCCTCCTGCAGGACTGCCTTGCGGTTGCTTGCGAGTTTCTGCTTGGTTTTTCACTTGACATCATTCCAGCGCCTCTTGACCTCGTCCATTGTCCTCTTCAGCACTCCGACTGCATCCACCTTGTCCGCGATAGCCTTCCATAATCCATTTTTTGTCGCCAATGACCCAGTGGAGGTGACGAACAGTTGTTGATGGTGTTCGACCACCTCCGTTATCAGGATCCTGTTTTCCTGCAGACTGAAGCGCTTCTTCCTACTCTTCTTCTCCTTGGCCTTCCCTTACCCTGAGGTCCCAGGCAGGTCCTCCGGGGTGCTTGTGGGGTTCTGGTTCTCCTCCGTACTTGCTCCGACATCATCCATGGTTCTTCGCTGTTGTTTGGCATTTGTTTGTCTGTTTTTTTCTACTTTTATGGTGATTGTTCCCACCTGACACGTGTGAATTGCAGGTCTGAGGCTGGTTTTCTCAAATTTTTATTTCGCGATTGGCCTCATCGCAGCTTTTTTGCGTTCGCGTTATGCATTTTTGCGGCTTGGCATTGATTTTAACGCGGCCATTTGATGCAGTATCTGGTGACTGTCGCATGGTACCGCCGTGTTGTGAATACCTGGTCAATACGGCGTAAGTTTCCAGCGATGGACTGCGATGTTGAGGGTTGCGTTAAGTAATTTTTGCGATGGTTAGCACACGTTCTTAAGAATATACCCTATGAATGCAAAACTAGGGAAACATCCGCCTACGCATCATGCAAAACTGCGAATCAAGTGTAGGACATTTTCGGTCTCCAAACCCAAAAAGCTATAAGAGCAGGTTTTGTGAATTTGTTCGATTCGGAGTTTTACACTCTTTCAGAGGTCATAATTAGGAGTAAGCATTACTGGCGCAATTCTCTGTACTGTAATTACCATAATTATTGCAAAACTACCTGTAATCATGAGTAATTATGTGAGAAGCTTAACCTCATCCATGCTCATGACGAGCTGAGCTCGTCATGAGGCACAGCGCTCCGGTGCTCATGACGAGCTCAGCTCATCATGAGCCGTGGAACGCTCGCATGCGGGGATAATTCCCCTGCTGTGCTGAGCGTTCCAGGGGACCGGATGTGGTCATGACGAGCTCAGCTCGTCATGAGCACACGAGCGCCGTGCCTCATGACGAGCTGAGCTCCCCCCCAGCACAGCGGGGGAATTACTCCCGCACGGAAGGGGTTAATCCAGCATTTAGAGCTAATTTCAAAATGCACCTCCGCATCCAACGTTAGCCATTATTTCACATCACAAGAGTAATGCGTAATTACTGAAATAACTCCAATTGCTCTGGCGTATTTAAAATTTTGCCTAGTCATAAAGTTATGCAGCTGAAATATTGCACACACATAATTTTTTTTGTGAATCATGCCCCTTATGTTGGCTTTTATCCATGCCAGTCACATGGCAAATAATTATTACAAAGAAGTGAAGTCTTAGCTATGTGAATTCTCTCTAAAATGTTTATTTCTTTTCCCACAAGTCTGAAGTAATTAAGAAGGATGTGTTCCTATTTCCTTCAGTAGCCGTATGCGGCAGTAGATTATGTTGAGAAACTCCTCAATAACATGTTTAAAATTCCAGAAATGGCAATGTTTATAGAAACTATAAAAAGACCTAGACAAGACAATAAATACCCTCTCACCTAAGTGGCTTGAGCAATGAGGTGCCTTAAGGTTACGGACACCAGTTAAAATGGAAGTTTATTTTTGTTACTATCTAATCCAGTAGTTAATATATGACTAGAAGCTGATATGTCTTGTCGCAGATCTGATGAGCTTCTCTACTCAACATACTTTGGCTCTTGCTGTCACATTCCATGCAGATTGGATCCTCAGCCAACCTATGCCTTCATAAGTGAGGTGCTGTATTTGCTATTGTATACGTGGTTGTCATAATTTTTTTAACATTCTAAATATATTTCACTTTCAATTGACTGTATAGACACTATTTCTGATCTTATCCCTTGGTATAATCACAATTTGCACATATATTTGTTTGTTTTCTTCCTTTTTTCTGTTTTGTCTTCATGTGTCATTGACTGCTACATATTTAGGTCTATTACTACATGTTGTGTTTCAAATGTCTAATTTTTTTATTTAGTACATCTATACTGTATCTTTTACTGTGCGTAATATATGATTTACATGCTTGTATGAAATATTTCTAATTGTAATGTTGTAGCTCACTTTAAAAAATTGGGGCTCACTGTGCCACTGGAATCAAGCTATCCTGGCTGAAGAGGGGTGAAACCCAGAAACCGGTCCTTGGATGCTTGTTTTTGGTACATGGAGGACCAGGCTTGGCAGTTCGGGCTGGACTGTTCCCATGAGGCACAGGGTCAGACTGATTTGCATATGGCCAGGTCTAAATTGGGATGGCATTGTGAGCAAAAGAATGATGGATTTAACCCAGATCTCTTGACCGAGGGTGAATGTTCTGATTTGTTCTGCATTCCGTCCATCAATTGTGTGTCTTTTGCTTAAAAAAATTGGTGTTATCTGAAATCAAAATATATATGCGATCCCGTTAAACAGTGATGGCTGACAAGATATTGAATTTGTAGATTGTAGGAAAACAAGGTTCATGAAGGGCTCAATTGTAGGGCCTGAGTGCCTATTCATTGGTTGGTGCTAAGTTATTGTTGAGCAGCGAAGACCAGAAAATTTAAATATTGGAGTATAGGGGGCAGGACAGAGTTTTGAGTATTTCTAAAGGAATAGTGTGTTGATATTAATTGGTGTTCCAGTGGTATTATGTGTCTAAATTGTGGCCCTAGGAGTGGAAGTCAGTTTATGAAGCTAACTTGTAAGGGACACCATTTGTAACAAGCTCCAAGAGCAACATACATGGGGTAGGGCCATTACTGATACTTTAGAGATCCCCTCCATTGATTAAAAACATTCAGAGGATTGGGAAAGAGTGAGCTCTGTTCACTCACCTATTAAATTCATAATATTGCTATATAATGTGACTGCTCGTCATGATATTGCCTCAAGATGCAACATGACTGATCTAATTTAGTAAATGTTTGGGGATCTACATTTCAGAGTGATTGTTGTTTGCTATGGTCTGGAAAGAATGTGAAGTGTTTCTAATGGGTGAATGTATGTCTCTCATTTTGTGAAAAATAGGCACTAAAGGACTAAAAAAACCTGTTTTTTCTGAGCCCGATTCACAAAGCTAAACTTAGATTTAAGTGTCAGTGTATACTACTTTTTGCTTTTCATAAAGGTAAGTTTATACTTGTAATTTTACTACTAGTAATTTTACTAGTAGTAACTTTACTACGAGCACCTCTACTAGTTGTAACTTTATTATCAGTAAAGTTACTTGTAATAACTTACATTTGTGAATACCAAAAAGTTGTAAACTTCGACTTAGGTCAGGCAGAGCTGATGGGACAAATGGGGAAATGTAGAATGCAGTTCATTAGATAATAATAACTTGTAGTTACAATCACTTTATGCTTCTTTGCACTGCTTAAAAGCAGGGGGGGGACACCTCTGCCATAGCGAAGGGGCCACTGCTGCTAAAATCTAATATGAAACTGCTACAGGTTATGTAGAGAAATAAGATTCAACATGTTCCTGACCAGCCATCACCAAGAAGAGATTGAATTGGGTAGAACAGAGGTCTGAATATAAAAGAGGAATTGATGTTTTGAAAGTCAGAACCTCTTTGATTCAAGGCAAAGTAGTAAGGGCAGTGATTGAGTCTCGGTATAGTTCAGAGGAACCAAAAAATAAGCATACACCCACCAAATGTTTATTAAATCTTTTCACAACATCTGAGAGAGTGAGACAGCGAGTAAGAAAGAAAAAAGAGGGGAGTGACGGAAAGTGTGTGGTAAGAGTATTAGAGAAGGAGAGAGGAAAGAGTAACAGTAACAGTGGGAGGAGAATGACAGAGAAATGAAGCTAGAAAGAGATGAGAGATTGTGAGAGGGGGAGAGGAGAGAGTAAGTGAAAGCAGAGAGAGTGGGAGAGCCGGAAGAAACAGAGAGAGATGGGGGGAGTGGCAGAGAAAAGTAGAAAAGGAGGGGAATAACAGAGATAGAATAAGAGAGAATTGGAGAGAGAGAAGGAGAGAGAGAGCAAGAGAGTGTGTTTGTGGAATACTCACCAGTTTTTGGTGGGTTGCAGAGGTCTACGAAACAAATAAAGAAACCTTTACATTCTGTATAAATCTTTGTACATGTGCTGCTCTTCAAAGACAAAGGTCAAATTTCAGGCTATGTTTTCTGACAAATTGGTGCTTATTTTGTTACCATGAAGATTGGTAGATGTAGCGTTCTAGTGTTTCTCGGGTCTCGGCCGAGACTCGGAAACACCACCACACAATGTATCACCTTCTGGCCAGGCGTGGCCAGAAGGCTTTAAATAAACGGACGGTCGTCGCTCGTGGCTTCCGGTCCAACCATCCAGCTAACTGTGTGCGTGTGTCATTCTGTTGTCCGCATATCCCCAGGCCCACTTACCGGTTTGCCCAAGGTGTCCCCAGTTCACCTACACTGGCGACGAAGGTGGTGCGAGGCTGCGTGGTGGCCTGAACCCGGACGGCGGAGCGGGGATATCGCTGACGGACCCGGCGTGGTCCTGTCGCCGCGTGGTGCCTGCCGTTTTCTCTTCGGCGGAGCGGTGTCTGGCGGCGTGGTGTCCGGTAAGCAGCGTGAGCTGAGCTGCGTGGGGACCGGAGTGCACTGGGAGGCCGCAGGAGAGAGCAGAGTGATCCCGGCTGCCGCTGCACGAGGTGTGCGCATGCGCGGTGCCGCTGAGGCCGCGCTCTGGGAGGAAGCACGTGGGGAGGCCCCGGCTGTGACAAGAGGCAGTGCAGTGTTCGGGTGGCAGCGGTGTGGAGCGCCGCGGAGGGTGTACGGCGCTGTGTGACGGCGTGAAGTGCCAAGCAGACCCTGAACATAAAAATAAAAAAAAGACTGAAATCAACAAGCACTGGCTAGTGCAAATCGAAACTGCACAAGATACACAAATAAAAGGGGCAGTTTATTCACGCAAGCGGCGGTTAAAGGAGTAAAAGGGTCAGAAACTTGAAGTGGAGGCAAACAGGGAGGAACATTGGTAATTTGGACTGTGGTGGAGCATAACGCCCAGCAGGGCACAACATGTCTGACCAACCCGGTACAGCCAATGCGGGTGGAGCACAGCAAGCAGTTGCCCCTGCACAGGGAGTGGGGCCAGCAGGTCAGCAGGCGGTAGGGGCTGTGGTCCAGCAATCACCCCATGCCCAAATAAACCCCATTCCTCCATTCAGTGCGTTAATAGACCCCGGCACAGCAGCGATACGCTGGGGGGTGTGGCTAAGTCGCCTGAACAACTACTTCACAGCGACGAGGGAAAAGGACAATGAGGTTAAGAGATCTCTGTTATTACATTTTGGTGGAGATGAACTGTACAAGCTATTTTTACATTTACCTAATACGGGAGCAGCTACAGACTATGATGGTGCCGTCCAAGCACTAAATGTGCACTTTGATCCGCAGTTGAACCCCCATTTTGAAAGATTCAAATTCAGACAGTCAAGGCAAAGGGAAGGGGAATCTATGGATGCGTTCTATGCACGGCTGAGGGAGCTCATAAGCACATGCCCGGATGACGATCAGGATAAGGAGGTAACGGCGCAGCTCATACAGGGGTGCAGAAACAAACACCTAAGAACATTGATATTAAGGAAGCCACGCATAACACTGGACGAAATACTACTGCTAGCCCGGTCACACGAGCTATCGGACGTGCGAGCTGCAGCGATGGAGTCAGCCATCAATCCGTCAACCAGCTCGGAGGTAACAGTCAAGACCGAGAGGGTCGATGCAGTACGGATGTCTAACCGAGGGAGCAGAGGAAGATGGCCGACCAGGACACAGAGGCGAGCACAATGTGGTTCCTGTGGATATGAAGAGCACAGTCGAGACAGCTGCCCAGCACGTGGCAAAACGTGTGACAAGTGTGGAGGAAGTAACCACTTTGCTAGTGTGTGCAGAGGAGGGGCAAGAGGATCATCTCGAGGACGAAGACCGGAAGGAAAGAAATCAATAACTAAGGCGGTTCGGCAGCTGGCAGTAGAGGACACGAGAGACGATCACTCGATAAGAGGGAACAGAACACCAGCTCGTCACCCGACACGTCTGGATGACTCATCAACAGAAGATGAGGAGGAATGTTACTACGTCTCCTTTGTGAATGAGCTCAAACGGCGTCGTCGGCCCCAACCAAAGTGCCAGATCAAGATTGATGGGTCGGCTGTGACAGGAGTTATAGACACCGGAGCAACGATAAATGTAATGGGCATCCAACATTACAATGCATTGAGACCAAAACCCCAGCTAGTACCGTCAAAAGCACGAATCCTCACCTATGGAAGCACGACGCCACTACCAGTAAAAGGGAAGATGACAGTGCAAATCAGAGCAGAGGATCAGGAACTAACGACGACATTTCATGTGATTGACAGAGAAGCAGACCTGTTAGTCGGCAGTCACACGGCAGAAGACCTCAAGTTAATTGTCTTTGCGAACGCAGTCAAAGAACTACATACGGAAGAAATCCTGCAGTTATTCCCGTCACTGTTCCAAGGATTAGGGACCATCAAGAGGCCCCCAGTCAAACTGCATATTGACAAGGCGATCCAACCAATTGCATTAAGGCACAGAAGGATACCGTTTCATCTTCGGGCGGCAGTGGAGAAAGAGTTAGCCAAGCTAGAGGAACAAGGGGTAATTGAAAAAGTGTCGGGACCAACGCCATGGGTGTCACCGATGGTGATTGCCGAGAAACCGAAACAACCAGGGCAGATTCGGATATGTATAGACATGAGGATGCCGAACAAAGCAATTAAAAGAGAGAGACATCTTACCCCTACAGTAGATGACATATTGACTGACTTGAATGGAGCGCAATGGTTCTCCAAATTAGATCTCAATGCGGGGTATCATCAGTTGAAGTTGGCGGAAGAAAGCCGATACATCACAACGTTTTCCACACATCTGGGCCTGAGAAGGTATAAGAGGCTCAATTTTGGAATCACGTCAGCCGCTGAAATATTTCAGAACACTATCAGAGAAATTCTATCAGGACTCAGCGGAGTACTAAATGTCAGCGATGACATACTCATCCATGCCAAGACCAGCGAGGAACATCATCGAAGATTAAAGGCGACACTGAGAAGACTGGCGGAGTTTGGCGTCACGCTGCATAAAGAGAAATGTCAGTTTTTCAAGCAGTCGATAGAATTCTTTGGGTACGTGTTCGGAACGGAAGGAGTGAGAGTTGATCCCCGGAAGTCGACTGCCATTAAAAATGCTCCAGCACCGACAACTGCGTCGGAAGTGAGAAGCTTCATGGGGATGGCGCAATACTGCGCCAGGTTTATACCACAACTTGCTACTATAGCTGAACCACTGCGAAACCTGACGAAAAAGGAGAACCCGTGGAAGTGGTCACGGACAGAAGAGGATGCATTCAACAAGATCAAGGCAGCGCTGCAGGACAGCACGACGATGGCATACTTTGACACAGCACGTCAAACGGAAATACTGGTGGATGCCAGCCCAGTAGGACTAGGGGCGTTATTGACACAAGAAGCAGAACCTGGAGTATGGGTGCCATTGGCGTTTGCAAGCAAAGCCCTCACAGCTACAGAGGCCAGATACTCACAGATCGAGAGAGAAGCGTTAGCTGTGAAGTGGGCGTGTAATCATTTTCACTTGTACATCACGGGACAGCCATTCAGAATGATCACTGATCATCAGCCCCTAGTACCGCTGTTCAAAGGTACGGCTCCACATCCCCCGCCAAGAATCGAGAGATGGGCAATTCAGGTTCAACACTATCAAATGGATTTGATTTATAGACCCGGAGCCAAGAATCCGGCAGACTTTTTGTCAAGACATCCCCAGATCGAAAGTAGTGAGAAAGTGGATCAGGAAACAAAGACAGAAGATTATGTAGACATGGTAGCCCAGCTTTCGTGCCCCCAAGCCCTAGCACCTGAAGAAATTGTGGGTCAGTATGGCGAAGATGCGGTCATCACGAGAGTCCATGCCGCTATGGACACTGGGTCGTGGGAAAATTTCCTGAGGAACGTGAGTAACTGGGACGAAACGGATCGGAATCGGCTGTCCCAATTCTGGAGGATACACAATGAGCTAAGCAGAGCGAGTAATGGTCTAATACTGAGAGGAATGAGAGTAGTGATTCCCCGCACTCTTCAAGATAGAGCGACAAGATTAGCTCATGAAGGACATCAAGGTACGAAACGGATGAAGGCTAGAATGCGCGAGAAGGTGTGGTTTCCTTACATGGAAGACAAAGTGGATGACCTGGTAAAGAACTGTCAAGCCTGTCAACTAACCAGTCTTCAAGAAGTGCCGGCACCCATCATAACGGAGGAACCGCCCCCAGCACCCTGGACTTGGGTCAGTCTAGATTTTGGGAGCTTCCCGGATGGGAGAGTGACAGTAGTATTGGTTGACAGTTTACACTAAATACCCAGTGGTAGAAGTTGCTCAATCCACAAGTTTCACGAACATACAACCGATACTTAGTAAGGTATTTGCGATGTTTGGTATCCCGCAGGTATTGAAAACAGATAATGGACCCCCATTTCAAGGACATGAGTTCAGAGAATTTCTGCAAGGTCTAGGGATAACACATAGGAGAATCACACCCCAATGGCCTCAAGCCAACGGGGAGGCAGAGCGCTTCATGAGGACTGTGAATAAGACTCTGAGAATTGCGCTTGTAGAGGGGACTGATCCCGAAGCAGCATTGCAACTATTCCTGAGGGAATACCGGAGCACCCCACATGGTACCACCCAGAGGTCCCCGTGGGCACTAATGTTTGTAGGGCACAGACATGATTTGTTGCCAACAGCGGAGAACTGGAAGCAAGCGCCATACTCGCCAGAGTTGACTCACAATAGGAGGAGGATTACGAATGAGAAGGCAAGCAACAAGAGGAGGGCGCGGGATAGAACCTTGGCGCCAGGTGATGAAGTGCTAGTGAGAACGCGTCGCCCAGGAGGAAAGTTTAGGACTCCATATGAAGTGGAGCCATGGACAGTCAAAGCTACGAAAGGTACAGCCGTGACTGCACAGAAGAATGGTGAAGAAATCACCAGGAATGTGTCTTGGTTTAAACGAATTCCCTCCAGTGACAGTAATGAAGGAAATGATGACCCTGCGACTGAGTTGAACAACCAATCAGACGACGGCCAGAAATCTTGTGATGGGGAGGATAATACCACCAGTCCACCATCCCCAGATACGAGAGCGCCCAGTCCTAAGGTCACCCGCGGACGAAGCTACCACCATCTCAGACCAAACCCCAGACCGAATCGGATGCTGGCGGACTTTGTGTGTTGACTCTGCAATGCTGAAGAAAAGAACATTCAGTTGAAATCTGACTTGGTCAGGGATGTAGCGTTCTAGTGTTTCTCGGGTCTCGGCCGAGACCCGGAAACACCACCACACAATGTATCACCTTCTGGCCAGGCGTGGCCAGAAGGCTTTAAATAAACGGACGGTCGTCGCTCGTGGCTTCCGGTCCAACCATCCAGCTAACTGTGTGCGTGTGTCATTCTGTTGTCCGCATATCCCCAGGCCCACTTACCGGTTTGCCCAAGGTGTCCCCAGTTCCCCTACAGTATTTACAAACTCCTGTTAATTTGCAGTGAGAAAAAAAGAAAAGTGAATTACGTGACAATCTTGCTGGAGTAGAGGGGGTGTGAATGATGAGAGTGTAGGATATAATGTTTGTGTAACACACCAAAATGTAAATACCTTTAAATAGCAATGTACACATTCAGCACTTAAATAAGCAAAACTCAAGCACTTTTTGTAAGTTCGAAGTGTGATAGAAACAAAGATCTTGATAGGATCAAAACAATTTAGGACACTTTAGTTTGTGATACACACTTGATAAATATTCTCTGAAACCCGATTTCCACACAAATTATTCGTATGCAGTATAGTTTTAGCAGCAAAACGGTGTCTGTGCGAATTTAGTGGCCATTTCAATGGAAAATGTATTTTTTGTAAATGACAGTGCGCTACCAAGTGATGTTTTAGATACATTAAAGAATCGCCTGCCACATGTCCATTAAAGCTAGGTGGTTTGTGAAAGATTGTTGTTCTAAAAATTGGGCTGTGGTTCAAACAAATTTGGGAAGCACTGCTCTAAAAGGTTGCAGCTTTCCTTGTAATTTGCTAAAATGTTAATATTTTACTAGTTGCCTATATGAGCACATGTACACTCACAGACACAACAAATACACTATTTCTTTTTCTCTGTCACTGTTGAGTGCGGGAGGGCCATGAATTATGAGAAATGGAGACTCAAGTGTGTCATGATGCCCTCAACTCCCCTACATGTGGTAATAAACAGTATATTACTCCCAGACACAACAATGTGTAGCATGTCCTTGACATCCAGCCCCCATACCCTTGACCACTTGCCACCCATAGACGCCCACACCTTACAGGCCCTACTGGCTAGGGTAAAATCTGGTTCCCCCAGGGACTGCTGTCCCCCACATATATTAAAGGACACCTTCCTGGCCCCTTCGCCCCCTGAACTGACCCTCCTCAACCAATCCTTGCTCCAGGGCAGGGCCCCATAGCCTTTAAGGAGGCAGTTATTGTCCCCCTCCTGAAGAAACCGGGGGCTGACCCATCAGATCCCTTAAACAACCGACCCATCTCCCTTCTCCCCTACCTAGCTAAAGTTCTAGAGGCCCACGTTCCCACCCATCTTTCTTCCTTCATAGAACAGTCCAATTACCTTGACTCCCACCAAGCTGGGTTCCGCCCCGCCCATTCCACTGAAACGGTCATCACCGGAGTCATGGATGCCCTCCGAGGAAATGCAGACAAAGGAATTCCACAGGCCCTGGTCCTCTTAGACCTCTCGGCCGCGTTTGACACGGTCGATCACACCATCTTGATGGATCGTGTCAAATAGGCCGGTATCCATGATTCAGCCTACAGCTGGATTAAGTCCTTCCTCAGTGACCGCACTCAAGCGGTCCGCCTAGCCCCTTTCACCGCTCCTAGACTCCCTACATCCTGTGGCGTTCCCCAGGGATCCTCACTGTCCCCCTTATTGTTTAATTTATATTTGTCCACCCTGATTCACTCTCTGAAGGAATTTAAGGCCATCACCTTCAATTACGCCGATGACCTACAACTAACTTTCACAATAGACAACTCTGTGCAATCCATCCACGAGTTCCAGAGCACTCTGCTTCACATCCGCCACTGGATGGACCTAAACCATCTGAAGTTGAGCCCCGGGAAAACCGAGCTAGTCCTAAATGGCAAGAGCCAAGTACTCTGGGGCCCGCACTATTGGCCTCCAGAACTTGGTCCCCCCCCCCATACCCACTTCCTCGGCAAAAAGTTTAGGAGTGATCATTGACAACAATCTCTCTTTAAAAGCCCAAGTAGGCGCGGTCGTGTCCTCCTATTTTTTCAGCTCCGCAAAATCAGGAAGATCAGTCGGATGCTTACTCATTCGGCCTTGATCCAGGTGGTGATGGCCTTGGCAGTATCGCACCTGGACTATGCCAACTCTATCTATTTAGGCCTCCCACTCTTCCTTGGCAAACGCTTTTAAATGGTCCAAAATCAGGCGGCCAGACTGATCCATCAACAGCCACGTTGGAAATCAGCCAGACCCTTGTTAAAAAAACTCCAATGGCTCCCAATCCCCCAACGAGCGGCTTTTAAGACGGCCTGCATTATCTTCAAGTCCCTCCACGGCCGCAGTCCCCAGTTCATCAATAACCTTTTACCCAGGTACATCCCCTCTCGCAACCTCTGTTCCGCCAAACTCCATCTTCTGGCCACACCGTCCTTCAGGCTACATCGCCAGGGCGGACGCCGGTTTGCGACTCTCGCCCCCAGACTTTAGAACTCCCTTCCTTTGGAGTTACGGTCTTGTAACAACCTCCTAAATTTCAGAAAGCTGCTCAAAACGTGGCTATTCACACAGGCCCCTGTATAATCCGTGTTGGCCCCGTACCTGCTAGATTTAGCACCATGAAACCTCTGGGTGTACGTGCGCTCTATAAGATTTTAATAACATAACATAACATGTTATGTCATTTTGTTTTTTTCAAGAGTTACACTGCTAAAGAAAGGTACTGGATCACTATGGGTTACATCCCTGCAATTAAATATTGGCTCTTCCAATGTTTTTTTCATACTTTCCAGCATCAAAGCAGATGCTGAACATCTTGAACAAAATAATCAAAAGTGGAATAACTAAATAAGCATGATGAAGCTAGGGCTATTCAAGTGTTAAGCATGTATGCATGCAACTACAAAATGATGCAGACCAGAGGCTGCATCATCATATTTTTTTCTTTTTTCTTTAAATGTTTTTGGGGTCCAGGCTTTGGGTCGGGGAGAGTAGCAGCGTGAAGTGGGTGAGAAAGCAACATGGAGGAGATTAGGGGGTCTCAGAAGTATATGGGCAAGAGAGGGCAAAATGGGTGGAGATAGAAGCACACGTCTGCATAAGCGAGAGTGGGAGCTACAAGCACACAAGTGAAGAAGAGCAACACAGGGGCTTAGAAGCTCATGGTTGAGCATTGGGTGGGAGACAGACGCACACCGGTAAGAGAGAGCGATGAGGAGTGGGGGGAGATGCACTAGGGAGAAAGCTGGCAAACACATGTGCTGTCATGGAATGCTTTGATAAAGGAACTCCAACCAGCACAGGCAGTAGCCCAACATTGAAGGTTGCTATGGACTAGCTGTCCAGTCTTGCTTCTACCTAGATTGAAGATTATTTCAGACCATACCAGCTTTTCTGTGCAGCGCTTCCACCTGGGACCTTTTACTCTTCCCGCAAACCACAATCCATTTGTGGAGCAGCACATGCACACAGCAGTAATGGACAAGCAAAATGTCCAACTGAAGATCTAGAACGCTAACTGACAACACTAAGGCCCCCATTAGGATGGCGGGCGGACTTTGCCCCCCGCCATCCCTGTTGAAAACGGACCACCCGTGACCTGAGCGGCGGTCCAGCCATGCCTAATATGATGCGCCCACCACACTGGCGGGCGCATCATGCATTTTTAACATTGTTAACAATGTCAAAAATGCATGGTATGCATTTGCATACACAAAGCGGCAGGCACCGTGCAGGGGGGGTACCACAGGTACCCCCCAGGTGCACCCCCACCTCGCCTTCACCATGGGGGCCCGCAGGGGGCCCCCCAAATTAAAGACCGCATGCCTTTCCGTGGCGGCATTGCCACCACGGTAAGGCATCTGAAAAAGGCCATCATAATATGGCTGGCGGTGTCTGATAGACACCGCCAGCCATATGAACCCTTTTCCGCCCCGGCCGCAAGGCGACTGGGGCGGAAAAGCGGCGGATGATGTTTCCGTCCGCCGCGGTCCCCCCGCCATTGTAATATGGCGGGGGAGAAATAGGTGGCGGGCGGTCATGGATGTCGGGCGGATCGCCACCACCTGCATAGCAGTGGCGATTTGCCCGACATCCTAATGGGCCCCTAAATGAGCCATTGTGATTCCTGTGCCAACATGCAGCTCAAGAAAGTAGTTATTATTTTCACCAGCGGAGCAGAGGAATTTATTATTAATTCCGCGTTACAAGAGCAGCACAGAATTAATAAATGTGCCCATTTCCACTGGCAAATTGTAACTATGGCTCAAAACACAAGCAGTTAAGTACAATTGAGGAAAAAGGCAGGATTATCTGAAGGTATCACACAGAACAATGGGACTATGAATTTGGTTGGGATGCGGAAAGACTTATCATGTTTTCACCACTATACCATGTGCATGGTGACAGCACTCTTTTCAAAGTACCAGTCAATACACCTTGCATTGAATGTCTACAGACTTTGGAAATTGTTCTGCTATCAATACTGACCTGTTAGAAAAGGAGGCTGATTTGTCAAAGGGTGATAGTACATATTTGCCAGGATTCTTTTGAGACAGCCATTTCACCAATCAGAGAAGGAATAAAGCACTGCCCAAATAACAAATATGATTTTAATATTCCCACATTCTCTAAACTGTGTAAAATAATGAGATCAGACCTAACGCAGGCTTCTGAACCTTGCACCTTTATGCAATCACATAAAACTGGAGGAAACAAAAGGAAGAAGAAACAATAGTGAAGTGGCACCCTAAACAACAAAACACAAGCAGAATAATCTTAGACCAGTCTTCATGCTACTACCTTTATAAAAAATGTACATTCTGTTGATCTCCTCCAGAGGAAATAGAAAGGACTCATTTTTTCTCACTTTCCTTACTTTAAATGGGGTTTTTGTTGTGGCTGTGTAGGTCTTTATCAGTGTTTATATGTTTACACTGACGCGGGTGGTTTCTCGTTTGGTGGGATTTTATCAGTTATTATAGGTGTAAACCTAAAACAGGATAGCCTACCCAAGCAGCTGCTGGTCCATGCATGCACTGCGGATGCAGAAGTGCACAAGACCTGCTGCTGCCTCCCACCAGCTCCCGGAAGCAGAGAGATCAGCAGTAATTAACCCATCTTTGTGCACACTCTCATTAAGTAGCAAACCTTTACTCAGTTGCTCAAGGGACAGTCTGTGGCTGCACTTGGTAACTCAGTGATGATGGCCAGTTAGGTCATTAGTTAAGACCTTCACCTGCAGCTGGTATTTACTTAGCACATAACTCAGTCCCACTGAAGGGCAACACGCCTTAAGCTGTTGTTTACTAACCAAAAACGGCATACTTGTAATCTGACCTGATGTTGATTGCACAGCTAATTGTGAGTAGCATAACCATGCCAGCATCTGGGTACACCCAAGAGGGGGGTGGTGGTTTTCTTGTTGTTGTTCTGGTTGTTGCTGACGACATGCATTGGGCTTTTAACACAATTTGAGTGTCTGGTAGCACTCTTCTTTCTCAAAGGCATCTGGGAGAAAAAACCTGAAATGAAAAAGTTAAAAGACAGGACAGGGAGAGGCTGATCAATAAGTTAAAGCTCTTAGGCCACAAAAGGAACAGCCTGATGCGATCTTGATTTATTGAACTGGCTTGAGTAAAGTTTGAGTTGGGATTCTTTAGGGAATGGGGAAACAAGCATTGGCATCTTTCAGTCAGCAGCGCTGCTGCAGTGTAGCATGGCTGAAAGTTAGACAGAGCAAGCACTTGCAATGCAATCGGTCTCGCATTCATTCGAGTTTGAGCTAATGGCATTGTAAATGACAATGCCTTTTATTTATGTTTTGTGTTTTAACACATAAATAAAAGGCATCGTCATTTACAATACTAATAGCTTGAACTCTTACAAATGCGAGACCTATTGCCCTGCATTAATGGCCTTCTCAACAGCTTGTTAGATTGCAAATATCAGAGGAAGGAACCTGCCTGCCACATCTTCAAAGTAGTGATAAATAGTGCAGTGATGAAGATGTGTAAGTGTTGTAATTTACACAGACACAAAGTGTGAAGTGAGTTACATATGATCTGAGCTATAAACACTAACAAAGCGCTCCAACACATTTCACAATGTGATTACACTGTTGTGGCTCAGGAGGAAGAGTGGGAGCGGGGGGGGGCTATTTCCTGCCCTCTCCATGATTTGAGTGTGCAGTTTGGCATTGCGTAATGTCATTGCTATCTTTGGCTTAATAAAAAACACTCCAGCTGTAGTAGGGCCCTGGCTTCATCTCCTGATGCAGGGCGGGCTGTGCTTTATGGCAGGCATGGAGGCAGAGAGGGATTGTCTCAGCTGCAGCGCCGGCCTTGTGCAGCATCCCTGCTATTACTAGTGAGGGAGAGATGCTGAGGTGGTTGTATTGGTGGTAGTGGTATTGGTGGTGGTGGTAAGGGCGCGGTGGTATTGACAGTAGTGGCATTGGTGGTGGTGGTATTGGTGGTATTGGTATTGGTGGTGGTATTGGTATTAGTGGTGGTGGTACTGGTATTGGCTGGGGGTATTGGTGGTGCTGTTATTGGTGGTGGTATTGGTGATGGTGGTGGTATTGGTGGTAGTGGTATTAGTGGTGGTGGTGATGGTATTGGCGGAGGTGGTGGTTCTGGTATCGTTGGTTGTGGGATTATTGGTGGTATTGGAAGTTATGGATTGGTGGTGGTATTGGTGGTATTGGTGGTATTATTGGTGGTATTGGTGGTGTTACTGGTGGTGGTATTGGTGGTGGTACTGGTGGTGGTGGTATTGGTGGTTGCGGTATTGGTGGCGGGATGGTATTGGTGGTGGTGGTAAAGGTAGTTGTGGTGGTGGTGGTGGTGGTATTGGTGCTGGTGGTATTGGTGCTGGTGGAATTGTTGGTATTGGTGGTGACGGTGGTATTGGTGCTGGTGGTATTTGTGGTGATAATATTGGTGGTTGTGGTGATATTGGTGGTGGCGGTATTGGTAGTGGTTTCGGTGGTGGTATTGCTGATGGTATTTGTATTGTTGGTGGTGGTATTGGTGGTACTGGTGGTGGTATTGGTATTGGCAGTGGTATTGTTGGTGGTGGTATCGGTGCTGCTGGTATTGGATTGCTAGTGCTATTGTTGGCGATGGTATTGGTGGTGGTGTTATGGGTGGTGGTGGTATTAGTGGTGCTGGTAAAGGTGGTGGTATTGGCGATGGTATTAGTGGTGGTACTGTTGATGGCGATGATGTTGGTATTGGTGATGGTGGTGGTATTGGTGGTGGTGGTGGTATTGGTGGTGGTAAAGGTGGTGGTGGTGGTGGTATTGGTGATGGTATTGGCGGTGGTGGTATTGGTGGTGGTTTTATTGGTGGTGGTATTGTTGGTGGTGATGGTGTTGGTATTGGTGGTGGTGGTGGTATTGGTGGTGGTGGTATTGGTGGTGCTGTTATTGGTGGTGGGGTATTGGTGGTTGTGGTGGTATTGGCAGTGGTGGTGGTATTGGTGTCAGTATTGGTATTGGTTCTGATGGTATTGGTATTGGTGGTGGTGGTACTGGTATTGATGGTGCTGTTATTAGTGGTAGGATATTGGTGTGGTGGTGGTGGTATTGGCGGTGGTGGTGGTATTGGTGGTGGTATTGGCGGTGGTGATATTGGTGATGGTGGTGGTATTGGTGGTTGCAGTATTCGTAATGGTATTGGTGGTGGTGGTGGTATTGGTCGTGGTGGTATCAGTGGTGGTGGTTGTATTGGTGTTATTGGTGGGGTGGTATTGGTATTGTTGGTGGTGGTATTGGTATTGGCAGTGGTATTGGTGGTGGTGGTATCAGTGGTGGTGGTATTGTATTGCTGGTACCATTGGTGGTGATGGTGGTATTGAGGGTGGTGTTGGTGGTGGTGGTATTATTGGTGGTGGTAAAGGTGGTGGTATTGGCGATGGTGGTGGTGGTATTGGTGGTGGTATTGGTGGTGGTGATGGTGTTGGTATTGGTGGTGGTTGTGGTGTTGATGGTGGTGGTGATATTGGTGGTGGTGGTGGGATTGGTGATGGTACTGGTGGTGGTGGTATTGATAGTGGTATTGTTGGTGGTGATGGTGTTGGTATTAGTGGTGGTGGTGGTGGTGGTATTGGTGGTGGTATTGTTGGTGGTGATGGTGTTGGTATTGGTGGTGGTTGTGGTGTTGGTGGTGGTGATATTGGTGGTGGTGATAAAGGTAGTGGTGGTGGTGGTATTGGTGATGGTATTGGTGGTGGTGGTATTGGTGGTATTGTTGGTGTTGATGGTCAGTGCTTAGCACCGGTACGCACTTCTCAGGGCCCGGTCCTCACGTGATATTGAATTAATTAAGTTCACGCGGGTCTCGCCGGTGAACAGCTGATAATTGCATGTGGCTGTCACTGTGTGCTAAAATATTTCAAATTGGACACTGTTTAAATGTCCGAGTTCTTTATTTTTAATGAACATGGTACTTGAAAAGCCTAGCCCACGCCATGAAATGCTGCGAACAGCGTATAGTCCATGTTTTTTAAACCATGCATTCTGAGCCCAATCAAGAGATCGTCCAGGTCTGCCGAGACAAAAGCGTTTTTCTGGAACTTTCTTTCCCCTCAACTGCTGGCTCAGGACAGGTGCTGGGTCTATGCAATGCAAAAGCGGGCATTAAGAGTGCGCAGGAAGTATCCGATCGATAGCTGTTGGTGGGGCTTAAGGTTGTCCTGCGCCGTGCCACTTCCGGAAAGATGACAGTGTGGCCACTGCCTATCCAGCTGCATGGTGGGGGCACTAACGCCAATGATCACTAAGGGGGCCGCCTGGTAGTCGGGCTGGAACAGCAGCACTGCTGAAGCTGCTGTGGAGGCAGCCTGCAGAACCGTGCCCAGACCTGGCTCTGCCATTGCTGAACCAAGAGAGACATGACCCAGCACAGGCCACCGGCGCAACGTGTAGAACTCGTGAATTGGGCAGATAATCACCCCTCAGATGGAGGCAAGTCTGTCCTCATTTTGTGTTCACCCGTGACCCCGCCGACCCCAGCCAGTTCGGGCTGGACTGTTCCCATGAGGCATAGGGCAGACTGATTTGCATATGGCCATGTCTGAACTGGGGTGGCAGAGTGGGCTAAAGAACGGTGATGGATTAAGCCAAGATCTGTTGACTGGGTGTGAGTGTTTGATTGGTTCAGATGCTCCGTCTATCACCACCCCCTTTTGTACCGCTTTGTTCGCCATAAGTTGGCAGGGTATGCTCAAACGTGAGTCCCTAGCTCATTTTGCCACTGGATTCAAGCAAGCCTGGCTGAAGACGGCTGTAATTCCAGAAACCGGTCCTTGGAAGCTTGAATCCGGTCCAGGGAAGGCATGGCTTGGCAGTTCGGGATGGACTGTTCCCATGAGGCGCAGGGTCAGACTGATTTGCATATGGCCATGTCTGAACTGGGGTGGCAGAGTGGGCTAAAGAACGGTGATGGATTAAACCCAGATCTGTTGACTGGGTGTGAGTGTTTGATCGGTTCGGATGCCCCGTCCATCACCACCCCCTTTTGTACTGCTAATCTGAAAAATAGCAGACTTTAAAATGCAGTCTTAGCGACATTTATCCTATTATTTTGCTCTGGAACGCCCCCTATGCATCTCATTAGAGATGCAAAGGGAAGCGTAAAGAAAAAGGGTGCTAACATGCGATTTTGCATGTTTTTTTTTTTTTTTGTAAAACAATTTTTATTGCAGAGTTAAACACTTCATATATCAATCCACTTACAATCACATTGCTCAGAGTCTATTCAATCTCGTCCCCAGCCGTAGTTTTGTACACAGCCATTGAGCCCATATCCCGGGGGCTGGGCAGAGGTACTCGTGGTCCTGTTATACTCCCAAGTGTGCTGGCTCGTGTAGGCAGTGATTGGTTCTTCCCCCCTCTGCTTTATATCTTTTTCTTAACCCCCCCCCCCACCCCTACCATTGGTCGTCTAAATATGGCAGTACCCCTGCTGTTAATATGACCTCCCTCCCCCCCCCATGTGTCTACGCCTATGCCTGGTGCTAGAACATGTAGTCGTGGTGTTGTACGAAGGAGTCCTATGTACTTCCCTGTGTGTGTGTGTCTGGTGCCAGTGCTGGGTCAACTGTAGGTGCCAGTGGGGTTAATGGGTCCTCAATCTCTTCTCCCTCTAGTTCCTCCATTGTGCTGTCCCTCAGAGCCTGAACCAACATTTACCTCGCCATCGCAGCATCCTGCGCTTTCTCATCCGACCTTCGGCGAGCGAGTTGGTATCTAATCGTGCTCTCCGCCGTTGCCCACTTCAAGAATTCGTTCAGCCACCTCCTGTGTGTCGGCCCTGATTTCGATTTCCACCCCTTAGTCAGTTTCCGTTTGGCTATAAGCAGGCCCATGTCTATGAATTTGCTTGTAAGCTTGTTTTTGCGTGTGTGTGGGAACCAGTGTAGAATTGTGACCGCACTGTCGTACTGTAGCTCCCTGTCCGCCACTGTATTCAGCGTGTCTCCTATCTCTCTCCAATATTCCTGTAGGTGGGGGCAATCCCTTAGCATATGAAGTAGATCTGCCTCTATTAGGTTGCATCTGGGGCATGCTGCGTCTGCCACTCCAAAATACGTTGCTATTTTGCCCGGGGTTAAGTAGGCTCTGTGGAGGATATACAGGTGAATGAGTTGGAAGCGCGCATTTCTGGTGCTTTTCCTAGCTCTTTGAACCAGTTGGGACCACGTTGCGTCAGGGATTTCCTTCTGCAAGTCCGCTTCCCATTTAGTTTTAAGTGTTGTGAGGGGCTGTATGTTTTCCGATGACATTCTGGAGTAGAGGCACGTGACTGCTTTGAACGTCCCCGCCGCCATCATCGTATATTGGCACGCCAGAGTTGTCTTTGGTTCGAGCAGTCCCTCCCCCCAGTGTGCTTGTATGGCTCTCACCACTGCCGCGTGTGTTAAGTAATCGCCCCTTGGGAGGCCGTAGCGCTCCTGAAGGGTCTGGTACGGTACTAGTACTCCGTCATCATAGAGGTCCCCTATCATTTGCAAACCTGCCTCCTCCCACCCCTGTAGCCCCGACCAGTCTCCACCATGCGGTAGCGCCGTCACCATGCCCAATGGGATTTCGGGCGCATACGGGTGCGTGGGCCCAACTTGCTTCTGCGATCGGTTCCAGCACAATCGAAGCGTCCGTTCTTCTAGGGATAGTCCTCTGAGTACCAGTTTTTGTTGCAGGGTTATATTTGCTAGGACATGGCGAGGAGTACCAATCTCCCTCTCCTGCTCCGGACCTCGGTAGGCTCTCGCAACCTCTTGTGTGAAGTATTGTAGTTGGGCCGCCAAGTAGTATAATTCAAAGTCTGGGACCGCCAGGCCCCCCTCGTCTTTCGGGCGGGTTAGCGTCGTCAATGCGATCCTACGCCTGCCCGTCCCCCACAAGAAGGACACAACTAGTGACTTCAGCCGTTTGAAGACTGCTCCGGGTATCCATACCAGGAGGGTCCGGAAAAAGTATAACAGTCTTGGCAGGGCTATCATTTTTAGTAGCGATACTCGGCCCGTCATGGACAGAGGCAGGGTCGCCCAGAAGGTCATACTGCTCTGCAAGGCACGGATACAGCGTCCGATGTTGCCGTCTAGCAGGTCAGCAGGCTCGTGGTATATGTGCACCCCTAGGTAGCTCAGGCAGTCGGGCTCCCACCTCATCATCGAGTGGGTCGGGGGATGCGCCTCATCTTTCCGCAAGGGGAAGAGACAGGTTTTTGTCCAGTTCACCCGTAATCCAGAGATGTCGCCAAAGCGTGCCAACAGTCTCTCGGCACCTTCCACCGCTTCCTCGGCATTCTCTAGGAAAAGGAGTAGGTCGTCTGCGTACAAGGAGATAAAGTGGCGGGTTCCTCCGGAATCCAATCCGTTGCAGTGGTCGCCCCGCCTAGCCATTGCCGCCAGGGGTTCCACCGCGAGTGCAAATAGTAGGGGGGAAAGTGCACATCCCTGTCTGGTTCCCCGTCCCACGTCGTATCGGTCCGACACCAAGGATCCGACCCTCACTCTGGCTGTCGCTGACGTGTACAGCACCTTCGTCCACCCAATATATCCCTCTCCTAATCCAAAAGTCCTCATTACTCTATAGAGATAATCCCATTCCAGGCTATCGAATGCTTTCTCTATGTCGACCGCCAGTACCAGGGGAGTTTGGGCCTCGGGCGGTGGGTTATCTATCAGTCTGAGTAGTCTGCGGATATTGTGTGTTGTGTTTCTTGTGGGTATAAATCCTGATTGGTCTTTGTGGACCAGGTCTTTCATGTGAGTCAACAGCCTGGTAGCCAGTACTGTACTCAGGATCTTATAATCTGTCGTCAACATAGACAGCGGCCGGTAGGACGCTGGGTCTGTGCTTTCTCTTCGTGGTTTTAGGAGGGGAATCATTATGGCTTCGCGCATTGAGCAAGGAAGTCTACCCGTTTCCTTGGCCTCGTTATATATTACTTGAAGTCGTGGGGCCAGCTGGTCAAGGTATTTGATATAGAATTCAATGGGCAGTCCATCAAGTCCCGGCATTTTGTTATGCGCCATATGTTTTATCGCTCCTTTTATTTCCGTCAAGTCTATCGGGCTGCCTAGGGATTCAGCTTCCACTTGTTCCAGTTGGGGCAAATGTAAGTCAGCTAGGAAGGCATCCGTTGCTGCACTTTGATCTACTAGCCCACTCTGATACAGTCTCTCGTAATAGGAACGGAAACAGTCTAGTATATCCGGCTGTGTCTGATAAGTGCCGCTAGGGCTTTCGTTAGGTATGTTTTATAGTCGAAGCTGCGGAGGCACTCCACCTCCACCGCCACTGCCTCTCGCGCCTCACTGACCTTACTCTGAAGCTCAGGGTGATTGGGGCGTTCTCGCTCTGCTTCCCTCAGTCTCTGTTCGGCTTTATCCAAATCATCTATTAGCGTCCTGCGCACCCCCGCAAATTTTCCTATACAGTGTCCCCTCACTACTATATTAAACGCATCCCACTCCATGGCTCTAGATGAGGCAGTATCCTCGTTCTCCACGAAGTACTGTGTGATCCTTTCTCCTAATGCCTCGCGAAATGGCGGGTCATCTAGCGTGTCCGGCCTTAGCCGCCATGTCGGGATTCGTGCGATTTCGTTCATCCAGTCTAGCGTTAGGAGTAGGGGGTTGTGATCGGAGATCGTTCGCGCTAGGTATTCTGTCCGGGCTACCGTCGGGAGTACCGTCTGTGAGCATAGAAAGGCGTCGAGGCGAACATGGAGGTCATGAATGCTGGAGTAGAACGAGTAGTCTCGCTCCCTCGGATGTTGTACCCGCCAGACATCCGATAAGTCCCATTTCCCCTGCCAGTCCGCTCTGTGCTTCGCTAGTCTATGCACTGGGGATGCCTGCAGTGGTGGGTGTGACCTGTCCAGGACGGTGTCTACGATTGAGTTGAAGTCCCCCCCTATCAGCACGGGACTAGTGAAGTAGCTGGCCAGCGCTCCAGAGAGTTTCGCAAAGTACGTTGCTTGATCTACATTTGGCGCATAAATGCTGGTAAGCGCTATGTGTCGGCCTCTAAGCAGGCCCTCAACCGCTACATACCTCCCATCCGGGTCCACAGTGTGCCTAGTGACCTGGAAAGGTGTGCCCGCTCTTATCCAAATTAGCACCCCCCTAGCGAAGGCAGAGTATGTAGTGTAATATAGGTGGCCCCTCCATCTACGCTGCAGCGCCGCTCCCTCCTTCCGTGTTAAGTGAGTTTCTTGTAGGAATGCTATGTGCACTCCCCTGCGGACTAAATAGGAGTGAATTTTGTGCCTCCTAGTCATCGTATTTAGCCCCCGCACATTCCAGGACACACATTTCAACGATCCCACATTAGCCATAGACCCTTTGCGTTCGATCCAGTTCAATCACGATTGGCACCCAGGCAGTAGGTTCGACACCATTCCCACCCCCCCAACAGTCCCTCCATTTCCCCCCCTTGAACTGTGCCCTGAGTTCCCCCAACTACTCCAGGCTCCCTCCCCCCCAGAACAGGACCTAACTGCATTAGAGTTGTTCCCATCCAAACAGTTGAGCAAACGTGCTCTGAACTTCTTCGTAGTCCGTGGCTAGTACAACGGAAGCCTTATGGGCTCTGGGAAGCGTGAGCTAGTTTCTGGTACCTTCCAATGTCATCCTCATAGCCCCATCCCGCCATATACAGTGTAACTTACGATACTTCAATCTAACAGCGTCCTGCTCAAGTGTTCATAGAGGCCGTCCGAAGAGCCATCGCCAGATTCAAGTAGCCGTGTCCAAGATTTATCTTCCAATTATTACTTCCGATGTCTGCGGCGTGATTCTCGGGCCTCCTGCTTTTCCCATTTCTGACAACTCAGTCTCCGAGCCCGATCCCCGCTCCTCCGAACCCGATTCTCTCCCCGATTGGAGCAGTGCTGATCCCGAAACTTCTTTTACTGCTTGCAGTGCTGCTTTCCGCTCGCCTTCCGTTTGAGATTGCGTTGGTTTCCTGGATCTCTGTCTCAGCCTTCGGAGCCTCCTCGATTTCCTCACCGGTTGACTCTGGCGCTCCTCCTCAGCCCTAAATCGCGCTCCGTCCGTGCCTGCCTTATAAGTGTCCCACCAGGTCCATGCCTCCGCCGCCGTTGTGAAGAACTGAGCTTTTCCATCCACCACTATTCGGAGCCTGGCTGGGAATAGCAGAGAGTATTGTATGCCTTCCGTGCGCAGCTCTTTTTTAATGGAGAGGAAAGAGGCGCGCATTTTCTGCGTTTCAAACGTATAGTCTGGAAACAGGGTCACTTTGCTGTTGTCCACTTGGAAGGGTCCCGCATCCCTGGCCCGTTGCAATAGCCAGTCTCTGTCTTTATAGTGCAGCAGCTTGATGACCACCGGGCGAGGCGCGCTCTTTCCAGCGTGAAAAAGGGGGAAAGGCCTTCTGGGGCTACCACAGTTCTTAGCCAGTCATCCAGGTAACCCACCATGTCCGTACCTTCTTTTTTCTCTGGAAGACCCACTGGGCGCACGTTGTTCCTTCGGCTGCGGTTTTCAGCATCCTCTGCACGCCTTTCTAAAGCCTGTATATGGTCCAGCGCGTCCGTGAGTCGTCCCTCCATCGATTTGTGTGCTGGTACCATGACCTTTATGGCGTCCTCCGTCTCCTTGACTCTGTCCGTTAGTTTTGCATGGTCCGCCCGAAGGAGACCAAGCCCCGTTGACACTTGTACAATATCGTGGTGTAAGGCATCTTTCGTGGCTGCGATCGCTTGAAGGATCCTATCCTGCATTTGCTGTAGGTCTGTTGTGGGTGGAGGAGCATCCTCCGGTGTTTCTGCAGCGGGGCTGGCATCCCCCCTTACTCCTTTTGTTTTCCCCATTTCGGTGTGGTTTCGGTGGATCGGGGTGTCGGTGAGAGAACGGGGTGTCCGGCGTTCTCGACGTGGTTCGGCAGTGGGGGCCGTTTGGGGGATATTCCTGATTGTCCGATCGTGTCCTATGCCGCCCCAGGGTCGGCTAGCTCCCAGTCTTCGCTGCAGGAGTCGGGCCTATTCCGGTCGGCCACGCGGCCGCCCCGTTGCGTGCTGGATCTCCCCCCGCCTCACTGTCAGAGTTCGGGCGCTCGTAGTAGCTCCCCACGGCCCCTGGTGTCGCAGATATCATCCTCGTGTATCCCAGTGTCGCTGGTCCAATCACTTCCGGGCCCGTGGTACTTAGCTCTGCGCCCGGCCCTTTGGTTGGATCGGGCCTATACGGAGGTATCTCCTAGTTCGTTTTGTGTGGATGCAGGGGGTCCGCAACCTTCGGCTCTTCCAGGAAACTTCAGTCCCGGCCGGGGGCTCCCACTTCGGGTCGGGGCTCTCCGCGAGGGTTCCCACCAAGCTGGGTCTCGCGTGGGCCGGCTGCTCTGTGGGGAGTACCTCCTTCAGGATGAGCGAGGGCGTGGGATCCAGCACGGGCCTCCAGGCCCTGTATTGGGTATGCCAAGCCGCTCCCCAGAGTCCACAGCAGGCGTGGGCCCCAGTGAGGCCTGGGCGCGTCCTCCCCCCCGCGGGCAGGGTCGGGCCCCGCCTGGAGCGTCGAATCTCCAGGCGTAGCCCCTATGCGCCAGGCGTAGCCCCCCAGGCACTGGAGTGGATCATCTCGTTCCTCGCCGGAAGAACCCAGAGAGTCCGCCTCCCCCCGTTCAGATCCGAAGCCACCGAAGTCATCTGCGGCGTACCACAAGGATCATCACTCAGCCCAACCCTCTTCAACGTCTACATGAGCCCCCTCGCAGACATCGCACGCCAACACAACCTCAACATCATCTCCTACGCCGACGATACCCAGCTGATCCTCTCCCTCACCAACGACCCCGCCACCGCCAGAGCTAGTCTACACGAGGGGATGAAAGACGTCGCCGAGTGGATGAAGAACAGCCGCCTGAAACTGAACTCAGACAAGACGGAAGTCCTCATCCTGGGATCATCGCCCTCCGCCTGGGACGATTCCTGGTGGCCCCCTGCCCTGCGCACCACTCCCAAACCAACGGACCATGCACGCAACCTTGGCTTCATCCTGGACTCCTCCCTCTCGATGACCAGACAAGTCAACGCTAGTCCTCATCATGCTTCAGCACCCTGCGCATGCTCCGCAAGATCTTCCGATGAATCCCCACCGAAACCAGGAAGACCGTCACCCAGGCACTCGTCACCAGCCGACTGGACTACGGGAACACCCTCTATGCCGGAACCACAGCCAAACTTCAAAAAAGACTCCAACGCATCCAGAACGCCTCCGCACGACTCATCCTGGACATCCCACGACACAGCCACATCTCTGGCCACCTGAGAGACCTGCACTGGCTCCCCATCAGCAAGAGAATCACGTTCAGGCTCCTCACCCACGCACACAAGGCTCTCCACGACCTGGGCCCAAAGTACCTCAACGACCGCCTGACCTACACGCCCACCCGCCAGCTACAATCGACCAGCACGCCCTCGCCTCCGTACCACGCATCCGCCGAGCCACCGCCGGAGGAAGATCCTTCTCCTACCTTGCAGCCAAGACTTGGAACTCCCTCCCCATCCACCTTCGGCTGCCCCAGGACCACCTCTCCTTCAGGAAGCAGCTCAAGACCTGGCTGTTCGAGCAGTAACGTAACCCTCTCCCCCAGCGCCTTGAGACCCTCCCAGGTGAGTAGCGTGCTATACAAATGCCGTGATTGATTGATTGATTGATTGCAGAGAAGAGCAGGTTGGAGGAAGAAAGAGGGATGAGTTGGAATCCAGACAAGGCATCCTTGCTTTCCAACCACCTCACCCATCGTCAGGGCTGAGAGCATGGGGAGAGGTAGGATGCAAGAAAACCTTTGGGGGTTCATGCATGCGGGCACATGCACAGCAGTGTTTATACCAATACACACAGAAACAGGGACTCTTCTGTGGTGATAATGATTTAAGTCTAATTCAGCTAGGACAGAAAACATACACATTTCATTCAAATGTTTTGAGTGGACTGGACTGTAGCAGTTACGTGGAAGAGGTGTGGCGCAGCAGCCAGAGCAACTGACGCCGGAACCCGGGGACTCACAGTTCGGTCCCCGGTGCCGGCGGCAGATCAGCCCAGCACCATGTGACTCTGGGCAATAGCTCGCTTAATCTTCCCGAGGGCCCCCAGCGCCTTGACACCTTTGGGTAATTGTTCGCGCTTTACAAATACTGGACATTTATGTAAGGTCACATGGTGTGCCATACCACACACAGTAGGCACAACTGCAACAGGCACTCCTAGTGTAGTGGAGCATCATATAACTCAGGGTGTAATAAGAAACCAGGATTGAAGACAGAAGCTAGCAGCAAACGTCGGGGCAGTGACAGGCAGGAAGAACTAGGAGTTGGTAGATCAGGCAGGCCCCGGGGAGGTAGCGAAGGGACAGAGAAAGGGATTAGGAAAGAGCAGGTGTGTTTAGGGATGGGAATACAGGTAGAAGCAGGGATGAGAAAGCGGGGTAGGAAGAGCAAAGACACATTGGCAAAGCTAAAAGGGTTTCACCTTTGTGAGAGCTGTTGACTTTGCCAATGTCTTTTAGCCATGTTGGACAGCAGCATGGAGTGAAGTAGAACTGAGAAGGGTGGAGTAGCATGGTTTAGAGTAGTGTGGAGTGGCATAGTGAGGAGCGGCATAGAATAGAATTGAGTGGTGTAGAGTGGAGTGGAGTGGAGTGGCGTAGAATACAGTGGATTGACGTACAGTGGAGTGGACTGGCTTAGAGTAGAGTGGTGTGGAGTGCAGTGCCATGGAGTGGAGAGGGATAGTAGAGTGATGTAGAGTGGACTGGAGCATACTAGAGTAGCGTTGTTAGACCTGTCAGCCTTAGGGTGGCATCCCCCAAACATGTTGCCTGTTAACCTCCTCTTTTTGCTGATTCCTTTTCATTGGGCTTAGGACTTTGAGCACTTTACCACTGCTGACAATTGCATAAGTGCGTATGCTTCTCTACTAAAACATGGTAACATTGGTTTAGCCACAAGTGGGATATTTCATTTATCTGTAAGCCCCCGGGAGATTGCCCTACCTGTTCCCAGGGCCTATAAATTAAATGCTACTAGTGGGCCTGCAGCACTAATTGTGTTACTCACACAAGTAGACATTTGAACATGTCTCAGGCCTGCAACTGCACAGTCTGTATGCACAGTCTACTGCCATGTCGACTTGTCATTTAAAACCCCTTGCCAAGCCTTAAAACCCCTTTTATTATACCTACGTCACCAATAAGGTTGGCCCTGGGTAGCCCATGGGGCAGGGTGCTGTGTAAGTAAAACATAGGACATGTACTTTTAACTAGGCCTGAGTGCAGTTTGGAGAGTTGCACTCTTTGAAATTCCACGGAGTCACTGAAAAACTCAGTGGAATTCCATGGAGTTACACAGGTGGGCGGAGTATTACTCGACGATGAGCAACCCTAGTTTTAACACTCAGGAGATTGTTCAGGTATAGGTCTTTTCATTACAGCCCTGCCTAGAGCGCAGTAGCACTCTACGGTACAGATTTCTTCACTTCGCGTCCACCTGCCCCTTACCCAGATTCCAGTCTCCAGATCATGATGAGATCACCCAAGAACAACATCAGGGTAAATATAAAGATGCAGTTGAACAGTGAAACTGGCAGAGCTGTGTGAGGCAATAATTGCATGGTACATGGTAACTCAGAACTCAAGGTCTGCGATTAAGGGCTGGAAGCCTTTACTGACCTGTGCCTGCTCCAGCAGCCCCCCAGGTCCGGGACTTCTCACTTCCGCCACTCTCTGGCCAATGCCACAGTGGACACTCCACAAAGGGGAAAGGCTGAGTTACGCGGAAGGTAGATCATGCACATGACGACCAAGGAGGCCCTCACAAAAAGCCCTGCAGGGTATCCACCGGTGCTGACACAGGTCAATCACCCACACTGCACCCTAGTGTCACTGTACATGTGTTACCTTCTAACATGGTGAGGGACAAAGAGGGTGGTGAAGGCCATCAAACAGAAGTGCACACAGATAATCACTTCGGCTTCCAGAGCACACAGGAATGAAATACTAACAATATAACAAAGAACTGGAGTCCCAATGCTTAGCTTAGATTGTGCTAGTAATTAGCGCTGGTAAACTCTGCTCCGTCAGTGGTAGGCTGAGTGTAGACAACGGAACAGAGTTTCCTGCCCACCCCTACTGTTAGGTTTTGCATGTCCTAGCAGTGAAAAAATACCTACATTTGTTTTTCACTACTGTGAGGCCTACTCCTCTCAGAGGTTAACATTGGGAATTCCTTAATACACTTTTAAAGCTGTAACTCTTGATTGAGAAGGAGTAACCCTACCATGATTCATATAATTGGAATAATAATCATAAATAAACTTTGCTGGCAAAGCCGAATTTAACATTAAAAGCTTGGAAATGGCACTTTTAGAATGTTTGTATTTCCCTGCTCTTAAAGCTCTGTGTGCCTCCAGTACATGGATGGAGAGGTTGACAGCTTGACTTTGTGCATTCCCTCTAGACAGCCACACGAAAGAAAGATTAGGTGTGTCTTAGTTAACCCTGGGAAAGGACTACGCTATGCTTGCGAAGTTTGCGCTACTTCGCACTACACTAATTGCACGTAGCACAGTGCAAACCTGCATAGCGTAGCGGTCATTTTTTGCTTGCTCGCTGTCCTCAACATCAAGTTGCCAATCGTGAGCGTGAAAAATAAACCTCCCGGCGAGATTCTCAATGAGGGGAGGTCAGGTTTCTCATTGCGAGTGGTCGCGTATACTCACGGCCGCTCGCGATGAGAAACTACCAGTCTGCGTTGAGAAAGCTGCCACTCTAGTAGAAATCTACTCGAGCAGCAGAAAACGACCGCTTGCACTGCGCAAGATGCGGTTTGCACTGATTGCACAGTGCGGACAAGCATCCGGCACTGTGCAATCAGTGCAAACAGCATTTTGCACAGTGCACTGTGCAGTTCGTGTAGCTCACGTAGTGCGAAGTGCACTTCGCATAGCTACGCGTAGCGCTACTACGCAAACTACGCCGAGGGTTAGTCTTTGTGCCCATCTGCATCCTGATGGCTCATCGTGGGCAGTATGGGAGGGCGAAGTTGACACTTACACCTAAATGGTCAGTATCCTGTCCCCACACAAAGGACTGATTACTCCCTGTAGTGAGTCAGGAGCCAGGGCTAGGAAGAAAGGACTTCTGTGCACTTCAAAGACCATCTTTGAAGTCACTCCCACTTGAAAGGGGCAACTGGACATAAGTACTTGGTCTCTGAACCCACAAAATCAGCTGTGCTTCTACAAGGACTGTCATTCTGCTGGACTGCTGCTCTGGAAGAACTGCTTTTCTGCTGTGCTGCTCTGCTGTCTGCTGCCTGATGATCTCTGACCCTGGTGAGGGAGACCTGGGCTCTGCCTTGCCTGGTTAATTGGAAGTGGACCCAGGTGCTTGCTCCAGTCAAATCAATGCATCTCCTGTCCGCTGAAAGCAGAACCAATGGATTGTCACTGTTGCAGGAGCAGAATCAGTGCATCTCACTTGGAAACACTGCATTGTATCCTGACCCACCGCTTCAGAACCAACGCATCGGCACCATTGCGTGAGATCAACACATTGCTCCTCCAGCATGGATTAACTCAGTGCATCTCCTTCAGAACAATCGTAATCGGAACCAGCGCTTCACTTGAATGGACCAAACACATCACCGAAGTTGCGTTGAGAAATACAGCGCAACATCCCAACTGTGTGGGGATCATCACTATCTTGTGCTGTGACAAGGTTTAAGGTACTTGTGCTTAGTGGGCCCCGCGTGGGTCCTGTTGCCAGCCTTCACTGCATCCTGGGTGGCCTGAACTGTTAACTTTGTCCCAGTCCAACACGACCAATTGACTCTTTCCGCTCTAATTGCTTCGAAGCACTATTTTTGCATTTAATCTTTAAAAATGAATATCTCGACTTCTACTTATTGGACTGTTGTCCTTTGCTCTTGCTTAATGTATGAAATCAAAATCTATTTTTGAACCTGGTGTGGAGTTTTTTTGTGGTGTTTTGTGTTTGTATAACACAAATAGTTTAAACATTGCCTACTAAGTTAGGCCTGCTTGGTCAGACTGCCTGAAAAAGTATCCAACAGTGACAAAGGCTGGATACGGGGATATGAGAGCACAGCTGGAAGCAAGGATTGGTAGGGCACAGATCCGGCTGATGGCTATAAGCACTGAAGCCCCCAGTCTGGAGGGGAGTGTCAGATTTGGCATGGACAATAACTCCTATTTTTAAGGTGCGAACCTATCACCCCCTTAAGGGTTTCAAGGCACTGGGGGCCATCGGAGAGATTAAGTGAGCTATTGCCCAGAGTCACATGATGCTGAGCTGCCGCCTGGGATCAAACCATGAACCCCACGCTCCAGAGTCAGCAGCCGCTCTGGCTGCTGCGCCACACCTCTCCCTCTGTAGCACAACAGGAGACAGCTTGGAACACAGGCAGGCAGGTCAACACAGCAATAGGAAGTAGCAAGAATCATGGAGTGGAATTCTTGCATCCTTGTTTACAGTTGTCCACTTCCCTGAACTCCACAGATAGAAACAAACACTCTTTGGGAGCCACTGGTTGCTGTTTATCTCCATAGTTCTTTCAAAGCTCCCACTTCACCTAGGACATACGCTTGTTGTACGTGTATTATTTCCGAATTTCGGCCGTTACCGACCGGTATTAAGCTGCTGAGATGTAGGTGGCCTAAATTGCAAATTTGGTAATTTACCGATTCGGTATTTTAAGGAATCGGTAAATTACTGATTCCTTAAAATACCGAATCGGTAAATTACCGAATTTGCCACTCCTTTTCTTGATCTTCCCTTCCTCGAGCCTCTCAAGGTGAGACCTGAACTGCATCTTTTAGTTGTTGTGGGCACTATCTTCCTGACAAACCAATCATGTCTAACTCTAAAAAAACAAACCCCACCATCAGATGCCAACACACCTACCATCAAATCCCACAAAACCACCATCAGGCACTCATTGCATGATACCACATGGCAATATCACACTTTTAACAACTAGGGTTATTGTTTATTAAGGCAAGTAGAAAAGATAATTCGTTAAATATTATCAATGCCAAAATAGATAGAATTTACAAAATTGTCCTTAATTGATATTTCTAGATAGTCCTTCAAATCAATCTAGTACTACTTTATCATTGCAGTTGCAAAACCAATTGGATTAAGTCTGTCTCAAGCTTTTATGAAATGCTTAGTTGGATGCCAGTGATTAAACTGCTTCTCAAACAAATAAATTTCCAGGACATTTTGAATCCAAAATTGTTGCTCAAGACCTAAAGCATCTTTAAAATGACAGGGTATTAATACCCTTGCAATTAAGACCAGTAACATCATAGCCTAAAGTAAATAGCTAGGCTTTGCAAAGCAAGGTGATCCTACATATCAAAGAAATCCTATTTACCATATAGGTCCAATAGGATTGAATTTTAGGGCAGCTTACAAACATATTAACGGTGTAGCCTGCTCACTCTTGGCATCATGGACACATAGCTGTGGGCACAGATTGCCACTTGCAGATTTTAGCAGCTATGACATAGAAGTCAAAGATATTTTAGTAGGGTTGTAAGGTAGTAGCAGCAATGAACGCTCTAGGTGAAGCAGTATTCAGAAGTGATATTGGTGCCCAGACACTTTGACCACTTGTCTGCACAGAGTTCTAGACCATCTGCTATTAGGGTCACTAGTTCTTGATAAACTATTAAAATGGAAGGCTTACTGTAATGTGAGGCTCATCTGCACCCGTCTGTGCCTAGAAAGCGCAGAGCATGTGGGACCCTGGCTCTATGAACCCAGAATCCCCACTTACACTTAGTTACACTGAAGCCAAAGTCTATGCCCTTCAGCCCCTTGGTAAGCAGTTTGATTCTTGTGCGAAATCTGACATTGCCTTTTCTAGTAAGGAATTCAGACACTGTGGTTTCGACATTCCAATAGGCCAGATATTGCTATCATCATTCCCTATAACTATGGCATGTTTGTGTCAATAAAAAGGTCAGTGGTATAGAGATAATATACATATAACTTCTTAATTATATCAATGTACCTCAAGGCAGGAGGTTTAGTCTTTGCTAATAAAGTTAGTAATACCACATGTTTCTCAGGAGCCCTCAATTACTGTCTGTCTGGGCCAATAACTACATCTATCAATAGCATTTGCACTTTCTTAGCACCTTTGGAAATTAAAAAAGCAAACTTTACTTTATCAGGCAACCTCCATTTTTACCAAGACTGTCAGGATGACAAAGAGCCTCTAAATCTCTTAGAGTCACGAAAAAGATTAGGGGGCTTATTACAATGGCGTAGCGATCGCCACCACCGGGCTGGCGGTGGGGATCGTTACGCCATCGTAATGAGAAATATCCCCTGCCATATTATGATGGCGGTGGGTATCGTGGCAGACGCAAAGTCCGACTGCCACTTTTCTGCCGATCAGCAATCGTTACAATTTTCGGCCGGGCGGAGCTGGGCCACTAATATGGTGGAGGTGCCTAGCATGCACTGCCCGCCATATTAGGATGTGGGTGATTGATGGGCCTTTCCATGGCGGTGTTGCTGCCATGGAAAGGCTGTTGGGGATTGGCTTTGGGGGCCCATTACTGGCCCCCTGGAGGGGTGTGGGGGGATGCATTGGAGGTGTGTGCTGTTCCCTGCACCACGTGGCAGGCACCACATGGCGCCTGCCACGTGGTGCAGGGAAATGCTGTGCATGTCCATTTACCATTGCGGACGGTGCTGCAGTCAGGAGCACCCTCCGCAATGGTAAAAGGCCAGGATGTACCTGACTGATGTCAGCCCACCTTCATAATGAGCCCCTAGGTCTCTTTCAATTAGTGGAACAAATGGCTAGCCATGTACTGACCCCATCTTTAGCAACCATAGTGGAATGTTTGTAGGGAACCTATTGCCACTAATCTGGACAGACTATATAACCATCCTACTTAATTTCAGGTTACACATAACCAGGGCCCAAAGAGCTTTTTCTGGCCCCACCATATGACTTCTAAAATCTATCTAAAATTAACCAGAATGATTTTCAGTCATCAATGAGTACTGAAACTCCAACAATTGGCCCCAATATCAAAAAAGCCACTGAGGACTTTAACTTTTGGGTGACTTATTTACTCAGCTTTCTTGCCTGGAAGCGTGCAGGGATGGTCAAGAGACAGAATTCAACAGCCACTAAGTGCCTAAAAACCCTTCAACCAGCCAAGAAAAATTACAGGAAATTTGAAAGAGAGTGGAGAGTTGTCAGTGACACTGAAACCAAAACTGCTACAGCAGTATACTATTCTTCTTAAAAAAAACTACTAGAGAACAGTTTGAGATAGTCAGGGTTTAAGACAGCCTACAACTGAAGTCCTTAACTCAGTCACACGAAATGTGTGTGGACTTAGCTACTTATATCAAAGAGAAAATTGAGAAAATTAGCTATAATTTTGCCAACCTTGAATAACCTAATTGAGCCCACATCTTACAAAATTGTACTACTCTGGAAATGTTCTATCTACTGGAAATCTGATTCGTAAAAGATCTTATCCTGAAAAACAAATCTCGTTCCCCCCTGAGACCCTATTCCTCCACGTGAGCTTCAAAAGGCAAAAGAGGAAATTGTTCCCACTATTACTAATTTCTGTAACTTCTCCCTATCCTCTACAGATAATACATCTGTATTAAATAAACCAGCCTCAGACACTGACCTACCTGCTTATTACAGGCCAATTATCTCTCCTTCACTTGCCAATGCTTGAGAAAACAATTAATCTCAAGTTGACAAAATTATCCTAAAACTAACCAGTTTCTGGGTGAATCCCAATCAGTTTTTAGACCTGGCTATAGCACCAAAATTACAGTGGTTGACAACATAAATTATAATGTTATGACTTTGATCAAGGGTAGCTCTGCTCCTAGATCACTCAGTGGCTTTTAATACAGTATGTCACTCAAAGTCTCTCTGAAGCGGGCAGCCGCAAACTCCCTCTTAAATTGTTTGAGTCTTTTATAGCAAAACGTAGTCAGTATAGGCATTTCTCTATCAACTGCATTGTTCCACAGGGCTCAGTATGAAGCCCTATGCTGTTTAACATATATATGGCCCTACTAGCAAACATTAACTATGGACACAGAACCTCTAATCTGACCTATTAGTCTTTTAAGAGAGAGTTAATCAAAACCTTTCACAGAGATGCAACACCAATAAAAGAGATTTAAATAGACATATTATTCTTTAGTTTTTCATTTATTTTCATTTTCAAAATTTGAGATAGAAAAAACATTTGTTTAGCATTTTTGATATTTTTTAACATAAGACAAATAAATAGTTCAGTACTAGAGAATCATTATTTGCAGTCACAGACTTATTTTGAACCCCACATAAGAACTAAACAATGCTGTCTATCTCTCTATCACTCATACTTATCATTCACTCAAATTGCATACATACTCATGCTAGTGACAAAATACAGTAAAATACAACAGAAAACAACAATGCATCTGAGGACCCCATTTGATCTTTTATAATTGGATATCCATATCTTTTTCTCTTGATGAGTTCAATTTATATGTTGCTTTTTCATTTAGTTCTTCTTCCTTATATATCTCTTTGTGCAAGGGTCCCAGATTTATAGGGCCTACGTACGTTTCGGTGAACTATATAATTTGCATCACCTTCATCAGGGCCAGACAAATACATAAACATACGTGTAATAAAATGAGGGGGTTCTTCACATCTGAAATAAGAAATATGATATACTGCGTATTAGTTTAACAGTATAACGTTGCATCCTGTTTGCCGAAGCCAAAAAGTGTGCTTCAATTTAATACGTGCTATTGTGATGCTACAGGCCCACCTAGTGATGCCTGTAACAGGAAGATATTACTGCCGTGACCAGAGAGGTTAAAGACCCAAAGGTTCCTAGTTTGTAGCAGAATAGGGAAGATAGAGTTGTTGAGATAGAGAGACGTGTAGTTAATATGGGTATTTGAAAACAGATAAGGACAGCTGAAGAGTTAATTCCCACAGTGTCTCTAGGTTCGAAATACTCTCTTGTGTCTAAACCACCACCTAGTAGGGTTAAGTAACAATGTACCTACTTGTAAAATGAAAGAAACGATTTACAAGATGCAGTTCGCAGAAATGCTATCACATGTGTATATAACACTAGGAAACATTGTAAGATCCTTTGGCTACTGAATCTCCTCATACACAGTTGATACTCAGATAATTGTATTGATCACTGAGGATATGGAGTCCATGAGGAAAGCCCTGCTAGACCCTGTACGCAGAGTAGCAGTGTGGATGAAAGAGAAATTCCTAAAATTGAAGGGGAAGAAAACTGAGATAATGCGTTGCAGCATTAACTCCTCTTTCAGGTCACCGTTCTGGTGGCTTGTTAACTAGGAGCTTCCTCAACCTCATGTACCACAGCAAGGAACCTAGGTATCATTTTTGATATTTAATGAACCTTGGTTGTCTTACTAAATATCGACCCCTAGAATATTGACCTACAGAAGCATATAGGGAAGTATGGATTTATTATTCCTAACTCCATATCTGCATATCTTGAAGATCTATGTACCATGTACCTACATTTATGTGGAACTGGAGATAGAAAATCTCGACTTATCTACCTGTAGATATTTTGGACTCGATATCTTGTCAATAATATTCTATACCATCGATTTTTTGATTTCGTATTCAAGGTGCACTCCACTAACCTTTAAATCCCAAATTTGCAATGTATGTTTGTAATGACCGGATTTCCTGACCAAGTTATCAGCTCACCCAAACGCCACAAACCCAGTTATCACGTAACTTCATCCCTTCCCAGACTCTATTTACAACAGTACTTGGGGTACTTACCTGGGAATGGGGAACCCACAATATATACGAGCTTACGCAGCTAATATACCACTAAATCCTATAGGAACTACGGAATTCCATCCTATATCCTATGATCTTACCTTATTACCCCACAACAATATGGCTCGGGCTAATCTACTCTCTCTAGAGTTGTGGTATATAAATAAATAATACCGGATCTATTTTTGAATGAATGAATGAATAACAGATAGCTCAATAAAATAAGAGTCAAGATTCGAGGTAGTAGGAGTTTCTGCAGGTTTATTACAGCATAAGGACAGGATCAGGACAACCTGCATAGGATGACCCAGCAGCTGCTGGGGCTTGGTCTGGGATGAGCGCGCTAACTTTTAATAACAATACATCAACTTATATACATAGCGCAAACACATAGTATTACATTGCAGTAGGCGTAGCAGTGGGTGGAGCAGAAGGCGTGACGCGTAGCAGTCGCGAGAGATAACAATAAAAAGAGGTGTAACTGGGAGTATACTTAGACATGTGATGCAAACGTAACAGAATATGTCATGAAATGGGCGGAAACATAGGAGGGGGCTACCTAAGGAGCCGGGACCTCTAACCTAATGGTGCGCGAAAACTGGCAATGACGTATTACTAGGAGAAGCTGGGGGCTACGAACTCTGTGCTAGGAGCAGAGACTAGAGTCTGGAGGGTCGGAGCGACATGTACCTAAACCCTATCTGGTATCTGATGTTTAGGGAACATGTTGATATAAACTAGAAGTCATGAAGGGAAAAGCTAACTTGACTCTAAGACTGGACCATGCATTATTCTACATGTAGTGCGTGATGAGGAATACTAAATGACCATTTAAATACAGTATTTCTCTAACGTGGAGACGAGAAGGCTAGACAATGACGGAAACTATTGATGCAGTTCAGTAGCTTAGGAATGCAGAGAAGAAGGACTGAACTGATAGCTGGAATCATAACATACTTTTGGCAGACTCAGAGGCAGAGCCAAGCTACACCGGGCACTGCGAGGCAGGAAGTAAGTGAAGGGTCGAGGATACAGGTGGGGGCTGTATCGCTCCTCAGCGAGGCTTTCAGGAGACAGGAGCTGAATCTGATGTCCGGGCCCTGTTGAGGCCTGGAAACGGGGACTTTATAATGGAATAACGTGCACACTGAGAAACGTGGCAACGTAACTTTACATAGGCCTGATATTCGTAGTATTCACGAGGACTGGGAGCTGACATACCAGAGGTGGACACAACTGTAATTGCGTCATTAATCAGACATGGGGAATAACATATGCATATTGGTCATGCACACATAACATATGATGGATGAGGCGTAGGGACACAGAACATGGCAAAATTTACTTTTCCACATTCCCTCCTTGTCACTACGTTTCCATCAGGAAACATCAATATTCATGATACCGTCTATCATTTCATACAGTACCATTTGCTCGTCTCGAATTATCTTGGAACGGGATTTAGAACGGGGCTTGGGACTAGGAATACAAGAGGTAGCACAAATGCCGCAAATCGCAGGGCCACATTGTATACAGAGGCAGCAGCTAAATATGATCGCTACTGCAATACCTAGAAAGGACAGGACTTTCCATCCCCATGCGGAAATTATATTCCAGAACCAACCGGACCATGTCCAGGTGCCTGGGTTTTGGTGTAACAGATGGGCGATTTTATGAAGTCTGGTTATAGCTGAATAAACAGACGGCGCGTTATTTGGAATGAAAATGCAGCAACTAGATCCGATGACTCTACAGGCCCCGCCCCTATCGGCCAGTATGACGTCAAGGACGAGACGATTTTGCAAAACGACAAATCTCATAGCAGATTGTTCTTCGGTTAGGTTGCCTAGAGCAGAGGCAGTCTCATTTACTACAGCTTCAAGGGTTCTTGTTAACCTACGGATCAGTTTACTATTCTGGACGGGTCCTACAAAGAAGAAGAAACCTTTATTGAAATCTGTATACTGTTCTAGAGTAGTTTCAGTATAATCGACAATTGGGGACTCCCTTCTATGTCTAATATGTACTAGATGTGTGTTTCTGTGATAATCAGATGGGGCTAGGAAAACAGGTGGTAGTAAGAAAGCAATGTAACAGGTTCCCTCCCAATCGAGGGGCAGACGGACATATGCAGTTTGACCACAAATAAAATAAGAATGACGTGAAGCTTTGAAAACAGATTTCCCACTGTCACTATACTGGATAACAGTAGTACATTCACTATGTCCTACATGTACAGAACCATAACTACGGACACATAATTCGCCTTTGACAGGTAGTACTGAAATAGCAGGTAAGTCTGGAGTAGTATCAGACTGAACATTCAGGACCATGAAATTCGACGAATAATTACCTAAATTATAAACTTCATTTTCTAGATCTAAACCTGTTCTGTGGGGGAAACCTTGCTTGTCTGGAAAACATGTACTGTTAAGAAAAGACATATCTGTTGAGGATGACGTTAACGTGGACCATGCTCCACACGAACCATTATGTGAGAATGGATAAGGAAACAGTGGCAGAACTCCCTTCGAGGTCTGGAAAGGGGGGAGTCGGCCACACACCCAACAATTAGTGGCATTGCTGGTCTGGTGTGAATAATGTAACATACGGATAAATGTGTTGTTGCGCATAGCGAGGCGGTAAGAATATTCGTGAGGAGGCAGATCACTAAACGTGTGCTCTACTGTAGCATTAGCAGACATATTTACATGAGGAACTGGAAAATACAGATAGAACGCATAGCTGGTGCAGGAAATCATTATGCTGATGAATAATACGAAACTCAGAAAAACGATACATCTGATTGAATTTTGACTGACTCTCTCACTATGGGGGTCTATTTTATACATGTCAGAAACAGTCTAACCGTTTCACCTAGGGGAGGACTTATACAATCAAACTGACTGACTTATTTTACTAGACCTGAGCTTTAACTTATACTCCTGTTGCGGAGTTTTCTCTAACAAGGGAGGGGTTGTAATAATGTCTTGTGCGGGACAGTCCTTAAGAGCAATATTCTGGCAGTCCTTCAAATCCTGGGAAATGTTTTTAGAAACGGATTTCAGTCCTTTAAAAAGTTTAACATGAGACAGGTGGATCCATCCTTTTCTGCCTTCCAACTTGACGGCAGTACGGGTGGTCAAGAGGACCTGACGTGGCTCCTTCCAACGTGGTTCCAGCGGACTTGATCTGTCAAAATTGCGGACCATCACAAGGGAACCTGGAACGATTTCATGCGGTGCCACCTCGGTGTTGTCTGGAAAGGCGGCAGCAACCTGTGAACGACATGAGTTGAGGGCAGACATCAAGGAAGCTAGGTAATCTGTCAACATATTACATGAAACATCGGTAATACTTCGGGGTCTAGGAGTACCCCACATGTTAGGGGGGCGGCCGAATACGACCTCATACGGGGACAGACCTGATCTGGAATGTGCGACCATGCGCATATAAAACAAAGCGACTGGCAGAGCTACTAGCCAGTCCACACCTTTTTCTTGACAGACTTTTGCAATGCGGATTTTCAGAGTCTGATTATGTCTCTCTACGAGACCGGCTGCTTCAGGATGGCGTACACAATGGAACTTCCACTGGTACCCTAACAACAGGGAAACGTGCTTCATTAACTCTGAGGAGAATGGCTGACCGTTATCAGAATATACGACTCTAGGGAGTCCGTATCTAGGGAAAAATTCACGAACCAACTGTTTGGCAGTGGTCGCGGCTGTGTAATCTGGGACTGGATATGCTTCTGTCCACCTGGACAAAGCGCATACTACTACAAGGACATACTTGAAACCTCGACATCGCTCCATTTGAATATAATCCATCTGGAGGACCTCAAAAGGGTGGTCAGGGGGCTGGAAACCACCTTGTTCCACCGGGACACTTTTACCTGGGTTAAACTGACAACATATCATACAGGTACGGACTTTCTGCTTGGCTGCAGCTCGTAAATGCTTATTGAACCAAATATTCTGGATACTGTCTAACATAGCTTTTTCTCCTAAATGTGCTGGACTATGTGCGGTATTGATAATGACTTGAACCATAGAGTCGGGGAGAAACCATGTGGCTCTACCCTTCGTTAACCATCCTTGATCTGTCTGGACCCCTCCTTGTTCAGACCATTTCTTGATTTCATCGGGAGTAGCGTGTAACTGTATATCTATGACGTCTTGCGTAGGGTCCTTAACTGTCATGCATGTAATCGGATCTGGAGTATGTGTCTGATTAACTGGAATGTCTGGAGTCTGTGCTGTAAGCTTGGCTGTGCGATCTGCTAGATCATTACCTTGGGAAATAATGTCAGTAATTTTCGTATGTGCTTTGCATTTCATGATAGCAATGGATGTCGGTAAATGTATGGCATCTAACAGGGCTTGAATAAGGAGACCATGCTGAATCTTGGTTCCATGAGAAGTCATGAAACCTCTCTCCTGCCAGAGCACTCCGAAGTCGTGTACAACTCCAAATGCGTAACGTGAATCTGTGTAAACATTAACTTTCAGGTTCTTGGCATGTATACAGGCTTGTGTCAGAGCGACTAGCTCTGCTGCTTGAGCGGACAGGGTATCAATACGGTGGGTTTCAATAACTTCGGTATCAGTAGTCACTGCATACGCGGCGACTAGTTCTCCTGTACTAGTTCTCATACATGAACCATCCACATAGAGTGTCAGATCGGGATCTGGTAACGGAATGTCTGTCAGGTCTTGTCTTGGCTTTGTCGTAATGTTAATTACTTCCACACAGTCATGTGGGTCAGAATTTGAACTAACTGATGGTAACAGTGTAGCAGGATTCAGAACGTTGCAGCGTCTAATTCCTATGTGTGGCTGGAACAGTGTCAATTCATAACCTGTTAAACGTGCAATTGTCAAGTGCTGAGTTTGTGTTCGGTTCAAAAGAACTTCCACGGAGTGTGGAACTTGTACTGTCAGGGAGTGTCCTAAAACTATGGAATCACTTTGTCTGATAGCTAGTGCTGTGGCTGCAACTGACTTGAGGCACGCAGGCAACGCCTGGGCGACTGGATCTAATGTGCTCGAAAAATAAGCACAGGGCTTGTATTGTCCTGCTTGATCTTGTGTGAGAACAGATAATGCTGTACCTTCGCGTTCAGTAACGAAAAGTGTAAAAGGCTTACTGTAGTTCGGTGTAGCTAGAACTGGAGCTTGACATAGGGCTTTCTTTAACTCGTTGAAACTAAGTGTATGGTCAGATGTCCAAGGGAGGACAGTCGATACGGCTGCCTCCTGTGTCGTTAACTGTATCAGTGGCTTGGCTAGAAATGCATACTGGGGAATCCATTGTCTACAATAAGAAGTAAGGCCGATAAAGGCACGTACCTCCTTCTGGGTTCTGGGCTGGGGAAGACTCGCTATTAACTGGATACGGTCTGGTGTCAACTGCCTACCCCTCTTGGACAGCAAGTGTCCTAAGTATACCACTTGCTGAACACAGAATTGAAGCTTCGAAGGTGACACCTTGTGCCCCATCTCGGCTAGAAAATACAAAACTGTAAGTGATGCTCGCTCGCAGTCACGTTCAGAACGGGCTGTGATCAGTAGATCATCGACATACTGGAGCAGGGCAGTGTCAGTTGGCATGTGAATGTTGTCTAGTTGTCTCTTAAGTGCTTGACTGTAAATACTAGGACTTTCTGTGAAACCTTGAGGAGCGCGTGTAAACATATAGCTCCTTCCATTTAAACAAAATCCGAAAAGAAACTGGCTGTCTGGATGAATTGGAACACTGAAAAATGCATTCTTGAGGTCAATGACAGTGAAAAACGTGGCTTCGGAATCAATAGCTGTTAACAGGGAAGAGATATCTGGGACAACTGGGTACTGAGGAATAATACATTTATTAAGCTCTCGTAAATCAATCACTAATCGATATACTGGGGGTGCATTTGGATCAGTACGTTTCATGACTGGAATGATCGGAGAATTGCATACATTGGAGTCAGTTTCTACAACTACTCCTTGAGCCATGAGCTCGTCAATAATTTTGGATAAGGCTGCTACAGCCTCAGGTGGCAATCTGTACTGTCTGATTCGGGGTAACACTACGCCTGGCTTGAGAGTCACACGATGGGGTGTGATTTGCATATAACCTACATCAGTTGGACCTTGCGCCCATAAGTGCTGTGGAACATTAGACAATCTCGAATCAAAATCTCGTAATACATAGTGACCCTTAAAGTCACGTAGGAACAATCGTATTCCCTCTGGGGAACAGCATATAACTGCACCTAATTCTTTCAATGTCTTAATGCCTAATAGATTTTCTGGACATGACTTAGTAAGTAACAGATCAGTAGTACGGGACAATGGACCTACTTCTAGAGTGACTGGCTTTGATATCTCATTAACTATTGGCTTTCCTGAAAATCCAAGGGAAACATTTCTTGAGCCTGAGAGCGGAGCCCCTGGAACTTCGGCGTGACTAATTGTGGTCCTACTTGCCCCTGTATCGATCAAAAACTTTCTGTCTTTCCCTAATACTTGACTGTGAACATAGGGACCTTCTTGATCTACAGGTATCTCGATGAGAGGCAAGCCTACCTCCCTCTCTAGGCTGTTTCATGAATATGGCTGGTACTCTGGATACTCTGTCTGTGCATACTGGTACATCTGCGATGTAACGTGCTGTGTTGCAGCAATAGGCTGCGGAGCTGTAACTGTCTGTGGTGCATTCTGTGGCTGAGGAATCGGTGAAACTTGTTCTTGTCTAAGCGGACGTGGTCTTTCTTTAGTCTTACCAGTAGCTATGTTATGTTTCAGAACTGCACACTCGTTTATAAAATGACCTGGCTGTTTACAATAATTGCAGTTCCCTTTAACGGGAGCTGCAGGATGACTGGCTTGATTCGGACCCCTCTTCTGACTGTCTTGAGGAACAGATTGTGCAACTAGCACTTTCATTTTCGTGTCTTTCATACGTTTTCTCTCGTGTTCTTGCTCTTCCCTGATTCTATTCTGGTGATACTGGAGCATCTGGAGCATCTGGGACGGGGTATTTGCTTGCCAGGTGCTTTCGACTTTCAAAACTCGGTTTTTAATTTGTGGGCTTGAATTCTCGACTAATTTAGTAACAAAAAGATGAGGGTATGACTCACTACTTGTCTTGAGACCACTATTAATACTGAAACATTTTTCAAATCTAGAATAAAAATCACTAATATCTTCATCTTGTTTCTGTTTACAGGCTGAGATTGCATCCCAGTCTTCCTTCCTAGTTGTCAATAATCTGGGTAAAACTTGAATCAGTAATTCTGGTAATTCTTTACATTTATCTCCAAGACCGGTACCTGGTACTCGTGCCTTGTCTTCAGCTTCTAGAGCTGCCCAATCGATCTTTTTCTCTCCCACCTCCCATTCCTTTTCCTTTAACTTTTCATACACCCCTGCGGGTAACAGGACCTTTAACATTTTAATGATGTCTGGGTAAGTGTATTCTCCCATACGGAGCATGTCTTTTAATTCTCTATGGAACCCTGCTGGATCTTTGTCATGACAGGGAATTAATTTCTTCATTTCAAGAAGTTCCATCTTTGAAATCGGGGTGTATACAAACACTCGTTGCATTACGCCACCCGCCCCTTGGACTGGGTGGACTTCTCGTAACGGATTCTGTCTGTCTATGTAAAATGATTTACTTTCTGGGGGTGAGACATGAACAAAATGCGGATTCAGGAACGTTCTATATTTGTGGCGCTGTTCTAGAATGACACTAATTAAATCGGTACCTAGACCTCTCCATTTGTACTGGAGTAACTCGTTCAGGACATCATGTAACGGACCTGGATCAGAGTGTTGACCCTCATACAGAGTAATGAGGTGCTGAATCATATACATACCCACCAGTCGCTGCTCGGCTGGGGACAATTTCAGGAACATTTGTGCCACTATTTCGTCTGGAAAAGTGGTAGAATCAGTAATCCATCGGACTGCTGATCGGACTAGTTCTTGTTCATGCATAGTACTTAACTCACTATAACCGATTCGTGATTTCAGGATGTGATCGGTAGCTTGAAATACTTGTTCTAGAGAACCTTGTTCTGGTGCTGGATGATGAAAAATAGACTTGGGTTCTAGGCGTAAATGACGATCTGGAAATCTAGATTTTCCTACATACGCTATTCTGGCGGAATTCTCGTCTTCCTCTTCAGGATCAGAGATACTTTCTTTCTCGCTTACTTGTGCTGCTTTACGCTGTTCGTGTAACCTTATTATTTCTTTACGAATTTTCTTGTACATACTCTCCATGGCACCGACGGTCTTGTGCTTACCCTCGGCTATATTATCACTCCACCTTGTCAGAATTCTCATTTCGGCGGGATCTTTAGACGGGTAATCTTGTTCTCTTATTAGACAATTGATCAGGAACTTTAATATCATGAGCTGAATCTCGGCTTTCCTTTGAGACATAATCTCGCCAATACTTTCTGGATCATCTCCTGTACGGATGAAACGATATATTCTGTCTAGATCTTCTTTCATATTCGGCAAGGTGACTAGATACTCGGTCACTCTCCTTACACGTAAGGAATATAAAACCATATTATATTCGCCTGGAACTGGATCATAGACACATTCGTTAAGGGTTTGCCTGATTTCTGTAACAGACTGATGTTTAGGCGTGCGCTGTAACGCTTGAGCATGTAATTCGAGTAATGTTGAACGCTTGTGTGGCGGCGGGGTTTGAGGAAGACCTCCTCCTGCGGCCCCTAGACTAGAATCGTCGACTGACATTCTTCGTCCTGGCAGGGTCGGTAATTGTAACGTGGGCTGGACTTGTATGGCGGACTGGGCCGGGGGAGCTGTTAAGGGCACCCCGGTGTCTGGAGGAGCATGAATTACCTGGTTTACAGGGACTGGCGGAGCGCGAACAGGATTTGCATATTCGGGGACTGCGTCGTCCAAATAGGACGAAATAAAAATATCAGCTGCGGTCTTTTTGTGACGTAGCTTGGTCGGAATTAATGGTGGCGGGAAATTACTGGATGCCTCTGGGGTCGCTTTTGGCAAACCTTCGGCAAGGAGAGGATACATACCCTTAACAAGGGCATGCCTCTGTCTGTCTGACTGTTCGGCTTTGACTTGCTCACCTATCTCGATTAATTCTCTTTCTTGGGCTCGTTCCTGGGATTCTCTACTTAACTCTGACTTTCTGACTTCCTTTTCGGTTCTTCTATGAGCTTCTTTGCGCCATAACTCGATGGCATCTTTCTGTGACTGTCTGGCTTTCTTTTTCCATAATGCTTCTTCTACTCGCATGATACATTCGGCATCCCATGTACCCGATACGGGCCATCTATACTTTTCTTCTAACTGTTTGGTATACTCTACCCATAAATCTAGATACAATATGGCGCTTATGCCATGTTTCTGATACATAAAATGACCTGGACTGTCCCTAGGCGGGACAGGAACTGCTTCTTCTAACAGACCCTTTCTAGTTTTTATCTGACGTAACTTGGAAAAGAGCGGCATGACTGAACTGTAATCTGGACACAATACAATACACAATGAAAACACGAAATCACATCGCACTCATACCACAACAGTAAAATACATGAAGAACATTATAAATAACAGTTCGAACAGAATATTACCTGGAATACTGAGAACAGAAATAGAACAGATTTTCTCGAGAACGGAACAGACTAGAGTTACTGGATGCACTGCTGTAACAGTACGGAACATACCGGTCCCATAAAGGGACGCATCAAGACCCGTATCCACCTAGGTGAACACTTCGTTTGTGAGTCTGGGCACCACCAACCCACGGACCAGGAGTCAATTTAGATTGGTCCTGTCTAGATACTACCCCAGCAATGGTACTCACCGGGCAGCACGGAACGGAAGGCCTCGGACTGGACTGGACGACGGACGACGAACTTCGGACTTTAGTTACGGGTGGGCCTCCGGATACCTCGGACCTTGGACTCTCGGCTTGGGCTCTGGTCGGGACTCGCCGCGTTCCTCCACCGTCTCGTTTGGATGCTGGACCGCCTCCTCCGTCTCCTCCGTGGGCCTGAGGGATACTTGGAGCAGAAATATCTGCCAGTGCACGGTATGGTTCCGTCACGACTGCAGAGGGTCAGGGGGTCGGCGTGGCTTCACCGACGCGTGGGGAAAGGGCAAGTCCTTGTTCGGGCGCCATTATGTGGTATATAAATAAATAATACCGGATCTATTTTTGAATGAATGAATGAATAACAGATAGCTCAATAAAATAAGAGTCAAGATTCGAGGTAGTAGGAGTTTCTGCAGGTTTATTACAGCATAAGGACAGGATCAGGACAACCTGCATAGGATGACCCAGCAGCTGCTGGGGCTTGGTCTGGGATGAGCGCGCTAACTTTTAATAACAATACATCAACTTATATACATAGCGCAAACACATAGTATTACATTGCAGTAGGCGTAGCAGTGGGTGGAGCAGAAGGCGTGACGCGTAGCAGTCGCGAGAGATAACAATAAAAAGAGGTGTAACTGGGAGTATACTTAGACATGTGATGCAAACGTAACAGAATATGTCATGAAATGGGCGGAAACATAGGAGGGGGCTACCTAAGGAGCCGGGACCTCTAACCTAATGGTGCGCGAAAACTGGCAATGACGTATTACTAGGAGAAGCTGGGGGCTACGAACTCTGTGCTAGGAGCAGAGACTAGAGTCTGGAGGGTCGGAGCGACATGTACCTAAACCCTATCTGGTATCTGATGTTTAGGGAACATGTTGATATAAACTAGAAGTCATGAAGGGAAAAGCTAACTTGACTCTAAGACTGGACCATGCATTATTCTACATGTAGTGCGTGATGAGGAATACTAAATGACCATTTAAATACAGTATTTCTCTAACGTGGAGACGAGAAGGCTAGACAATGACGGAAACTATTGATGCAGTTCAGTAGCTTAGGAATGCAGAGAAGAAGGACTGAACTGATAGCTGGAATCATAACATACTTTTGGCAGACTCAGAGGCAGAGCCAAGCTACACCGGGCACTGCGAGGCAGGAAGTAAGTGAAGGGTCGAGGATACAGGTGGGGGCTGTATCGCTCCTCAGCGAGGCTTTCAGGAGACAGGAGCTGAATCTGATGTCCGGGCCCTGTTGAGGCCTGGAAACGGGGACTTTATAATGGAATAACGTGCACACTGAGAAACGTGGCAACGTAACTTTACATAGGCCTGATATTCGTAGTATTCACGAGGACTGGGAGCTGACATACCAGAGGTGGACACAACTGTAATTGCGTCATTAATCAGACATGGGGAATAACATATGCATATTGGTCATGCACACATAACATATGATGGATGAGGCGTAGGGACACAGAACATGGCAAAATTTACTTTTCCACAGAGTCGGAGAGCAGCTATTTATAGTGTTCCCACTTGTAATCCCACGGCGATCCGACCCGGACTACTCTACCCCCTCTCTCTTCGGGGAGCAGCTCCAGTATATCCCCACTGTCCTATTAATACCTCCTGCTCTCTATTGGTAATTTCCTATGTACCTAATATCTACTGGAAATATCTTCTATCTCATATGAATTATTACAAGAACTGCCAAATTGTTACATTCAAGAATTATTCTCTGATATGAAACTTACATTACTCTCCGTCATCAGTTACCTGTAGGAAGGGAATAGCCCATCCTTCCATACGACAGTATCTGGCTAAAAAGAAAGGTTAGCTCCATCATGGAAACAATACTCAGATGCAAAAGGGGTCTCTTTATTACACAATGATAAAATGACAAGAAGCTAAACAACTAATGCTCTTTATGGCGCAATGATAGAATAACAACTAACCAGACATTTATATAAAGAACTGAAAGGTAAAGATGGTTAAACATGAATGCTCTTTATGACACAATGATAGAATGAGGAACTAAAAGGAAAGTGATTAATTGTGGCATAGCTGAAAGAAAAGTGATTGATTATGAACAGATATAATGAAAGTATTTTAGAACACCTCACCCTCAGAAAGGGGCCAGCTCCTCCTGGTTTCTCCAACAGACAAATCCTTCTTAACCAAACTATAGCTGGTTCCTCCTCAGCACACTGCACGTTCCCTTCTGCACATGTAATTCAAACTGCTCTAAAATCCATCTGCTCTTTCTCTCCCAAGGATCGTCTCTGTCTCTCAGGTCTGCACCGTCCAATCTGCATGGAATTCTCCTCTCCCATGGACTGTCTTCACTTACAAGCTTCACTCTAATAGTATAGTTTCCACTATTCTGAGAACCATCCGTCAACTAACTTCTTCACTCTGATTATGCCGATTCTGGCTACAAACTAACTCCAACTGCTCTAACAGACCAATTAATGGTAGAGCTTTGGTCTCTCCAAAATATCATCTGCGTGTCCAAGAATCGTCTGTGTCGTTTCTCTCCCAAAGATCGTCTGCCTGTCCAAAAATCATGTGTCATTTCTCTCCCAAAGATCGTCTGCCTGTCTGCTCTCTTGCCCTCTGCTAATATAGAATGCTCTTTCCTCATGGAAATTTCCAGCAGCAGGCTGCCTCCCACCGAATTCCTGTGTCAGCTCTCAGGCTCTCTGCGCACTCGCAGTGGCCACTTGCGTGTTGCGTCTAGGCCCAAGAGACAAACACGTTCCTTCGATAAGAACCAGTCTTCACAGGCTCCTCTCTAGCACATAACAGGCTGAACTCTAAACATTACCTTTACCCTACAAGCATCTCAGGCAGCTGAGGCAAGAACAAAGATGGCTTCTCTCTAGTTTAGGCCTCCAGGCCCGAAAAGAAGCAAAGAAGGCACAGAATCATGCCAAAGCCAATAGGTACACCCTACAAATAGGCACACATAAGGCTGAAATAAAGGATTCATGAATATATACTGAGATGGCGGTGGACAACAGTCACCATCAGTCCAAATAGGACAAATTATCTGGGCACCACAATGTTCCCTCTGCTTTTCATTACTAAAATCTTTGAGAAAGATTAGGCTTCTGTTACATGAATCAGCCGACAAGATCCTGATCCAGGCGCTGATAACTTTGTGTCTGGATTATGACAAACCACTGTAACTAACCATTCCTCAGTTCTCATCCATCCAGTGCAGATGGTGCCAAATATGGCATCTAGATTTCTTCTTAACGGCCCCAGCCACTCTTCTGCCTCCAAACTCCTAAAAACATTTTACTGGCTGCCTATAAAGTAGTGCTTAATTTTTAAAGTACTGTGTCTGACTAACAACAGTCAAAACAATCTAGGACTGAACTATATTCAGAATTACTTTTCTACCAACCAATTCAAGTGCCTGCTTTTCTTCTGGAACCTGTGAGAATCACTAGAGCCAGATAGGTGGGATAACTTTTTCCTATCTATCTGAAAAATTATTGTGGCAATTGGAGCTATGGACAATGATGTAATCCACATAGCTTGATAAGTAGGAGTGATGGAGATAGAGTATAGTATCCACCAGCCTTTGGAAGGAGGCAAGTGCTCCATATAACCTGAAGCACAATACTTTGAAAAGGTACAAACCCAGGGAATGGAAAAAGCAGTTTAATCCTATCACTATTCCTGAAGGAACTTACCAGTCCCTTTTTCAAAAGGTCAAGCATAGTGATGCAATTGGCCTGATCCAGTCAGTCTGTCAGGTCAATTTGAAGCATAGGATATGAATCAAATTTAAATACTTTGTTCATCTGTCTAAAATCAATACAAAATCAAATGGAGTCTTCATTCTTTCAAACATTAACAAATGGAGAGGTCCAGTCACTCTTAGGGGGTTCTAAGATATCTTGTGCTAGTATATTTTAAATTTCCTGAGCGACTAATTTTTGTGGGGCTTCCATTATTCAGTATGGCTTAATAGTAGTTTTCCCCATCAGGTGTATATTTCTGGTGTTCAACCAACAGGGCTCTACAAGGCAACCTAGAAAAGAAATCCATCTTGAAGTTGGCACCCATATTCACAGGAATACTTTTATGGGACACATGTCATCATCTTGGCAAGTTTCAGCCAGGTCATCCTCTGTCAAGTCCTCCAAAACCTTAGGATTGGCACAATGTTCGGAAAGGCGCAACCTCTAGCACCAGTAACTCTGACCTTCCTTACGACAACAAGGTCTTGAGTGGATGGACAAGGGGAAGGGCATGGGCTGTGAACAATTGGGAAGTAGACTTGTATGAACTGAAGGGGGATGTCAAGAGGCAGTATTATTCAATCTGCCATGATGGGTGGATTCTCACCTCCACTACTGGACTATACTGCCAGGATGGAGAATGTATTTGTTCTTTAAGCAAATGTAGGACTTTTGGGGTATGTATACAAGATGTGAGAATGACAAGGAAAATATAGCATTGAAGAACCAATCATCTAATCATACAAACATCAACAGGATATTAACACTCATATGAGAACAGAAACAGTGACATAGCAGATAATGTGTCCTCAGTGGGCCAGAATGCACCAAGAAAGGAAGTACTTTAGGCATGTTCAAATATGTACACTCACAAGTTATCTTCTGACAAATAGGCCCCAAAGCACTTGGGGGAAAGGGGTAAATTCACACTAACAATGAAGTAACAGTATTAAATAAAAGAAACATCTACAGGGAGCAGGCCTTTGCAATGTATACTGTTTTTGAATTACCCAAGCTCTTCTTTGTTCCCAGACAAACCCAAATGGGAGGTAGTAAAGGATATGCACATCATGGTTTCAATACTTGTGTGCCACTTGCGCCCCTACACACCTTGATCTATGCTAGTATTCCTGCTCCCAAGGTGCACTTCCCTGTCTGGCTCTTTGAGAAGAACATACAGCTAGAAAAGCAAGTATAAATCCCATTTGACCTCTCTGGTATACCGCTGCACTAAATTATTGAGCTTAAGATCTATGCTGTGCTCCCTTTTGTAGCAGGCCATGCCCAAGGTGACTGCTGCCCTCAGGATGTTGGGGCTTTTAGGACTCTTGGTCTAGGTTTTATACTGTACCATCAGCCCTAAAATGACTTGTAGTCCCATTCTCCAGGCCACAAACACTATTACCCTGAGTTCATGTTCTCAGAAGCCTGGAGAATTTTGAGTTTATAACTTGTACAATGGGTCAAAGCTGTGTGTGGGATAAGTGAGGCCGTACTGGGATGCAGTTGTTCTGCAGTTTCATCTTTGCTATTGCCTACCAGGCAGATGCTATGCAATTCTTCTAATTTTGAAAGCAAAGTCATATGAATTATCTAGATATGAGGTTTATGATCTGGTTTGGAAATCTGATGTCTTAGTAGCCTTACTGCATAAAGAACTTAATAAGGCACATGCCAAAGGGCCAGTAATTTATGTTTTATGGGAAGTAGGAAGACAAGCACCTTACCACCTGGAACTTACAGCGTTGTGTCCCTTAGAAATGATTCTACCCTACCATATTTTAGAAATGTTTTCAATACCTGGCTACATACACAATCATTTCTACTCTCTGTATACTTGTGGATACTATCTTAGTCTGATTTGCCTTTTGTGATCTCTTCTTGTCTGTCCCTGGTTGATTCAGGTTCTCTGCATCAGGACACTTTTTAGGTAAATACACACCCACAAAATTCAGTAGTCTTACAACTGTTGGGCTTTTTGTAGGTGGTCAGAGGATGCTTCATGGATGTTATTCAAATGCTCTTTAAGGATAAGCACTTACTCTACAAGGCTTGTAGGGTCTTATTTATCTGCTCCTTCCCACTCTTCTTTATCCACATCTATGACATTACTAAGTCGGTTGTTGACCAGATAATAATTAGGTTAAATGTAGTGAAGCCCAGGGAAGATTAAGGTGTGATTCTTAAGGCTAACAGGATTAGTGACTGAGGGTCATATTATCAAGCAAGGGCGATACATATTCGCCGCTTTTATCGGCAGGAAACTGCCGCTAAAGCGGCGATAACGGGCTTGATAATATGCCCTTGTGAATTCCCATAGAAGCCCAGGTTCTGGTGTTAACCTGGGCTTCTATGGGTATTCACAAGGGCATATTATCAAGCCCGTTATCGCCGCTTTAGCGGCAGTTTCCTGCCGATAAAAGCGGCGATAATGTATCACCCTTGCTTGATAATTTTGCCCTGAATCTTATCTTAATTTTTGGTGATCTGGGTTGTTAGCTTTTGAAATATGTTTTTTATGGTCCTGTAATGTTTGACTAACGCATTGGTTTGAGGGTGGTAGACTGTTGTTTTAATGTGTTTGATGGTAAGCAGTTTGCAAAGTTGTTAAATCGAGAAGACAAGAAGTTGGTGCTTGATCCGTGATGATTTCATTGAATATCCCCACCCTTACGAAGTCCGACAGGAGAATGTCAGTAGCATAGATGTTTATCATACCGCGGAGGCCTCAGGGTACATTGACGCACAGTTCACTGTTAGCAAAATATGTCAATGGCTCCATTGTGAGGGCTCTCAAAAATCAACAATATTCATTCCTATCCTTTGTAATGGTTCCTTGATAATAGATAAAGGACACATTGGTGCTTTGGCTGGCACGTTCCGAATGTCTTGAATTCGCGTGGTGAGTTGCTTACTGATCCTGGTATAGAGGGTGTAGGGGCAGTCCAGCTGCTTTTTGCAAGGGCTTGGGTGTCGGTTTTCCGGATGCTGATGGGGAGTCATTTGAATATTTTCCTCAGCATCTTCAGGGTATGGCAGCAGGAAGCAGTGATGCTGTTGACTTAGGCGGTCATGTTGAGTTGGGTGCCAATGATTTTGATGAGGTTTTTGACATGGGAGGCAAGGGTAGGTGTCGGTCCAAGTTCTGCCAGTCATCAGGTGGAGTCTCCTGGCAGGGAATTGAACCCGAAGATCTCTACATCTGTTTTGACATTGTTTAGTTTAAGACAGATGGATTTCATGAAGCTGGCAAAATTGGTTCAAGTGTTGGAAGTCTTGTCCAAGATCAATAGAATCAGCTGAGTGTTGTCGGTGTAGGATAATGCTTCTGAGAGGGGTCATGTACGCATTGAAGATGGTTGGGTTGAATGAAGATCCTTACGGTACTGCACAGATGAGTTTGTCGGAGTCCTAGCAGTAGGTGGGCATAATCATTGGAGGTCAGGTCCTTGGATTCCAATCTCATGTAGGTACTAGATTAGTATGGAGTGGGTTAATGTGTTAAATGCCACTGAGAGGTACAGGAAGACAAGGGCTGGGGTGTCTTATCCCCTCCATCCAGGATTACCGTGTTGTTGTTAGGTCCCAACCCGTATTCTGTGTTGGTGAGGAGTTGATGAGAATTGAGAAGGTTGGTTAGGTGCTTGTTGATGAGTTTCTCCAGGACTCTGACTGGGTTTGGAAGCAGGAAGATTGGTCTCTAATTGGAGAGCATTGTTGGGTCAGCAGAAGGGTTCTAGAGCAATGGGAGTACAGTTGTGTGTTTCAAGGGCCCATTCAGTTAGTATGGTAACCTAGGACAAGATGGGGAGTTGAGTTGTGAGGACTGTATGGTCTGGTTGGGGGTCAAAGCTGTCATAAATGCTGGTTATCTTGCTGTCGGGTAATTTGGAGAGCTTGGTGCAGAGGTTCTGTGGGGAGTTGATGCTATTGGAGGTGTCCTCAGGGGAGGTAAAATCTTTCACAAAGGTGAAAAACTCTTTGCTGCTATTGGAGCGGACGTCAATGCATTATGTGAGCGCAGAGCATTTGGAAGAAGAACACCTCGTAGCAGGATGGCCTCCACAACCTCGTGGGATCGTCTCGGCCCCACGACTTGAGCTTTGCCCAGCATTGTGCCTAAGAGCCCATACCTTCCTCCTGTGTTGAGGTGATGCTGTGCTGAAGCTGAAGTGGTGCTTTGTTGGTGATGAATTGCTGCTGAGGTGGGGTGGCGCTGCTGCTGAGGTCGGGCTCTACTTGTGCTGAGGTGGGGCCGGCAGCAAGCACTATGTAAAGTATGTAAATAACAAACATTGTAGTTGAAAGCTTATATATATATGGCAACAAGTGTAGAACCTGACAATATTTCCTTATTTTTGACGCTCCCCTTCAGTGAAGTGAACAAGACCCTTACGGGTAAATGTACTGTAACTGTTTATAAATAAAACACAGCAGTATTATATTCATAGTATACACTGAATTAAATACAGTATCCATTGCAGACACAAATCTGCTATTGAGATTGTGTCAGTGGATCTAAAAGTGTTTCTCGCTACTCTTATAGAGAACGGGAGGGGTTGGCGATGCTTAAGAAACAAGTTGCAAACATCTTGGTAGCTCCACATTTCTAGCATCATACTCGAAAGAAGACGGGAAAACTAAAATGACATGCATGTAAAAAAAATATGCTGCTACTCTATGAAGTACCCCCTCATGTTCTCCTCAGAAAATAAGCCTCCTAAAGTGTCACCAGCAATGCCCTAACATGAAAAGTAGCCCTCCCGTCTAAGACTGTTCTTCTGCTGTGTGCGCGCTGGGTGGATTTCTGTTGATTCCTGTGCTGGATCCATGATGTGGGACTGTAATGGAGGAGGATGGGACAAGTAGCGTAATGCAGGAGGAGGGCATTAGGGTTGGTCCAACAGCAACAAAGCGGGTGGGAGAAGAGGGGCAAGCAATGAGAACAAAGCCAGCAAGGACGATGGGGAAAAGAACAAAAAGAAACTAGGAACTGACCAAAGGTGGCCTACAATCACACTGAGCACCTACGGTCTAAGATGAGAGCACAAACAGAGACAAATGGTAAACAGCCGTGGTAAGGGGCAAGGTGGGAAGATAAATACAGAAAGGGGCAGCTGGATGGAGAGTAGATGTAAGAGACGTCATGTAAGCAAGTGCGGAATGGGATTATTAGAAACAGTGGTAAGGGAAGCAGGATAAGCAGAAAAGGTCAAATAGCACTTTGTGGAGACTGTAAAGGTCAGAGGCGGGATGGGGGATGTTTGAACGAGGGTATGGAAATAAAAGAGGTTAAATGCACAAAGGAAAGGGCAATGGGCGACAGAGGGAGAATGCAAGTTGCAAGGAACAGAAACTTTGGGTGTTTGTTTGGGCATTCTGTTTCGGGATGTCACCTCCCTGCTACTCTTTCACCTTCAGAGTTTTGCTGACTGCCGCCATCCGACCCTGCATCTGGATTGTATTACAGGACCGGAGGCTTCAGATTATGCTTCTCTTTCTTTACTGTAAAATTCACAGCAGCCAATAAACATACAGTTTCATGAAAATAAACTACAAAGACCATGATGCTCGGCCCAAGCCAAGCCTCAGTAGCCCTCATAAGAGCCCTGGTAACAGTCCCAGCTTCCTCTTTCTTTGCTGCTCACAGCAAGAGATAAGGGCTATGCTCTTTATTTATCAGACTGATTTCACGATTATATAAGTGTATTTGGCTTTGCAGTTACCTTATACCAGTGTTTCTATCTGTTTTAATGTTGTGCGGTGTTCCGCGCTGTTTATTGCCATAAATTGAGGTTTTTCTGCTTCTTTCGCGGGTGCTCCCGCGCGTTATCTTTGTTTCAGTGAAGTGCCAGTACCGGCAGTGTGCGGAGCGCTCCGACGCTCAGAATTGGAGCTCCGCTCCTTGCATTGACATCATCGCGCCTCGGCGCGCTCAGTACCGGGCCGCGCTGTGGTTCATCGCTCCCTCCTCCGGCGGCATAACGACCAGACTAGGGACTGCGCAAGGCTCCCCTAATCGCCGGGCGCATCCAGAGCCTCAAACCACCCGGCCAGCACGTGTAGCGTGACGCTCGCCCGTTGGGCTACATCCTAGTAGGATTTGGGTGCGCGTTGGGCTACACACGCTGTTTGCAGTTTTTTTCCCCATTTCACACCGCGTTTGCTTGTTTTGGCTGGTGGAGTGTTACACCTGACAGGTTGCAAGAACAGTTTGCCTAAAAGGAGTGAGCACACGCTCCATATATATTGTAAATTGGCTCTTACGCCCCCTGGGCTGCAAGAATAAGACTACAGCACTGCTGAGGGGGTCTGGTACTGAGTTCATTCATTGACTGTGTGCAGTGGGGCTGCCCCCCCTTACTCCCCTGGTGCCTTCCTCTGGTGGAGCTTATACTTACCCCACTGTGTGTGTAATTATTGATGAGTGGGTGTATTTTGATGAGGAGGCAGGGGAAGAAACTTATGAGGAGCAGCCTGCAGCTGCTGTGGAGGACAAGATTGTGGAGGCCCTGGATGCTTCGGTCCAGGCCTCAGTCAATAAGGCAGTAAAGAGCACAGTACCTGCAACTGTGCAACAAGCATTGGCGGCTGCGCTTAAACCGATCACCAAGCAGCAGGAGAATTGTGCGAAATGCCACGGGTTTACGAAGGATAAGACAGTAAAAAAGACTCCACCAGCTACTAAAGAAGGCAACAATGAACAATGGCCACACACTGACGAGTTAGGTTCCCTTCCGGCAGCATCAGGGCAAGATCATGTGTACACTGGCAGTGGCAAGGCTAAGAGTAAGCAGCACTATGTGGACACAGACACCACTACCACCACAGGTACTGATACTACGGATACGGATGAGGAACTGCCCCCGAAGAAGGAAAGGAATCCGCCGCTTCGGCTTCTACTCCTCCTCCTAATACCCCCTTTACCTTTAACCCCAGCGAGATCGTTCACCCTAGATCTTCGTATTGGGTTCCGGCCACTGCAGTGGCAGAATACCTTCAAGAAAATATTAGGAAGGGGTTTGATAAGGAGGTTCGTAACTGCCTTAGATCTGAATGTCCTCGTCCCGACCTTGCCCATAAAGTGGCAGAGACTCCGGAGATAGATGTTAGCCTACTGACATTTTTAAAAAAAATTGCAAAAGATCCTAAGAAAGGGATCGACCGCGCCTGGTGCGGTTGCCAGGATAAGATGCTGGACGTGGTAGGTCCATTGGCGAAGATCCTCGAGATGGCGTTGCAAGCCAAAGAATCCAACGTGCCGGTTGACCCAGATATCTTGGCGGGTTGGACCCAGCGTGCCATTTGTTTGCTAGGCAACTCTAATTGTGCACTGTCCACGGAACGACGTAAGTCCCTACTAATGAGGATGGACTCTAATCTGACAGAGCTGGCGGTGGCGGAACCGGGGCCCTTGGCCGAGGGCAACCTATTTAGTGAGCGTTTTGTGAAGGATGTCTCCAAGTACGTGGGTACCTTCACTTCGCTCGATAAGGCTCAGGCCGGGATCAAACGTGTGTTTCACCAACAAATTTTTAACAGGGCAGGACGAGGTCGCCAACCAAGGTCCTCCCAGAGGTGATTTCGGACGGGGTCGAGGTGACTGGGATTCGACCAGAGGCGGTACATTCTATCCCACACGACCCCGGTTCTCCAAAGGCAGATTCCAAGGAGGAGGCAACCGGGCAGGTTTCCACGCCCAGAATTCAGCAGGTGAGCGCACTCGATTGTTTTCCTATTCCATTGGGGGGTTGCACAAGACACTTCCTTCACAATTGGGGTCTCCTGACCCAGGACTCGTGGGTCTTGCAAACTGTTCAAGGGTTTCAGCTAGAGTTTTACGAGACACCCAGACATATGACCAATCCGAGGACTCTCCATTTTTCCCAACAAGAGAGAGTTTTTATAAACAACGAGATAGAAGAATTGCTTCGCAAATACGCGATAGCTGTGTGCGATTACAGTCCACACGGGTTTTGCAGCAATATCTTTCTAGGTCAGAAAAAGGGAGGAGGTCACAGACTAGTGTTAAATTTGAGAGAATTCAATTACTTCCTGGTCTACAAACATTTCAAGATGGGAGGAATCCATCTGTTGGCAGATCTGCTGCGGCAAGGTGATTGGATGGTCCGCTTGGATCTCAAATACGACTACCTATCTATTCCCATTTACCCCCCTCATCGCCGATTCCTCCAATTTCAGTGGAACGGACGATGGTTCGAATTCTCGGCCCTTCCTTTCGGGCTTTCCTCGGCTCCCTGGTGCTTTACCAAGGTGATGAAGCCGGTGGTCGCACATCTTCGAGAGCAGGGAATATGCTTGATAATCTACCTGGACGACATCCTGATCATGGCTCAGAGCCCGGATCTGGTGTATCAACATCTGCAAATGACCATTTCATTGCTTCAGAATCTGGGGTTTGTGATCAACCAGGCCAAGTCGGCCCTGATCCCGTCACAATCGACGGATTTTCTAGACTTTGTGATCAATTCACAAGCGGCACAGTTGAGTCTTCCGAAATCCAAATTGAAAGACATAAAGAAGGAGATTGTAGCTCTTCTCAACAAACAGATGATCTCTCTCAGGACGGTCGCCAGAATAGTGGGTTTATTGGCGTCATCCGTTCAAGCGATTTTTCAAGGGCCCCTTCACTACAGGGCGCTACAGAGATTGGAAATCCAACACCTTCAGAGAGGTCTGGCTTATTCAGACCTGGTTCCCCTGTCACAAGAGGTGAGAGACGAGATGCTATGCTGGTTGAACCACGTGGAAGCGTGGAACGGCAGAGCCATTTTCGGTTCGCTGCCCGAGGTGGTTATAGAATCCGACGCCAGTCGTTGGGGCTGGGGAACGCGCTGTGGCGCAGTTTCAACAGCAGGAAGGTGGTCTCCTCAAGACTTGGAGTTACACATAAATTGTATAGAACTCCTCGCAGGATCCTTCGCGATCAAGACCCTCTCCCCGCAGCAGACCTCGTGTTGCATTCTTCTTCGAATGGACAACGTCTCTGCGGTACCATACATAAACAAGCTGGGGGGGACGAGATCGTCCATGCTGGTGCAAATAGCCAAGGATTTTTTGGCATTATTGCCTCAGCCGTCAGATCACGGTTATAGCAGAGTACATCCTGGGACAGTCCAATGTGATAGCGGGCTGGAACTCGAGACATCTTCGGGATTACAGCGATTGGCATCTGCACCCCAGAATGTTTCAATGGCTACAGGACCTTTGGGGTCCTTGTCAGATCGACCTGTTCGCATCCAGGCTGAACAGCCATCTGCCCAAGTTTTTCAGCTGGAGGCCGGATCCAGCGGCGGCAGCGACGGATGCTTTTCTGCAGGACTGGTCGGGGCGGTGAACTATGCGTTCTCTCCCTTTCTTCTCATTCCACGGGTATCTTCACACATTCTCAAACAGAAGGTGGAGATGGTCCTGGTGATGCCTTTGTGGAGGTCGCAACCTTGGTTCCCGATGCTGTTGGGGATGTGCTGCGACCTCCCCAGGATGTTGCCCTGGTCGGAGTCCCTCCTTCTGGGACCTCTACGGGAACAACATCCACTGATCCTGTCTCAACGCCTCGCGCTGATGGCATGGAGGCTTTCAGGCAACAGTGGAATTTGCCTGGAGTTTCAGGAACGGTTAATGACTTCATCAAACAGGCTTGGGCCCCTTCCACGAGAGAAAGTTATTCTTCAGCCTGGAAGGGATGGTTATGTTGGTGCGTGGAACGGGACCTGGATCCCGTGGGGGCAAGCCTTTCACATGTTGTGAATTTTTGTGTCGGAAAAGGCGGCTAGCGGCTTGGCCTATCGATCAGTGAATAATTTCCGATCGGCTATTTCCAGGGGGCACACCCACATTGACGGGAAACCGGTGGGAGTGCACCCTTTGGTATGCAAACTCCTCAAAGGCATACGTGTCCCAAATCCTCCCAAGCCCACGTATTCGGGACTGTGGGATGTTTCTTTAGTAATCAAGCTTCTTGATAGTTGGCCCTCTAATGACTTGCTTTCAAGGAAGCAGTTGTCTGCGAAATTAGCTATGCTATTATGCTTATCAGCTTGCAGGAGATCATCGGATGTACGTGCATTAGATATTACAGGTAGAGTATTTACTCCGAAGGGAGTTTCTTTTGCTATTACAGGTCGCACAAAAACACTTTCTAGACAGATTGATTACAATGCCTTTCATAGTAATGCCAAACTTCGTGTTGTCCTAAGCTTGAAAGCTTACGAGGAGTGTACTCGTTCTTTGAGACCGACTGGGGTTACCCAGCTTTTGATTGCTGTACAAAAACCCTTTAAACCTGTGTCATCAGCCACTATTGCGAGGTGGCTTAAGTATATCATGAAAGAATCTGGGGTTGATGTTCAACGGTTTGGGGCGCACTCGGTTCGTGGAGCCATGGCTTCAAAGTCATTTTTGTTGGGAGCAAATGTGCAAGATATTATGCATTGTGCAGATTGGTCGTCTGAATCGACCTTCAAACAGTTTTATTATAAGCCGGTGGGAGGTATTGCATCTGTTGTGTTTGATACAGCGTTAAACTAGCATAATCTGAAGCCTCCGGTCCTGTAATAGAATAAAAAATTAGCTAGCATTCGCGCCAAGAATTTTCAATTCTATTAAGGACATGGAGGCGAGGATTATCCCACCCGGCTATGTCCAATGTATGATCATGCCTACCCGCCCGTTATTATATGATTACGACTGGTTTTATGCAGGAATTACGGGTTGTTTATATTTGGTTTTCTAGGCAATGACAAGAAAAAGGAATGAAGAATCATCCGTTGAAGACTGAAGTTGGAACGAGGTTCCCTGTTATTCCATGTTGGAGAATTTTATAGACTTTTTTGGATTGGACTTATTCTGCAAGTTCGTGCAAAGAAAGAGGAAGCTGGGACTGTTACCAGGGCTCTTATGAGGGCTAAGGAGGCCTGGCTTGGGCCGAGCATCATGGTCTTTGTAGTTTATTTTCATGAAACTGTATGTTTATTGGCTGCAGTGAATTTTACAGTAAAGAAAGAGAAGTATAATCCTCGCCTCCGTGTCCTTAATAGAACTGAAAATTCTTGGCGCGAATGCTAGCTAATTTTTGATTCTTCTGGCTCGAGAATTAAAGTCCACATTTGTATAGCGCACAATCACCCGTAAGGGTCTCTAGGCGCTGGGGGCCGTCGGGAAGATTAAGCGAGCTATTGCCCAGAGTCACATGGTGCTGGGCTAACCTGCCGCCGGAGCCGGGGATCGAACCGTGGTCCCCAGATTCCAGCGTCAGTCACCCTGGCCGCGGCGCCACACCTCTCCCTGGAATCTTTCACGAGATGCAGCTGTTGGCCGCTCAATGATCCACTTAAGAGAAATTCCGACAGAACCTCTTGGTAAATAACTCCACTCCACGCTGTTACTTGAAGCGTAAAAGGCCATTTTATTAGGACAAGGTTGCCACATTTCAATTTCAACAACAAACCATAAATGCAACTATATAACTTTTATCATAACTATAACTCATTCTCCCCATCCATCCTCAAACCGTCTCACCTGTTTTGCTCCGCCCCTTTCACTCTGCAACCTCCTCCAGACCCTCGTTCTCACCTTCACTTGCCTTCCAAAACATTCTCTCTTGAATATCTTCTGTTGCTCATTGCATCCTGCGCCCCATCATCAGTCATCTGTGTACCTTCCCCCGAGGGGTGGCACTACCTGTATGTGACTCACCAGGGAACTCCCATAGGACGGTTACCTTCCCCATTCAAACAGATCCCGTGCACCTTTCGCATCCCTCATTAATCCCTGCGACACCATATGTAGTCATTCTATAATTTGCTAATCACATCCCCCAGTGCCATCATATAATATGCGTTCCCCATACGCGAATGGTGCACCCCATCATCCCTGAACAAGACTGGCTTCTCCAACCTAGCCCCACATTGGCAATCACCTTTATATCTCTTGCTTGGCAGAGAATCCTCATAGCCCTATTCGATTTCCTGCATACTTTTTTAATGGCTGCATGTCTGACAGCCCACCTCTACACTCTATGAGGCACCAACTCAGTCCATAGTTAGCACGTTTCGGAAAATTTACTCTTTATTGCCTCCAAGTCCCTCTGCATGTGTTGCAGCAGTGTCAATCCTGACAATCGCATTAGGTTGTTTTCTCCTAGGTGTAAAACGAGCATATCTGGGCAGCCCCTCTGTGGTAACATCTTTGTCAACCATGGCAGTAGAGCCCCCCCAATGCATTCCCCCATTTCCCCACCAAAAAACATCAAGGTGACTTCTCCTCAAACTCAGAGTACGTCCATACATCTGCTGCATCTGCTGGTCTGCATACTTGGCTGTCCAGTCTACGAAAGAGTGTCCCACAATCCAGGTAACCCTCTTGGTTCTTGGTCCTCTCATGCATCCTATAGTATAAAGAAATTGCGATTAGCCCCACAGAAGCCAAACCTCTTCCTTACCCACCAGCCCACTCATCCCCCATTGCTCTACCACTAGTTCTGTTCCCTTTTTTCCTCACATATTTCTCACAGCATCTGGAGAGCCATCGTACGATCTGCTGAATTTTGCCCTAGGACCCTCCCAAATTCGCCGCCGCTGTAGCTACGCAGATGCAAAATGAATGCATCCAATAATCAGCATTTTCCCTACCCACCATGCATAGTGCTCTGCGCAATATCGCCAGTAACTGGAAAGCGGTCAATCGCTCCCCTGATGCATGGCAAACTCCTCCCCCCGTGGGGACTGACCCTGTCTTGACACATACTCTTACCATTCGCGCACCGGGCATGTCTCACTGCATCCACTCTCCCTCAACCTCACCCATCTACCCCTGCCCACCTGGTCTGTCTTGGAGTGGCTCAACCAAATTTCCAATCGTCCAAACGCACTTCCCCATATGACAGCCTCACCTGACGTGGTGTCCCCAACAATTCCAAAACACGGAATGCCCAAAAAAACCTCCAAATCATATATAACCTAAATGCTAACACCTGAACTATGTCGTTACTAGGGGTGGACGGAATTTGCGTAGTCACGCTACGCAAAGCTTCACGAAACAGTAAAAAATCTCCACGAGCATGCAAAAGTTCTGCGAACACGCAGAATTGCGTGTTCCACCCGTTCTCGATGCTTTTTTCCTGTTCGTGAATGCTGTTTGCATGCTCGGGGAAGAAATATCTCGTGAACACGCACTTTGAAAGCGCAAACAAGCAAAAATGTCCACGAAGCCGCAGAATGTTTGGCAATTCTGCGTTCTCCGCAGATCGCAAAATTACCCAAATTGTGCAAATTCCGCAAGCGGAACGGAATTTAGCGCCCAGGCGTAGACGTTACAACACTCCGGCAAAACCCCAAATAACTCCTGCAGCAACTCAAACGTGATGGCCTCTCTCAAAGCTCCCCCCCCCTCTTTCCGGCCCCCATCTTTCAGTATTCATGGGGTGATCAAAACCGAGATATAACTTGCTGTAAAAGGATATCCCGATACAAAAGGGGATGATGGACGGAGTGTTAGAACAAATCAGACACTCACCCCCAGTCAACTGATCTGGGTTTAATCCATCCCCATTCTTTAGTTCACTCAGCCACCCCAGTTCAGACATGGCCATATGCAAATCAGTCTGACCCTGTGCCTCCTGGGAACAGTCCAGCCCGAACTGCCAAGCCATGTCTTCCCTGGACCGGAAACAAGCATCCTGGGACCGGTTTCGGATTCATAATCCTCATCAGCCAGGCTATCTTGAATCCAGTGGCCAAGTGAACAAGGGACTCACGTCTGAGCATACCCTGCCACACTTAGGACGAACAAAGCGATACAAAAGGGGATGATGGACGGAGTGTTAGAACAAATCAGACACTCACCCCCAGTCAACTGATCTGGGTTTAATCCATCACCATTCTTTAGTTCACTCAGCCACCCCAGTTCAGACATGGCCATATGCAAATCAGTCTGACCCTGTGCCTCCTGGGAACAGTCCAGCCCAAACTGCCAAGCCATGTCTTCCCTGGACTGGAAACAAGCATCCTGGGACCGGTTTCGGATTCATAATCCTCATCAGCCAGGCTATCTTGAATCCAGTGGCCAAGTGAACAAGGGACTCACGTCTGAGCATACCCTGCCACACTTAGGGCGAACAAAGCGATACAAAAGGGGATGATGGAGGGAGTGTTAGAACAAATCAGACACTCACCCCCAGTCAACTGATCTGGGTTTAATCCATCACCATTCTTTAGTTCACTCAGCCACCCCAGTTCAGACATGGCCATATGCAAATCAGTCTGACCCTGTGCCTCCTGGGAACAGTCCAGCCCGAACTGCCAAGCCATGTCTTCCCTGGACCGGAAACAAGCATCCTGGGACCGGTTTCGTATTCATAATCCTCATCAGCCAGGCTATCTTAAATCCAGTGGCCAAGTGAACAAGGGACTCACGTCTGAGCATACCCTGCCACACCTAGGGCGAACAAAGCGATACAAAAGGGGATGATGGACGGAGTGTTAGAACAAATCAGACACTCACCCCCAGTCAACTGATCTGAGTTTAATCCTTCACCATTCTTTAGTTCACTCAGCCACCCCAGTTCAGACATGGCCATATGCAAATCAGTCTGACCCTGTGCCTCCTGGGAACAGTCCAGCCCGAACTGCCAAGCCATGTCTTCCCTGGACCGGAAACAAGCATCCTGGGACCGGTTTCGGATTCATAATCCTCATCAGCCAGGCTATCTTAAATCCAGTGGCCAAGTGAACAAGGGACTCACGTCTGAGCATACCCTGCCACACTTAGGGCGAACAAAGCGATACAAAAGGGGATGATGGACGGAGTGTTAGAACAAATCAGACACTCACCCCCAGTCAACTGCTCTGGGTTTAATCCATCACCATTCTTTAGTTCACTCAGCCACCCCAGTTCAGACATGGCCATATGCAAATCAGTCTGACCCTGTGCCTCCTGGGAACAGTCCAGCCCGAACTGCCAAGTCATGTCTTCCCTGGACCGGAAACAAGCATCCTGGGACCGGTTTCGGATTCATAATCCTCATCAGCCAGGCTATCTTGAATCCAGTGGCCAAGTGAACAAGGGACTCACGTCTGAGCATACCCTGCCACACTTAGGGTGAACAAAGCGATACAAAAGGGGATGATGGACGGAGTGTTAGAACAAATCAGACACTCACCCCCAGTCAACTGATCTGGGTTTAATCCATCACCATTCTTTAGTTCACTCAGCCACCCCAGTTCAGACATGGCCATATGCAAATCAGTCTGACCCTGTGCCTCCTGGGAACAGTCCAGCCCGAACTGCCAAGCCATGTCTTCCCTGGACCGGAAACAAGCATCCTGGGACCGGTTTCGGATTCATAATCCTCATCAGCCGGGCTATCTTGAATCCAGTGGCCAAGTGAACAAGGGACTCACGTCTGAGCATACCCTGCCACACTTAGGGCGAACAAAGCGATACAAAAGGGGATGATGGACGGAGTGTTAGAACAAATCAGACACTCACCCCCAGTCAACTGATCTGGGTTTAATCCATCACCATTCTTTAGTTCACTCAGCCACCCCAGTTAAAAGGATATCCCGGCGAACTTTCCTGCTATTGTCGTCTGTGACAAACCTTTATTTATAGAACGTAAAACAAAACTAAAAACTTCCTGCTCCGCCTGTTGGCGTGTTATGTTCAGCGTAACTAAATCTTGACGCATAAACTCCCCAAATTTGGACTATGCCAGCCTGTAAGTCCATCATGTGGATTCCGCCAAGGACCTTTCGACCAGGCCTACCATTCTCACTCCTCCCAGGCCAAGATATCATTTGGCAGCTCTGTCTTGAATTCCTCTGTTCCGGGTGCCAATCCTCAAAATTGCTGCCACAGCGAACGAGACAAAGCCATGGCCATGCCAAGGCGCCTCCAGAATGTTCTCCCCGCTCTCAAAACACCCTGCAAGCAAAATTCTGGAAACTCTTTCACCCATTACCCGTAACAAAAAGGCCTGAATGTCATCCACCTTGTCCTTAGGCAGTCACGCCTCCCAGTGCACTGAGTCCAGTTCTATGGCTCGAAAAGTCAACCTGCAGCTGGGCCCAGCCATTTTCTACGGTGCCAAAGGCACCCCAATCGGCTGTGTGATTCCCTCAAATTGATGCAATGTCCTCGCACAAGCTCTTGAGTCTCCTCTCCCTACGAACAAAAAGTGATCCAGGTAATGTGACACCCCTTTGTGACGACTGCTCTTGCACTACAGGAAAGTACTGAACATCTCAAAAAGTGCACAAGAAATTGTGCACCCCATTGGTAAGCCTTTGTACACATAGATGGCACCCTCAAACTGCATCCCGAGTAGCAGAAAATCTACAGGGTGTATGGGGAGTAAACGGAAAGCAGACTTGACATCACACTTTACCATTTGTGCTCCCCACCCACACGCCCTCACCAAGCAGATGGCATCATCCACTGAGGCATACAGCACCCTCGAGTCTTCTTCAGCAATGAAATCATTGACTGATCGCCATTCTGGCCATGATAGGTGATGAATAATCCTGAAGTCCCTGGTTCTTTTTTAGGCACCACCCCTAGAGGTGATATCATTACATTTCCAGGGGCCAATACTTGAGTGGGCCTGCCATCCTCCCTTCCTCAACTTTCTTTTCTAGATTTGCCCCTTCAGCAATTCTTTGGCTGATTTCAAATTGTCTGCCCATGTATGCCCCCATGGACCCTGGTATGCTACCTTAAACCCTCGATGAAACCCTACTGTAGCCGCAGTGCAGCCTGCCTCGGGGTAACTCGAGAGCCACGGGTCCATGGCCTCAATCTTAACTGGAGTAGGGGCCCTTCTGCCCAGTCTGTCCACTCCCCTACGTGCGCCTCCACTGTTCAGCTGGGGTGGCCAGGGTAAAACACTGCATGAGTGGGTGTCTCCCCCCGCATTTGGAGCATTTGTGCTTGAACTTACATGGGTGCCTGGAACAAAATCCCGTATTGAAGTTCAAGCATGCCCCGGTTGTGGCCCGTCTGTTTTGGTGACACACCTGTTCCACCTGCCCCGAAACTAGGCCCTCCCGCCCCTTGTTGAGCGGGACATGCCTGAAAGGACCAATACATCACAGGCAGGCCTCTGGCCATTTGTGTAAATGCCGAGGATTGTGTGGATGACATCCACTTCATCCATAGCCCCTGATCCACCTCCCCACATGGTTTATCAGAGTTGATGCTGACCCTGGCTCTAAATGACTCATCCTAGCTCTGCTAGGCAAACCCCCCAAAAAGCATCCATATACTTCAGCAAGGCAATCTCTCTGTCTAAGTATTTCGCATAGTAAATGCCAGCGTATATTAGGAATGCTGAGGTCCAGTTTTCCAAGTTAATGGTACCTTCTGCCTCCTCATCAATTCCCACTCTTCTTCCTTTGATCCCTTCTTAGTCTGTATCTCTCTGTGTAATAGTTTATAGACGTTGACATATTCATGTTTCCAAATCATATTTTTCGTTTTGTCAAGAGATGCGAACCCAGCGGCATTGCTAGCCCCATGTGTGGCAGTTTTTTATCGTGCTTGTTGTCTGTTTTGTTCTTCTTCCCTGCACCTGTTTTCAGCGCTAAGTACCTCACCGTCCCATCACCAACACCCACCGACCAGCAGAATTTACCCTTCCCATCCTCGTCACTGCCATCCCATGCAGTCCACCTGTCCCCATTACCTGAGAGTCCTCCCTGGACTTCCTTGTCTTTGCCCCAGCTGCTGAGCTTTCTCTGTCCCACTGGCTTCAACTTGTCCTTGGCCGCACTTGCCTCCTGTAAAACACCAACTCTCTTGGTTTCCTTCTCAGGTACTCCCAGAACCCCCCATGGTCCCTTCTTCATCATCTCGCACTTCTTCTTCTTCCCACTCATCACTCTCATCCTGATAATCCAGCACTATTTCAGCCTCATTCAACATTGGCCCCCAAACGTCATTCTGCACCACTCTCTTCTGTCCTTTCTGGCGCAATTCTTCGCCACTGTGATCATTGCGTTATTCCTTCTTTGAAGGGTAGCCTGAAGTGGACCCCCTGCTGCTTCCTGCCAGCGTCCCGGGCTGCTGTGTGCCCCACTGGAAAGCACTTCCTATGCTGCACTCTGTTCTATCACGATACCCAGTCCCAGGGTGATATTCACTGTGTTATCACTTTTCTGTGACATTTGTGTTGTCTTGTGTATGTGTCTTTTGGTTTGTTTTGTTTTTTTCCCCCCTCCCCTATGCTCCGTCCTGAGCGTGGCTACGCCAGGGCGTTTTGTAAGCAGACCCGATGATGAAGCATGTCACACACATATGTGTGTGAGTGAGGGCAGTTCTCAAAACATATTAGTTTTGCCACTCTTGCGACTGTGTTGTGCTTCTTTTCTCCCTATCCCTCTATGTGGCAACATCATGCATCACCATGTTTAGCGGTTTGAGAGGGTGTGGCATAACATACAGAGCTGCCAACTTTGGGGCTGGCAAACCAGGTTCGAGTCTCAGCATCAGCTCTTCCCGTGCCTACAAAAACATGCATATCGTCACAAATAAAATGAAGCAATGGCAAATCCAAACAAAATACGGAAGGAAAACAAAATTACAGATGCCAATCAGTGCTACGGCAATGATTGAATTTCCTTGTTGAACGCTTACATGATCCGGTGTCTTGGGACTAATTGAAAGACAAGATAAAGGCACGCAAGTAGCTGCTCAAAACACGATAGAGCAAGCTGTTCAGAATTTAAAAACAAGCAGAGACCTCAGAGGGGTGGTAGTGGGAGCGGACAAGCAGTATTGAGGGAAGGGTGAGAGGTAGGGGTGGGGAGGATGGTACGGGTAGATTAAAGAATGGGCGAATGGTGCACAAAGTAAAAAAAGCAGAACACTTAACATGAGCAGAAGTAGGCAAACAAAAAAAAGAGTGCTCACAAGGGGGCATCTTCACAATAAAGTGGCAAAGTGTGTCTTTAAGCCAAGAAGGCTAATGACATGCTTCGTCACTTTAGAAACCCAGGGCTGCACCATATTTACTAGAATATGGTGCAGCTCTGCATGCCCCCCTGCGCTGGCACTAAATGTAGGTGCCTAGCACCATCATAGGTAGCCTTGCACCATAGTGCAAGGGTGCCTGTGTTCAGGGGAAGATAGTTTATGTGCTGGGAGGTCCCTCTTCCTGCACATAAACAATATTTAAATGCCATTTAGTAACTTCTATTTGTGCTGCTTAATTCAGCACACATAGAAGTTGCAAAACTGCATTTTTTTATAATTATTGTTTATGTGCAGGAAGAGGTAACTTCCTGCACATAAACAATCATTTTCATTTTGCTGTTTCTATGTGTGCTGCACAACGTAGCACACATGGAAACAGCAACACTGAGAAAAAATAAAGCATTTCTCCTTGTTTCACCTGTTTAAGACCAGGGTTTCCCTGATCTTAGTTTTGACACTGCCTCCTATTTACACTGCTCTTGTTAATAGGGGGCAATCTCAAAAATCAATATTGCCTGCCCCTTTCAAGCTAAGTGCAGCATTAAAGGGGGCCTTATTTACCAGGCAGTGTTAATCCACATTAAGTGGCTTAATGCTGCCTTGTAAATAAGGTGAGGCTCCTATCACCACCACAACATCACCAAAAGTGAAGTTGTGGTGGCGATAGGGACTTGTGGAGAAGCGTGGCTCAATGGTTAGAGCAGCAGACCCTGATGCAGAGATCTGGCCCGGAACCAGGGTTCAAATCCCGCCTCGGCGGCTCTTGGAGTCAGTCTCCCCGGACCTGATAATTCTCACCTAGGTGCCTACTCTAATCATGGGTCCCACTCTGTGACTCTGGGCAATAGCTTGCTTAGCCTCCACAACGGCCCCAGCAGAGCTTGGATGCCTGGCTTCACCTTAGGGGTGCCCAGGAGTGGATATTTCACATGGAAAAGCCAGGAAGGGTTCCACAGCGGTATGAGTGCAGCGCCGGGACGCCCCGTCGCGTGGGCAGCCGTGCGCTTTACAAATACAACACATTTACATTTACATTTGTGAATATGCCCCAAAGTATCTTAAGTAACCTGAAGAGTAAGAGCACATGTAACAAGGGCAGTCCTCATGGGAGGATGCATAAGTCCAAAAGAAGGTACTACTAAGTGTCTTCAACAAAACAAATGGCATTTACAGAAAAAAGATGGGCGGTGCTTAAAGTCGATATTGTAGATTGCATGTACTGCCTAGGTAAGACCTAAAAAGGAGCCAGAACAAATAGACCATTCCCTGCTTGCAAGTGGTGCACAAATGTGACCAATATCTTTTTGGCCTTATTACGAGTGCATTATATACAAATGCACTTGTTATAAGGTGGAAGAGATATCCGTTGTGTATGTGATGGAGTAAAGAAATGTAAAGGCCAGCATTTGTAAAGCGCACAGCTAGCTCCAACAGAGGTGTCCCGGCACAGTGGGCCATCGGGAAGATTAAGCAAGCTGTTGCCCAGAGCTACATGGTGGTGGGCTAACCTGCCGCCGGGGATCGAACCGTGAACCCTGTGGTCTGGAGTCAGGCACCCTGGCTGCTGTGCCACACCTCTTCCACCCTTCTGCGAAACTCTAAATGGAGGCCTCAAGTTATAGCCTCGGGAAATCCCATCCATTTCCCTCAGTAATCCCTCTCTGATGGACCAGACCACAGTCAAATTGTAACCAACTGGGGTAGGGGTGAGGTCAGAGAAGTCATGATGGTTCAGGAAGCTCTATACGATGACACTCCTCTGTCAGGTACCACTCATAATGCTTAACATACAGTGGGTCTCTGGGTAAAAGGTCACTTCCTTGCAATTGACGCTATCATGCACATCCATAGTGTTCCCACAGTGAAGAGGGGTTTTTCCCATCCAAAAATAAATACCTGGTCCAGCACACAGAAGAACAATTGTTACTTACCTGTAAACAGGTGGTTCTCCAGTATTGGTGTCTTTCATAGATTCACATGCTTGAATATTCCCCGTCGTCGAAGTGGGAGTCCTACGGTATATAAAAAATAGCAATAATGCTAATATAACATAAATGATAACATAATACCTAATAAAATAGAGATAATACATACTGTAAAAACCTCTACAATGGTACTTCCATAGGAATACATTATCAAGAGAAAAACTCATTTGTAACATATCAGTGTCATTATGTTAGTCCAAACTGCAGCCAATCAGGCTCAAGCACCCTCTAGAACCTTCTCCTCAGAAGCTCAAGCCCTCAGATTTTTGTAGCACTAGTAATAATAGCGCATGAGGAGAAGAGAGCCTCTGAGGGGAGGATGGGTGGGTCGCATGTGAATCTATGAAAGACACCAATACTGGAGAACCACCTGTTTACAGGTAAGTAACAATTGTTCTTCTCCAGTATTAGGGGTGTCTTTCATAGATTCACATGCTTGAATAGAATAGATAGCAGTAACTCCTTAGAACTGGGATTGCTAACAGATTCTCGAAATAGAAGGCAAAACATATAGCTTAAAAGCATATAGCAATCACAGAAAGAAAAGGAGGTGGGAACAGAGGCTCACCTTATTTAAAGAGATGGCGAAGCACTGCTTGCCCCACTGCGGTATCCGCTTTGTTGATGGAATCCAAACAGTAATGTCTGGTAAAGGTGTGCCTGCTTGACCATGTCGCCGCCCGGTAAATCTGGTGTAGAGGCACTCCAGCAAACAAGGCGGTGGAAGACGCCATCGCTCTCGTCGAATGTGCTTTTACTGAACACTGTAAAGGCTTGCCAGCTTGCTGGTGACAGAAGGATATGGCTGCTGAGAGCCATCTTGCAAGTGTTTGTTTTGTCACTGAGTGTCCCCTCCGCATCCTTCCATATGCTACAAACAGTTGATCGGATTTGCGGAAAGGGGTAGTTCTTGAAATGTAAAACTTTAGACAACGTTTGATGTCTAAAGAATGTAGTCGTTGTTCTGCCGGTGATCTTGGATCCGGGAAAAAAGTCTTCAAGAAGACAGGTTCGTTCAGATGGAAATCAGTAGGTACTTTTGGCAAAAACGAGGGATTGGTACGAAGAGACACTCCATCAGGCTTAAATTGTAAATACGGATGCTCGATCGTGAAAGCGTGAAGATCGCTTACACGACGAGAAGATGTTAAGGCCAAAAGCAATGCAACCTTCCAGGTAAGAAACTTGGTGTCTGCCCTGTGAATTGGCTCAAAAGGAGACTTCATAAGCTGTGACAACACCACGTTGAGATGCCATGCTGGAGGAGGGCGCCTAATAGGAGGAAACTTCCTGAAGAGACCTTTAAAGAATTGTCGGATTATTCTGGATGAGCAGAGAGACGTTGAACCATCGTGTCTAAAACGCGAAATAGCTGCCAGAAAGACTCTCAAGGTGGCATGAGAGAGACCAGACTGAGCGAGGCTCAGAAAGAAAGGCAAAAGCTGCTCCGGAGTGGAATTGATTGGATGGATATCTGATGCAGCGCACCAATGGCAAAAACGCTTCCACTTTAGCTTGTACGTTTTGATGGTTGATGGAGCTCTAGCAGAAGCAAGAATGTCCCTGCATTCCTGGGGCATATCTAAATTTGCGAATTCGAGGTATTCAGGTTCCATGCCCATAACTGAAGCGTGGTCGGGTCTGGATGGCAAATTTGACCTTCGTCCATCGTCAGGAGATCTGGACGTGGATGCAGATGAATGGGAGCGCATTGGGATAACAGAAGAAGTTCTGAGAACCAAGCCTGTCTGGGCCAACGAGGGGCAATCAGTATCAAGTGGCAGGATTGCCTGCGCATCTTCCACAACTTTCTCGGCACCAACGGGATTGGAGGAAATGCATAAGCGAACAGGCCGCTCCAATCCATGAGAAGGGCATTTCCGCTGGACTCTGGATGGGGATGCCAGCTCGCAAAGGCGGGGCACTTCCGATTCAGTGGGGTGGCAAAAAGGTCTATCATGGGATGACCCCAACGGCGGAACACCATGTCCAGAGTAGGCTGATGTAATTCCCACTCGTGAGTCGATGACGTGGACCTGCTCAGAGAATCCGCTAGGATGTTTGATACCCCCGGCAGATGGACCGCCGTTAAGGAAATTTGATGACGAAGAGCCCAATTCCAGATCCTTTGAGCTAGCCGAGACAGTGGCTGAGATCTTGTGCCGCCCTGTTTGTTCATGTAGTGCATGCTGGTGGTGTTGTCCGTTTGAACCAGCACGGACTCCCCCTGCACTACGGGCAAAAAGGATCTGAGCGCGAGGAAGATCGCCATCAACTCCAGCCTGTTGATATGCCAGGTTCGTTGTGTCGCCGTCCACTTGCCCTTGATTGAAAGGTCCAGGAGATGAGCGCCCCAACCCTCCATGGATGCATCTGTGGTCAGTGTTAGATCCGGAGACTGGGCGAGAAACGAAGTTCCTTCGTTTAGATTGGATGGTTGTTCTCACCAAAGCAGACTGTCCTTCATGCGGGACGTGACTCGCACTAGGTCGTTGAAAGACCCCGACACTTGACGCCATTGCCGGTCCAATTCCTCCTGAATAGGGCGAGTGCGCAACCTGCAGTTCGGGATCAGAGTGATACAGGACTGTTTTTCTTTGTTTGCCCTAAGTTGGCAGGGTATGCTCAGACGTGAGTCCCTTGCTCACTTTGCCACTGGAGACAAGCAAGCCCAGCTGAAGACGGCTGTAATGCCAGAAAACGGTCCTGGGAAGCTTGATTCCGGTCCAGGGAAGACATGGCTTGGCAGTTCGGGCTGGACTGTTCCCATGAGGCACAGGGTCAGACTGATTTGCATATGGCCATGTCTGAACTGGGGTGGCGGAGTGAGCTAAAGAACGGTGATGGATTAAACCCAGATCAGTTGACTGGGGGTGAGTGTTTGTATTGTCAACGCTCCGTCCATCACCACCTTTGGTTTTTCTTTGTTTGCCCTAAGTTGGCAGGGTATGCTCAGACGTGAGTCCCTTGCTCACTTTGCCACTGGAGACAAGCAAGCCCAGCTGAAGACGGCTGTAATGCCAGAAACCGGTCCTGGGAAGCTTGATTCCGGTCCAGGGAAGACATGGCTTGGCAGTTCGGGCTGGACTGTTCCCATGAGGCACAGGGTCAGACTGATTTGCATATGGCCATGTCTGAACTGGGGTGGCGGAGTGAGCTAAAGAACGGTGATGGATTAAACCCAGATCAGTTGACTGGGGGTGAGTGTTTGTATTGTCAACGCTCCGTCCATCACCACCTTTGGTTTTTCTTTGTTTGCCCTAAGTTGGCAGGGTATGCTCAGACGTGAGTCCCTTGCTCACTTTGCCACTGGAGACAAGCAAGCCCAGCTGAAGACGGCTGTAATGCCAGAAACCGGTCCTGGGAAGCTTGATTCCGGTCCAGGGAAGACATGGCTTGGCAGTTCGGGCTGGACTGTTCCCATGAGGCACAGGGTCAGACTGATTTGCATATGGCCATGTCTGAACTGGGGTGGCGGAGTGAGCTAAAGAACGGTGATGGATTAAACCCAGATCAGTTGACTGGGGGTGAGTGTTTGTATTGTCAACGCTCCGTCCATTACCACCTTTGGTTTTTCTTTGTTTGCCCTAAGTTGGCAGGGTATGCTCAGACGTGAGTCCCTTGCTCACTTTGCCACTGGAGACAAGCAAGCCCAGCTGAAGACGGCTGTAATGCCAGAAACCGGTCCTGGGAAGCTTGATTCCGGTCCAGGGAAGACATGGCTTGGCAGTTCGGGCTGGACTGTTCCCATGAGGCACAGGGTCAGACTGATTTGCATATGGCCATGTCTGAACTGGGGTGGCGGAGTGAGCTAAAGAACGGTGATGGATTAAACCCAGATCAGTTGACTGGGGGTGAGTGTTTGTATTGTCAACGCTCCGTCCATCACCACCTTTGGTTTTTCTTTGTTTGCCCTAAGTTGGCAGGGTATGCTCAGACGTGAGTCCCTTGCTCACTTTGCCACTGGAGACAAGCAAGCCCAGCTGAAGACGGCTGTAATGCCAGAAACCGGTCCTGGGAAGCTTGATTCCGGTCCAGGGAAGACATGGCTTGGCAGTTCGGGCTGGACTGTTCCCATGAGGCACAGGGTCAGACTGATTTGCATATGGCCATGTCTGAACTGGGGTGGCGTAGTGAGCTAAAGAACGGTGATGGATTAAACCCAGATCAGTTGACTGGGGGTGAGTGTTTGTATTGTCAACGCTCCGTCCATCACCACCTTTGGTTTTTCTTTGTTTGCCCTAAGTTGGCAGGGTATGCTCAGACGTGAGTCCCTTGCTCACTTTGCCACTGGAGACAAGCAAGCCCAGCTGAAGACGGCTGTAATGCCAGAAACCGGTCCTGGGAAGCTTGATTCCGGTCCAGGGAAGACATGGCTTGGCAGTTCGGGCTGGACTGTTCCCATGAGGCACAGGGTCAGACTGATTTGCATATGGCCATGTCTGAACTGGGGTGGCGGAGTGAGCTAAAGAACGGTGATGGATTAAACCCAGATCAGTTGACTGGGGGTGAGTGTTTGTATTGTCAACGCTCCGTCCATCACCACCTTTGGTTTTTCTTTGTTTGCCCTAAGTTGGCAGGGTATGCTCAGACGTGAGTCCCTTGCTCACTTTGCCACTGGAGACAAGCAAGCCCAGCTGAAGACGGCTGTAATGCCAGAAACCGGTCCTGGGAAGCTTGATTCCGGTCCAGGGAAGACATGGCTTGGCAGTTCGGGCTGGACTGTTCCCATGAGGCACAGGGTCAGACTGATTTGCATATGGCCATGTCTGAACTGGGGTGGCGGAGTGAGCTAAAGAACGGTGATGGATTAAACCCAGATCAGTTGACTGGGGGTGAGTGTTTGTATTGTCAACGCTCCGTCCATCACCACCTTTGGTTTTTCTTTGTTTGCCCTAAGTTGGCAGGGTATGCTCAGACGTGAGTCCCTTGCTCACTTTGCCACTGGAGACAAGCAAGCCCAGCTGAAGACGGCTGTAATGCCAGAAACCGGTCCTGGGAAGCTTGATTCCGGTCCAGGGAAGACATGGCTTGGCAGTTCGGGCTGGACTGTTCCCATGAGGCACAGGGTCAGACTGATTTGCATATGGCCATGTCTGAACTGGGGTGGCGGAGTGAGCTAAAGAACGGTGATGGATTAAACCCAGATCAGTTGACTGGGGGTGAGTGTTTGTATTGTCAACGCTCCGTCCATCACCACCTTTGGTTTTTCTTTGTTTGCCCTAAGTTGGCAGGGTATGCTCAGACGTGAGTCCCTTGCTCACTTTGCCACTGGAGACAAGCAAGCCCAGCTGAAGACGGCTGTAATGCCAGAAACCGGTCCTGGGAAGCTTGATTCCGGTCCAGGGAAGACATGGCTTGGCAGTTCGGGCTGGACTGTTCCCATGAGGCACAGGGTCAGACTGATTTGCATATGGCCATGTCTGAACTGGGGTGGCGGAGTGAGCTAAAGAACGGTGATGGATTAAACCCAGATCAGTTGACTGGGGGTGAGTGTTTGTATTGTCAACGCTCCGTCCATCACCACCTTTGGTTTTTCTTTGTTTGCCCTAAGTTGGCAGGGTATGCTCAGACGTGAGTCCCTTGCTCACTTTGCCACTGGAGACAAGCAAGCCCAGCTGAAGACGGCTGTAATGCCAGAAACCGGTCCTGGGAAGCTTTATTCCGGTCCAGGGAAGACATGGCTTGGCAGTTCGGGCTGGACTGTTCCCATGAGGCACAGGGTCAGACTGATTTGCATATGGCCATGTCTGAACTGGGGTGGCGGAGTGAGCTAAAGAACGGTGATGGATTAAACCCAGATCAGTTGACTGGGGGTGAGTGTTTGTATTGTCAACGCTCCGTCCATCACCACCTTTGGTTTTTCTTTGTTTGCCCTAAGTTGGCAGGGTATGCTCAGACGTGAGTCCCTTGCTCACTTTGCCACTGGAGACAAGCAAGCCCAGCTGAAGACGGCTGTAATGCCAGAAACCGGTCCTGGGAAGCTTTATTCCGGTCCAGGGAAGACATGGCTTGGCAGTTCGGGCTGGACTGTTCCCATGAGGCACAGGGTCAGACTGATTTGCATATGGCCATGTCTGAACTGGGGTGGCGGAGTGAGCTAAAGAACGGTGATGGATTAAACCCAGATCAGTTGACTGGGGGTGAGTGTTTGTATTGTCAACGCTCCGTCCATCACCACCTTTGGTTTTTCTTTGTTTGCCCTAAGTTGGCAGGGTATGCTCAAACGTGAGTCCCTTGCTCACTTTGCCACTGGAGACAAGCAAGCCCAGCTGAAGACGGCTGTAATGCCAGAAACCGGTCCTGGGAAGCTTGATTCCGGTCCAGGGAAGACATGGCTTGGCAGTTCGGGCTGGACTGTTCCCATGAGGCACAGGGTCAGACTGATTTGCATATGGCCATGTCTGAACTGGGGTGGCGGAGTGAGCTAAAGAACGGTGATGGATTAAACCCAGATCAGTTGACTGGGGGTGAGTGTTTGTATTGTCAACGCTCCGTCCATCACCACCTTTGGTTTTTCTTTGTTTGCCCTAAGTTGGCAGGGTATGCTCAGACGTGAGTCCCTTGCTCACTTTGCCACTGGAGACAAGCAAGCCCAGCTGAAGACGGCTGTAATGCCAGAAACCGGTCCTGGGAAGCTTGATTCCGGTCCAGGGAAGACATGGCTTGGCAGTTCGGGCTGGACTGTTCCCATGAGGCACAGGGTCAGACTGATTTGCATATGGCCATGTCTGAACTGGGGTGGCGGAGTGAGCTAAAGAACGGTGATGGATTAAACCCAGATCAGGTGACTGGGGGTGAGTGTTTGTATTGTCAATGCTCCGTCCATCACCACCTTTGGTTTTTCTTTGTTTGCCCTAAGTTGGCAGGGTATGCTCAGACGTGAGTCCCTTGCTCACTTTGCCACTGGAGACAAGCAAGCCCAGCTGAAGACGGCTGTAATGCCAGAAACCGGTCCTGGGAAGCTTGATTCCGGTCCAGGGAAGACATGGCTTGGCAGTTCGGGCTGGACTGTTCCCATGAGGCACAGGGTCAGACTGATTTGCATATGGCCATGTCTGAACTGGGGTGGCGGAGTGAGCTAAAGAACGGTGATGGATTAAACCCAGATCAGTTGACTGGGGGTGAGTGTTTGTATTGTCAACGCTCCGTCCATCACCACCTTTGGTTTTTCTTTGTTTGCCCTAAGTTGGCAGGGTATGCTCAGACGTGAGTCCCTTGCTCACTTTGCCACTGGAGACAAGCAAGCCCAGCTGAAGACGGCTGTAATGCCAGAAACCGGTCCTGGGAAGCTTGATTCCGGTCCAGGGAAGACATGGCTTGGCAGTTCGGGCTGGACTGTTCCCATGAGGCACAGGGTCAGACTGATTTGCATATGGCCATGTCTGAACTGGGGTGGCGGAGTGAGCTAAAGAACGGTGATGGATTAAACCCAGATCAGTTGACTGGGGGTGAGTGTTTGTATTGTCAACGCTCCGTCCATCACCACCTTTGGTTTTTCTTTGTTTGCCCTAAGTTGGCAGGGTATGCTCAGACGTGAGTCCCTTGCTCACTTTGCCACTGGAGACAAGCAAGCCCAGCTGAAGACGGCTGTAATGCCAGAAACCGGTCCTGGGAAGCTTGATTCCGGTCCAGGGAAGACATGGCTTGGCAGTTCGGGCTGGACTGTTCCCATGAGGCACAGGGTCAGACTGATTTGCATATGGCCATGTCTGAACTGGGGTGGCGGAGTGAGCTAAAGAACGGTGATGGATTAAACCCAGATCAGTTGACTGGGGGTGAGTGTTTGTATTGTCAATGCTCCGTCCATCACCACCTTTGGTTTTTCTTTGTTTGCCCTAAGTTGGCAGGGTATGCTCAGACGTGAGTCCCTTGCTCACTTTGCCACTGGAGACAAGCAAGCCCAGCTGAAGACGGCTGTAATGCCAGAAACCGGTCCTGGGAAGCTTGATTCCGGTCCAGGGAAGACATGGCTTGGCAGTTCGGGCTGGACGGTTCCCATGAGGCACAGGGTCAGACTGATTTGCATATGGCCATGTCTGAACTGGGGTGGCGGAGTGAGCTAAAGAACGGTGATGGATTAAACCCAGATCAGTTGACTGGGGGTGAGTGTTTGTATTGTCAACGCTCCGTCCATCACCACCTTTGGTTTTTCTTTGTTTGCCCTAAGTTGGCTGGGTATGCTCAGACGTGAGTCCCTTGCTCACTTTGCCACTGGAGACAAGCAAGCCCAGCTGAAGACGGCTGTAATGCCAGAAACCGGTCCTGGGAAGCTTGATTCCGGTCCAGGGAAGACATGGCTTGGCAGTTCGGGCTGGACTGTTCCCATGAGGCACAGGGTCAGACTGATTTGCATATGGCCATGTCTGAACTGGGGTGGCGGAGTGAGCTAAAGAACGGTGATGGATTAAACCCAGATCAGTTGACTGGGGGTGAGTGTTTGTATTGTCAACGCTCCGTCCATCACCACCTTTGGTTTTTCTTTGTTTGCCCTAAGTTGGCAGGGTATGCTCAGACGTGAGTCCCTTGCTCACTTTGCCACTGGAGACAAGCAAGCCCAGCTGAAGACGGCTGTAATGCCAGAAACCGGTCCTGGGAAGCTTGATTCCGGTCCAGGGAAGACATGGCTTGGCAGTTCGGGCTGGACTGTTCCCATGAGGCACAGGGTCAGACTGATTTGCATATGGCCATGTCTGAACTGGGGTGGCGGAGTGAGCTAAAGAACGGTGATGGATTAAACCCAGATCAGTTGACTGGGGGTGAGTGTTTGTATTGTCAACGCTCCGTCCATCACCACCTTTGGTTTTTCTTTGTTTGCCCTAAGTTGGCAGGGTATGCTCAGACGTGAGTCCCTTGCTCACTTTGCCACTGGAGACAAGCAAGCCCAGCTGAAGACGGCTGTAATGCCAGAAACCGGTCCTGGGAAGCTTGATTCCGGTCCAGGGAAGACATGGCTTGGCAGTTCGGGCTGGACTGTTCCCATGAGGCACAGGGTCAGACTGATTTGCATATGGCCATGTCTGAACTGGGGTGGCGGAGTGAGCTAAAGAACGGTGATGGATTAAACCCAGATCAGTTGACTGGGGGTGAGTGTTTGTATTGTCAACGCTCCGTCCATCACCACCTTTGGTTTTTCTTTGTTTGCCCTAAGTTGGCAGGGTATGCTCAGACGTGAGTCCCTTGCTCACTTTGCCACTGGAGACAAGCAAGCCCAGCTGAAGACGGCTGTAATGCCAGAAACCGGTCCTGGGAAGCTTGATTCCGGTCCAGGGAAGACATGGCTTGGCAGTTCGGGCTGGACTGTTCCCATGAGGCACAGGGTCAGACTGATTTGCATATGGCCATGTCTGAACTGGGGTGGCGGAGTGAGCTAAAGAACGGTGATGGATTAAACCCAGATCAGTTGACTGGGGGTGAGTGTTTGTATTGTCAACGCTCCGTCCATCACCACCTTTGGTTTTTCTTTGTTTGCCCTAAGTTGGCAGGGTATGCTCAGACGTGAGTCCCTTGCTCACTTTGCCACTGGAGACAAGCAAGCCCAGCTGAAGACGGCTGTAATGCCAGAAACCGGTCCTGGGAAGCTTGATTCCGGTCCAGGGAAGACATGGCTTGGCAGTTCGGGCTGGACTGTTCCCATGAGGCACAGGGTCAGACTGATTTGCATATGGCCATGTCTGAACTGGGGTGGCGGAGTGAGCTAAAGAACGGTGATGGATTAAACCCAGATCAGTTGACTGGGGGTGAGTGTTTGTATTGTCAATGCTCCGTCCATCACCACCTTTGGTTTTTCTTTGTTTGCCCTAAGTTGGCAGGGTATGCTCAGACGTGAGTCCCTTGCTCACTTTGCCACTGGAGACAAGCAAGCCCAGCTGAAGACGGCTGTAATGCCAGAAACCGGTCCTGGGAAGCTTGATTCCGGTCCAGGGAAGACATGGCTTGGCAGTTCGGGCTGGACTGTTCCCATGAGGCACAGGGTCAGACTGATTTGCATATGGCCATGTCTGAACTGGGGTGGCGGAGTGAGCTAAAGAACGGTGATGGATTAAACCCAGATCAGTTGACTGGGGGTGAGTGTTTGTATTGTCAACGCTCCGTCCATCACCACCTTTGGTTTTTCTTTGTTTGCCCTAAGTTGGCTGGGTATGCTCAGACGTGAGTCCCTTGCTCACTTTGCCACTGGAGACAAGCAAGCCCAGCTGAAGACGGCTGTAATGCCAGAAACCGGTCCTGGGAAGCTTGATTCCGGTCCAGGGAAGACATGGCTTGGCAGTTCGGGCTGGACTGTTCCCATGAGGCACAGGGTCAGACTGATTTGCATATGGCCATGTCTGAACTGGGGTGGCGGAGTGAGCTAAAGAACGGTGATGGATTAAACCCAGATCAGTTGACTGGGGGTGAGTGTTTGTATTGTCAACGCTCCGTCCATCACCACCTTTGGTTTTTCTTTGTTTGCCCTAAGTTGGCAGGGTATGCTCAGACGTGAGTCCCTTGCTCACTTTGCCACTGGAGACAAGCAAGCCCAGCTGAAGACGGCTGTAATGCCAGAAACCGGTCCTGGGAAGCTTGATTCCGGTCCAGGGAAGACATGGCTTGGCAGTTCGGGCTGGACTGTTCCCATGAGGCACAGGGTCAGACTGATTTGCATATGGCCATGTCTGAACTGGGGTGGCGGAGTGAGCTAAAGAACGGTGATGGATTAAACCCAGATCAGTTGACTGGAGGTGAGTGTTTGTATTGTCAACGCTCCGTCCATCACCACCTTTGGTTTTTCTTTGTTTGCCCTAAGTTGGCAGGGTATGCTCAGACGTGAGTCCCTTGCTCACTTTGCCACTGGAGACAAGCAAGCCCAGCTGAAGACGGCTGTAATGCCAGAAACCGGTCCTGGGAAGCTTGATTCCGGTCCAGGGAAGACATGGCTTGGCAGTTCGGGCTGGACTGTTCCCATGAGGCACAGGGTCAGACTGATTTGCATATGGCCATGTCTGAACTGGGGTGGCGGAGTGAGCTAAAGAACGGTCATGGATTAAACCCAGATCAGTTGACTGGGGGTGAGTGTTTGTATTGTCAACGCTCCGTCCATCACCACCTTTGGTTTTTCTTTGTTTGCCCTAAGTTGGCAGGGTATGCTCAGACGTGAGTCCCTTGCTCACTTTGCCACTGGAGACAAGCAAGCCCAGCTGAAGACGGCTGTAATGCCAGAAACCGGTCCTGGGAAGCTTGATTCCGGTCCAGGGAAGACATGGCTTGGCAGTTCGGGCTGGACTGTTCCCATGAGGCACAGGGTCAGACTGATTTGCATATGGCCATGTCTGAACTGGGGTGGCGGAGTGAGCTAAAGAACGGTGATGGATTAAACCCAGATCAGTTGACTGGGGCTGAGTGTTTGTATTGTCAACGCTCCGTCCATCACCACCTTTGGTTTTTCTTTGATACAGGATGATGCCATCCCCAGAAACGACTTCAACGTCCGCACAGAAACTGACTGCTTTGATCGGATGAGGGCGACCAGACGGACTATCTTTTGTTGACGTTCTTGGGAGATGAAAGCTTTTGACAGGTCCGTGTCCAGAATTGCTCCCAGGAAGTTTCGTCTTTGCAACGGTGCAAAGTGTGACTTCTCCACGTTGATGGTCAACCCCAGTGACTCGAATGTCTGCAGGCAGAGACATGTGTCGTGAGCCAGCTGTCGAGGGGATGGGGATTTCAGAAGGCAATCGTCCAGATAAGGAAAGATTTGCACTCCCTGAAGGCGCAGATGAGCCATAACCGGGGCTAAAACCTTTGTGAAGACACGAGGTGCCGATCGTAGGCCAAAAGGCAGCACTTTGAACTGGTAGTGCATGTGCCCCACCTTGAACCTCAGAAATTGGCGATGGCGATGGAGAATGGGTACATGAAAATAGGCGTCTTGCAGGTCTATAGTTGTTAGGAAATCGCCGCTGCAGAGAAGTCGCAAGACTTCCGATAGCGTCAGCATGCGGAAAGATTGTTGTTTTAGAAAGAAGTTGAGTGCTCTCAAATCCAGAATGGGCCGCCACTCTCCCGTCTTCTTGATAATGAGGAAAAAACGTGAGTAGAAACCTTTCCCTCGTTGAGATATAGGAACCACTTCGACTGCACTCTTTTGTATCAGAAGACGAACTTGATGTTGCAATTCCTCGAAATGGGGAGGTGGCGGGCCCGATGGAGGAGAATTTGGAGGAAACTCTGTGAACTCTAAGGCATGACCCTTGCGTACAATGTCTAACACCCATTGGTCCGATGTTATTAGAGACCATTGGGAATAAAACTGCGAGATTTTCCCTCCAACTCCTTGTGCAACCTGAAAGTCATTGACGTTTGTTGGTGGAGCCTCTATAATTAGGTTTTCCTCTATAGGGCTTTGACTGCTGTTGACGGTTAGACTGCTGGTTGGAGTAACGCTGGTTTCCTTGATTGTACTGGCGGTACTGAGATTGTCCTCCTCGAAAAGTGGTTGAAGATGAGCCTCGTCCACGCGCACCTCGAAAGGGCTGCTTTTTGATTTGCAAGGATCCCAGCGACATTGCCGTATCGGTGTCTTTCTTTATTGATTCAAGTGCCTCATCAATGTTAGAGCCGAAGAGAGACTCACCGTCGTATGGCATGTCTAGTATTTTTGACTGGACCTCTTGTCGAAATGAGGTGGATTTAAGCCAACCCTGACGTCGGAGCGCCGCAGCACTGGCAAGAATACGGAAACCAGTACTTGCCACATCAATCGCACAGTCGATCATCTCTTCTGATGCCCTCATGCCATCTTGAAGGATCTGTTGCGCCTCTGCTCTGGACGCCTCTGGGATTAGTGATACTAGGGCAGAAAGATCTGACCACATTTGCCGGTCGAAACGACCCAAAATGGCCAAAGCATTTGCGGCACGGACTGACGTAGACGCCATGGTTGAAATTTTTTCCCAATTGCATCCAAACGTCGACCCTCTCTATCAGGTGGAGTGGTGATAGGAGTCGCAGGGTTACGTGATCGTCGTTGCGCCGCCTGTGTTACCACTGAATCTGGCTTAGGATGCAAAAGCAAACAAGCGGGGGAACCAACTGGAGCTTTATATTTCTTCTCCAGGCGAGGGAGTTGAGCAGGCAAGGAGTTAGGAGCGTGCATGATCTTTATACCCTCTTTCCATACAAATTCGATAATAGGTATGGTGTGGATTTGTTTGTAAGGTTGGTTTTTGAAATCATAGAGAAAACAGTCTTCCTGTCGCTGTGCTCTTGGTAGTTTAAAGCGGTCCGCCGCTTTATTCATCAAAACATGGAAGCTAGCGATGTCAACCGGAGGTGAATCACCAGCATCTGTCTGCTGAGGAGAGGGCGTCTGTATTCGATACTCATCGAATTCCGCCATATTTGGGTCCTGGTCCTCATCTGTATCCTGGGGTACTTCCCCTTCCTCTCTATCCGACTCCGCCTCATCTGCAGCAAAATGATGCGAAATTGTGGGGACTGCAGGACGGGGTCGTTCTGGTTGAGCCATCTGCTCTGTAGAGTGCTGAAGGTGAGTAGGCCCAGGTGTCTCTGATGTTGCATGGGCTGGTGTACCCTGAGGTGTTGGAGGAAATCTTTTATTGTAGTCGTCCAGCATATGCTGGAGGTTGGAAAACAAAGATACTGGAAATGTTGCCATAGGAACCTGAACATATTGTTCTTCTTGCTGGTCAACGTCCTCCTCCTCATCGTCCTCAGAACTTGAGCCCTGACATTTAATTATCAAGTCCGATGGACTATGTGCATCACCAAGGACATCGTCATCCCCAATCGATTCTGTTTCGTGGTCAGTAGCCATTATTGGTGAAGGTGGCTGGAGAGTAGGAGGTGGCAATTGAAGAGTAGACTCCTTGCAACTGGCCATAGAAGGCAAAGGCACTAGGGGCATAGTGGCGAAAGAACCCATCTCTGATGTGGATCCTGTACGTTCCGGCTGGGATCCTGAAGGTAAAGGCAAAACTGCCGTTGACGTAGTCGTCGCCGTCGACGAGCCAGTTGTGTCTACGGCGGTCGTCGACGATGTAGCAGTCAGAGACGGTGCCCTTTTAAAAGTAGTCGTCGACGAGCGTTTTGGCTCAGCCGTCGATGCTGACGTCGTCGACGGAATCTTCGTCGATGGAATTCTCGTCGACGGAATCTTCGTCGATGAATCCTTGGATGTCATCTTCTTCGTCGACGAAGCCTTCGTCGACGGTATGGAAGTCGTCGACGAGCTGGTCGACGGAGCTGGCAGCGTCGACGGGACCTTCGTCGACGTGGAACTCGACGTCGGAACCTTCAACGTCGACGATGATTTCTTAGTCGACGGCAGTTTCTTCGCCGACGAGACAATCGGGATTGTCGACGAAACAGAGGAGACAGAAGCTCTCGTCGACGTGCAAGACGTCGACGAAACAATTGTCGTCGACGAGGAAGCAGACGTTGTCGTCACTGAAGTCGTCGACGAAGACACCGCAGCCAACCTCGTCGATGGAATGGTCGTCGACGAGCCCGTCGACGACCGCGGTGTTAGAAGTGTAACAACACTTATAGAGGCTGGAAATGACGCCTGAGAGCCAGGTCTCGTGGACGTAGACACAGAAGCCACAGGAGCAGCAGGTTTTACTTGTGCCACTGTCAAAGCCATCTTTTTCTTCTTCAAAAAAGGAGAAGGTAACTCCTGAACACTGCCACGCTTGGAAGCAACAGTAGAACAGCCTGACTGGAAACTTTCTGCGTCTGATAAGACATCCTCCTTATCCTGAAGGCGCTTCAACCACAGAAGAAGACGACCTTCCCTGTCTCTGAGAGTCTTGGCTGGAAAAGCTCTACAGAATTTACAGTCAGCCACCTTGTGTTCTGGATATAAGCAGTAAATACACTTTTGGTGGGGGTCCTTTTCAAATAAACGTAGCTTCCCACAGGAAGAGCAAGGTCTAAACAAAGACTTCTTACTTGACATCTTGTAGAAAGAACAACTGAAGTAATAAAACTTGAAGAAAACTGAGCAGAGCTCAGGGAGACTCCCTTCACACGACGTGCGGTAGAAAATCTGAGGGCTTGAGCTTCTGAGGAGAAGGTTCTAAAGGGTGCTTGAGCCTGATTGGCTGCAGTTTAGACTAACATAATGACACTGATATGTTACAAATGAGTTTTTCTCTTGATAATGTATTCCTATGGAAGTACCATTGTAGAGGTTTTTACAGTATGTATTATCTCTATTTTATTAGGTATTATGTTATCATTTATGTTATATTAGCATTATTGCTATTTTTTATATACCGTGGGACTCCCACTTCGACGACGGGGAATATTCAAGCATGTGAATCTATGAAAGACACCCCTAATACTGGAGAACACCCTCCTCTAGAGCCAGACATATTGGGTAGGCCAGCACTACACCCAAGACACTTAGGGCCTGATTCCGAGTTTGGTGGTCCCACTTCGAACGTGCAACGTGTGGGATTGACAAACCTGTGGTGCGACCACCCGTCGCATGCATCCGCAGCCCCAGAAGCACAAGGGGGCCCGTTGCCTCACTGCCACAATTTTGAAGGTGGTCTCACGACCATGAAAAGGGTGGTTTGAGGTAACTCATAATATGATCTGCAGAACCACTGCGGCACCACCAGCATATTACTGACTCTAACCGATGTAAGACTGTCGCGTGATCCAGTATCCCCACTGGTCGCAGCGGTCCTGTGGCAGTCTGACCATCACACTCAAAATACTGCGGTGTGTCAGTCTTCGGACCGCCACCATAGGTTCAGCGGTCCTATGGACTGCCAAACTCATAATGAGGCCCATAGTAATTATAAGTGAGACCAGAAGTGCATCGTAACATTTATGTACAAACATTTCACTGCTGAGTCTCTCAACATCTAACCTTACTTTATATTCAAAGCTTGGCTCCAGGTATCCTTTCACATGTAAGGCATTCCACACACACAAAGTGAGAGACCTGGCCATTCCAAAGTAGACAAAGTACAGATAGGAACGCATCTTTAGTGGAGATACAAAACTGTTGCAGGAATAATGGATTTCTTCTCTGACCATTGAGGATCTCATAGAGAGGGCCCTTATCTCGTGGTACATGACCTATTTAATGGGAACACATTTACATACCCAGCAAGAGGGGCCAGGTACCGGGTTGCAGGATCTATAGTTGGCTTGGAAAAAATATTTTATGTTGTGTCCATACTTTGTGATGCAGGGCACATATTTCAAGGTGCGTGGCCTTGTTTTGGTGATTACATGTAACATATTTTTGGAAGTGGGGACCACAAAGTGGTATGCAATGTGTATAAATGGAGTGGTAAGCCTATATCATTGGAAACATCTTCCATATTTCAAGGTACAAGACCTACATATAAGAATTTAGGACAAAGATTTACCAGTTCAGGGTCAGTATTTATCGTTTATGGCTATGTATGCGTCCAGAACCGATGTGTCTATTTTTCTTTCTTTGATGCAGGTAGCACTAGAGTTCTGATGGTGCTCCTGAGCCAGGGCCTCGATGGCCCCTCCGAAGGCGGGTGGGCGTGGATGATCGCCCTGTCTGGGTTTATGGTGAATTCACTCACCTTTGGCTATATCCGCTCCATGGGAGTCTTTTATGTGGAGTTTGTCTACTCGTTCCACAAACTGACCAGTGAGGTGTCTTGGATCGCTTCCATCTCCATCGCTTTTCAACAGTTTGCGGGTGAGTGACATGATGGATGAGATAGGGCATGACAGGGCATGACAGATGACAGGAAGGGCATGGCTAGTGAATGACCAGAGTTCTACACACTAGGCATGATTACTGTGTGGCCAAGTGAGGCATGCTTGTACAAAGTCAGAGAAGAGAAAGGCCAGGGACCTGAGAGTGGACAGCTCCCAGAGGGCAAACATCTTAAGCCACTTATTAGAGGTGTTAGTTATTGCAGTCAACTAAATCCAACACCAAGATGTCTGGAATCTATTGCAAATAATAATTATCTGCAGAAATGAGGCAGAACATGCATGCTGGGTGCTTTCCTCAGCAAAAACCTCATGGCCAGGTGTTTACTAAATATTTTCCCCTGAGTACATTTCCTCAAGTCTTGACTGCTACATTTTACCTAGGTAGACCTGCAGAGGTGCGGTATTTGCTTCCAAACTTGGAATTCAGGTAGGTGCAACAATGGGAGCGGACACACATAGCCAAGTATAAGAGGACACTTATGATGAGGGCCTAAGAGGACAAGGCTGAGAAGGCATGGTTCTCGTATGGGTAGCGTATATATTAGGATCTGGGAGAGGGAGAGGTGATCCCTCTCTCAGGTGAGGAAGGTAGAGAGGCCCTTCCACCTAATGGAAGGTAAAAAGGAGGGATACGTCCTCCATAATTAATTCACACATAGAAAGAGTATGCCACCTAAGACTTTCTATACATAGTACTGGGCAATCATCGTCTTTAGTGGGTCACCACTTTAATAGAAGCGGGGAAGGAAAGAATTCCTTCAGCCTGAATCCTAAAAGTCAGGGTGGGCTCGACCATCTTCCAGGGAGCACATAAAAGAAAAGACCAGGGAGCAGAAAGATTAAAACCCCTACGTCTTGCTCTGAGGTATCCCTTTATTAGTGGAGTAGTTGGGGTTGCTAAAACTAAAAATATAAATGGATGGTGTTAGGATATAATGGTCCTAAGACCCTATACCGACATGGTTCAGCCCTACTCTATAGCCCAGATAGGTCCGGGGCTTTCATCAGGGTGATTTGGCTCACCTAGAGCTAGCCATTTGGAGCAGCTGACGTTCTAGTCTTTTTCCTCTCTTTTCATCGGGCTTCTGCTCCTTTATTTATTCGGAGCCCGACACAGACACGCAGTGGACGTGCACAGTAGGCGCGCCGAAGGTGTGCCAAAGGGCAAGCCCATCTACGCCTGTCCATGCCTGGACTCCCCCAACCGCCAGGAAGGCTGCATCTTTTTGAGTAACTTATGTTCCATAAAACTTACTCGAGCATGGAGCTTAACAGCAATAGGGAAACACACTCCTGGCACCTTCTGCGGGAAGAAACTCCACCTACATGACAATCTAGACCACTGGCAATGTAACACCTGTAAGTTCTCCCGGGTCAATACAACTCCCCGAGCCAGGCATAGTGCCCTGGGCCCTCAATATGTCACCCTTTAACCAGCAATCCCTCTGCCGATAGTAACACTATTACTCTAGAAATGGCTATTTACACCCCTCCCCAGATAGAATGCACTTACCTAAATTCTCATTCTATTCCCAAGTATGCCTCAGAAATTTTGGATCTTTTAGATTCTACGAAGCCAGATATATGTTTCATTACTGAAACATGGCTAAATCAGTCTTCCTCCGCTCCATAGCTATAGCATTTCCTCAAGGCACAGTATATTTAGGTGTGATAGACAGCATAATAAGGGAGGGGGAGTAGGTATTGCGACAAGAAATCCTCCAAGAGTGAATACCTTGGACTTCTGTTCCACCCCTACGATGGAAATCATAATATTTCAATAAAAAACCTCAACCAACTTAACCTGGAAGGGAGCACGGGTTTATCATCCACCTGATGAAAAGAAAGATTTCAGTGTGAAGCTCATGGGACGGCTAGCACCACACATCTTAACAGCACGCTCCTGGGGGATTTTAATTATCATATTGATAATCAAACTGACCCCAATACCATGCTCCTCTTATCAGACATGGAAACACTGGGTATCCATCAAATGGTATCAGGTCCTACTCATTTATCCGGGCACACACTTGATCTAATATTGACAGATGTTACCAACCTAGTAGTGGACACTCCTGTCGCGCAGGCCTGGACCGACCACTTCTCTGTAAATTTCCACTTAGACATTCAGAAATCCAAGGAAACCCTCAGTCAGACCATCAAACTTACGAGACCCTGGAGGAAGGTAGCCCCCTCCACCTTTCTCCCTGTCTTCAACCCCCCGCCCTACCATATCGGACTACAAAGACATCAATCTTGCACTAAACGCCTTTGAAGACTCTCCTATAAAGGCCTTGGACAACATTGCAGTGCTAAAAAGATCAAAATTGAAAAGGGAAACCCCTCCTGCCCCATGGGACTCTGAATCTCTAAAGAAGGAGACATTCGCAGTTAGGAATTTAGAACGTAAATGGAGGAAATCCAAATCAGAGCAGGGAAGATTTGCCAACAAAATAGCCCTAAGGAAATATTCAAAATATTGTAAAATTGCTACAAGAACTCACATAGCTGAGAGAATTAATTCTGCAAAAAACTCCTCCAAAGAGCTCTTTAAAATCCTTAAGGAACTCACTAACCCGAGCAGCTGCAATCCCATAATACCCACATCTCAATCACATTGCGACAACCTTGCAGTACACAAAAATTAACAATTTCTACAATTATTTTGCAAAACACATGATACATATGACTCAGGAATATCAGGATGCTAAGATTAACGCTCAGTCCTCCACCCTGGAATCTTGCAATCCCGTTACAGAGGATCAAATAAAGGTCCGATTAAATAAAATAAAAACTGTTACCCCGTCAGACCTCGCCCCGCTCACATAATTGCAACCCTGACTCCCATTTTGCTAACTCCAATCACAGACATATGCATTCTTTCCTTACAGTTGGCCACCATTCCACTTAAATGGAAGAAAGTGCGCATTAAACCCCTTCTTAAAAAACCCAAGGCAGACCCCCTGGACATGGTAAACTACAGACCTGTATGCCCACTTTGGTTTATATCCAAAATCCTAGAGCCTCTAGTAAATCTCCAACTAGCACCCTACCTTGAATCTAATCATCTGCTGGACCCCTCTCAGTTATGTTTCCTTGCATCTCTTAGCACGGAATCATCCTTAGTAGAGGTCACTTATACCATCAAGCTGGCCTTGGACCAGGGATCCTCAGCTATGCTGGTTCTCTTGGATCTATCAGTGGCATTTGATACCATCTCCCATCAAATCTTAGTACAAAGACTGGCGGAGATTAGTATCACTGGTAAAGCTTTGGAATGGATGAAGAACTTTCTGTCTAAATGCACCCATTCAGTTCAGCTGTTCGACTACTCATCTACATCTATGGTCCTGAACAAAGGGGTGCCTCAGTGTTTAATTTTGAGTCCCACTCTTTTCAATGTTTATGTGGCTCCCCTAGCAAACCTCATCAGGTCATGTGGTTTCAAAATCCTCTCCTATGCCGATGACACACAATTGGTCAATACTATGGATCCTAACTCGACTCTAACCACATTTAAATTCAAGGACTCTTTGTTAAAAATTGTTGCATGTATGACCGTCAACTTTTTGCAGCTTAGTACGAATAAAACAGAGATCCTTTTATGCGGGAAATCCCACTCAGTCTTGTCGGCTGACTGGTGGCCAACGGAGTTGGGTCCACCAACTGCCCCTAAAACATATGTAAAGAACCTAGGAGTTCTCTTAGATGATAATCTCTACAGGAGGGAGCACGTCAAAAGCATCTCCGGAACCTGTTTTGCTCTCATGCAAATGCTTAAGAAAGTGTTTCAGTGGATCCCTCTACAGGCCAGGAAAACTCTAGTTCAAACCCTAATAATAAGTCTCATCGACTACGAGAATTCCTTATTGGTGGGAATAAGTGAAAGCCTCCTTGTTAGGCTCCAGGTTGTGCAGAACACAGCTTCATGCCTTGTCCTGAACCTCCCTCCTTGCTCCCCATCGGACTCCACGCTACGCTCTCTCCATTGGCTAGCGACAAAAAACGTGCCCTTTTTAAACTCCTTAGTCTAGTCTGCAAAACTTTGCAAGGAAATGGTCCGTGTTACCTCAAAAACAAATTACCGCAGTACACTCCTGTCCATCAGCTTAGATCCAGCGATCAATTATTATTATGCCCCAAACGTATCTGAACAACCAGGTTTGGGAACCGCTCCTTTTCATTCCTGGCCCCTCATCACTGGAACCAGCTGCCCTTGTCCATCTGTGCCTGTTCTGATCTCACTCTCTTCAAAAAACTTTTGAAAACTTGGCTATTCAACCTATCATCTTGCCATCGTCAAGTGTAATTTTCACTGCTGCCATGGTGCCTAGAGATCCCATTGGAGATGATTTGTGTGCCTAATAAATAATCAAACTAAACTAAACCTCCCTGTTGTGTAAGCTCTTCGAGCTATCTAATTGTTATAGATTTGATGCATGTACCTCTGTGCATACCAGGGCAATGTGTATACTTACCCTTTTGTTTCTTTTTTCTTTTTCGAGTCCAACCTGTAATTAAAAATGGCCATATTAGTACCAGTATTGGTAATATTTAAAATTGGGAATGGCCAGTGCATTATCTAGAATCACAATGTGAAATTCTAACTTGTGGCATGCACGCTATTGTGGTGGTAACAGTGGGAGTATCATGTTGTCCACCCATTCATCATTCGTGGAGTGCCTGAGTGTGAATCTTTCTCATGAAGTCTTCTGTAGTAATACACACCTAGAGTACCCACTAATTTAGCTAACAATATTGGTGTACCGCTCATTTTTAATTTCATCTCAATGATAATAGCTTTAGCGGTTAGTGCCAGTTCGGTGATACAAACATCCATCTAATCTCAGTCACAGAGCTATAGCAATCTCCGTTTGCAGTAGCATATCTTGTGCATTAGATATGCATATTATATTGTTTAGATTGTACACATTGTATGTTAATCATGGGATCGATGCACACATAGAATACGCCTTCACTCACCCGTTGGTGTTGAACTTTCTGTTTCCCTAGAGTTAGAAGAGAAAAGGCTCACCCTGTAGTCAAATTCTTTGTTTTGTCGGTGTCAGATTGTGGGTAAAAAGACGAAACATAAGAGCAAGTAGATGTATTCTCGTAATGTGGCACACAATATATTGTGGTTCCAGAATGCATACATATGGGGACTTACTTTGCTAAGAGTCCTACCCTACTTCCATGCCTATTTGGTTCCGCGCCTCCCGGCTTGTGACTACCAGATGCTGGAGAGCGCGTGTATTTATGCATGGTTACGCCGCAGCTGCAGTTGATCAGCTCTCATCCCTCTCCCATATCAGACGAGGCATTTCTTCTGTGATAAATGGGGGTGGGGTCGCACACTACTCACACACCAGCGGTATCGCCCCTAAGGACTCTGGTTAATGTAGTCACGTGTTCCGCGATGCATCTTCTTTCGATTCTCTGCTATCTTCGCTGTCTTCGCCATCCCTGGACACGTGTTTCGGGGTATCACCCCTCGTCAGCAGGGATAGGCCGTGTTCTGGGGTTGCCGGTGGCTGCCAAATATCTGCCAGGTTTAGTACCACTCAGGCGCGCAGGTGTGGGGTCCCAGGCTCGTCAGCCAACTGCTCAAGGGAGCTTTAACATTACAAATGGGGGTGGAGTCGCACACTACTCACACACCGGGGGTATCGCCCCTAAGGACTCTGGTTAATGTAGTTACGTGTTCCGCGATGCATCTTCTTTCGATTCTCTGCTATCTTCGCTGTCTTCGCCATCCCTGGACACGTGTTTCGGGGTATCACCCCTCGTCAGCAGGGATAGGCCGTGTTCTGGGGTTGCCGGTGGCTGCCAAATATCTGCCAGGTTTAGTACCACTCAGGCGCGCAGGTGAGGGGTCCCAGGCTCGTCAGCCAACTGCTCAAGGGAGCTTAAACATTACAAATGGGGGTGGGGTCGCACACTACTCACACACCGGCGGTATCGCACCTAAGGACTCTGGTTAATGTAGTTACGTGTTCCGCGATGCATCTTCTTTCAATTCTCTGCTATCTTCGCTGTCTTCGCCATCCCTGGACACGTGTTTCGGGGTATCACCCCTCATCAGCAGGGATAGGCCGTGTTCTGGTGTTGCCGGTGGCTAATGAAAAGGGTGATGAAAATACTGTGATCAATCTGTCTGACACCGCCTTGGATAAAGCAGAACTCCAATTACTCTCTTTAGGATTGTCTTATTGCCCTAATAATTCTTTCAATTATGTTCAAACACGTGTTGACGTGTTCAAATTTATACGCAAGCTAAAACTCAAAAAACATTTCAAACTATCGAATGCTCATGATAAAGCATCAAAGATTGTGGCAAATACTCAACCCTCCAGTGTATTTCAAATATCGGACAGTAAAGCTTTGAGAGTTGCTCAGGAGTTGGCTCTCGATAAGGACATTGTAATGGGTACTACCCAACAAAATCTTTTAGACATGGGTATTACAACTAATCAACCATGTGCTACGAAATTCAAACCTCCGTCCACGTTTTATCCCATGATGCCTACGGACAACATAGATGCATTTGGTGATATAGTGGTGGAAGATTTGAAAAAACTTCAATGTACCATCTCACGTAGAACCAAACGTATTAGATATGTGGAGAAACAATACAGTATTCTAATGAAAAAACTAAGGAGCAACTCCAATCTAATTATAAACAAGGCCGATAAAGGAGGCAATACTGTGATCTGGCCACGTTCATTGTACCTGAATGAAGCGGAAAGACATTTGAGGGATGAAGCTTGTTATAGAAAAGGCAATTTTATTGACATTATGCGCCTTAAGGACACAGTCCATAAAGAACTGAATCAATGGAAGCGTGAGGGATTACTCAGCAAACAAGAACATGCTTTTTAAAAAAACGATTTTCCTGTTACACCTTTTTTTTATTTGATCCCTAAGATACATAAACAGATTTCACCGGTCCCTGGCCGTCCTATAATTTCAGCTCAGGGCAGCTTATTGGAACCTGTCTCACGTCATGTGGATCATTTTCTTCATGAATATGTGGAAGCCTTGCCATCGTTCATCAAAGATACTGGACATTTTCTTTCTAAAATCAATGACATTGTTTGGGATAATGAGTTTGTGTTGATAGCCTTAGACATAGATTCATTATATACAAGTATAGCCCATGAGGATGGATTGAATGCCATTAAGTTTTATTTGGGGAAACGTAGTATTGCGTTCAGTCAACATAGTAAAATGTATTTGAAAATGTTGGATTTATGCCTCAACAATAATTATTTTTTGTTTGATAGGGAAATCTACCAACAGCTGAGAGGAGTGGCGATGGGGGCATGCTTCTCCCCTACCTATGCATGTTTACATGTAGGGTGGTGGGAGGAGCATGTCCTCATGGGTCCACTCGCAATTCTATTCCCCAACAACATAGTCCACTTCTGGTGTTTTATTGACGACATCTGTATGATTTGAAGGGGCTCGGTAGCCTCGGCTGCTAAGTTTGTCAAAAAAATCAATGACAATCATCTAAATCTAAAGTATACATCCCAAATCAGTACCACCAAGATCCAATTTTTGGATGTTGAAATCTTCATCTTGGATGGCAAACTGCAAACTCGACTCTACAGAAAGCCTACGGCAGGCAATTCTATTTTGCATGCTGATAGTTCGCACCCAGGTCATCTGGTTAGAAGTATCCCGTATGGGGAATTTCTGCGGATACGTAGAATTTGCAGCTCTAAGTCTGATTTGGAGAAATGCCAGAGGGAGGCTTTTCTAAGATTCTATGCAAGAGGCTATCAGGTACCCCTATTACAGGAGGCTATGAATAGGGCTAACGATATGAACCGTGATGAATACCTCACTTCCATCAGTGCAAACAGGTTGCACAATGTGCAAGAGTCAACAGAGAAAGCCCTTGATAAGGTTAGTTTAATCACTACCTTCAACAGTGAAGAAAGGAAGGTGAGGGGGATATTAAAAAAGCATTGGCCCCTATTGAAAACTGACATCAGTGTGGCCCCGCTGTTACCAGACGAACCATCTATAGTCTTTAGAAGAGCACCCTCAATGAGGGATGCGTTGGTCAAATCGAGCCCTGAGGTTATTGTGAAGAAAAATTGGTTGTCTGATAAATCTGGATTTTTTTAAATGTATCTCTTGCAGAGCGTGTACGTTCGGTATGAACACCAAGGAATAGTACTCTGCATTTGATCCTCTACCTATTCATATCAAAGGGCATTGCACTTGCCGCACTGATTTTGTGGTTTATGTGCTCCAATGTACATGTGGGCTCAAATACATTGGGAGCACCAAACTACAGGCTTTTAACCGTATCCTTCAACATCTAAGGGCGATCGTTAACTCTGATGACAATTATCCAGTTGCGCGCCACTTTGGCTTGGTCCACAATAAAAACCTTAATGATCTTAAATACTTCATTATTGATGCAGTGCCCAAAAACATCAGGGGAGGTAACAGAGAGAAGATTTTAAGGCAACTTGAAAGCAAATATATTCTGCTTTTAGACACTAGGATTCCCAACGGAATGAACACAGGGGAGGACTTGCATTGTTTTCTATAATTATAGGTGATTAGAAGGGTGGCAGACTTTTAGCCCTTAGTTATGTTCCCCTTTTGTTCTGATAACCTATTGGGTCCTGAGGGAATCAGGGTGCACAGTAATTTATGTATTTGTGTTAGCCCTAATGCCTTATGTTGATTCTGATCTCAGTTTTTTCCATCTTGATACCCTTTGTTTGATGTTGTTGTAATTTGGCACTGTTGGTATGTTTTCTACCACTTTACAGAATGTATCTAATCACAGTAGAGCTTCAGATGACAGCGTTATAGACACAAGGGTAATGGGCACTATGCCACAAGTTCCTTTTCTTAATTGTGTCTATGTAGCAGCTGTCATTATTATGAATGATTGTCATTCCCAAGGTAATTGTGCTGTCAATTGGCCAACATTTTTGCAATACATGTAATCCCTCATAAATGGGATCAACATGCATTTGTTATTGTTTTCCCAATTATATCAATCAACTGGTGACCAATAATTATAAGAGTTAGTTAGTTATTCTACCTCTTAAAATCCCGGTTGTTTTTGCACTTTGCACTTTGCACTTTTCAGCACTTTCTTCACTAAGATTTGGGCACATCACTTTGAAACTTTGGGCCGCTTTTTATACCATCCTAGGTTGCATAAACTGTTTCCAACTGTGGTTTATGTATAAAACACTAGTTACTCGGAATTCATGACTTTAGAGGATGGAATTTAAAAGTACATGTTTTTTATTCTTGTCATGATTAGTTGTAGATAATGAATTTTGAAAAGTTTTTGTAACACTTGAAACCTTATTCTATGGATTTATCCTATAAAGTATTTTTCAGTGTTAAAGTGTATTTTCTATGTCTATGGATTGGTAACACCCCCCATTGTAAAGTGTGCACAGTATTTAAACACCAGTATTGGTTCCTCGAGTCATGTGATCAAGGCTACTGTGACGTAGCCGAAACGCGTCATGCTGGCGACAAGGGGTCAATAAACCACTTCTGAATTCAATCTGTCTTTCTTTACCGGAATTCCTATCGGGAAGGGAAGTGGAGCAGGAGTTAGGATCATATATATATATCTATATATAGATATTTGTAGACAACAACAATGGAATCAGTGCTGTTTTTTGGGGGTATCAGTACATTACATGAAAGGGAGCACATTTTTGATATCTTACACCCCTAGTTTCATGTGTAACCATTTTGGGCTCAGGTGTCAGACATATTTTAGGGCAGCCAAGCGGGCAAACAGATATGTCATGTGTTGCCAACTTAGGCTGGAGACACATACCTTGAGAAATCGGTACTTATAATAATAGAATTTATGCTGATATAAGGATAAAGAGCTATATTTGACTATTGCTCCTAATGCATTATAATGTACGCATATCACGAGAGATACAGCTAAAGTAATAGGCGATTATTGATTTCACTTTAAAGTTGCATTGGAGCAGGCTCATAACAAGCATAGAAGGAATCAATAGTCTGCATGCACATGGATATCACCAGTCTTAGACAATTAAACAACTAATCAAGGTATTCTTTAAGTAATCAATTGAAGCTGATATAATCGTTTTAGTGCTCTTGTGAATCAGAAAATAGTAAATATTATTTGAGATGTTATTATATAAGGATGTTTGTTTGAAATAGAAGCTGTAGAAAAATATGAATATGAATATTCATCTTAAACATCTGCTAGCTTTTGTTGAGAATAGGAAAATATTGCAGTGTCTGCCAATACTAGTAGTAAGATCATCAAAGTTTTTGTCAAAAGCGTGTTGAGAATATAATGTGTTTCTCTAATCATACTAGAATAGGGTGTCTACTTGAATGGAATCTAAGTATAAATAGAGAATGTATATTGTGAATGTTATTGGATGCATAACAGTCTGTCATGTAAATCATGTTGTTTCCCCTTGGAGTTGAACACATATATGAGGCATTGTTTCCCCAAGGAGTTTACAATTAGAAAGAGTGTATTTATAGTCTGATCTGTTTTGTTGGCCTCCCTGCAATAGGACATTTGCTTGCAAAAGATAAAATATTGGGAAAAGGGTTGCACTTGTTTGACATACTTTTAGACTAATTGGCTAACAACCAACAACAAATGTATGTGCTTTTAATGATTATGCCCTCAGTATATTAGTAGGTGGTTTTTGTGTTGTAAATTTGGTCTTAATTGATAATATTATGTTTTGTCCTCTGATTTGAATAGTTTGTATATGGCTTGCGTTTAGTAGCCCTCATAATCCTCATCAGCCAGGCTATCTTGAATCCAGTAGTAGAGTGGATCGGGCTGGACTGTTCCCCCTAAGTTGGCAGGGTATGCCCAGACGTGGGTCCCTTGCTCACTCTACCACTGGATTCAAGATAGCCTGGCTGATGAGGATTATGAATCCGAAACCGGTCCCAGGATGCTGGTTTCTGGTCCAGGGAAGACATGGCTTGGCAGTTCAGGCTGGACTGTTCCCATGAGGCACAGGTTCAGACTGATTTGCAGATGGCCATGTCTGAACTGGGGTGGTCGGAGTGAGCTAAAGAATGGTGATGGATTACACCCAGATCAGTTAACTCGGGTGAGTGTTTGATTTGCTCAAACGCTGCGTCCATCATCCCCTTTGGTATCGCTTTGTTCGCCCTAAGTTGGCAGGGTATGCCCAGACGTGGGTCCCTTGCTCACTCTACCACTGGATTCAAGATAGCCTGGCTGATGAGGATTATGAATCCGAAACTGGTCCCAGGATGCTAGTTTCTGGTCCAGGGAAGACATGGCTTGGCAGTTTGGGCTGGACTGTTCCTATGAGGCACAGGGTCAGACTGATTTGCACATGGCAGAGGCTCTGGATCCCCCTGGTATAATGACTCCCTTAGGGAGTAGAAGAGGGTTCTGCGCAAGACCGAAAGAGCCTGGCGCAGAGTCTACGACATCAAGGCGAAAAGTCTCTACTTATTGGAACTAGCGACCTATAAGCGTGCTATAATAGCTAGGAAGGCCGAGTTCTACGAAGAAAGAATCATCACAGCTACAGACTCACAGAAAGAAATCTTTAGGGTTCTAAATGAACTCAGGAAAATAAAAGAACAGAGGCCGGAGTTCACTTTAGAGGATTGTCAGAGATTTCAGGATTATTTTACCAGTAAAATAATTGACCTGATCTCTGAAATCGCCGGCACCCCTACGCATGCCTGCCTCCCACAGACCACCCCGGTTAAGAAGCGGGTGGACAGTCCTTTAGACACCCTACCCTTGATTACGAAGGAGGGACTGCCACAGCTTATGGGGCGAGTCAAATCTGGATCCCAGGCTGATCCCTGTCCTACGGAAATATTTAAACTGGCTTTGCCAGGAATGGAGGAGGAGGTCTTGGTTCTTCTGAACTCATCCTTAGCATCAGGGCAGGTGCCGTTGGCCTTCAAGGAAGCACGACTAGTTCCTCTGCCAAAAAAACTAGGGGCAGATGTGAAATGCATGAAAAATTTTAGGCCCATATCTCAGATCCCTTTCTTGGCTAAAGTGCTTGAGCAGCATGTACTACCCTACCTTTCAGATCATCTGGAAAGGAACGGCCTCTTGGAACCAAACCAATCGGGATTCCGTGCGAATCACAGCACGGAATTGGTCATGCTGTCCATTCTAGATGAGCTTAGGAGTAGGGCGGACAGGAAGATGCCTGGTGCCCTGGTGCTGCTAGACCTCTCCGCGGCGTTTGACACCGTATGTCATAAACAACTACTGTCGCGGTTGAGGGACTTTGGCATCCAGGGCACAGCTCTTACCTGGTTTGCCTCTTTCCTGTCAGAAAGGACGCAGAGAGTACAGCTGGGAGAATTGGTCTCCACTGCAATGTCAACATCATGTGGAGTGCCGCAGGGGTCTGCCCTGTCGCCCCTGTTATTCAACATATATTTACAACCGTTGATTGCACTCCTCAACCAAATGGACTGTCAGGTATACAACTACGCCGATGACACCCAAATCATCATCCAAATGGACGAGGTTCCTGGGGTGTCAACAAGGCTGCAAGACATCCTTAAGCATACATCTAACTGGATGTCGCTGAATTCTTTAAAAATTAACCCTGACAAGACAGAGGTTTTACCAATCACTATAGCGGGCAGTCCTTGGCATGATGGGTTTTGGCCTATAGAACTTGGTCCACCCCCAGTAACTGCAGTGACGGTAAAAAGTTTAGGCATCCATGTGGAGGACAAACTATCCATGCGGAAGCAAGTTAGCATGGTGGTAGGAACCTGTGTCGGACTTTTACGACAACTCAGGAAAATCGCACCACTATTGTCATTTTCAACCTTGAGACAGGCGGTCTCTGCAATGATATTATCAAGGTTGGACTATGGCAACTCGCTATATATAGGATTGCCCCAAAAACTTTTGGATAAGCTCCAAGTGGTGATGAATGATGCCGCTAGGCTCATTTTTAAGAAACCCAGGAATTCGCATGTGTCCCCACTTCTGCGCGAGCTACATTGGTTGCCGGTGAGGCAGAGGGTGCTTTTCAAAGGGCTATGTATTGCACATAAATCACTCTATGGCAAGGCCCCAGGATACATCAAGACCCGCCTAACCCCATACATACCGGGCAGGGCACTAAGATCTGCCGAAGCATCTCTTCTCACCCAACAACGCGCCAGACTAGCTACAGTAGGAGGTCGTGCTATTTCGAATACCCTCCCTGCAGCGTGGAATAATCTGCCGATGGATTTGCGGAGGGAGTCTAATCTGATGTCCTTCCGGAAGAAGCTGAAAACTGTTTTGTGTCAGAAGGCCTGGGTGGGGTTATAAGTCTGGTTGTGTTCATCTAGGAATCGGACTGTGCTGCCCGACAAAGCGCTTAGAGACCCCTGGGTTATAATGCGCTATATAAATCGAATAAAATAAATAAATAAATAAATGGCCATGTCTGAACTGTGGTGGTGGAGTGAGCTAAAGAATGGTGATGGATTAAACCCAGATCAGTTGGCTGGGGGCGAGAGTTTGACTTGCTAAAACACTCCGTCCATCATCCCCTTTGGTATCAACATGTTCCTGATCAAAGCACTGCATTTGTTCAATAATTTCACTATATGTGACAGGTGTGATTTCTCTGGCCTCGGTCTCAATATTTGTAAATCACCCTATGAACTAGCATCAGACATTATGATAGACTCTTGTCCTGGTTCAAAGCTCTGGAAAGAGGATTTTTTTGTAAGACAATCCTTCATGAATCTGAATTCCTCTTCACATTCTTGATTCCACTTGAAGATAATACCTTTCTTTAAAAAAGATTGCATATTATTTATTCTCTCTGAAAAGTTATCAACAAATTAGTTATAATATTCAGTCATCCCCTGAAATTTAACAAGCTCTTCTTTTGAGCTGGGACTGACTAGATTGTTTATAGTTGCAACCAACTCTTGTTTTGGTTCAATGCCTTGTGATGTGAGTTTATGACCTAAGTAGTTGATTTCACCTAAATTGAACTTACATTTGCCTGCTTTAAAAGTTAAACCATTTCCTCTAAATCTCGTTCAAATCTCTCACATCGGTTGTTGTGTTTTCTTCATCCTTACCAAACAGCAACATGTCATCCTGATAGATTTTAATGCCCAAAATACCTTTTACAACCCTTTTTATTACTTGTTGAAAAACAGCAGCAGCTGAGATCAACACAAACGGCATGCATACAAATTTATAATTACCAAACATGGTGATAAAGCAATTAGTTCTTGAGAATCTTGGTGCAATCTCAGTTGATGGTATGCTGAAGTGAGATCTACTGATGAAAAACACTTTGCCCCTTTCAACATTGATAGGATCTCGCTGATATTGGGCAACGGGTAGTGATCAACAATGACACCCTTGTTGAATTCCCGAAAATCTACAAAGAGGCGAACCTCACAATTAGCCTTCTTTTCCATAACCAATGGGGCAAGTCATTCTGTGGTTTCTACCTGCACAATTATGCCATAATTCTTCAACTTGTATAGTTCTACTCTTAAATTGTCCTTAACTATTAAAGGGACTCCCCTGATTTTGCTCACTATAGGTTTTGCACCCTTCTTCACTTTAATATTATGCACATAGTCCTTTAAGCAACCTAATTTGGTCTGAAAGACTTCAGAAAATTCTTATTTAAAATGTGTCTTATTATCATTTGCAGTCTTTGTATCACTTACTGAACTTATCTGTTCAACGTGCTTTAGGCTAACTAATTGATTGGCATTAGGATCAAGATATACATTCAGACCCCTCTCCTGATACCACCTGATGAGGGAATCACCTCTCATGGAGACATACACCTTTTTTGCAGTTACTCCTTAAACTGTATGGACCCATTAAAGTACCCCAACATGTTGATGGGTTGGCCTCATACCCTTTTGGACAAATATCAGGTTTAAATAACTTGACCTTGCCACGTAAGTTTCTTTAGAAAAAAATCCTTTGGAATAAGCATAATCTAATCCCCCGAATCAAATAGCATAGAGACTGATATGCCTTCAACTTGAACTATCTCCCAAGGGCCTTTACCATCTTAAACCTGTAAAACATCTCTTCACCTAAAAATCATTAGAGCTCTCATAAGTGACTTTACTAATCTTTGTTTTGTTACGAACAGAGTTTTTACTATCAGAACTCCTATAACATTTTGACACATGCCCCTTCTTCCCGCACTTTTTGCATATAGGCTTCCATTCCACACAACCTTTAAAATTGGCAAAGTGACCATATTCACCACACCTAAAACACTTCCCTTGCGTCTTCTTAGCATATTTCCCAACCTCTTTTTTAACTTCTTGACTTGTGCTATGATAATTACATTTCCAATGTAAGGAGGCCGGTTATACCATAACCTCCTTTTCATAAGTGCTTCCTTTTTTTATTACGTCTACACATGCTAAACTTTGTTCGTACATCTTAGCAATGGTAACAACAAAGCAAAGGATCATCCTTTTGCCAAACGTTTTCCTTAGCTTTCTCAAAGCTACAACCTAGCATAAATTGATCACTTAATCTTTCTTCATTACTAGCACCAAAACTTCAGGTTGAGGCCAATTTGTCAAAGTACTCATATACTCTTCCACAGATTCCCCAGATCTATGCATACGCTTACCAAATTGATACCTTTCTAATGCTCTTGAAACTTTTGGTAAGTAATGTAAATCCAGTTTTTTTATACAAATTTTATAGTCATTGAAATTGGCACTTAAATCAGATGATAATTCAGGCCAATGTTCAAAAACATCTTGGCTGTTCTGACCCGAAACATTGCATATGCAAAGACATCTTACGTTCCACACTTAAGGACCTACCACAAACTCTGGCAGAATGTGCAAAAACACACTTCCATTTCTTCCAAGGAATCAGAGGATTCCCTGGGTTCATCAAAAAGAAAGGAGGTGGAGTGACGTTTTGCATGATGTCAACACACACATAAGTTCCAGGTATTAAATAAATTATCAAATTACTCAAAAGCAAACAAAATGCAAATGTTGTATGTCAGCACTTGTTACTAGGTCACTACAGCTTGATCCCAATCTGAAGCGTATAGGAACAGATGTGGGTGTGCCTATCGCTGAACACACTGCCCAAACACACTGTTGCCAATGCTTCACTGTGAAACCAAATGCCACCGAAGGAGGTGTGCCCGTCACCGAACACACATCACCTGCCGATATCCTTCACTGCACAATTGAAAGAAATGAAACCTAATGTACTAGGAGTATTTGAAGAAGGTGTGCCCATCACCGAACACACTGTCGGTATCTTTCCCCCCACTGACTCACTGAAACATTTAAAATGCTTGATATACAATGCAAAGCTGCCCAAACATCCAAAATGGCTTCCAAAATGTGAGGACCTCAACAGTGAGGCTATTTTATTTGGGAAGTTGAGCTTGTTGTCAAACACCGGTGAAGATAACGTAGGTTGCCGTGTGATGCGATGGGAAGACAAAGCCTGAACTGCAGCTAGAATCCGCTCAACCACTTGAGTATGAATACAAGTACTGGTGTCTGCTCACACACCGGAGCACGAGAAGGAACACAGCAAGTAAAAGAAAATAGTACCTTTAACACGATGAGGGCACCGTAGCCCACTCACCATTAAAAATTGCAAACAAGCATTAATTGCAGTGTTTCAGAAGATCCGGTGTTGAAATGTGACATGTGAGCTGAGGTGATGTTACCATGGAGTCGGTGCAGTCTGATCTTTACCATCAAGTCATCGCCAATGAAATGATATAGGAACTCCAAGTATTTTAACAAATAATGTTTATTCAAGTAGGAGATAATCACCTCAACCACCACTTGCCTGTGCTCCCACCGTCCTAGTTCAAAGATACTCATTCTAATGAACCAGGTGTCCACACAGGAACTGTGCGAAAGCATTCCCCTCTTAACAATCGAAGACATTTTATATATTTACTAGCAGCCCGTCCCGACGTTGTCCGGGTAGGCTTTGCTGGGTAAAAGGTACTCACCAGCATCGCTCCCCTGGGCATGTCGATGTGGACACTCCTCCCCGCGCTCCTGGCCGCTCAACCTCAGTGTAGTGTAAAATTGGTCCTTTGCATAAATGCTATACATCTTTAACACACTCATAATGCCCCATGTATGTTAGAAGGCATTTCAGAAAGTAGCCTAGAGATAGCTGTCGTGCATTTGAATCCCTACACGGAAAGAATTAATTGCAGTATGCTCTCTTTATTTCCATGACACCACTCTCTATAAATAGTGTCAGAAACTCCAATATGAAAATCAGTCTTTCAGACCCTTTTTTTTTTTTCTGCTCCTTGATTTATGGTTTTAGCTCTTGTTTTTCCCACACATTTAATCCTGTGTCAGCACCCTCCACGTCAAGCCCGTGTTCTCACTGGCTATATAGTAAAGAAAATTAACCCAGTTTGTGTGTGAGCTGCTCTCTGCTAGATTTATGGCCCTGTGGCTGTGCGCTGGGCAGTGGTTATCAGCCGCGCATACAGGGCTAGGAATTATGTGGATTCGGGCACCGTGGACGGTTGATAACTTCATCCCCTAGAGATATTAACAAGACCCGCTCTCAAATAAAGCCTAATAACTCAGAAATGTAAACAGTCTTCGTGACAGATGGGGGCAAGGAGGAGAGTGCATCAGCGCTAATGAAGAATGTTGACTGCATGTTCGCTATAGCTGTGACGGATGGCACTTGGAGTGCTATGTTAGCAGGACGAGGGCTGCTGTTATACAGAGAAGTGGAAAGGTTGTGCGGTAATGTACCTTTTAATGTGTGCTCCTTGCTTTCGGGGATGATGCATTGCTTCTGTGTGCTCCTTGCTTTCGGGGGTGATGCATTGCTTCCGGCTTCCGCGCTCCTAGCTGCTCCTCCCCGTGCTCCTAATCGCCGACCCGTGATGTCAGCACGCACGTCGTTAGCTGGCGCTACTTCGAAGGGACTACTTTTCCCAAAAAATTACTTTGCCCTTCTAACATATATATTTTTTTCTTATATAGCCTATGTCCATCTGCTTGCCCTGACGTTTTCAAAGATGTATTGGGTGTTTGGATTGGTGGTGTACTTTTCGAGTTTACCTGGCTCAAAGGACACAGTTCTCTCTTTATAATAGTAGTATAGATATAGATAAGTTATATATACCACTAGCTAGACCCAAAGGTATCAGAGAGCTTTACATAAAAGAAACAGAAAACATAGCATTACAAAGGAAACATCAGTGAGCCATTGTCTAACGTAGTTCTGCGTATGACGCACAAGACGCATACATTCTAGATCAGCCTGAAACAGAGATGGGGAAAATCAGTAGCATTGGAGGTGTGATTACAGTATGCAGATTCGTTTAGGACAGTCTAAATTAGCATAGCGACTAACTTAATAAGCAGCTGAACACAGTCAAAAAACAGCTGTCATAAGCAGTCAATTCTTGGTGAAGTGAGCAAAAGGGGCATAGGTCGTTTGGCGATAGTGGTATTGTATTTGTTGACAAGAAGGAGTTTCAGGTCCCTTTTGAAGGAGGAGAGGGTGGGGTTGCAACATAGTTCTCAAGGTGGAGAGTTCTATATGCAGGGTGCATTTCTAGAGAAGGAGCGAGCCTGGGTAGTTTTCCTTTTCAGTTTAGGAGGGACAAGAAAGAGCGAGTTGGAGCTTCTCAGTGTTCTGGTTCTTCCAGCTGTCGTTAAGTTTGTTGTTCAGATAGTCTGGTGAAGGGGCTTTGTGTGTGATGGTGGCAGTTTTGTAAATACATCTTCCTTCAATGGGCTACCAGTTAAGGAACTTGAGGGCTGGAGTGATGTGTTTAAGTAGTTTAGCACTAGTTATGAGATGGGCTGCTGTGTTCGGCACTGATCTTAGGGAGGTAGGTGAATTTTTGGGGTACCTGTGAAGATGACGTTTCCATATTCCATTTTAGAGAATCAGAGATTGTATTACTGTCTTGCAGTAATCAGGGGAAATGAAAGGTTTAATTTTCCTGAGGTGTTTCAATGAGAAATGAGATCCTTTGGCTGAGCTTTAGATGTGATCCTGCATTGTCAAGTTCTCGTCAAGGGTGATGCCTAAGGACTTTACTGAATAGGACAGGGTGAAGGACAGTTTAGGGCATTCAAGTTATCAAGCCATTCTTGGATTGGTTGGTGATTGCTCTTTGGGGTGAATAGTATTACATCTGGTTTGTTTGTGTTCAATTTTAAGTGGCTCAAGTTAAACCAGGTTTGAATTTTGGTTAGTGTGGTCGTTGAGGTGTAGGATATCACTAGGTAGGTGTCTTCTTAGTACAATTGTGTGTCATCAGCATATAGGTGATCCTTAACCCCTGCTTGCATGAGAATGATTGTGAAGGGTTCCATGACGAGATTGAAGAGGGAAAGAGGGAGTATTGAGCCTGGGAGGACACCAAGGGTAATACATGTGGATTTGGAGAGAGAGAAGCTGATTTTGATTTGTTGTGAATGGTGTTGAAGGAAAGATGTCAACCATTTAAGTACAGTGCCATTAATACCAGAGCGGATCTTCAGTGTCTCAAATCGAGCTGAGTGATTGACAGTGTTGAATGTTGCTGATAAGTCAAGTAGGATGAGTAAGCATGCTTTGCGTTCTTCTAAGATTCTAAGGATGTCATCTTAGATATTGAGCATGGCCATTTCTGTGCTACATGCAAAAAAGCCAATTGATGGATAGAATGCAGAACAATCTATACATTCACCCCAGTACAGAGATCTGGGCCTATATCCATTGTTGTTGTGTTCCCCATGCCATTCCAGTTTGAACACAGGCATATGCAAATCAGTCTTCACCCTGCACCCAATGGGAATAGTCCACCCCAAACTGCCAGGCCAGGTCCTCCCTGGACTGGAAACAAGCATCCTAGGACCGGTTTCAGGGTTTAACCCCTCATCAGCCATAATAGGTTGACTCCAGTGGCATGCAGAGCACGGGACCCACGTCTGGGCATACCCGTTCCACTCTGGGTGACGAATCCAAAACCAACAATTGATGGGCAAAATGCAGAACAATGTCATACATTTATCCCAGTACAGAGATCTGGGCCTAAATCCATAATTTGTTTTGCTCTCCATGCCATTCCAGTTTGAACCCAGTCATATGCAAATCAGTCTTGACCCTGCACCCAATGGGAACATCCCAGTCTGAACTGCCAGGCCAGGTCCTCCTTGGACTGGAAACAAGCATCCTAGCACAGGTTTCGGGGTTTCACCCCTCATCAGCCAGAATAGCTTGACTCTAATGGCATGGAGAGCACGGGACCCACGTCTGGGAATACCCATCCCACTCGGGGTGACAATTGCAAAAACAAACATTTATGTACATGTTAGACCTGGCATCATTGGCATGAGTCTCTACTCCATTTTTTCTGTTTGCCTCCTCTGTTTACGATGTTTTTGCTGGTATATTGCTTTGGGCACTGTGCCACTGCTGATCAGTGCCACAGTGCAAGTGCTCCCTATGTAAAATTGCTGTATTGATTGCATTCCATGTTTGACTTATTTGGTTTACTGTCAGTCCCTAGTAGAGTGCACCAGGAGTGCCAGGGCTTGTAAATACAAATGCTGCTAGTGGGCTTGCAGCACGTGTTCTGCCACCCACAGAAGCGGCCTGGTAAAATATGTCTAAAGGTCTGCCATTGCTAGACCTACGTGCAGTCTGGTACTGTCACGCAGATTGCGCAAGGACACCTACTTGCCAGTCGCTAAACCTTCCCTTAACTTCATGTTAGTCACCCCTATGGTTGGCCCAAGGGCAGGGTGCATTGTAAGCATAAGGTAGGACAAGCCTGACAAGGTTGGCATGTCCTAATAGTGAATTACAGCCATTTTCGTTTTTCACTATTGTAAGGTTACCTGCTCTCCATCAGTTAGAATGGGCTGCCCGGGTTATTAATGCTATAATCCTAGCGGGCTCGGGGAGCATGGTGCAATGTCGAGTTTGGTATCCCTGAACTCAGGGTTTAATAACGCATCCGTTTGGGTGGATGGTTTTTGGACTCTGTGTTTGAAAATAGAACTTTTAGAAAGTGGCTATTTTCTTGTCTGACTGTCTACTGGTCTCTGCTGGTTTGGTGTGCGTGTGACATGAGCTGGGTGGCTCCAGAGGTCTGAATGAGTCAGTGTGGGTGAGTGGGGCATTTGCATTGAGAGTAGGGGAAGAGTAGCTCCTGATAGCCTGCCCTGCCTGACACAATGCTGGCTCCACCTCCTGCCAGGCGACTGATGGCTCTGTGCCTGCCAGGGACGATCCTGGCTCCACCTCCTACCGGGCAACTGATGGCCCTGCCCCTGCCAGTGACAATGCTGGCTCCACTTCCTGCTGGGCGGCTGAAGACTCTGCCCTACACAGTGAATAGGCCAGGTGCCTCGGCCTGGCAACACCCACAACAAACCCAGGATGGGGGGAAATTCCCAGGCATGGACAAAGGGATCAAAGCTAAAAAGGGGTATAAGAGAAGGACCCCTGAACCAAGAATTTAGATCACTTCTGACAAGGAAACCTGAACCAAGGACAAGAAGCCTGCTGATCCAAGGACTTGCCTACCCCTTCTGCCAGTGTGCTGTTTGTTGGGGGAATCCTGCAGTTGCTTTTTTATTTTTGCCAAGGAACCAGGAGAGAGGAACAGAGTGTGTACTCTCAAGCTTTGCCAAGGAAAATCTCCAAGGGCTGGAAGAGTGCCAGCCTCCTGTTGAAGTCACAGGGTCAAAGGACTTCATTTATTTGCTAAAAGTGCTTGTTGCTGGAACCTGAAAATCCAGCACCTCTGAAGAATCCAGCAATCTCGACGCCGACGGACGCCGCCGAATCCAGCTCGACATCGTGAGTGCAGCTCCCGTGTCCCGCACCTTCGACACCGGCCGCCGGGCCCGATCGATGCCAGTAGTGATGCCAGTGAGTAGCGAGTTCGGCTCCAGCTCCAAGTGACCCTGTGTCGACGCCGCCGCTGATCGCATCGACACCGAGCCCTCTCGACGCCGTGAGCGCTGCTCACTCTTGCAACATCGACGACGACGCCGTATCCTGCTTCACCTCGTGAGCGCTGCTCCTGCCTGACATCTGTCGACGCCGCTGCAGATCGCCCCGACTCCAAGGCTCGATCGACGCCGAAGACGCGACGCCGGACATCTCGCGCCGCTGATCATCGTGTGCTTCACTTTTCCAAGGTACTGTGTTGTGGGGGTTCTGTGCGACTCCGGGCTCGACGGTCGACGCCGAACCTTTGGATTAACTTTGCCTCGACGTCGTGTGACTTCCGTGTGGGTTACATTGTTGCCAAGAACTGTGTTTTAAAGAAGAACAGTTGCTTTTGTTACTAAAGACTTTGTGCTAAGAAGAAACTAAACTTGAACTATTATTTTTTCCTTCCAAGAGTATTTATTAAGATTGGGGTATATTTTTGTCGTTATTTGGTCTTGTGCTAAGCCTTATATAAACATCCTTATTTTTATAATACTACTGTGTCGTGTCCATTTGTAGTGTATTCACTTTATTACTGTATGTGGTCATAAATGCTTAACACACAGCCTCTGAGATAAGCCTTTCTGCTTTGCCAAGCTACCAAGGGGGTGAGCAGGGGTTATCTAAGTGTGTGATCCCCTTTCCCTGACTAGAAAAGGTGTGTCCCTATTTGTCAGAAGTGTATACCTCTGCCAACTAGAGACAGCCGCTTCTAACAGTACAGAATGCCGAACAATGTCATACATTCACCCCACTACAGGGAGCTGGCCATAAATCCATTGTTGTTTTGCTCCTCGTGCCAGTCCAGTTTGAACCCAGCAATATGCAAATCAGTCTCCACCCTGCATCCAATGGGAACAGTCCAGCCCGAACTGCCAGGACAGGTCCTCCCTGGACTGGAATCAAGCATCCTAGGACCGGTTTCGGGGTTTCACCCCTCATAAGCCAGGAAAGCATGACTCCAGTGGCATGGAGAGCATGGTACCCACGTCTGGGAATACCCATACCACTCGGGTGTGACAAATGCAAAAATAGAAATTGATGGACAGAATGCAGAACAATATCATACATTCACCCGAGTACAGAGATCTGGGCTTAAATCCATTGTTTTTTTGCTCCCCATGCCATTCCTGTCTAAAACCAGCCATATGCAAATCAGTCTTGACCCTGTTTCCAATGGGAACAGTCCAGCCCGAACTGACAGGCCAGGTCCTCCCTGGACTGGAAACAAACAAGCATGCTAGGACCGGTTTCGCATTTAACCCCTCATCAGCCAGGAGAGCTTGACTCCAGTGGCATGGAGCGCAGGGGACCCACGTCTGGGCAACCCGTCCCACTCGGGCTGACAAATGCAAAAACAACAATTGATAGACAGAATACAGAACAATGTCATATATTCACCCCAGTGCAGAGATCTGGGCCTAAATCCATCGTTGTTTTGGTCCCCATGCCATTCCAGTCTGAAACTAGCCATATGCAAATCAGTCTTGAACCTGCACCCAATGGAAACAGCCCAGCCCAAACTGCCAGGCCAGGTCCTCCCTGGACTGAAAACAAGCATCCTAGGACCGGTTTTGGGGTTTCTCCCCTCATCAGCCAGGATAGCTTGACTCCAGTGGCATGGCGAGCACGGGACCCACATCTGGGCAAACCCGTCCCTCTCGGGGTGACGAATGCAAAAACAGCAATTGATGGACAGAATGCAGAACAATGTCACACATTCACCCCAGTACAGAGATCTGGACCTAAAGCCATTGTTGTGTTGCTCGCCGTGCCATTCCAGTTTGAACTCAGCCGTATGCAAATCAGTCTTGACCCTGCACTCAATGGGAACAATGCAGCCCGAACTGCAAGGCCAGATCCTCCCTGGTTGGAAACAAGCATCCTAGGACCGGTTTGGGGGTTTCACCCCTCATCAGCCAGACTATCTTGAATCCAGTGGCAAAGTGAGCAAGGGACTCACGTCTGGGCATACCCTGCCCAATTAGGGCAAACAAAGCAAACACAAAGAGATGATGGACACAGCCCTGAAACTTTTCAGACACTCACCCCAGTCACCGACCTGGGTTAAATCCATCATCCTTCTTTAGCTCCCTTCACCACCTCAGGTCAGACCAAGCTATATGTGCTGGACTGTTCCCATGAGGCACAGGGCCAAGACTGATTTGCATATAGCTGGGTCTGAACTGAGGAGGCAAAGTGAGCTAAAGAATGATGATGGATTCAACCCAGATCTGTGACAGGGGGTGAGTGTCTGAAAAGTTTTAGGGCTCCGCCCATCATCTCTTTGTGTTTCCTTTGGAAGTTTGGAGTTGTGCTAGATCATAATTGGTTCTGACTATTTCCTAGGTTAGGGCTCAGCTTCCACTTCCTATGGCAATGCATATTTTTACACATTTGGAGTGTTTTGAATTGATTTAACCATTTGTTTTTTGCCTTCTGGAATGAAACTCAAATTTTAAATAAACCTTCATGATTTTCATGTGTGAATTTTCCTATGTGGTATTTTCCTACATGTGGATTTTTCTATGTGAGAGTTTTATATGTGGGTTCTCTGAATTCACATGCAATTTTGTATTTGTGCTTAGGCTCTCATCATTAGGGACTTACACATACCCCTGATCCATTCAATTGTCCCTTTGAATGGTAAATAGTGAATATTTTCAGAAAGTCATTATCTTGAGGTAGCGAGGACGAGCACTCCAAGGGTTACTTGGTAAGTGATGTGAGGTTAGACACACCGATGACAGTAAACCAATGGATGTCCCTTAAGAACTGATTGCCCAGTCAGTCATTTGGTTTATAAAAATCTTTTAATACAAACCATTAAAATATAATACATGGGAATCTGCAATCTTAGTATAAAGGCTCATCTCTTGGGGCCTGACTTAAAGTTCGGTGGACAGGTTACTCCGTCACAAACATAACGGATAATCTGAATGCAACATTCCAAGTTCATTCTATCCTCCTGTACCTGTAATACAGTGGATGGGAGACATCATGTTTGTGATGTTTGTGATGGAATGACCAATCTGTCAAACTCCAAATCAAGCCATATGTTGCTTATTATAGGCCAGTTGTGATATCACCTGTAATGACATAGCTGATCAATTGTAATAAGTTAGCAGTAGAGTTCTGATATCACAGTGCATTTTGCCAGAGCGAGAAGTCAACATAAAAGGCATGCCAAATAGCATAATTACAGCTGTAGTTTAAAGAAGGAAACCAAGAACTGACTTTTCATTCTTCTGATTTTTTGTTGAAAAAAGAAAAAGTGATCAGTATAACAAACAATTTAGGACAGCATGCTTATTTATTTTATGCGTATAATCATGGGGATGGGGGAGGTAGAGTGAAAATCCTTTCAGTCTCCGTAGTTAACTTTTATAATTTCTCTTCAGCGGTATATACTGTGTCCCCGCTTTTCTACACGTGCGTGCGTAATCATTGAGTCATTTTAGCACAATACAAAAAATGACTCAATGATTACGCACGCACGTGTAGAAAAGCGGGGACACAGTATATACCGCTGAAGAGAAATCACCAACATACACGTGTATGAGGGTCATATTTGTTGGGAGATACCAGTTCCTCGACTTGTGAACCCAAGGTTTAAGCAGGACAAGTGATCCTTTCCCCCTTCTGATTATAAAAAAAATAAAAAAATTATTTATTTTATGCTACAGATCTTTTCTGCAACCTCATAATCTCTACATGCATCTCCACTACCTAAGCCACAGCATTTTCTTAATTTGATTTACAATAAACTGCTTTTGGGTGTGTTTAATTTCACAGTGCAGATTCTGCTCTTATAATTCATGTCTGCAATCAACATAAAAGCGAAACTCCAAAGAATTAAGTAGTTTGTGGGAAGCGTTATGGTGTATCCATGTATTACAGGAAATAAAATACCCCTTGCCATACATTAAAAGGATACTGTAAGTCACCTCAGAGTCCAGGACCTTTTGGTATTGTTCATCTGTATCTGCATAGATCACCTAGATGATGTGCAATAATGTATGGCTGGGGTAATTTGTTACTTATATACCACATGCAGAATAATGAAAGGCAAAATAAATTAGAAGTCCTTCTCTTTCTTGCCATTGATGCAACCTCAAATAATTAACATGAGGGCAAGACTTAGAGAGGGATCAGAGACAGCAGGGTCCAGTTACTCATGACATTAACAATGATCTTCCTGGCTGAAGTGCGATTGGAAGACATGTGCTGGAGTGGATTGAGTCTTTCTTAACAGAGACAGTGAAGGTGGGCTTTGCAGCCACCTCTCTCAATAGACCAGTGTTATGGGGTTGTCACTCGTGCCCCTGCTGTTGAACCTGTACTTAAGGCCATTGGCCCACCTGTTGCATATAGTAGAATTTTCCTTCATGTCTGCGATTGACACTCAGGACTTGTTGGCTTTCCAAAGGGTGGAGGAGTTCTACTGTGCAGTGGCTCCCTCCAGCTCTGGGGGTGTTCCATTAGTGAATGTGCTCAAATTCCTTAGAGATTCATCCAGCAAAAAACCAACATCCTACTTGCTTAGATACTTCCAACTTTTGGGACACTAACTTCATTGATAGGCCCCTAGCTATGCTAGTTACAGTACTGGATCAGTACATTCCTTGACCCAGCACCTAGATGGGGTTACTAAAGCCTGTTTCTTCCAGTTACCAAGATTCTACCACCCACTGTGTATTTTTGGCACTAAGTCGAGCTGATGAAAAATAAGTTACATATGCATTCACTATTGTAATTACATCTTTTGGACATCCACTCCAAGCCCACCATAAAGCTACAGAATATTCAGAATGGCACTGAAACATGAAATATATTGCACCCAGTTCCTATGATAATAACAATAGGTTCTAAATCCTTGTCTGATGCTCAACCTTTTTTATGCATAAACTCTCTGTAAAGCTGTATCCATCTATAGGAGAGTAGGATCTGCTTACTATTGTTACCCCCACTTTTTGATAATGTTTCACTGTTGTTCGACTTTAGTCTGGCGGGGGCCCTGCTATCCAGGACCCCAGCCTAGCTGCTTTCTCTCTAAATTGATTGCTTGTACTTTAGGTACACTCCAGATTGGTTACTGGGTTACCCTTGTGAGTCCCTATTATATGGTACCTTAGGTGCTAAGGGCATAGGTACCCCAGAGGCCTATCAGGGGCTGAAGCATGTAGTATACTACCACTGGGAAGCCTTCCAAAATGGCACCACAGGTCTGTTACTGCAGCCTGGGTAAGGTGGTGCATGCACCCCTTACTGTGCAGTAGGTTACCTACATCTACCTTTGATCACTGACACATATAAACCTATAAGTCACTCCTGTGGCAGGCCGTATCAATCATGAACAGGGAAACGGAAAGGTTTGGGTCCTATCTCTGACTGGCCTGGACCACTCTAATATACTTAACAGAAAAAAATAGCCAGACAGGTTGCGTTTTTTTAAATTTTATCACACCTAGCCAAACAGTTCTAGGTGGTACGACTACTTTATTTTAGTCTTTTTGTCTTTTTTAGAAAACTTTTTTTTCATTGAATTTCATATGTCATCCAAAGAACAGTCATCAAACAATAATGAACACATACAGACATTAAAACATCAATGTACAATATACACAAAGGTACAATATACACAAAATCATTACTGTGGGTTAGAATAAACACCAAATACACACTAGTACAATGCCTCCAATAATTTCATCACAAGGCACCAGTCCTTCATATTATATACAAGTAGACAGGCGGACAAAACAGTTTATTGGTACTGCCTGCCTGTCTTACTGAGCCAGAGACTAGATTGATACTTCTGGGGTTGCACTACTAGGGATAGAAAGTGTGGTAATATTTAATAACCCTAGCAGCACCCATCTTTTCTTTCCCAGGCTCGGGGTCAACGCGTTTCGAACCACAGTGTAGTTTACGGGTTCTCCTCAGGACACGGACTGGAGGTAGCCAAAACTGTGTGTAGCACCATAGACCACTGCTGTTGAAAAGTGCCACTCGAGTATGGGGATTTTGCTAGTTCAGCAGCTCTCTCCGCTCATTCTCGCTCGGCGTCCACACGTCAGACGCCGAGCGAGAATGAGCGGAGAGAGCTGCTGAACTAGCAAAATCCCCATACTCGAGTGGCAATTTTCAACAGCAGTGGTCTATGGTGCTACTACCTTCAGAGGTTCCTGGTGCCCGCAGAAGTTCTAAAGGCTCTAGGCCTTGTATCTATGTCAGTCGTGGTTCTCATACCACTTTCTTAATACATGGTTTGGTACACCCTAGGGCTCAACGTATATTGTGCTAATTTACTGTGTGCTAAATAAGTGTACTGAATGTCAGATCAGATCAGATTCAGAAGTGTACTGAATGTACTTTTGCCTCTAGCCTCGTAAAGAGACTAGAGGGATGTGTTTACAATAAATACATATGTGTTATATAGATACCCGGTGTGGTTCTCCTTTCATTTGGTTATTCATGAGATTATAGACTGGTAAAACAAGCTGCTTTGCATTCCTTCAAGACTTAGCCTGAAGTCTGCTCTCCACAGCTACCTCTAGGATAGCTTTCTATATAGGTTGTCTTTAAACATACCATCAATAAGGGTCGTTTGGACTGGTGCAAGGTGCCCACTAGAATAGTGGACAGTATATGCCAGGCCAACTTCTTACACCATCCTGTTCACAGAAACTCATTTTATGAAACCTTGATAGAAATGCATGAGAGAAAGAGTGGCTATGGAGACTAGAGGGGAACTGTAAAAGGTTGGTAGTGAGAAAATCAATGGAAAGGAGGTCATTAGGGGCGCCAACAAACATTGTTGCACCGGGCGCCACTGGTTCTAAAGCCGGCCCTGCCCCTACTAATTCCAGTGTACCTTTTCCTCCCTATTGCTTCAGCTCCGGTTGGCAGCGCCCTCAGCATACAGTATGGGGAGCGAGCGGTTGTGATGGCTGGAGGGGTACTCGCCTTCTTGGGAACTGTGCTGGCTTCATTTGGAAACTCCTTGCTGCACCTCTACCTCACCATGGGAGCCTTGACAGGTAAGATACACTCCCTGTGAATGTAGGGTGGGCTATGTCTGTGAAGAAGTGATGTTCCAGGCTTTGAAAGCAAGAGAGTGCATGTGATGTAGTCATTGACACCATGTTCCTTCTCTCCTCCATACTGAATACAGCCCCACACTCTTTTGAATCTCTTTGCAAGTGAAACAGACACAAAGGGAATTTTGAGGGAGAGTGTAGTGTTTCATGGCATGTACTGTGTTTAATACATCTCCACCTTTATTGCCATTGTACGTGATGTGTTACTTTCTGAGTTATGCGACATGTAGTCAGGTCTTTGGATCTAATTTATGTCATTAAGGGGTCAGCAAGGTGTGAAGGCGGGAAACAACCTTTACAACGCAACTTTTACAACGCACTACCATTACAACGAAACTTTTACAACGCAAAAACTTTTACAACGCATACCATTACAACGCATGTTTTTACAACGCAAGTACTTTTAAACGCATGCCATTACAACGTAAGTATTGGTAAGTATATAATTATATTTAATATTTTATATGTTTTTTTTTTTTTAAGTTTTCAGTTTTTGGGTAAAGGGGTATTTTTAGGGTTCAGGGTCAGTTTTCAGTTTTTGGGTAACGGGGTATTTTTAGGGTTCAGGGTCAGTTTTCAGTTTTTGGGTAAAGGGGTATTTTTAGGGTTCAGGGTCAGTTTTCAGTTTTTGGGTAAAGGGGTATTTTTAAGGTTCAGGGTCAGTTTTCAGTTTTTGGGTAAAGGGGTATTTTTAGGGTTCAGGGTCAGTTTTCAGTTTTTGGGTAAAGGGGTATTTTTAGGGTTCAGGGTCAGTTTTCAGTTTTTGGGGTACAGGGGTATTTTTAGGGTTCAGGGACAGTTTTGGGTTTTTGGGGTACAGGGGTATTTTTAGGGTTCAGGGACAGTTTTGGGTTTTTGGGGTACAGGGGTATTTTTAGGGTTCTGGGTTAATTTGGGTTTTTTTGGGGTACAGGGGTACAGGGTAAAAAAAATTTACATTAATTAAATTAAATTAAATTAAATTATATTAATTACAATTAATTTAAAATAAAAAAAATATTATATACTTAACAATACTTACGTTGTAATGGTATGCGTTGTAAAGGTATTTGCGTTGTAAAAACATGCGTTGTAATGGTATGCGTTTTAAAAGTTTTTGCGTTGTAAAAAATTTGTTGTAACGGTATGCGTTGTAAAAGTATGCGTTGTAACGTCATACATCCGTGAAGGCAGTTCAACATCCAGGGTGTCACGGAGTAAATGACTTGAAATCGACAACAAGTGCAGACCGCTCTTCGCAATTGTGACTGAGAGGGGACATGTGTAAACACTTAAGAAAACACCTAAAAAACATTTCCTGATAAATAGAGTAGAAAAACAACATAGACTGTGCATTTATATAGAACAGCTCTGCTTCACACAACTCCCTGTTACAAATGTGCATGCACGTGTGTTGTGTCGATCCAGTACAGAAGGATCTATCAAACAGATAACTCACAGGCTTACCTTTCACAAGTGTTAAATTCGAGAAAGCGGTGCAGTTTGCACGTTGTTTTATAACTCGGAACCCGGGGGCATATTAGCAAGAACCTCGTGTGCAGGACATATAACCTGGGCTTCTATTGGAATTCTATAACGCATATTAGCAAGCCCATTATCGCTGTTTTAGCGGCAGTTTCCTGCTGCTAAAACTGCGATAATTTTAATGAGGTTCGTGCTAATATGCCCCCTTATTTTCAAATGTTGCTTATTATAATGTTTTATTCATAATGTATTATACACAGTAGCGGCTCCTGGAGGGAGTGCTGCGGGAGGTGAGGTGGGGTGGGGGAGGAGCAGGTTGGGGGGTAGTAAACTCTAGATTAAGGCCCAAAGGAGTTCAGTAACTAAATAAATGAATAAAACGAATTACATTGCGTGCTGCATCGCCGGTTTGGCTTTGCAGCACCCTCAATGTAATTTGTTTTATTTATGTATTTAGTGATTGAACTCCGTTCGACCTTAATCCGGAGTTTACTACCCCCTACCCTGCCCTCCCCTGCCCAGCCCCGCAGCACTCCCTCCAGGAGCCGCTACTGATTATACATTTTAATCTGTTGTTGATTAGGGTTGTATGTCAATAGAACACATGCCCTTACTAATCATGCCTTTTCCACAAAGACTTTGCCACACAGATGCCTTCACCACTCACGCATTTACCACGCAAGGTAATTATTATGAGGGAAGTAAAACTTCTATATATGTGAGTGTGTGTGTATGTAATGGCGGCACAGCACACAAATGAAATAAAACAAAAATTTGCACAAAGAAAGTGGAGTCCGTTCAGGTTTCTGGTTCCAGGAAAAAGTGTGAGAAAAAGGATTGTTGCAATATAAATATTATATATACATATATATATATATCTATACTACTATTATAAAGAGAGAGCTGAAACCTTTGAGGCGGGTAAGCTCAAGAAGTACAGCACCAATCACAACACCCAATACAGCATTGTAAAGGACAGGTGCAGCAGATGGACATAGGCTATACAGCTGCCCACCATATACATTAAAAAGGTAAAAGAACCTTAGGGGGAAAGTAGTCCCTTGTGGGCGTTGGCGTTGTGCTGTCAGCAATGGGCGTGGCAAACAACACTTGTGGGTGTTGACACTGTCAGAGGGGCCTGGCCAAAAATAAAAAAAGAAATGGGCGTGGCTTTCACGGGGCGCATGGGCGTGGCTTTCACAGGGCAAATGGGCGCGGCTTTCACAGGAAGCGCCATCCACGCCTTGGCATTCACGTGCAATTCTTTCACGGGGCGCAGCATTCACGGGAAGCGCCATTCACGCCTTGGCATTCATGCGCAATTACTGCTATATGGTGCACGGAAAAAGAAAGGTTTAGAAGACTCCCTTGTGGGCGTGTGCTCACGCCTTAACATATTGCTCCACGGCTCCGGCGGAGGCTAAAGCGAGGAAGCGTAGCAGCAGAAATCACACAGATAACGATTGTAATTTACTCCGGGGCTCAGACGGGGCATCAAGCCATTCAGCCTACCAGTGTGAATCACACACGCGCAGCCCTCCCAAGCACGCTGTGATGCAGGGCACTGTCAGCGTACAAGGATGAGCATCGGACACAACGCTCTTGGGGATTACATAAACAACCCACTCCACACCACCCACAAGCTGCAAAGGTTACCGCTGACGAAGCACAGATCACGAAGACTCTTCAAATACGTTACAGCTAAGGAGGCACATATCACCAACGCTCTTCCTAACAGTGCATGCACAAGCGGACAAACAAATTGCACACAAATTAACAACTAACGTTAGCCTAGATCAACAACTTCTCAAGACAGGTAAAAGACGACGTGCAAGATCAATGTTAAAGAACGCATACAAATCCTATTGCCTTTTGTCATACTTACGTAATGCTGCATACCTCTCAATAAATTCACATTTCCTATTACAAACATTGCACACATTATATTTCATCCCCGGACAACGTCGGGACGGGCTGCTAGTATATATATATATATATATATTACCTACTGGCGGTCGCCAGTAGGTATATATAGTTAGGATTTTTTCCCTATGGGATTTTTGAAAATTCTATGTCTAATAACTTTGGTGTTTGTGGACGGAATTGGCTGAAATTTTCTGGAAAATGGAACATTTTGTTTCTGAGCAGCCCTTGAAAATTTGGGGGGGGTTCGTCAAGGGGGGGCGGAGAAAAAAGGGGGGTCCCAAAACGTGTTTTTAACATTGAGTTTTCCATAGGGCGGTTGGCCTCACTTTTAGCCCGAACGGCTGAATGGATTTGCACGAAACTTGGCAAAATTGTAGGGACTGGTAGCCCGATGTGCCTTTTGTAGGTCTCAATATATGTGCTCCAGTGGATTTTGAGAAATTAACGTTTAAAAAAAGATATATATCTGTAAGCCCGCTCCGGTCCGCGCCCCGGTTCGCGGACCGGGGCGCGTACCGGAACTTCGCGTAGCGAAGCTGATTGGCTCTCCGGTGTCTGTCAACATTCTAAACAGTCCGTAGCGGCCGCCATCTTGTCTCTCGGTAGGATTGAGAGACAAGAGGAGGCCAAAACAAAGGGGGAAATGACCATAAGGGGGCATAGTAGATCCTCCCTGACCCCCTAGGTTTAATGTGGAGGCTTTAAAAGGGCCCCGCGGGGCAAAAAAAAATAATTTTTTTTTTGTTTTTTTTGCGTGGGTAGCGCCCGGTACGCGAACCGGGAAGCGTTCTGGGCAGCGTACTACAATGAAAAAAGAATGAGAGACTTTTCAAATGCAGTATGTTAATTGATTGTTGGTTTTGTTGATTATTTTTTATTTTCTTTATTTTTTAAGCATTTTTTTTTATTGTGATTGTGTTTCATAATTTATTAAACTTTCTAACATTTCATTGTCAGAAATTTCATAATTATCATGGAATATACATTGTAGTCTCTGAGGGTGTAAAATGTCCTCATTTGCAAGGAGGTTATCTACTGCTTGTACACATTGCAGTAGTTCATTGTCCCAAGTTTCATCGAAAAATTCAATGTCAATTTGATCAATTGTATCAATCAATTCTTGGCTGCTCTCTTGCAGGTCCATTTCAAAAGAAACTTGGTTTTCGCCTTCCATTTTGCCTGAAATTTGGATAAAAAAAATATATATTAGTAGAGATAGGGCAATGTTGGGAATAATTTTAGATAGGCATTTTTTATCAGTGAATTTATCTTTGGGCAGTGTATAGTATCAGAGTGGAAGTAGGAATTTAAAAAAGTGTATGTGATTTAACGTAAGTAAATTCATAATTATACAAGAGAAGCCTAACTCCATCCATAACTATAACAGAGAAGTCTCTCTAAATCTATAACTACTACAGAGGGATAGTATATATCTATCAGAAAAAGTTTACCATATTAACTTATAGTGCACAATATACTTCAGTTTTAAAAATAAAAACTTACCTTTAGAAAGAAGTTGAAGGAATTAGTGAAAATACTATTGAAATGTACAGCAAGAAGTAGTAGTCAAAATGGCTGTGTTTTCTTCTCTTCCTTTATATATATTCAGGTATATAACCAATGAAATGTCAGGTAAAAAAAGTAGAAAATGAAAGTAACATTTTCATTGGTTGTCAATTCCAACACCTAAGATGTGTTTTGTGAAGTAATTTACCTCAGGGTATTTAGAGAGGTCTACAGGCTAAATGACTAAATGGAATTCCAATCAAATTTGTGAAAATGGTAGGGATTGGTATGTAGTATGAGCTAATCTATATTTGGTGAAATTGTCTCCAGTGGCTTTTCTGTGAACTACTTTCCCACCTTTTTTGATGGTGCGCTTCCCAGGGAGCGACCCGGTACGCGAACCGGTGAGCGCCCCGGTACGCGAACCTTAAGCGTTACGGGAGTCCATCATTTTGTGTTTCGGTCGAATTAAGATACAAAATGGAGGGCAAATAATGTTCAGAATGGGTAGAAGGGGGCACGGTAGACTTATCTTGACACCCTAGGTTTTGTGAGGGTGGCTGAGGAGGCTTATATGTGCGGAAAAAAACCATTTTTTTTAAAAATTTCGCGAGGTTATCTCCCGGTTCGCGTACCGGGTAGCGCCCCGGGGAGCGTACTTTGTTGAAAATTAGTGAAAAATGTTAGAGTAAAATAATAATTGTGAGTGATTAGATGTAGGGTAGCTCTGAGAAGAGCTTTTGGGTTTATGGTACATTTAGGTACTTATAAGTAGGTACCAATGCACATTCTTAAATTCAGAGTGAAAACTCTGTTGCCCTCATCTGAGAAGTGAACTCCATCTCCTCTGTAGATATCTTGCATGTAGTAACGCAAGTTATTGTTGTACAGGGAGCCCATTCCATGGTCTCTCATGTAAGCTGAAACAGATTTGTTTACATGCTTCCTCGACTTCTCAATTTGTGGACAAAATTGGTTTGACCACCTCCATTTCTGTCTTTGGCATATATTTGAATATACCAAGGCAGTCTGAGGAAAAAGTGCCATCAATTGCTCAAAGGTGTCCTTTAAAAGCATTTCCAGACCTACCCCAGTCAAAGTGCCCAAGTCATTACCTCCACAGTGCACAATTAACAGGTCAGGTTTGGGCAAATGCATAAAGGTTTTCACCAATGGTATCAATTGGTGACATTTTAATCCTCTGTGGCCAAACCACTTAATTTCCACATCTTGTAAATTGAGGTTAGGTAAATTCCTGTTTTCAACGTACCTTTGAGCCCAGTGAATATAACTATGTCCAACAATCCAGACAGAAAACATGGTGAGAGAAGGTTCTCCTGCAGTCAGATGAAGTGTGGCAATGAAATGGCAGTTGAAAAAATGAGAGTTTAAAATGAAAAAAACTGTGGAGTTTCTGTGTTCATGAAGCAGTAACAGTGATTGGTGGATTTTGATTGCTGAAAACAGAAAGTTAGGGTGCACGGATGTGTTCTTTGAAAGATGTATTTTGAATGGTCAATAAAAAATCATTAAATGAAAGAATGCACTGGATATGCAGGTGCACTGAGAGTTCAGAGTTCAATTGCAACAAAGTTGTGTGAACTTGCAAACACCAGAAGTCTTCCAATGAGGTGGTTGCCATGCAGAAAAGGCATGAAATGGCAGAGGGGGGAAGGGTTTTCATTTGAAAAAAAGTGAGGGAAGAGTTTTGATTGGGTGACATGAGAGATATGTGTGAAGATTTACAGCATTTCTGTGCTTTTGATAGCTGCAGACTCTGGAGTGCATACCTTTTGCTCTGCTGAAGACAAATTGGTGTGTTTCTGAGACTGTTTTCAAACTCAAAGTATTTGCTAAGGTGAGAAAATATTTCTTTAATTTAGATAGAGAATAGTGTGCTTTAAGGAGAAAATTATGAATTATGTGGCGCAAATTGCTTGTAAATATGATCCCACATGTGCATGGAAAATTTAGATTTTGAATGTTTGTGTTACATAGCCATGTTAAAAGTGATACAAACATGCTGCAAAGGCAATCAAAAAACGCTTTTATGTGTCTTAAGGACATTTTAAGTAATTTTCCCATGTGCAGTGTTTTGAAATTATGATTTGAAAATCGTTTTTGGGGAAAAGGAATTGTTTTTAAATTTATGACAAGGACATAATGGTGTATGCTTCTTTATACGGCAATTGACTGTCCCTGATGTTATTTTTCCCATTTTAATATAAGACCTTTCTCTGTGGCGCAAGTTGCTTGTAAATATGCTCCGACCTGTGCATGGGAAATTTAGATTTTTAATGTTTGTGTTACATAGCCATGTTAAAAGTGACCCAACCATGCTGGAAAGGCAATAAAAAAACACTTTCATGTGTCTTAAGGACATTTTAAGTAATTTCCCTGTGGGCAGTGTTTTCAAATTATGAATTGAAAATCGTTTTTGAGGTAAAGGAATGTTGTTAAAATTTATGTGCGCCATATGCCCACAAATTTCGTTTTCAGGGGTGCAGCAGGGTGTTCTTGAGACACCCCTGCACCTTTGGAAAAATTCCTAATTTGCGATGAGCTAATTGCTAATCGCAAATTGCACCTTCATTCCTATGGGCCTCCTGCTCCATGGAAATGAATGGGTAATTTGCAATTAGCAATTTGCTCATCGCAAATTAGGAATGGTAAAGAATCGCTATTTATTCCTTAAAATTCGCTATTTTGGAAATGCAAAATAGTTATATGATACATATGGCGGTTGATGTCTAACAAGATAAGAAGCTTAGGGATACATTTATGATGACTGGCGCAATGAAGTGGACATTACTTACTTCATTGGTAGGCCTTTACATGTATTATCTCCTCTGTATTCTTCATCAAGCGTAACTTTAATCTGCAATCCTGAGTAGGCCTCACCTTAAACAAACCTTTGGATAGGCCACACCTTATTGTCATCCTGGATTAATCATTTAAAATGCTAGGGACAGATTTATGATAGGTGTATGCCTCTTTTGTGCCACTGTGCGTCACTTTTATGATGCAGCGGCGGTGCTAATTTGCAATTAGCAATTTGCTCATTGCAAATTAGAAATGGTAAAGAATTGCTATTTATTCCTTAAAATTTGCTATTTAGGAAATGCAAAATAGTTTGATGGTACATATGGTGGTTCATCTGTAACAAGATAAGAAGCTTAGGGATACATTTATGATGACTGGCGCAATAAAGTGCACATTACTTACTTCATTGGTAGGCCTTTACATGTATTATCTCCTCTGTATTCTTCATCAAGCGTAACTTTAATCTGCAATCCTGAGTAGGCCTCACCTTAAACAAACCTTTGGATAGGCCACACCTTATTGTCATCCTGGATTAATCATTTAAAATGCTAGGGACAGATTTATGATAGGTGTATGCCTCTTTTGTGCCACTGTGCGTCACTTTTATGATGCAGCGGCGGTGCTAATTTGCAATTAGCAATTTGCTCATTGCAAATTAGGAATGGTAAAGAATTGCTATTTATTCCTTAAAATTCGCTATTTAGGAAATGCAAAATAGTTTCATGCTACATATGGCGGTTCATCTGTAACAAGATAAGAAGCTTAGGGATAGATTTATGATGACTGGTGCATCACCAGGGATGTGTCAGTCATCCTGCGCCGCTGTTCCGCCACCCATGGTGTGCTGCATTTAGAATGCGGGGCATCATGGGGCAAAAATGGCACAGATGCGTGACGTATCTGTGCTGTAAAGGTAGTGATTGCTGGAGTTGTATCGCAAGTGCGATGCAGCTCAAGCAAGGCTCAGGGGTGCCCCATCTCCACAATGTTGCGTCAAGACCTATGCCTGCTTAAAGCAGGCGAAGGGTTTTGACGAAGCTTTCTCCTATCTGATTGTAAATACGGCACACCATGGGTGGCAGAGCAGCGGTGCACGTTAACTGGTGCATGCCTGGGGATGTGCCATTTAACATAAATCTGCCCCTTTACATTTAAGTATGTGCAGGGGACACAGAGTCGGTGAGGCTTATCCAAGGTTAAGAAGAGATGAGTCCTGTTCACTGAAAAATTAGACATAGGCTTCACCTGCTCAGCATCGTTGGACATGGCTATATAATAGCTGCAAAATATTACTCTTGTTAAACAATTTTACTATTATAATCTCTGAGATTTGTCTCTTACTCTGCAACATCTCATTGTTGTTATCTTTCTTTAAAGATAAAGACAACATCAACATGAGCGACAATCTGCAATCAGTTGATTTTGACCTCATCATTGAACTTGTAATTGAAACATCAGTGGATGTTGATCCCTTGGATGATTTAAATCCTGAGGATGAAGAAGAGCGTGATGAGGATGCAGATTTGTCCGAATTATATGACATAGGATGGGAAGCTGACCTGCTTGAGCCTATGGAAATATAAACATTTATTTTTAAAATTTATAATTAATAAAAAGTAAAAAGGTAAACCGTTTAATTTAAAAATAAAGACACCTTCAAAAGCAGGTTATGTGTAGTGTCTTCAATAAAATATTAAAATATGCTCATAAAATTAGATCAGATTCACATATAAAATAGCACAGGTAACATAAATATAAATGTCATTTCTTTTCTGCTATTTCTGTATTGTAAATTTGCAAGGGCTAAAAAATCTTCTATTTAAAATGTCAAGTAGTGTGTTAAGTTTTTGATCACTGTTATTGTTTTACTGTTTGGTAATAATGGTTAATAACATTTTTTATTATATTTTACCACAGATTCAACTGCAGATCATTTCAAGATTTCACCATGCCAACAATAGAAAGACAGAGAAAGGCTGCAAAACGTCAAAGACAGCAGGTGAAACAAAATAAGCAGCAGTCCTCTAACAAAAAGATTTGTCAAGTCACGAAGAATGCACCGGGTAAGAGCACAAAATATTTCATAAGAAATATGTGTAGTAAAAAAAATATTACTACAGAAAATGTTTCAGTCCATAAAACGAGAAGGAATTCAAATGGAAAGGAAAGGCCAATGAAAAATGTTACTGCTAGAGCAAGAGATAACTCTGTGCATGATAGTAGAAGGAAACAACAGTTTAGGGAGATTCGTAAACGAATGTTCCGCAACAGGATAATTGGCAATTTGTTAAAAAATATTAAGAAAGGTCAACAGAAACTGGTTTTTTATAAGAGAAAAAAAAAGTTGAGAAAGTTATTGATCAGGCATTTGAAATTAAACGTAAGTTATTTATTTTGATAATCAATAGAATTAGGAAGCTAAACAAGGCAATTTATGATTTCAAAAGAAATAGTAGATGGAAGAGAATAGTTAATCGTAGTAATTTTTGTGAAGTTTTTTCTGGAGAATGGATGCATAGTTCAAGCTGTGAGGCATTTTTTAATGAGGAGAGTTATTTCCAGGATAATGATTTGGTGCATGCAGTTGACACCAGTGGTCGTGCTTATGAAGTGAAAGATGGTTGTCCAGTTGAAAAAGAAAAACTTGTGACAACAGAGGCAGAAGAGGTGTTAGGTAATGAGGTTTTAGGAAGACGTGCTAAGGGTCCTGTGTACACCTGGAAGTGTAGTAGTATTTGCAGTGTGCGACAGGATTCCATCAATTTGCTTTGTGATTTTGTACGGTCATTTAATAAGAAAAGTTTGAAGCAGAAAATGATGTTGTTGCAAGAATTAGATCCTTGCAGAGTGAGAGAAGTGACAGGTTTGCATGGTCATTCACTGGCTTGTCTTTCCAGGAGAGTATGCCAGAGTGTTTTTCATCATTTCAGGATGCTAGCAGTGCATCATAATAAAGTGAGGAAATTAGTTAGAATGTTGTATTATGCTAAGAGTCCAGCAATTATGCTTAAACAATTATGCACTGCTCTTTTGCATGGTTCTGAAATAGATGTGAAGAATATATGTGAAGAAATTGAGTTTTGTTACTTTGGAAGTAAAGAGGAGAATGTTGAAATTGACCAAGAAGAAGCGGGTAATGTGGAAGATAGTGTACAGGTTTCCAGTACAGATAATTTCCAGAGGGAAATTGCGACGTTTCAGGTCAAATCAAGTGAGAGGCCAAATTTCACTTGTGTGTGTTGTCGACGCACTTATTATAAGAATCAGACTAAGTTAGTGGATTTATATGCAAAAAGTGAAAGGGAAAATAATAGTGAATGGAAGGATTTCGCAACATACTTGATGGTAGAAAATTGTTTTGATTTGGGATTGGATCAACGTGTGTGTACTTATTGTTGTAACAAATTAAATCAAAACCAGATGCCTGCTAGAGCAGTTCATAATAATCTGGAATTGATTGAGATTCCTTCTGAATTGAAGGATTTAAATACTTATGAATCTATTTTGATTCAAAGTATCCATCCCTTTCAGGCTATTGTAAGAATGGAGCCAAAGACAGGGAAATTGCCTCCATCAGATTTACAGAGAGGATTAAAGGGAAGAGTTGTTTATTTGCCTCTAGATTTGAAGAAAAACATTAACACAATTGGAGTAGAAAAAGTGGAAGAGGAACCTCTGGTTATCTTAGTTAATGGGGTTCCGACAAAGAATAAGAAAATATGGCAAGATTTAGTAGATGTTAGGAAAGTTAAAAAGGCAACATTGTATTTGAAAAAAAAAAAAAAATACTATAAGAATGTATATGTTGCAGAAGAGGAAGTAAGTGAGGAAGAGGATAGCGATTTGTGTGCTGGTCAAATTGAGAAAGTAGAACCCTCTACTAGTGAAGAAATATATGAACATTATAGTGTTCATCCTTTGCATTCCAAGGAAGTCATGGGGAATGCTATTGAGTTGTTTCAAATGAAACAAGCCAAAGGGAGTCCCATTAGTGTTTGGGAGGAAAGTTTGGAAGCTCGGTGTTTCCCACAGCTTTTTCCAACAGGTCAGGGAGGAAGATATGATGAGCGACCTCATCAAATTCCTGCTTCTGAATACCGGACTTTGCGATTGTATGCAGGAGATGCTAGGTTTCGACAATGCATTCCCTATTTGTTTCATCTCCTGTTTGAAAGCGATCTGTCTGGACTGTCATATGCAGTGAACCACATCTTGAAAAGTGGTATACACATGCAAAACATCTCGGCAAGTGACTTTATGGATAAAGTCAATGTCCAAGACAGTATTTTGGATTCTCACCTGATTAATCTCATGGCGTGTCAGCGTGGTACTAATGAGTACTGGTACCGTCGTCATGGTGATTTAAAATGTATGTTGAGGAACTTAGGTACTCCCACATGGTTCCTCACTCTGAGCTGTGCCGAGTATGGCTGGGAAGACTTACTTGAATTTCTACGAGAGGCAAATGCTAACGTAGATAACATCGAATTCAAGACACCCGGAGAACTGTGCTCTTTGGATCCAGTCAATGTATGTAGGTACTTCAATCATAGATTTGAAGCTATGATGTCTTTCATCATGAATAAGAAGAATCCACCTCTTGGAGAGGTGTTGGATTTCTTCTGGAGAAAGGAGTACCAAGCAAGAGGTGCTCCTCATATACATATGTTGCTGTGGATCAAGGATGCACCTAAATTTGGAACGGATCCAGAAGACTCAGTGATGAGTTTCATCCAACAGTATTCTACGTGTGCTGTTCCAAACGCAAAGGAGAAGAAAAGCCTAAGAGAAAAAGTTCTGCGTTTCCAAAGCCATCGATGTGGAAAGTACTGCCGTCGTAAATTCCGAAACAAGGACAAGTTCTACACTAAATGTCGTTTCGGCTTTCCACGACCGGTGATTTCTAAAGGAAGAGTAAACAGTTTGATGTCTTCGCTGCGACACAATGTCATGAAGAAATCACCTAAAAACACTTACAATTTGAAGAGGAACGAAGAGTCCAAGTACATCAACGACTACAACCCGGTGATTTTGTCCATGTGGAATGCTAACATGGATATACAGTTTGTGGCTGATAACTGTATGGCTGTGGCTCGGTATGTGACGTCTTACATCACCAAAAAAGAGAAGACAGAATTGAAGGATATGTGGGAGGACATTTCCCATGAAAAGAGCCTCAGCAAGAAGTTGTACAGTTTCAGTCTGAAGATGTTGTCGCATCGAGAAATCGGAGCGTACGAATGTTCTGACCGGTTGTCTTCAGCAAGTCTCTATGCCAAGTCCAGGAGTATCGTTTGGGCGAGTCTTGGTCTTGCAGCAACGCGTAATCGAGTTCTCAAACCTGTGCGGGAAATTGAGTATTTGGCGGAAAAGGAGCCAAACAGTACCGACATTTTGAAGACAAACATGTTGGATACATATTATCCAAATCGAAGCAGTCACCTCGAGAATGTTTGTCTGTATGAGGTTCTGCAAAATTACATATTCAAGAGGAACATCAAAGAAGATACTGAGAAAAGAGTGTATGCTGTAATAGGAAGTGAGGGATGTCTGGTCAAGCAAAGAAAATGCCACTTGGTAAACCATCGAAAATTGAGTGGCGAATCTCCTGAAAAAAAGGAGTTTTTCTATTTAGCACTTTTGCAACTTTTCAAGCCTTGGCGTGCAGAAGAGGAACTGCTTGGAGATTTCCTCTGTTACGAAGACTCTTTCAATGCCGCCAAGGAGACCATAGAATGTCCTGCTTTTCCCAAATATGTAGAAATGTTGAATGCGGAAATTGAGCAGGAAGCAACGATTGCAGCCGAGATTGCCAGAGACAGTTCTCAGGACAGTCAGAGTTCTGCTTCATTGAGTCAGGATCCACTAGGAGGACCTGTTATTGAAAATGAAGCTGCCACTGCTATGAATGAAGTGGAAAGAGCCATGGCACATGCTCAAGAGGATGCGGTTAACTTAGAAGAGTTGGAAAGACAACTCAACGTTGAGCAGAGGAAAATATATGACGAAGTTACCATGCAAATTGATCATGGATTAAGTCATGATAAGAAAGAGTGCTCATGTACGTCGTTGAAGCCTGTCCGACTGTACGCGAGTGGAGAAGCGGGAACTGGAAAAAGTTTCCTCATTAAAGCAATTTCATGCTATTTGCAGGAAAGGACAGAGTCATCGCTGTCTTGTGTTGTCACTGCTCCAACTGGACTGGCAGCACATAATATTAAAGGGATTACTTTACATCGTTTACTGATGCTGCCAGTGGAGCATGACAACAAATTACAATATCACAAGCTATCTGGAGATGCTTGTTTTGAAGTTTCAAGAATCTTGAGGAAAATGAAACTTCTTATCATTGACGAAGTAAGCATGGTTTCCAATGTCATGCTTGCCTTTGTGCATTTGAGGATGCAAGAAGTTCTCAAAACAGAGTATGATGTGTTATTTGGTGGCAAACACATCATTGTTTTCGGAGATCTTCTGCAGCTGACACCAGTGAAAGGGCAACCTGTGTTCAAAATGCTCACGCATGAAGATACCAGGAAGTGCCTAGGCAGCATTGGCAACGTCAATATATGGTTAAACTTCAATTATGCTGAACTGCATGAAAATATGCGTCAGGCGAAGGATGAAGTTTACAAGACTATTCTACAAGATGTTAGAATTGGAAAAGTGACCGAGCATGGGAAAGAAGCTTTACATGCACGATTACTGTCAAATTTATATCCAGAACAAGATGTTGTGCCTGAGAATATTTTTCAGAAAATTACTGAGAAGAAATCTGGAATATGTTTGATGCCAACTCTTGCAGAATGTGCCAAATTTAACAACAAAATGTTGCATTTAGAAAAGCAAGAGATTGTGAAACTGGAAGCTATTGATAGAGTAGAGCATATGGGATCAACAATTATTTTGTCTGAGAATCTGAAAACAAAATTGGATTCATTAGAGAAGAGTATATCTAAAACTGCAGGTTTTGAAAAGACTCTGAATGTGTGCTTGAACTGCCGTATAATTTTAAGAAGGAATTTACATGTTGAAAGAGGTCTGGTAAATGGATCAATGGGTAATGTTGTTGATTTTGTGAAATACAGAAATAGAGATGGAATTGAATTTTTAAAAATTAAATTTGATGGCATTGAGGAAGTACAGCTAATTGCTCGTTGTTCTGCTAGATTTTTGCTTGTAAAAGACTTATATGTTCGCCGTAAGCAGTTTCCTGTTTGCTTGGCATATGCGGTGACAATTCATAAATCGCAAGGTTTAAGTGTAGACAGTGCATTGGTGAATATTGGCAGTTCTGTGTTCAAGGAGGGTATGGCATATGTGGCATTGTCACGAGTTAGAACTTTATCGGGATTGTACTTGATTGAGTGTGATGTCACAAACATTTGTGCGGATCTAGATTGTGTTAAGGAATACAATAGGTTAAGAAGAGAGTATGCGCCACATTTGCCTCAGTATCCTTTGTTTGAGAAACGTGTGGTAGGCCGGAAACGAAGAAATGAGAACAATACTGGGGAGGTTGTAGCAAAAAGACAAAAAGTCAATGAACCTAAAATTACAAGCAGAAACAAAAAGGATTCTGTTGAAGATGTTGTTGGTTTTCAGTTTGAAAACAGTTCTGGTGTCAACTGCTATGCTAATGTAGTGGTTAATGTTTTGTTTTCTCTAAAAAATGTAAAAGAAGAGATTGTGGTCAATTCTGATCAAAGATTTTGCAGTTTGTTAAATTCTGTGTTAGAGAAATGTACCACTGATAGAAGAAACATAGAAAGTGTGTCTGAAATTCGAAATCTGTTAGACAGATGTTCAGGCCAAACACAATTCTCTCAAAATATTCAGCAAGATTGTCAGGAGTTTTTAATGTATATGCTTGATGTATTACATGCTGAAGGTGTAGATGTAGATCAGCTGTTTGGGCTTTCTTATCAATGGCAGCATGACTGCGAGAACTGTATGGTATCAAGTACTACTAGTGTAGACTCAGAAAGATTTATATATTTAACTTTGCCAGACAGTAAATCAGTTTCCTTTAATAAGCTAGTAAAAGCAGCTGATCACAACATGGAGTGTAGCCAATGTAAATCTGAAATGATGTCCACATTATTTATACGAACATATGGCCAGTATGTCATTTTAATGTTCCAACGATGTAGGCCTGATGGAACAAAATTGACAACTTTAATTAAAAATTTTGTAGCTTCGCAGTTGTCAATATCAGGAAGGACTTTTGTAACTGCAGCAATTATATATCATGATGGCCCTTCAATAACATCAGGACATTACACAGCTTATTTAAAGTCTAGAAATGGCTGGTCATTCTGCAATGATTCTGTTTTAATTTTCAAAAAAAAATTGCCGTATGACCTTAAAAACTCTTACCTGGTGTTTTTAAAACCAAAATTTTAGGGAAATAATCTCGGGATGTGCTCTGTGGAATTTCAAGAAGTTCTAATGGCTCCTACACAATTTGGCCTTGAGGATAAGTGTATTTCAGAGACATAACTTCTAACCATAGGACTGGACATCATGGAGAAATATGTGCACTTTGAATGAGTTCAGAAAAACTGTTTCTTTTTATAAGCTAATTGAAGCAGCCAATCAAAACATGGAGTAGAGGGAATGTAAGTCTGCAATGCTGTCTACTGTTTTACATTGCTTTGTGATTAAAAGTGATGTAGAGAATTAAATAATTGTAGTAGTCATAGAGGTAGTGTAAGTCTGCTTCATAGTAAGCAGTATCAGTGTCATAGGAAATGTAGAACATGACTGAGCAAGAAGGGGAAGATATTACTATTCCAGGATTGTGAAAATGATCTTCAACATTTTAATTCTGAAAGTTGCGGAAATGCCAAATGACGGGATTGGCTTACAAGAAATCCAAGAGTTATAAATGGCTCTGACCAGATTTGGCCTTGTGGAAACTTGTGGTAGAGAGCAAGAAGTCATTTATTGCATGTAACGTGTTTTTAAAAACGATGGAGATTTTCTTTCAGAAAGTGGCGGGCTGAAAGTAATAACAGCACAAAAGAGTGTAAGCTGTTCATAGGACATCCTTGGACGTCATGGAAAGTAAGTTAACTTTAAGGAGTTCTGAATTTTCATTTCTTATGTTGTATGGGTTTTTTAAACACAATCATTTTGATTGTGTTTTTTTTTCCCCGCTGTTATATGATGAATACCTTCAAGTCACTGTTTTTAGTGAATTTTGATACATTCTGAGAACAGCAAAAATAAACCATTTAACATGTATAATTAATTCTGTACTGTTTGCATTTATGATGTATATGTAGAACTGTGTAGGAGGCATGGAGAAGCTGAGGCTTCTGTAAGTGTCAAAGTTGTTGCATGCAGTGCTGCACTTCTGCGTACTCTTTCATATGATACACTACATCTGCACAATGAGATACCTAAGCAAAGGAAACACAAGTGATGTGATTGTGAAATGAGCAAAATAAATTGCACGTATTTCATTTACATCACCTGTGTTTCCTATCATTACGAATCACATTGTGCAGATCAAGTTTAGGTCTGTCCAGGGAAACATAGGAGGTTTGAACTTTGTTGAAGAGTGCAGTGGACATGACTCACTTCATTGGTAGACCTTCACATGTATTATCTCCTCTGTACTCTTCAACAAGTGTAAATCTCATCTGCAACCCTGAGTAGGCCTCACCTGAAACAAACCTCTGGATAGTAGACATCTTATTGGCATCCTGAAGCAATTATTTAAAATTTTAGTGTCTTGCGACACTTTTCTGAAACAACAGCAATGCAAAAGATGCACCATGTTTTAAGATAGGCCTCACTTCATCTGCATCAAGATACTGTTAGTTTAAAATGTATATCTTTAGGACTGTGTAGGGGGCCTGGAGAAGCAGAAGCTTCTGTAAGTGTCAAAGTTGTTGAAAAACTGTTTGTCCTTCAATCTTTTCCCTTGTCTTTTCTAATTTTTAAATACATGTTTTAATATTTTTCAAATGTTTGTTCTCTCTTTCACAGATTGAAAGTATAAAAACAAAAAGTGAGTAAGTTAATGACAATTATAAGGTAAATGTTTTGTACTCTTTTCGTTACATTTCTATCACATTCACCTACTAGTAGTTTGACAGCTTCATTTCTTTAACCCTCAGTTTCCTGCCTTTGCTACTTCCCTCATTCCTTTCTCTATTACCTACTTACTCAACTCCTTCCACTCTTTTTCTCAGTCCCTCTCTTCTCATAGTTCCTCACTCTTGTTCACTCACTGCGTCTCTATTACTCTTAGTGTCTTTGACTGATCACTCTATCACTACTTGTTCATAATGCTTTCTCTGTGTAGTTGAAGCACACTAAGGGGAATATTATGAACACAGCCAATAAAATTATTGCTCTTTTTATTGGCAGAAAACTGGTGCAAAAGTGGTTTTAGTGGCAGTTTTCTGCCACAAAAGCAGCTTTAGCGACACATTTCTGCCAATAAAAGCTGCAAAACTTTTATTGCCTATGTTGATGATATGGCTCTATGTTACTTACATTTCTTTGCTGTTTCAATTAATCTTTTTCTGTTATTTTTTGTTTTCTGTTTTCTATTTTTTCTCTCTGTTATTCCTCATGTTTTAATCTTATTTTGAACATTCACTCACATTCTCCAAGAAACTCTTCTTTGTTAATGTTATACTCTCTTTTTTTTTCTTTCACTTCGTTATCTATTTTGTTTTTCACAATTATACCCTCTTCTGTCTTTTCTTTGGTAAATAGATCTATTAAACAGTATCTCTTCTTTACTCCCTATAGCTGTCTTTCTTTTAACATCACTCTCTGTTTCCTTTCCTTATACTTACACTTTTTTTTTTTTTTTTTTTTTTTGGTTAGCTCCCGGTCCGCGTACCGGGAAGCTAACCCGGAAGCGAACCAAAAGAAATAGAGCTTGCCAGAGTGCTAAACATTCTAGCAATTTTTTGGGAAAGGGAAGGTAGTTCTGAAAAGAACTTTTTTTTTAATATATTTTTGTTGTTTTATATTTTTTTTTATTTTTTGAACATTTTTTGTTTTTTTTGTATTTTTTGAACGATTTTATATTTTTTTGGGGTTTTTTTGGGGGGGGGAAACAACAAAAAACAGGCGTTGAAAAGGGCTCAACAGGAGCAAAAAAAATTACTGGGGGCGGTTAGGGCAATCATGGTGTTCATACGCCAGGTTGAGTGCATTGATGCTCATGTTGCCACAAGCTAATAATGCACGACAGTGCATACATAAGTGAATCATGTGCCCAAAATTTTCTTGAATATTTGGCACAGTTTCCCGTGCCTCTTCTGGTGTTAAAGAAACCGGTATTGTTGGTCTGGCCACAGGAGTTGGTCTTGGATTGTCGTGCATATCCCTTAATTCCGCCCGGCTGTAATTTAGGGGATGTTTCCTCGTCATGTGCCTGTGCATTGTATGATTTCCAAAGCTATATTTTTTGTCCGTCCCTCTGGACAATTGTTCCTTGCATATCAGGCAGGTGACATACCTCGCGTTGACTTTTTTTTGGCCACGAGGTATTGAAAAAAACTGCCAGATGAAACTGGCTTTCTTTCTGGAAACCCGGGGCAACTCTTCTAAAAATTGTGGTTCTTCTCCCTCCTCATCCATTTCTTCCTCTTCCTCCTCAGTGTTGGTCAGGACCTGGGGAGGTGGTCCTCTCTTCCCATGAGGAGGTGGTGGTGGTGGTGGGGGTCCACCAGCTGAAGCTACCAATGAAGCCATTTTCCAACAAGCAAAATAGGTCTTCCTCTCACAATGATGAAAGTCAGAGTGAGGAAAGAAGGAGGGGTTTTCATCATTTGGGAAAAAACAATACTTCTCAACCAATGAAAAGTGTTATTTTTAAGTCACCTGACCTAGCCTTCCATCATTATGAAACCAAAAGTGAAATGAACCAATGAAAAGTTTTATTAACAAGTCACATGACCTCTCACGCTCATGTTACGCGCTGCGGAACGCTCCCTGGTTAGCTTCCGGGTCGCTAAGCTTCGCGCCCCGGTCCGCGCCCCGGGACACTTCCGGGTGCGCTAACGCGATACGTCACAAGACGCATTTCGCGGCAACGCGATACGTCGCGCTTTCGCGCCGCGGATCGCTTCCGGGGAGCTGCGTTTCGCGCCCCGGGGCACTTCCGGGTGCGCTAACGCAGTACGTCATAAGACGCATTACGCGGCAACGCGATACCGTCACTATGTTGATTTCTTACCGGTTCGCGGACCGGGTCGCGGAATTAAATTGAGCTAACGGGAAGCTTCCCGGTTCGCGGACCGGGAGCGAAACAAAAAAAATATTTTAAAAAAATTATTAATAAACATATAAAATATATTTTTGGATTTAAAGAAGAATACATTTTACAGCTATAGATATTAGCTTTTAAAAAACCAATGAAATTCACTGAAAAAACCATAGGTTATAGACCATATATAGTTAGGAATTAGCATTTACAAAACCTTGAAAATTCACTGAAAAAACCATAGGTTATAGACCATATATAGTTAGGAATTAGCATTTAAAAAACCTTATTTTACTCACACAAAACCATTGAAATTCCATATATAGTTAGTTGTACTAACTATATATCGCGCACCCGCAATCCACTGCTGATCATGTCACATATTACATCATTCATGACATGGTCAGTGACATCACTGATGACATCACTGATGACATCTCAAATGACATCATTGATGACATCACTGATGACATCTCAAATGACATCACTGATGACATCACTGATGACATCTCAAATGACATCACTGATGACATCACTGATGACAACATCCAGTGACTGTATTTTTCTGTAAAGTTAAAATATGTCTTGAGTGGATGTATAAGTGTCTGGATGAAGGATTTAGTAGGGGCATGACTGACTGTATGAGTGACTGATTAAATGTGTCTCACTGAGTGCATGGGTTAGTGACTAAACTGTCTTCATTTGTGCATAATTATGTCTGTTGTTCTGTAAACTGCTGCATGTGTTGATCAGTAGCTATATGATTAACTATATGGGTTATTGATTGGTTGCCCAAGCATTTGTATGGGAGACTGAGTGTGTGTGTGGGTGGCTGGGAGGTGTATGACTCTCTGCATAGATGTGTGAGCAGTTGATTGACTAGATGTATGGGTTCAAAAGTGCATGTGGAAACAGCTGTATGGGCAGTTGACTGTGTGCATGAGTGTATTGGTGAGTGAATGGATATCTCACTGCTACATGTTAAAGTAAGTACATATGTAAAATACAGTACATGTGAGAGTTGACATATATAAATAACTGTGCATAAGAGCCAGTGAATGTGTGAGTGGCTGTATGGATCATTGTGAACTTGTATCCAGGATTGTATAAGTGAGTAAATATGTTTTAGTATATGTTTGAATAAGTAAGGTGTGTATAACTGTATAGTTGAGGAAATGGAGGTGTGATTGATTCTTTGTATGACTGTCTAAGTGTCTGAGTAACTCCATGGATGAGTGACAGTCTGTGAGTGTATGTTTACACTGAGTGTATCTAAGGTTATATTAGAGTCTGAAGAGGTTCATCGTATTATCACATGAATGATGTCATCAGTGATGTGATCAGTAATGTCAAATGAGATGTCATCAGTGATGTCATCAGTGATGTCATTTGAGATGTCATCAGTGATGTCATCAGTGATGTCATTTGAGATGTCATCAGTGATGTCATCAGTGATGTCACTGACCATGTCATGAATGATGTAATATGTGACATGATCAGCAGTGGATTGCGGGTGCGCGATATATAGTTAGTACAACTAACTATATATGGAATTTCAATGGTTTTGTGTGAGTAAAATAAGGTTTTTTAAATGCTAATTCCTAACTATATATGGTCTATAACCTATGGTTTTTTCAGTGAATATATATATATATATATATCTATATATATATATATTGTATCCCAAAGTACCCTGAAGCATTTAGGAAGTCACTCGACCGAGCCTCCACATGCGGCTTCCAAATCCAACCTGCTTAAGTGCTCCTTTTTATTTTTAAAAGCCAACGAGTTTCAGGATTACAAATCTCTTCTAGGACTGCCACAAACCAAACACCTGAGCCTCTCATTGCGTTTGAATTTAAGCTTTATTTGTCATCATTGCTACCCTCTGGTGGGCGTATGCTCAGTGCAGTTAAGCAGTGCATGCTGGGAAAGTTCCTAATGCGAGCATTTGTTAGTCACTTCTGGTAAGTTCAAGTGTTTATTTGTAATATTTAGGCTTACTTTCTGTCCTTAGTAGGTTCCGGATCATGGCAGGTTAAATCAGCATATGAGGCTCTGTGCGGAAAAAAGTCTTGATCAGTGCATGACGACAGCCTCACTTGCTGGAATCTGTATTTCTCCTCCAGTAAGTGATGGTGCTCCTCACGGCCAGGCTGCCGTGTAATTATTTTGTATCCCAAAGTGCCCTAAAGCATTTAGGAGGTCACTCGACCGAGCCTCCCCATGCGGCTGTCAAATGCAACCTGCTTAAGTGCTCCTTTTCTTTTTTAAACGCCAACGTGCTTCATGATTGATATATATATATATATATATATATATATATATATATATATATATATATATCTCCACACGTAGGTTCAAGGTTCCCCGGCCGTTGAGCGCTCGTTATGGGTGCGGTTACCTACGGCAGAACCACGCCGTTTTCTATTATAACACTTCTTCTCCTGGTTGGAAAAGATTTGGGCGCACTCCCTTTGGTTACCACAAATTAGTTTATTTCGATCTGTCGCGTTTCGATGCTACAAGCATCTTGCTCACGATCGTGAGCAAGATGCTTGTAGCATCGAAACGCGTAGATCATCTGCTTTTCATGCTTGACAGATCGAAATAAACTAATTTGTGGTAACCAAAGGGAGTGCGCCCAAATCTTTTCCAACCAGGAGAAGAAGTGTTATAATATATATATATATATATATAAGACGTGTAAGAAGACCGGCGCACGACTTAATCTTTCCTGCCTACTTACGTGAATGTTCACATGAGGGAGCGGACATTGGGGCAGAGCGTTAGGGGGTCACTCTTCTCACACGGTAACACAAGTACAGCCTGCAATCCACTGCGCATGCTCTTAGTGTAACTAGCAGCGCAGTGAGTAAACCGGGACAATGTTCTCAGACACGGAACGCCGCACAGCGGCTAAAGACATGTTCAGGCAACGGGAAAGGCGCGAGAGAACCAACGAGGAAGTGCCAGCAGCAGATCCACAGAAAGTGAAGATAAGCGAGATGATGCTCAAGCTTGAGCGAGTACACGAACGTGAAACCCGCAAATGGTGGGAAGCCACCAGCCTCACGAGCTATGTTGAAGAGAAAAGAGTACCGCGAGGGCTGAGGGTACACACTGTACCATCTTATGAGAACCCTGACCCTCAGCTGCTCACCGATTGGGAACAACACACAGCGACATACACAGAGGGAACCCTTAAGATTCTGATTAAGTATGCGTGGAGCGACCGTGAGAAGGCATTGGAGGAAATAAAGAATCTGGAAGAGAAATTGGAGGAAGAATCTGATAAGGAGCTAGTGTTGAAACTTAAAGCTGACATGAAGATCCGCCTCACAAAATACGAACAGAAAATACGCATGAGGAAACAGGAAAAATACGAAAGAGATCTAGATGATTATCAGCAAGGACGCATTCTTACATATGCTAAGAAATACGATGCATCGCGTCAAGCTCTACAATCCAGAACCACTCCAACACCTGAAGTAGCCACGTCTGAATCTGACGTGACGGAGAATGAATCAGGGGATGAGCAGCAAGCCACAAGGCCGCCGATAGCGCGACAGAAATCGCGCTCAACTGAGCCAAGTGGCAGTGGGAAGACTCCTTTTCACCAAGAGTACGATGTCATCAAGGGCGCGTGGCTAAGAGGCGGCAAGATCAAACCACCGGACATGGCAGAGAAATTGCAAAAAACCCCCAAAAAAAGAGGCGGACAAGGAGAGGAGGCGGGGGCAGACGGCGGGGGAAAAGGGAGGGGCAGAACAAAGCCCAACAATTGGAACAACCGGACGCGAGGCAACAAGAAGTAAGTCAGACAGCAGAGACCACCAGGCAAAATCTTACGGTGGTGAACCTGACAGAAAGAACCTTAACAGACACTGAAACCAGCTTATTGAGCCTTGGTCTTACCTTCTGCCCAAGTACTCCACTCGAATACACCCAAACGAGGATAGACCTCTTTAGATTCACACGCAAGCTAAAGCTACATAAATATTTCAAGCTGCGGCCCCACCTAAAAGATAAAAGCGGTATGGGAACCAGATTAACAGCGACAGATGCCCTCGTGGGCAGAGAAATGGAAGCTTTAGAAGTCCTAGAAAATCTGCGTGAAGAGGGCAACATACAGGACAAAACTGAGACCACGGATAGAGGACAAAGAGCACTCGCGTTGGGTATTCAACAAGATCGGGAAGAAAGCGGGTACAAACCCCAATCTATATTTATTCCACAAATGCCTTGGGATTCTATAGATGCCTTTTCTGAAGCCATGACTCAAGATCTGATGAGGTACAGGAAAGGTAATCATCCTGTACAGCACAACATCACAGAGCAACAAAAAATGGCCCTTCAAAGTCTTATGAAGGATGAAAAAATCATCATTAAACCTTCAGACAAAGGGGGCAATGTCGTAATCCTCACCAGGGAGTACTATAGATTCGAAGCATTGCGCCAATTATCTGACACCAAATTCTATGTAAAGTGCACCAACGAGGTGTATTTGGAGAGTATCCGGAACTATGATAAACTTATAGGGAAATGGCACAATCAAAACATGTTAAGCAAAGATGAATTTCTCTACCTCCGGACATCTCAACCCCTCATACCTACCTTCTACCATCTGCCAAAACTGCATAAGGACAGCCTTCATCCTCCAGGCCGTCCTATCGTGTCATCGATTGGCAGCCTTACTGAAAGTATGTCCCGATTGATCGACAAATTTTTGTTTCCCTTGGTCCTGACATTGCCCTCCTATGTACGGGACACAAAGGATTTCCTGAATTCCATAAGGAATATCAATTGGGACAATGAATGTCTGCTAATCGTACTTGACATTACTAGCTTATACACCGTCATTGATCATCGACAGGGCCTCGAAGCTGTTCAACACTTTCTGAACTTGAGACAACTGAGGTTTACAACCCATAATGATATGATCATCGAGTTCATTGAGTTCTGTTTGAACAATAACATATTCTTATTCGAGGACCAACTGTTTAGACAGGTGTCGGGTACGGCGATGGGTACCTGCTTCGCTCCCAGCTACGCGAACCTTTTCGTGGGCTGGTGGGAGGAGCAGGTACCCAGGAGCTGTATGGTGGATGGAGTGGAGGGTAAAACGGAAGGGTGGTACAGATATATAGATGATCTGTTCATCGTGTGGCGGGGCTCTTTTGAAACAGCACAAGCCTTTATTAACCAACTGAATGAGAATACTTACAATTTACACTTTTCAGGGACTATAAGTGATTCATCTGCAGAATACTTAGATCTAAAAGTGTTTGCAGAGGACCATCAGATCCATACGGCTCTACATAGAAAATCTACTGCAGGCAATTCCACTCTGTTTGCAAGTAGCAGTCACCCCCCTCAACTAATCAAGAGCATTCCTTACGGGGAGCTACTCCGGCTCCGTAGGAATTGCTCAAGATTGGAGGACTTTGATAAGGCAGCACAGGATTGTGTGAAAAGATTTGAAGTGAGAGGGTATGGAAAATCCATCTTGAAAAACACCTTGAAAAGAGTAAGGGCTATCCCTAGAGACTCCCTAATCACTCCGAAACCTGCCATCAAGGAAAGGGAAGACGAGAAAGGGAAATTTAGACTTATAACTCCCTTCTCGGCTGGAGCACAGGACCTTAGGTCAATGATGCGTAAAAATTGGCATATTCTCACCACTGACAGTATCATCAAAGATGATTTACCGACCCACCCGCTTATAACATTCAACAAAACGAGATCCCTTCGAGATTATCTAGTGACCAGCCACCTAGAAAAACCACTCCCGAAAAGTAACACCCTAAAATCGATGAGTGGGTTCTTTCCCTGCGGTAAATGCAAAGCTTGCGCAGGAAGCAGGAGAGTTCTTGCAGTGGAGAATGCAGAGACAGGCAAAAAACTGCACATAAAACAGTTCATAACTTGCAGTACTCCCCTAGCAGTGTATTGTTTGGTTTGCCCCTGTGGCCTCCGCTACATAGGGAGCACCATTAACATGCTCAAGTTGCGGATCCTGGAACACCTAAGGGCCATTGACAAGGCCGACCAGGCTTATCCGGTCGCCCGGCACTTTGCCGAAAAGCATAACAGGGACCGTAGTCAGCTTCAATATTTTGGGCTTGATACCATCAAAACTAATGCTAGAGGGGGTGACCAATTGCGACGTCTCCGTAGACTGGAGTCACGCTACATCATAGACCTCTCTACTAAGTGGCCTAAAGGGATGAATAGCGGAGAAGAAATGGTCTTTCATCTAGGCAAAGCGTAAATGGATGATTGTTATACCTATATGTACTCCGTTTCTATGGATCTGCTCTGTATTTTGAATTCTAATTCTGTATGTATAGCACTGTATATATTGTCACTTAGATATAGGGGTTTGTATATAAAGCATATGTAGGTATATACCTACAAGAGGAGATATCTAGGATGAATTGGAAAAAACCCTAATCTCGCTAATGGCTCCATTGTCCCCACCCGGAGGGTGGGATGGAACCAATGTATACACATACCCTCACTTTCAAATAAGTGGCGATTTAATGGATCAAGGGGCTCTTTGATTCATTTGAGTTATGCCAAAATGACACTAACTGGATAGTTTTAGTGGGATATCCACGTAGTCTTTGGCACCTCGCGCTATCTGTTGGTTCCCTGAACATGGGTACATCTGAGCGAATATATTGTAAATATGTTGTACATAGGTTGTATATAGTAGGTCACCTCTCATTAGTGTAAGAGGACCATTGCCGATCCACGGCTGCATTAAACATTATATGGAAGATATATGTTATAATATACAAATTTTCTCCCATAAATACGCACATCCACCTATCCATAGGGCGAACACGCAATACAGGGTGTTGCTAATATGTAGATAGACATGTATATATGTATATACTTACCATTACAAGATGGCGCGCATTGGGAGGATCGCAGTCCTCTGTTGATATCAACTGAGAGGTGGTACCTGTGTACGTAATTACCTATATTAAGTGTACCGGTTTCTTCATGTGTAAACACACTGACGAAGGCCTAGTGCTGAAACGCGTCTGTGGCGTACTTGTAGTTAATAAACTACCGTGTGAGTAAGATACCTCCGAGTGCTGTCATTTCTTTCCCGGGATCCTGGGATGGTGAAGAGCGCAATATATATATATATATATATATATATGTATGTATGTATGTATGTATGTATGTATGTATATATATATATATATATATATATATATATATATATATATATATACGATTGTGCCGAAATGCATCTGCCGCTGCTGGGATGTTTGGAATAAAGGGTTTCCTGCACTGAAATCCCCTTGTGGCCTCTGATGTTTTCTCGGAAGGATTTTGCTAGATATTTCATTGTGCTTGCCAGATGCACAATACAGATGGCCCGCAGCGAAAAGAGACACGGAATAAACACTGGCAACTTGCTGCTTGCAGCGTTTTGTGACTGAGGGATCAGTAAATCCGTTGTCCGCCAGGAGCAACAGGACGTCGTATGTGGACTCAGGTATTTTATCTCGAGGGGGCGTGCAGTCTCGCATTTGACTGCCCCCACGCACGAACTTGCCTGAAGGGACTGGCTGCTGCGGCTATAGGGGACTCAGGGAGGTTCCCGCCTTTTCATTGATCTACGACCGACCCGACTCACCTGAAGCTGGCACTAACCTACAGTTTTTCAAACTCCCCCACGCCACCAGCTCTGCAGCGCCGGGACAGTGCCTGCTGGGATTTGGAGTTCACTGGACTGGTCACAAACTCCTATTGGTGTGATGACAGCATTAGGGGGAGGGGACGCAGTTGCTAGCAAGTATTTCACACAGGAGGAGCATAATTGGGTTGAGATCTTTACAGCACAGGGCACTGAAGAAGGCGATTGTGCCGAAATGCATCTGCCGCTGCTGGGATGTTTGGAATAAAGGGTTTCCTGCACTGAAATCCCCTTGTGGCCTCTGATCTTTTCTCAGAAGGATTTTGCTGGATATTTCATTGTGCTTGCCAGATGCGCAATACAGATGGCCCCGCAGCGAAAAGAGACACGGAATAAACACTGGCAACTTGCTGCTTGCAGCGTTTTGTGACTGAGGGATCAGTAATTCCGTTGTCCGCCAGGAGCAACAGGACGTCGTATGTGGACTCAGGTATTTTATCTCGAGGGGGCGTGCAGTCTCGCATTTGACTGCCCCCACGCACGAACTTGCCTGAAGGGACTGGCTGCTGCGGCTATAGGGGACTCAGGGAGGTTCCCGCCTTTTTATTGATCTACGACCGACCCGACTCACCTGAAGCTGGCATTAACCTACAGTTTTTCCCACTCCTCCACGCCACCAGCTCTGCAGTGCCGGGACAGTGCCTGCTGGGATTTGGAGTTCACTGGACTGGTCACGAACTCCTATTGGTGTGATGACAGCATTAGGGGGAGGGGACGCAGTTGCTAGCAAGTATTTCACACAGGAGGAGCATAATTGGGTTGAGATCTTTACAGCACAGGGCACTGAAGAAGGCGATTGTGCCGAAATGCATCTGCCGCTGCTGGGATGTTTGGAATAAAGGGTTTCCTGCACTGAAATCCCCTTGTGGCCTCTGATCTTTCTCGGAAGGATTTTGCTGGATATATATATATATATATATATATATATATATTCACTGAAAAAACCATAGGTTATAGACCATATATAGTTAGGAATTAGCATTTACAAAACCTTGAAAATTCACTGAAAAAACCATAGGTTATAGACCATATATAGTTAGGAATTAGCATTTAAAAAACCTTATTTTACTCACACAAAACCATTGAAATTCCATATATAGTTAGTTGTACTAACTATATATCGCGCACCCGCAATCCACTGCTGATCATGTCACATATTACATCATTCATGACATGGTCAGTGACATCACTGATGACATCACTGATGACATCTCAAATGACATCACTGATGACATCACTGATGACATCTCAAATGACATCACTGATGACATCACTGATGACATCTCATTTGACATTACTGATCACATCACTGATGACATCATTCATGTGATAATACGATGAACCTCTTCAGACTCTAATATAACCTTAGATACACTCAGTGTAAACATACACTCACAGACTGTCACTCATCCATGGAGTTACTCAGACACTTAGTCAGTCATACAAAGAATCAATCACACCTCCATTTCTTCAACTATACAGTTATACACACCTTACTTATTCAAACATATACTAAAACATATTTACTCACTTATACAATCCTGGATACAAGTTCACAATGATCCATACAGCCACTCACACATTCACTGGCTCTTATGCACAGTTATTTATATATGTCAACTCTCACATGTACTGTATTTTACATATGTACTTACTTTAACATGTAGCAGTGAGATATCCATTCACTCACCAATACACTCATGCACACAGTCAACTGCCCATACAGCTGTTTCCACATGCACTTTTGAACCCATACATCTAGTCAATCAACTGCTCACACATCTATGCAGAGAGTCATACACCTCCCAGCCACCCACACACACACTCAGTCTCCCATACAAATGCTTGGGCAACCAATCAATAACCCATATAGTTAATCATATAGCTACTGATCAACACATGCAGCAGTTTACAGAACAACAGACATAATTATGCACAAATTAAGACAGTTTAGTCACTAACCCATGCACTCAGTGAGACACATTTAATCAGTCACTCATACAGTCAGTCATGCCCCTACTAAATCCTTCATCCAGACACTTATACATCCACTCAAGACATATTTTAACTTTACAGAAAAATACAGTCACTGGATGTTGTCATCAGTTATGTCATCAGTGATGTCATTTGAGATGTCATCAGTGATGTCATCAGTGATGTCATTTGAGATGTCATCAGTGATGTCATCAGTGATGTCATTTGAGATGTCATCAGTGATGTCATCAGTGATGTCACTGACCATGTCATGAATGATGTAATATGTGACATGATCAGCAGTGGATTGCGGGTGCGCGATATATAGTTAGTACAACTAACTATATATGGAATTTCAATGGTTTTGTGTGAGTAAAATAAGGTTTTTTAAATGCTAATTCCTAACTATATATGGTCTATAACCTATGGTTTTTTCAGTGAATTTTCAAGGTTTTGTAAATGCTAATTCCTAACTATATATGGTCTATAACCTATGGTTTTTTCAGTGAATTTCATTGGTTTTTTAAAAGCTAATATCTATAGCTGTAAAATGTATTCTTCTTTAAATCCAAAAATATATTTTATATGTTTATTAATAATTTTTTTTAAATATTTTTTTTGTTTCGCTCCCGGTCCGCGAACCGGGAAGCTTCCCGTTAGCTCAATTTAATTCCGCGACCCGGTCCGCGAACCGGTAAGAAATCAACATAGTGACGGTATCGCGTTGCCGCGTAATGCGTCTTATGAAGGTGAAGTGGTGTGGCTCACTGGTTAGAGGCGGCAGACCCGAGAGCAGAGGACGGCCCGGGACCAGGGTTCGATTCCCGGCGCGGCAGGTCTCTGGACCAGGGTCAGCGGACTCGATAATTCTCTCGCCTCGGTGCCCACTCTGATCAGCGATCACACTCGGCAACTCTGGGCATTAGCTTGCCTCATCTTCACTAACGGCCCCACCAGACCGCCGGGGATGCCTGGTCTCACCCTGGAGATACCCATTAAGGGACCATCTCTCAGGGAAGCCAGGAAGGGTTTCGCAGCGGTCGAAGCGCCTTGGGACCCTACGGGTAAGTAGTGCGCTATATAAATGCCTATACATTACATACATTACATTACATTACATGACGTACTGCGTTAGCGCACCCGGAAGTGCCCCGGGGCGCGGACCGAGGCGCGAAACGCAGCTCCCCGGAAGCGATCCGCGGCGCGAAAGCGCGATGTATCGCGTTGCCGCGAAATGCGTCTTGTGACGTATCGCGTTAGCGCACCCGGAAGTGTCCCGGGGCGCGGACCGGGGCGCGAAGCTTAGCGACCCGGAAGCTAACCGGGGAGCGTTCCGCAGCGCGTAACATGAGCGTGAGAGGTCATGTGACTTGTTAATAAAACTTTTCATTGGTTCATTTCACTTTTGGTTTCATAATGATGGAAGGCTAGGTCAGGTGACTTAAAAATAACACTTTTCATTGGTTGAGAAGTATTGTTTTTTCCCAAATGATGAAAACCCCTCCTTCTTTCCTCACTCTGACTTTCATCATTGTGAGAGGAAGACCTATTTTGCTTGTTGGAAAATGGCTTCATTGGTAGCTTCAGCTGGTGGACCCCCACCACCACCACCACCTCCTCATGGGAAGAAAGGACCACCTCCCCAGGTCCTGACCAACACTGAGGAGGAAGAGGAAGAAATGGATGAGGAGGGAGAAGAACCACAATTTTTAGAAGAGTTGCCCCGGGTTTCCAGAAAGAAAGCCAGTTTCATCTGGCAGTTTTTTTCAATACCTCGTGGCCAAAAAAAAGTCAACGCGAGGTATGTCACCTGCCTGATATGCAAGGAACAATTGTCCAGAGGGACGGACAAAAAATATAGCTTTGGAAATCATACAATGCACAGGCACATGACGAGGAAACATCCCCTAAATTACAGCCGGGCGGAATTAAGGGATATGCACGACAATCCAAGACCAACTCCAGTGGCCAGACCAACAATACCGGTTTCTTTAACACCAGAAGAGGCACGGGAAACTGTGCCAAATATTCAAGAACATTTTGGGCACATGATTCACTTATGTATGCACTGTCGTGCATTATTAGCTTGTGGCAACATGAGCATCAATGCACTCAACCTGGCGTATGAACACCATGATTGCCCTAACCGCCCCCAGTAATTTTTTTTGCTCCTGTTGAGCCCTTTTCAACGCCTGTTTTTTGTTGTTTCCCCCCCCCCAAAAAAACCAAAAAAAATATAAAATCGTTCAAAAAATACAAAAAAAACAAAAAATAAAAAAAAATAAAAAAAAATATAAAACAACAAAAATATTTTAAAAAAAGTTCTTTTCAGAACTACCTTCCCTTTCCAAAAAAATTGCTAGAATGTTTAGCACTCTGGCAAGCTCTATTTCTTTTGGTTCGCTTCCGGGTTAGCTTCCCGGTACGCGGACCGGGAGCTAACCAAAAAAATTTTTTTTTTTTAAAAAGTGTAAGTATAAGGAAAGGAAACAGAGAGTGATGTTAAAAGAAAGACAGCTATAGGGAGTAAAGAAGAGATACTGTTTAATAGATCTATTTACCGAAGAAAAGACAGAAGAGGGTATAATTGTGAAAAACAAAATAGATAACGAAGTGAAAGAAAAAAAAAGAGAGTATAACATTAACAAAGAAGAGTTTCTTGGAGAATGTGAGTGAATGTTCAAAATAAGATTAAAACATGAGGAATAACAGAGAGAAAAAATAGAAAACAGAAAACAAAAAATAACAGAAAAAGATTAATTGAAACAGCAAAGAAATGTAAGTAACATAGAGCCATATCATCAACATAGGCAATAAAAGTTTTGCAGCTTTTATTGGCAGAAATGTGTCGCTAAAGCTGCTTTTGTGGCAGAAAACTGCCACTAAAACCACTTTTGCACCAGTTTTCTGCCAATAAAAAGAGCAATAATTTTATTGGCTGTGTTCATAATATTCCCCTTAGTGTGCTTCAACTACACAGAGAAAGCATTATGAACAAGTAGTGATAGAGTGATCAGTCAAAGACACTAAGAGTAATAGAGACGCAGTGAGTGAACAAGAGTGAGGAACTATGAGAAGAGAGGGACTGAGAAAAAGAGTGGAAGGAGTTGAGTAAGTAGGTAATAGAGAAAGGAATGAGGGAAGTAGCAAAGGCAGGAAACTGAGGGTTAAAGAAATGAAGCTGTCAAACTACTAGTAGGTGAATGTGATAGAAATGTAACGAAAAGAGTACAAAACATTTACCTTATAATTGTCATTAACTTACTCACTTTTTGTTTTTATACTTTCAATCTGTGAAAGAGAGAACAAACATTTGAAAAATATTAAAACATGTATTTAAAAATTAGAAAAGACAAGGGAAAAGATTGAAGGACAAACAGTTTTTCAACAACTTTGACACTTACAGAAGCTTCTGCTTCTCCAGGCCCCCTACACAGTCCTAAAGATATACATTTTAAACTAACAGTATCTTGATGCAGATGAAGTGAGGCCTATCTTAAAACATGGTGCATCTTTTGCATTGCTGTTGTTTCAGAAAAGTGTCGCAAGACACTAAAATTTTAAATAATTGCTTCAGGATGCCAATAAGATGTCTACTATCTAGAGGTTTGTTTCAGGTGAGGCCTACTCAGGGTTGCAGATGAGATTTACACTTGTTGAAGAGTACAGAGGAGATAATACATGTGAAGGTCTACCAATGAAGTGAGTCATGTCCACTGCACTCTTCAACAAAGTTCAAACCTCCTATGTTTCCCTGGACAGACCTAAACTTGATCTGCACAATGTGATTCGTAATGATAGGAAACACAGGTGATGTAAATGAAATACGTGCAATTTATTTTGCTCATTTCACAATCACATCACTTGTGTTTCCTTTGCTTAGGTATCTCATTGTGCAGATGTAGTGTATCATATGAAAGAGTACGCAGAAGTGCAGCACTGCATGCAACAACTTTGACACTTACAGAAGCCTCAGCTTCTCCATGCCTCCTACACAGTTCTACATATACATCATAAATGCAAACAGTACAGAATTAATTATACATGTTAAATGGTTTATTTTTGCTGTTCTCAGAATGTATCAAAATTCACTAAAAACAGTGACTTGAAGGTATTCATCATATAACAGCGGGGAAAAAAAAACACAATCAAAATGATTGTGTTTAAAAAACCCATACAACATAAGAAATGAAAATTCAGAACTCCTTAAAGTTAACTTACTTTCCATGACGTCCAAGGATGTCCTATGAACAGCTTACACTCTTTTGTGCTGTTATTACTTTCAGCCCGCCACTTTCTGAAAGAAAATCTCCATCGTTTTTAAAAACACGTTACATGCAATAAATGACTTCTTGCTCTCTACCACAAGTTTCCACAAGGCCAAATCTGGTCAGAGCCATTTATAACTCTTGGATTTCTTGTAAGCCAATCCCGTCATTTGGCATTTCCGCAACTTTCAGAATTAAAATGTTGAAGATCATTTTCACAATCCTGGAATAGTAATATCTTCCCCTTCTTGCTCAGTCATGTTCTACATTTCCTATGACACTGATACTGCTTACTATGAAGCAGACTTACACTACCTCTATGACTACTACAATTATTTAATTCTCTACATCACTTTTAATCACAAAGCAATGTAAAACAGTAGACAGCATTGCAGACTTACATTCCCTCTACTCCATGTTTTGATTGGCTGCTTCAATTAGCTTATAAAAAGAAACAGTTTTTCTGAACTCATTCAAAGTGCACATATTTCTCCATGATGTCCAGTCCTATGGTTAGAAGTTATGTCTCTGAAATACACTTATCCTCAAGGCCAAATTGTGTAGGAGCCATTAGAACTTCTTGAAATTCCACAGAGCACATCCCGAGATTATTTCCCTAAAATTTTGGTTTTAAAAACACCAGGTAAGAGTTTTTAAGGTCATACGGCAATTTTTTTGGGAAAATTAAAACAGAATCATTGCAGAATGACCAGCCATTTCTATACTTTAAATAAGCTGTGTAATGTCCTGATGTTATTGAAGGGCCATCGTGATATATAATTGCTGCAGTTACAAAAGTCCTTCCTGATATTGACAACTGCGAAGCTACAAAATTTTTAATTAAAGTTGTCAATTTTGTTCCATCAGGCCTACATCGTTGGAACATTAAAATGACATACTGGCCATATGTTCGTATAAATAATGTGGACATCATTTCAGATTTACATTGGCTACACTCCATGTTGTGATCAGCTGCTTTTACTAGCTTATTAAAGGAAACTGATTTACTGTCTGGCAAAGTTAAATATATAAATCTTTCTGAGTCTACACTAGTAGTACTTGATACCATACAGTTCTCGCAGTCATGCTGCCATTGATAAGAAAGCCCAAACAGCTGATCTACATCTACACCTTCAGCATGTAATACATCAAGCATATACATTAAAAACTCCTGACAATCTTGCTGAATATTTTGAGAGAATTGTGTTTGGCCTGAACATCTGTCTAACAGATTTCGAATTTCAGACACACTTTCTATGTTTCTTCTATCAGTGGTACATTTCTCTAACACAGAATTTAACAAACTGCAAAATCTTTGATCAGAATTGACCACAATCTCTTCTTTTACATTTTTTAGAGAAAACAAAACATTAACCACTACATTAGCATAGCAGTTGACACCAGAACTGTTTTCAAACTGAAAACCAACAACATCTTCAACAGAATTCTTTTTGTTTCTGCTTGTAATTTTAGGTTCATTGACTTTTTGTCTTTTTGCTACAACCTCCCCAGTATTGTTCTCATTTCTTAGTTTCCGGCCTACCACACGTTTCTCAAACAAAGGATACTGAGGCAAATGTGGCGCATACTCTCTTCTTAACCTATTGTATTCCTTAACACAATCTAGATCCGCACAAATGTTTGTGACATCACACTCAATCAAGTACAATCCCGATAAAGTTCTAACTCGTGACAATGCCACATATGCCATACCCTCCTTGAACACAGAACTGCCAATATTCACCAATGCACTGTCTACACTTAAACCTTGCGATTTATGAATTGTCACCGCATATGCCAAGCAAACAGGAAACTGCTTACGGCGAACATATAAGTCTTTTACAAGCAAAAATCTAGCAGAACAGCGAGCAATTAGCTGTACTTCCTCAATGCCATCAAATTTAATTTTTAAAAATTCAATTCCATCTCTATTTCTGTATTTCACAAAATCAACAACATTACCCATTGATCCATTTACCAGACCTCTTTCAACATGTAAATTCCTTCTTAAAATTATACGGCAGTTCAAGCACACATTCAGAGTCTTTTCAAAACCTGCAGTTTTAGATATACTCTTCTCTAATGAATCCAATTTTGTTTTCAGATTCTCAGACAAAATAATTGTTGATCCCATATGCTCTACTCTATCAATAGCTTCCAGTTTCACAATCTCTTGCTTTTGTTGTTAAATTTGGCACATTCTGCAAGAGTTGGCATCAAACATATTCCAGATTTCTTCTCAGTAATTTTCTGAAAAATATTCTCAGGCACAACATCTTGTTCTGGATATAAATTTGACAGTAATCGTGCATGTAAAGCTTCTTTCCCATGCTCGGTCACTTTTCCAATTCTAACATCTTGTAGAATAGTCTTGTAAACTTCATCCTTCGCCTGACGCATATTTTCATGCAGTTCAGCATAATTGAAGTTTAACCATATATTGACGTTGCCAATGCTGCCTAGGCACTTCCTGGTATCTTCATGCGTGAGCATTTTGAACACAGGTTGCCCTTTCACTGGTGTCAGCTGCAGAAGATCTCCGAAAAAAATGATGTGTTTGCCACCAAATAACACATCATACTCTGTTTTGAGAACTTCTTGCATCCTCAAATGCACAAAGGCAAGCATGACATTGGAAACCATGCTTACTTCGTCAATGATAAGAAGTTTCATTTTCCTCAAGATTCTTGAAACTTCAAAACAAGCATCTCCAGATAGCTTGTGATATTGTAATTTGTTGTCATGCTCCACTGGCAGCATCAGTAAACGATGTAAAGTAATCCCTTTAATATTATGTGCTGCCAGTCCAGTTGGAGCAGTGACAACACAAGACAGCGATGACTCTGTCCTTTCCTGCAAATAGCATGAAATTGCTTTAATGAGGAAACTTTTTCCAGTTCCCGCTTCTCCACTCACGTACAGTCGGACAGGCTTCAACGACGTACATGAGCACTCTTTCTTATCATGACTTAATCCATGATCAATTTGCATGGTAACTTCGTCATATATTTTCCTCTGCTCAACGTTGAGTTGTCTTTCCAACTCTTCTAAGTTAACCGCATCCTCTTGAGCATGTGCCATGGCTCTTTCCACTTCATTCATAGCAGTGGCAGCTTCATTTTCAATAACAGGTCCTCCTAGTGGATCCTGACTCAATGAAGCAGAACTCTGACTGTCCTGAGAACTGTCTCTGGCAATCTCGGCTGCAATCGTTGCTTCCTGCTCAATTTCCGCATTCAACATTTCTACATATTTGGGAAAAGCAGGACATTCTATGGTCTCCTTGGCGGCATTGAAAGAGTCTTCGTAACAGAGGAAATCTCCAAGCAGTTCCTCTTCTGCACGCCAAGGCTTGAAAAGTTGCAAAAGTGCTAAATAGAAAAACTCCTTTTTTTCAGGAGATTCGCCACTCAATTTTCGATGGTTTACCAAGTGGCATTTTCTTTGCTTGACCAGACATCCCTCACTTCCTATTACAGCATACACTCTTTTCTCAGTATCTTCTTTGATGTTCCTCTTGAATATGTAATTTTGCAGAACCTCATACAGACAAACATTCTCGAGGTGACTGCTTCGATTTGGATAATATGTATCCAACATGTTTGTCTTCAAAATGTCGGTACTGTTTGGCTCCTTTTCCGCCAAATACTCAATTTCCCGCAGAGGTTTGAGAACTCGATTACGCGTTGCTGCAAGACCAGGACTCGCCCAAACGATACTCCTGGACTTGGCATAGAGACTTGCTGAAGACAACCGGTCAGAACATTCGTACGCTCCGATTTCTCGATGCGACAACATCTTCAGACTGAAACTGTACAACTTCTTGCTGAGGCTCTTTTCATGGGAAATGTCCTCCCACATATCCTTCAATTCTGTCTTCTCTTTTTTGGTGATGTAAGACGTCACATACCGAGCCACAGCCATACAGTTATCAGCCACAAACTGTATATCCATGTTAGCATTCCACATGGACAAAATCACCGGGTTGTAGTCGTTGATGTACTTGGACTCTTCGTTCCTCTTCAAATTGTAAGTGTTTTTAGGTAATTTCTTCATGACATTGTGTCGCAGCGAAGACATCAAACTGTTTACTCTTCCTTTAGAAATCACCGGTCGTGGAAAGCCGAAACGACATTTAGTGTAGAACTTGTCCTTGTTTCGGAATTTACGACGGCAGTACTTTCCACATCGATGGCTTTGGAAACGCAGAACTTTTTCTCTTAGGCTTTTCTTCTCCTTTGCGTTTGGAACAGCACACGTAGAATACTGTTGGATGAAACTCATCACTGAGTCTTCTGGATCCGTTCCAAATTTAGGTGCATCCTTGATCCACAGCAACATATGTATATGAGGAGCACCTCTTGCTTGGTACTCCTTTCTCCAGAAGAAATCCAACACCTCTCCAAGAGGTGGATTCTTCTTATTCATGATGAAAGACATCATAGCTTCAAATCTATGATTGAAGTACCTACATACATTGACTGGATCCAAAGAGCACAGTTCTCCGGGTGTCTTGAATTCGATGTTATCTACGTTAGCATTTGCCTCTCGTAGAAATTCAAGTAAGTCTTCCCAGCCATACTCGGCACAGCTCAGAGTGAGGAACCATGTGGGAGTACCTAAGTTCCTCAACATACATTTTAAATCACCATGACGACGGTACCAGTACTCATTAGTACCACGCTGACACGCCATGAGATTAATCAGGTGAGAATCCAAAATACTGTCTTGGACATTGACTTTATCCATAAAGTCACTTGCCGAGATGTTTTGCATGTGTATACCACTTTTCAAGATGTGGTTCACTGCATATGACAGTCCAGACAGATCGCTTTCAAACAGGAGATGAAACAAATAGGGAATGCATTGTCGAAACCTAGCATCTCCTGCATACAATCGCAAAGTCCGGTATTCAGAAGCAGGAATTTGATGAGGTCGCTCATCATATCTTCCTCCCTGACCTGTTGGAAAAAGCTGTGGGAAACACCGAGCTTCCAAACTTTCCTCCCAAACACTAATGGGACTCCCTTTGGCTTGTTTCATTTGAAACAACTCAATAGCATTCCCCATGACTTCCTTGGAATGCAAAGGATGAACACTATAATGTTCATATATTTCTTCACTAGTAGAGGGTTCTACTTTCTCAATTTGACCAGCACACAAATCGCTATCCTCTTCCTCACTTACTTCCTCTTCTGCAACATATACATTCTTATAGTATTTATTATTTTTTTTCAAATACAATGTTGCCTTTTTAACTTTCCTAACATCTACTAAATCTTGCCATATTTTCTTATTCTTTGTCGGAACCCCATTAACTAAGATAACCAGAGGTTCCTCTTCCACTTTTTCTACTCCAATTGTGTTAATGTTTTTCTTCAAATCTAGAGGCAAATAAACAACTCTTCCCTTTAATCCTCTCTGTAAATCTGATGGAGGCAATTTCCCTGTCTTTGGCTCCATTCTTACAATAGCCTGAAAGGGATGGATACTTTGAATCAAAATAGATTCATAAGTATTTAAATCCTTAAATTCAGAAGGAATCTCAATCAATTCCAGATTATTATGAACTGCTCTAGCAGGCATCTGGTTTTGATTTAATTTGTTACAATAATAAGTACACACACGTTGATCCAATCCCAAATCAAAACAATTTTCTACCATCAAGTATGTTGCGAAATCCTTCCATTCACTATTATTTTCCCTTTCACTTTTTGCATATAAATCCACTAACTTAGTCTGATTCTTATAATAAGTGCGTCGACAACACACACAAGTGAAATTTGGCCTCTCACTTGATTTGACCTGAAACGTCGCAATTTCCCTCTGGAAATTATCTGTACTGGAAACCTGTACACTATCTTCCACATTACCCGCTTCTTCTTGGTCAATTTCAACATTCTCCTCTTTACTTCCAAAGTAACAAAACTCAATTTCTTCACATATATTCTTCACATCTATTTCAGAACCATGCAAAAGAGCAGTGCATAATTGTTTAAGCATAATTGCTGGACTCTTAGCATAATACAACATTCTAACTAATTTCCTCACTTTATTATGATGCACTGCTAGCATCCTGAAATGATGAAAAACACTCTGGCATACTCTCCTGGAAAGACAAGCCAGTGAATGACCATGCAAACCTGTCACTTCTCTCACTCTGCAAGGATCTAATTCTTGCAACAACATCATTTTCTGCTTCACACTTTTCTTATTAAATGACCGTACAAAATCACAAAGCAAATTGATGGAATCCTGTCGCACACTGCAAATACTACTACACTTCCAGGTGTACACAGGACCCTTAGCACGTCTTCCTAAAACCTCATTACCTAACACCTCTTCTGCCTCTGTTGTCACAAGTTTTTCTTTTTCAACTGGACAACCATCTTTCACTTCATAAGCACGACCACTGGTGTCAACTGCATGCACCAAATCATTATCCTGGAAATAACTCTCCTCATTAAAAAATGCCTCACAGCTTGAACTATGCATCCATTCTCCAGAAAAAACTTCACAAAAATTACTACGATTAACTATTCTCTTCCATCTACTATTTCTTTTGAAATCATAAATTGCCTTGTTTAGCTTCCTAATTCTATTGATTATCAAAATAAATAACTTACGTTTAATTTCAAATGCCTGATCAATAACTTTCTCAACTTTTTTTTTTCTCTTATAAAAAACCAGTTTCTGTTGACCTTTCTTAATATTTTTTAACAAATTGCCAATTATCCTGTTGCGGAACATTCGTTTACGAATCTCCCTAAACTGTTGTTTCCTTCTACTATCATGCACAGAGTTATCTCTTGCTCTAGCAGTAACATTTTTCATTGGCCTTTCCTTTCCATTTGAATTCCTTCTCGTTTTATGGACTGAAACATTTTCTGTAGTAATATTTTTTTTACTACACATATTTCTTATGAAATATTTTGTGCTCTTACCCGGTGCATTCTTCGTGACTTGACAAATCTTTTTGTTAGAGGACTGCTGCTTATTTTGTTTCACCTGCTGTCTTTGACGTTTTGCAGCCTTTCTCTGTCTTTCTATTGTTGGCATGGTGAAATCTTGAAATGATCTGCAGTTGAATCTGTGGTAAAATATAATAAAAAATGTTATTAACCATTATTACCAAACAGTAAAACAATAACAGTGATCAAAAACTTAACACACTACTTGACATTTTAAATAGAAGATTTTTTAGTCCTTGCAAATTTACAATACAGAAATAGCAGAAAAGAAATGACATTTATATTTATGTTACCTGTGCTATTTTATATGTGAATCTGATCTAATTTTATGAGCATATTTTAATATTTTATTGAAGACACTACACATAACCTGCTTTTGAAGGTGTCTTTATTTTTAAATTAAACGGTTTACCTTTTTACTTTTTATTAATTATAAATTTTAAAAATAAATGTTTATATTTCCATAGGCTCAAGCAGGTCAGCTTCCCATCCTATGTCATATAATTCGGACAAATCTGCATCCTCATCACGCTCTTCTTGATCCTCAGGATTTAAATCATCCAAGGGATCAACATCCACTGATGTTTCAATTACAAGTTCAATGATGAGGTCAAAATCAACTGATTGCAGATTGTTGCTCATGTTGATGTTGTCTTTATCTTTAAAGAAAGATAACAACAATGAGATGTTGCAGAGTAAGAGACAAATCTCAGAGATTATAATAGTAAAATTGTTTAACAAGAGTAATATTTTGCAGCTATTATATAGCCATGTCCAACGATGCTGAGCAGGTGAAGCCTATGTCTAATTTTTCAGTGAACAGGACTCATCTCTTCTTAACCTTGGATAAGCCTCACCGACTCTGTGTCCCCTGCACATACTTAAATGTAAAGGGGCAGATTTATGTTAAATGGCACATCCCCAGGCATGCACCAGTTAACGTGCACCGCTGCTCTGCCACCCATGGTGTGCCGTATTTACAATCAGATAGGAGAAAGCTTCGTCAAAACCCTTCGCCTGCTTTAAGCAGGCATAGGTCTTGACGCAACATTGTGGAGATGGGGCACCCCTGAGCCTTGCTTGAGCTGCATCGCACTTGCGATACAACTCCAGCAATCACTACCTTTACAGCACAGATACGTCACGCATCTGTGCCATTTTTGCCCCATGATGCCCCGCATTCTAAATGCAGCACACCATGGGTGGCGGAACAGCGGCGCAGGATGACTGACACATCCCTGGTGATGCACCAGTCATCATAAATCTATCCCTAAGCTTCTTATCTTGTTACAGATGAACCGCCATATGTAGCATGAAACTATTTTGCATTTCCTAAATAGCGAATTTTAAGGAATAAATAGCAATTCTTTACCATTCCTAATTTGCAATGAGCAAATTGCTAATTGCAAATTAGCACCGCCGCTGCATCATAAAAGTGACGCACAGTGGCACAAAAGAGGCATACACCTATCATAAATCTGTCCCTAGCATTTTAAATGATTAATCCAGGATGACAATAAGGTGTGGCCTATCCAAAGGTTTGTTTAAGGTGAGGCCTACTCAGGATTGCAGATTAAAGTTACGCTTGATGAAGAATACAGAGGAGATAATACATGTAAAGGCCTACCAATGAAGTAAGTAATGTGCACTTTATTGCGCCAGTCATCATAAATGTATCCCTAAGCTTCTTATCTTGTTACAGATGAACCACCATATGTACCATCAAACTATTTTGCATTTCCTAAATAGCGAATTTTAAGGAATAAATAGCAATTCTTTACCATTCCTAATTTGCAATGAGCAAATTGCTAATTGCAAGTTACCCATTCACTTCCATGGGCTAGGAGGCTCATAGGAATGAAGGTTGCAATTTGCGATTAGCAATTAGCTCATCACAAAATAGGAATTTTTTCAAGCGTGCAGGGGTATCTCAAGAACACCCTGCTACACCCCTGAAAAAGAAATTTGGGGGCATATGGCACACATACATGCCCTAAGGACATGTATAGGCGTCATATGGCACCTTTTGTTTTTTGGAAAAAAAATGCTTTTTGAAAAGAATTCGCAAATTACCACAAACTAGAAGTTGGTGGTAGTTTCCAAATCCTTAATATCATTTTTTACATATTTTTTGTTTGATACATTGCATTTAAGGAATCGCAAAATTTGCAAATCCTTCAGTGCAATCGCAAAATAAGGAATAGCAAATTTAAGAATTGAGGACATTTTAAGTAATTTCCACATGTGCAGTGTTTTCAAATTATGATTTGAAAATCGTTTTTGGGGAAAAGTAATGGTTTGCAAATTTATGACAAGGACATAATGGTGTATGCTTCTCTATAAGGCATTTCAGTGTCTCTGATGTCATTTTTCCCATATTACATTATAAGACCTTTCCCCATAGAGCACATTCCTTGTAAATATGCTCCCACCTGTGCATGGTGAATTTAGATTTTGACTGTTTGAGTCACATAGCCATGTTAAAAGTCACCCCAAAAAATTGCAAACGCTTTAAAAAAACACATTCATGTGTCTTAAGGACATTTTAAGTCATTTCCCCGTGGACAGTGTTTTGTAAGTGGCGCAAAAGAGGCATACACCTATCATAAATCTGTCCCTAGCATTTTAAATGATTAATTCAGGATGACGATAAGGTGTGGCCTATCCAGAGGTTTGTTTAAGGTGAGGCCTACTCAGGATTGCAGATTAAAGTTACGCTTGATGAAGAATACAGAGGACATAATACATGTAAAGCTCTACCAATGAAGTAAGTGATGTCCACTTCATTGCGCCAGTCATCATAAATGTATCCCTAAGCTTCTTATCTTGTTAGACATCAACCGCCATATGTATCATATAACTATTTTGCATTTCCAAAATAGCGAATTTTAAGGAATAAATAGCGATTCTTTACCATTCCTAATTTGCGATGAGCAAATTGCTAATTGCAAATTACCCATTCATTTCCATGGAGCAGGAGGCCCATAGGAATGAAGGTGCAATTTGCGATTAGCAATTAGCTCATCGCAAATTAGGAATTTTTCCAAAGGTGCAGGGGTGTCTCAAGAACACCCTGCTGCACCCCTGAAAACGAAATTTGTGGGCATATGGCGCACATAAATTTTAACAACATTCCTTTACCTCAAAAACGATTTTCAATTCATAATTTGAAAACACTGCCCACAGGGAAATTACTTAAAATGTCCTTAAGACACATGAAAGTGTTTTTTTATTGCCTTTCCAGCATGGTTGGGTCACTTTTAACATGGCTATGTAACACAAACATTTAAAATCTAAATTTCCCATGCACAGGTCGGAGCATATTTACAAGCAACTTGCGCCACAGAGAAAGGTCTTACATTAAAATGGGAAAAATAACATCAGGGACAGTCAATTGCCGTATAAAGAAGCATACACCATTATGTCCTTGTCATAAATTTAAAAACAATTCCTTTTCCCCAAAAACGATTTTCAAATCATAATTTCAAAACACTGCACATGGGAAAATTACTTAAAATGTCCTTAAGACACATAAAAGCGTTTTTTGATTGCCTTTGCAGCATGTTTGTATCACTTTTAACATGGCTATGTAACACAAACATTCAAAATCTAAATTTTCCATGCACATGTGGGATCATATTTACAAGCAATTTGCGCCACATAATTCATAATTTTCTCCTTAAAGCACACTATTCTCTATCTAAATTAAAGAAATATTTTCTCACCTTAGCAAATACTTTGAGTTTGAAAACAGTCTCAGAAACACACCAATTTGTCTTCAGCAGAGCAAAAGGTATGCACTCCAGAGTCTGCAGCTATCAAAAGCACAGAAATGCTGTAAATCTTCACACATATCTCTCATGTCACCCAATCAAAACTCTTCCCTCACTTTTTTTCAAATGAAAACCCTTCCCCCCTCTGCCATTTCATGCCTTTTCTGCATGGCAACCACCTCATTGGAAGACTTCTGGTGTTTGCAAGTTCACACAACTTTGTTGCAATTGAACTCTGAACTCTCAGTGCACCTGCATATCCAGTGCATTCTTTCATTTAATGATTTTTTATTGACCATTCAAAATACATCTTTCAAAGAACACATCCGTGCACCCTAACTTTCTGTTTTCAGCAATCAAAATCCACCAATCACTGTTACTGCTTCATGAACACAGAAACTCCACAGTTTTTTTCATTTTAAACTCTCATTTTTTCAACTGCCATTTCATTGCCACACTTCATCTGACTGCAGGAGAACCTTCTCTCACCATGTTTTCTGTCTGGATTGTTGGACATAGTTATATTCACTGGGCTCAAAGGTACGTTGAAAACAGGAATTTACCTAACCTCAATTTACAAGATGTGGAAATTAAGTGGTTTGGCCACAGAGGATTAAAATGTCACCAATTGATACCATTGGTGAAAACCTTTATGCATTTGCCCAAACCTGACCTGTTAATTGTGCACTGTGGAGGTAATGACTTGGGCACTTTGACTGGGGTAGGTCTGGAAATGCTTTTAAAGGACACCTTTGAGCAATTGATGGCACTTTTTCCTCAGACTGCCTTGGTATATTCAAATATATGCCAAAGACAGAAATGGAGGTGGTCAAACCAATTTTGTCCACAAATTGAGAAGTCGAGGAAGCATGTAAACAAATCTGTTTCAGCTTACATGAGAGACCACGGAATGGGCTCCCTGTACAACAATAACTTGCGTTACTACATGCAAGATATCTACAGAGGAGATGGAGTTCACTTCTCAGATGAGGGCAACAGAGTTTTCACTCTGAATTTAAGAATGTGCATTGGTACCTACTTATAAGTACCTAAATGTACCATAAACCCAAAAGCTCTTCTCAGAGCTACCCTACATCTAATCACTCACAATTATTATTTTACTCTAACATTTTTCACTAATTTTCAACAAAGTACGCTCCCCGGGGCGCTACCCGGTACGCGAACCGGGAGCTAACCTCACGAAATTTTTTTAAAAAATGTTTTTTTTCCGCACATATAAGCCTCCTCAGCCACCCTCACAAAACCTAGGGTGTCAAGATAAGTCTACCGTGCCCCCTTCTACCCATTCTGAACATTATTTGCCCTCCATTTTGTATCTTAATTCGACCGAAACACAAAATGGTGGTGTAACCGCGGGACCAGAAAAGGGCAGGAGACGTGTTTTTGTTACTCGTGCTTTTAATTGGTCATATAGTGTATCTGTACAGGTTTTTCGTACTACTGTCCTCCGTGGAGATCGGCTTCTCTCCTTGCGGGTTTTTCTGCGAGCACCCTCTTCTTTCCTCAGAATCGGGCTCCTCCGTCTAGGGGGCTCTGGAGGCTCCGTGCTGGCCACCCACGCCGACGCCGCAGGGAAAGAAAAGAAAAGAGAGGCACGTATCAGAATGGTATGACAGGGTGGCAGTTAGCAACCCCAGGAAAGGGTAGTGAGGGGAAACACCCAGTGCAAAGCGCCTAACCCGTTATGTTACCTCAAGGAGGAGGGCGTGTGCTCGTGCTAGTCTCCCGTGAGTCTTCCCTCAGATTCCTCCCCCCCTTTCAGTTAATCTCCTGGCCTTATTGCTGAACCACCCCAGGAAGCGATCACGCACCTCAGTGAGCCGTACCCCTCCTGGCGTACGGCTGGGCGGCGCGTGTTGTTGGCCTCCAGGCGTTCCCCTTTCCTTCTCCGCTCTCTCGGCGTCTTCTCCCTCTGTCAGTGCGCGGTCCCCGCAGCCCTCGGAGATCTGCTCCCAGCTCCGCTCCCAATCCGGCTGTTCTCCTTCCGTGAGACGTGTCTCGCCGCTCCTCTTGACACCGCCGCTCAGCTTGTCCTCGCTTTCTCGGTTTCCTCCTCTCCTCCGCTCCTCTTCTCTGCTCTCCCGTCCTTCTTCTCTCCGCTCCTCCTCGCTGCTTCCCGCCTCTCCGCACCTCTCCGCTCTGACCTCTCCTCCGGTGTATAGACACACCTGGTGCTGGGCGTTCTCCGTATTTAACCACCTGCTGGGCTCCGCCTCTTCTCCACCTCCGGACTGGTTAAAGGGCCAAGCGTCTTCCTCATCACAGCTGTAGGTGTCCGGGCTGTTCCACTCGGAATACTGCGTGGGCTGTGGAAAGAAAAGGGGGGGGCACATTTGATCAGTTCGCGCCCTATGGCGGGGTGCGCCAGGGGGACCCCGTTACACACCTCCCCCCCAGGACGCTTCCGCTCGGGAAGCGGATGTCTGGACAGAAAGTCAGCCCCAACATTGTCCACGCCACGCTTGTGGCACACCCTGAACGAGAACGGCTGCAATGCCAGGAACCATCTCATGACCCTGGCGTTACTGGACTTGTTACGGGCCATCCAGGTAAGGGGTGCATGGTCCGTATAGAGCGAGAAGGGCCGGCCCTCGAGGTAGTAGGCCAACTTCTCCACGGCCCAACGGATAGCCAGGCACTCCTTCTCCACGGTGGCATACTTTAGTTCCCGCGGGAACAACTTCCTGCTGACAAACAGGATCGGGTGGTCCAACCCGTCTCGTCCTTCTTGGGACAACACCGCTCCTATCCCGAACTCAGAAGCATCAGTGTGCAAGGAGAACGGGCGTGTGTAATCCGGGGAGGTAAGGATGGGGGTGGATGTGATCCTCCTCTTTAACTCGTGGAACGCGTCTAGCATGACCACCGTGGGTTTGGAGAGCGTTGCCTGTTTAACTGACGTCTGCAGGGCATCCGTGAGAGGGGCTGCCACCTGAGCAAAGTTCGGGATAAACCTTCGGTAGTACCCGATTAGCCCTAGAAACGCACGGAGCTCTTTTTTTGTGGTGGGAAATGGGGCCTCGGAAATGGCCCTGACTTTCTCTGCTTGTGGCTCGATCATGCCGTGTCCCAATACGAATCCCAAGTACTTGACTTTGTGAAAAGCCATCCTTGACTTCTTCGCGTTTATCTTCAGTCCCGCTGTGGTCAGGGTTTCCAGCACTTTTGCCAGGTGTCTCAAGTGTGTTTTCCAGTCCGGGCTAAACACCACAATGTCGTCCAGGTAAGCAGAGGTGAAGGAGGACATACCACGTAGCACGTTATTCATCAGTCTCTGAAAGGTGGCAGGTGCCCCGTGAAGGCCAAACGGCAACACCGTAAACTCGTAGTGCCCATCCTCGGTCGAGAAGGCTGTTTTATGCCTGTCTTCCTCTCTTAGTGGCACCTGCCAGTACCCTTTTGTGAGGTCGATCGTACTGATGTACTGCGCATCGCCTAACTTCTCTATGAGTTCGTCTATGCGGGGGATGGGATATGCATCGAACTTCGAGATCGCGTTTAGGGCCCGGAAGTCCATACAAAACCGGCGTGAGCCGTCCGGTTTGGGTATGAGGACGATCGGGCTTGACCAGTTGCTATGTGAGGGGCGTATGACCCCGAGCTGTAACATATCTGTCACCTCTCGTCGGATGTCTTGTCTCCGGGCCTCTGGGATCCGATAAGGGCGTATCTTTATGGTCTTCCCTGGGTCGGTGTCGATCCGGTGTTCCGCCAGAGTGGTTTTCCCCTGGAGATCGGAAAACACTTGTTCTTGTTTCCACAGTACGTCCAGCAACTCTTGTTTTTCTTCCTGTCTCAAGTCTTCGTTGAGTACTAGCAGGGGTATCGTGGATTGGCTAGAGGAGTTCTCCGGTTCTACTAGGTGAACGGTGGTAGGTGGTTTCCCCAACCACCTCTTTAGCATGTTGATGTGATAGACCTGTCTTTTCCTGGCGTTCATCTGTAGCCGGTAACTGGTCTTCCCGATCCTCTCCACAACCTGAAACGGTCCGCTCCACTCCGCTTTGAATTTTTGCGAGGAGGAGGGCAACAACACCAGGGCCCACTCTCCTTTTTCCAGAGTCCTCCATTTCTTTCCTTTATCGTACAGGGTCTTCTGTTTGTTTTGGTGTTTCTCTAGATTGGCGAACGCCAAGTCCCGTAGTTTTCCGAGTTTGGAGCGGAGGTTCCGAGCGTATTCGAGGGTTTTTGCGGTTTCTTCCGGGGTTTCTTTTTCCCACGCCTTTTGGTCATGTCCAGGAGTGATCGGGGCTTTCGCCCGTATAGCATCTCGAAAGCCGAGACCCCTAAACTGCTTTGGGTCTGTCCTCGGATGACGTATAACGCAATGGGAAGGACTTGGTCCCATTCGTTGCTGTTGACCTCCAGCATCTTTCGCAATGTGGTTTTCAGCGTGCGGTTATACCTTTCTACTAATCCGTCGGTTTGCGGATGGTATACTGCGGTCCTGATCTGGTGTATGTGAAGGGCTTTACACACATCCCCCATGAGGCGGGACACAAAGGGGGTCCCCTGGTCGGTCAGTATCTCCTTAGGGAAACCGACCCGGGAGAACAGTTCAAGCATCTTGTCCGCCACGTTTTTGGAGGTGGTAGAGGTTAGGGGAAAAGCCTCCGGGAACCGCGTGGCATAGTCAACAATGACTAGGACGTACGAGTATCCTTTCTTTGTTTTTGGGAGCGGCCCAATGATGTCCATCCCAATCCGTTCAAAGGGAACCCCGATGATGGGGAGGGGTTGTAAGGGCACCGCAGGGGGCCTCGTCATGTTTCTGGTTTGGCATATGTCGCACTCCTGGCAGTAGGTCAAGGCGTCTTTGTAGATCCCGGGCCAATAAAAACACTTTAGGAGGTTCTGTGTGGTTTTCTCTGCCCCCGTGTGACCGGCCACCAAATGGGAATGTGAAAAGAACAGGACTTGTTCTCGAAATGACACTGGAACCAACAACTGCTCTGGGTCCTCTTTTCTTCCCTGACGATACAACAATCCGTTTTTGATATACAACCTCGGATAATGCAAGGGTTCTTCGTCCTGTGTGTGATGGGCCTTCTCCCAGGCATTAAACAACGTGGCATCATTGGACTGTGCGAATTGAAAACTACGGTCCAATGTCCAGGGATCCGAGGACGCAAAAGCTGTTGCCTCCTCTTTTTGGTCCCTTGGATCCCGTTTCCTTTTCGTTTGGGCCATGCTTTGTTCGAACATGGACATAAAGGCCGGGTTATCCGTACCGATTATCAGGTCTTCAGGTAGCGTAGACAACACCCCTACCCGAACCCTTGTGGCTGGTCCAACCCGGGGTTCTAGGGGCAAAACAGCGACGGGATAGGGCTTTACATCCCCGTGGACGCATCGGATGAATACTTGTTCCTGGGGGATGAGCTGGTGGGGCAGTACGTGGTGGGCCTGTACCACTGACTGGCGACAGCCTGAATCCAAGAGCGCCTGTACAGGGTTTCCGTTTATCCTCATACTTACGCGGTATGCGTGACCCATCTCCGCCGAGTAGAGGACGGTGCGGGGCATATATCCCACCTCCATAGGTTCGTCTGCCGGTCGTCTCCTGGGGCAGTGTCTTGCTATATGTCCCCAGGTCCCGCACTCAAAGCACTGGGGTCCTGTGTGCGGAAGGGGTTCACTCTTCCAGGGACGGGGTTTTGGTGCTTCTGGAACCCTCAGGATCTTTTTCTCTGGTCGGAAGGGGGTCTTTGCTTTGTCGGACTCCGGGGCCTGCAAGGGCCTCTGTTGTACCCGTGAGTACGTGTTTGCCATCTCTACGGCCTGAGCGGTCGTCAGGTCATGGTGTTGTTTTAGCCACCTCTGTGTGGCAAAAGGCAAATCCTCTACGAACTGTTCCAGGTAGATCCTGTCCATGATCTCCTCCTTCGTACTCTCGTTTGGGCTGAGCCACTTGTCGGCGGCCATCTTTAGTCTGACAAACAGAGTCTTGGGCGTTTCTCCGGTAAGCCCTCTTTCCCGCCGAAACCGCAGGCGGTAGGCTTCCCTGTCCAAACCCAGATGGTCCAGGATGATACGTTTGATTTCTGTATACGGGGTGTCACCCCTTGGATTAGCCACCTGGTAAGCGGCTTGTGCTTCCCCCACCAACAGTGGGGCCAAAAAGAAAGGCCATTTGGCCCCAGGCCAGCCACAGGCGCGGGCCGCCCGCTCAAAGTTAAGCAAAAAGGCATCCGGATCCTCTCCTGGTTGGTACTTTTGCAGAGAGACCCCTCCAATGGTATGGGGTATGTTGCTTACAGACACAGGCCCGGATGCGAGAGGGGGGTCCAGGGCCCTGGCCGTCACGGCGGTTTTTATCAGCTCCCGGTCGGCTTCTGCTGCCCTGAGCTGTTGCTCTGCCAGCCTTTCCAGTCTCTCCTGCCCTTGCACCAGGGCTTGTACCACACCTTCCATCTTCTGGTCGCAGATGGCTACAGTGCCCGCATTCTCCACCACTGTAACCGCGGGACCAGAAAAGGGCAGGAGACGTGTTTTTGTTACTCGTGCTTTTAATTGGTCATATAGTGTATCTGTACAGGTTTTTCGTACTACTGTCCTCCGTGGAGATCGGCTTCTCTCCTTGCGGGTTTTTCTGCGAGCACCCTCTTCTTTCCTCAGAATCGGGCTCCTCCGTCTAGGGGGCTCTGGAGGCTCCGTGCTGGCCACCCACGCCGACGCCGCAGGGAAAGAAAAGAAAAGAGAGGCACGTATCAGAATGGTATGACAGGGTGGCAGTTAGCAACCCCAGGAAAGGGTAGTGAGGGGAAACACCCAGTGCAAAGCGCCTAACCCGTTATGTTACCTCAAGGAGGAGGGCGTGTGCTCGTGCTAGTCTCCCGTGAGTCTTCCCTCAGATTCCTCCCCCCCCTTTCAGTTAATCTCCTGGCCTTATTGCTGAACCACCCCAGGAAGCGATCACGCACCTCAGTGAGCCGTACCCCTCCTGGCGTACGGCTGGGCGGCGCGTGTTGTTGGCCTCCAGGCGTTCCCCTTTCCTTCTCCGCTCTCTCGGCGTCTTCTCCCTCTGTCAGTGCGCGGTCCCCGCAGCCCTCGGAGATCTGCTCCCAGCTCCGCTCCCAATCCGGCTGTTCTCCTTCCGTGAGACGTGTCTCGCCGCTCCTCTTGACACCGCCGCTCAGCTTGTCCTCGCTTTCTCGGTTTCCTCCTCTCCTCCGCTCCTCTTCTCTGCTCTCCCGTCCTTCTTCTCTCCGCTCCTCCTCGCTGCTTCCCGCCTCTCCGCACCTCTCCGCTCTGACCTCTCCTCCGGTGTATAGACACACCTGGTGCTGGGCGTTCTCCGTATTTAACCACCTGCTGGGCTCCGCCTCTTCTCCACCTCCGGACTGGTTAAAGGGCCAGGCGTCTTCCTCATCACAGCTGTAGGTGTCCGGGCTGTTCCACTCGGAATACTGCGTGGGCTGTGGAAAGAAAAGGGGGGGGCACATTTGATCAGTTCGCGCCCTATGGCGGGGTGCGCCAGGGGGACCCCGTTACAGGTGGACTCCCGTAACGCTTAAGGTTCGCGTACCGGGGCGCTCACCGGTTCGCGTACCGGGTCGCTCCCTGGGAAGCGCACCATCAAAAAAGGTGGGAAAGTAGTTCACAGAAAAGCCACTGGAGACAATTTCACCAAATATAGATTAGCTCATACTGCATACCAATCCCTACCATTTTCACAAATTTGATTGGAATTCCATTTAGTCATTTAGCCTGTAGACCTCTCTAAATACCCTGAGGTAAATTACTTCACAAAACACATCTGAAGTGTTGGAATTGACAACCAATGAAAATGTTACTTTCATTTTCTACTTTTTTTACCTGACATTTCATTGGTTATATACCTGAATATATATAAAGGAAGAGAAGAAAACACAGCCATTTTGACTACTACTTCTTGCTGTACATTTCAATAGTATTTTCACTAATTCCTTCAACTTCTTTCTAAAGATAAGTTTTTATTTTTAAAACTGAAGTATATTGTGCACTATAAGTTAATATGGTAAACTTTTTCTGATAGATATATACTATCCCTCTGTAGTAGTTATAGATTTAGAGAGACTTCTCTGTTATAGTTATGGATGGAGTTAGGCTTCTCTTGTATAATTATGAATTTACTTACGTTAAATCACATACACTTTTTTAAATTCCTACTTCCACTCTGATACTATACACTGCCCAAAGATAAATTCACTGATAAAAAATGCCTATCTAAAATTATTCCCAACATTGCCCTATCTCTACTAATATATATTTTTTTAATCCAAATTTCAGGCAAAATGGAAGGCGAAAACCAAGTTTCTTTTGAAATGGACCTGCAAGAGAGCAGCCAAGAATTGATTGATACAATTGATCAAATTGACATTGAATTTTTCGATGAAACTTGGGACAATGAACTACTGCAATGTGTACAAGCAGTAGATAACCTCCTTGCAAATGAGGACATTTTACACCCTCAGAGACTACAATGTATATTCCATGATAATTATGAAATTTCTGACAATGAAATGTTAGAAAGTTTAATAAATTATGAAACACAATCACAATAAAAAAAAAATGCTTAAAAAATAAAGAAAATAAAAAATAATCAACAAAACCAACAATCAATTAACATACTGCATTTGAAAAGTCTCTCATTCTTTTTTCATTGTAGTACGCTGCCCAGAACGCTTCCCGGTTCGCGTACCGGGCGCTACCCACGCAAAAAAAACAAAAAAAAAATATATTTTTTTTGCCCCGCGGGGCCCTTTTAAAGCCTCCACATTAAACCTAGGGGGTCAGGGAGGATCTACTATGCCCCCTTATGGTCATTTCCCCCTTTGTTTTGGCCTCCTCTTGTCTCTCAATCCTACCGAGAGACAAGATGGCGGCCGCTACGGACTGTTTAGAATGTTGACAGACACCGGAGAGCCAATCAGCTTCGCTACGCGAAGTTCCGGTACGCGCCCCGGTCCGCGAACCGGGGCGCGGACCGGAGCGCGCTTACAGATATATATCTTTTTTTAAACGTTAATTTCTCAAAATCCACTGGAGCACATATATTGAGACCTACAAAAGGCACATCGGGCTACCAGTCCCTACAATTTTGCCAAGTTTCGTGCAAATCCATTCAGCCGTTCGGGCTAAAAGTGAGGCCAACCGCCCTATGGAAAACTCAATGTTAAAAACACGTTTTGGGACCCCCCTTTTTTCTCGGCCCCCCCTTGACAAACCCCCCCCAAATTTTCAAGGGCTGCTCAGAAACAAAATGTTCCATTTTCCAGAAACTTTCAGCCAATTCCGTCCACAAACACTAAAGTTATTAGACATAGAATTTTCAAAAATCCCATAGGGAAAAAATCCTAACTATATATACCTACTGGCGACCGCCAGTAGGTAATATATATATATATATATATCCACACGTTGGTTCAAGGTTCCCCAGCCGTTGAGGGCTCGTTGTGGGTGCGGTCACCTACGGCAGAACCACGCCGTTACTTATCATTACACTTCTTCTCCTGGGGTTGGAAAAGATATTGGGCGCACTCCCTTTGGTTTCCAAAGGGAGTGCGCCCAATATCTTTTCCAACCCAGGAGAAGGAGTGTAATGATATATATATATATATATATATATACATTCACGCTCCAAGGATGTCCACCATGTGAGTAGCACGCGAGCAGCAGCTTTATTTATGTGTAGGTGAGGACGGGGATCCGCTTGTAGACGCCGCTCCGTAATGGATCTGCCCGACGCGTTTCGAAGCTCCATCTGCTTCTCTTCAGGGGCTTTAACGGAAGCGGTGTGCGCACCCGCTACACTTCTCCAATTATATAACTCGCCCGTCGATGGGAGGCTCCAGTGAGACTTCTGGGAAGTGTAGTACGGAAAGCACACAATCAAGTCCTGTATGGACTCCACAAGTGGGCCCGTCCTCGATTCCATGTACGGCTGCTACTTCACTGCCGTGACCCCCACGTTAACGGGGTGGTGCATACTCTGCGGCTGGACTGCCGCATATAGATTCACGCTCCAAGGTTGTCCACCATGTGAGTAGCACGCGAGCAGCAGCTTTATTTATGTGTAGGTGAGGACGGGGATCCGCTTGTAGACGCCGCTCCGTAATGGATCTGCCCGACGCGTTTCGAAGCTCCATCTGCTTCTCTTCAGGGGCTTTAACGGAAGCGGTGTGCGCACCCGCTACACTTCTCCAATTATATAACTCGCCCGTCGATGGGAGGCTCCAGTGAGACTTCTGGGAAGTGTAGTACGGAAAGCACACAATCAAGTCCTGTATGGACTCCACAAGTGGGCCCGTCCTCGATTCCATGTACGGCTGCTACTTCACTGCCGTGACCCCCACGTTAACGGGGTGGTGCATACTCTGCGGCTGGACTGCCGCATATAGATTCACGCTCCAAGGTTGTCCACCATGTGAGTAGCACGCGAGCAGCAGCTTTATTTATGTGTAGGTGAGGACGGGCATCCGCTTGTAGACGCCGCTCCGTAATGGATCTGCCCGACGCGTTTCGAAGCTCCATCCGCTTCTCTTCCGGGCTTTAACGGAAGCGGTGTGCGCACCCGCTACACTTCTCCAATTATATAACTCGCCCGTCGATGGGAGGCTCCAGTGAGACTTCTGGGAAGTGTAGTACGGAAAGCACACAATCAAGTCCTGTATGGACTCCACAAGTGGGCCCGTCCTCGATTCCATGTACGGCTGCTACTTCACTGCCGTGACCCCCACGTTAACGGGGTGGTGCATACTCTGCGGCTGGACTGCCGCATATAGATTCACGCTCCAAGGTTGTCCACCATGTGAGTAGCACGCGAGCAGCAGCTTTATTTATGTGTAGGTGAGGACGGGGATCCGCTTGTAGACGCCGCTCCGTAATGGATCTGCCCGACGCGTTTCGAAGCTCCATCTGCTTCTCTTCAGGGGCTTTAACGGAAGCGGTGTGCGCACCCGCTACACTTCTCCAGTTATATAACTCGCCCGTCGATGGGAGGCTCCAGTGAGACTTCTGGGAAGTGTAGTACGGAAAGCACACAATCAAGTCCTGTATGGACTCCACAAGTGGGCCCGTCCTCGATTCCATGTACGGCTGCTACTTCACTGCCGTGACCCCCACGTTAACGGGGTGGTGCATACTCTGCGGCTGGACTGCCGCATATAGATTCACGCTCCAAGGTTGTCCACCATGTGAGTAGCACGCGAGCAGCAGCTTTATTTATGTGTAGGTGAGGACGGGGATCCGCTTGTAGACGCCGCTCCGTAATGGATCTGCCCGACGCGTTTCGAAGCTCCATCTGCTTCTCTTCAGGGGCTTTAACGGAAGCGGTGTGCGCACCCGCTACACTTCTCCAATTATATAACTCGCCCGTCGATGGGAGGCTCCAGTGACTCCACAAGTGGGCCCGTCCTCGATTCAATGAAGTGTAGACAACCTTGGAGAGTGAATCTATATGCCGCAGTCCAGCCGCAGAGTATGCACCACCCCGTTAACGTGGGGGTCACGGCAGTGAAGTAGCAGCCGTACATGGAATCGAGGACGGGCCCACTTGTGGAGTCCATACACGACTTGATTGTGTGCTTTCCGTACTACACTTCCCAGAAGTCTCACTGGAGCCTCCCATCGACGGGCGAGTTATATTATTGGAGAAGTGTAGCGGGTGCGCACACCGCTTCCGTTAAAGCCCCTGAAGAGAAGCAGATGGAGCTTCGAAACGCGTCGGGCAGATCCATTACGGAGCGGCGTCTACAAGCGGATCCCCGTCCTCACCTACACATAAATAGAGCTGCTGCTCGCGTGCTACTCACATGGTGGACAACCTTGGAGCGTGAATCTATATGCGGCAGTCCAGCCGCAGAGTATGCACCACCCCGTTAACGTGGGGGTCACGGCAGTGAAGTAGCAGCCGTACATGGAATCGAGGACGGGCCCACTTGTGGAGTCCATACAGGACTTGATTGTGTGCTTTCCGTACTACACTTCCCAGAAGTCTCACTGGAGCCTCCCATTGACGGGCGAGTTATATTATTGGAGAAGTGTAGCGGGTGCGCACACCGCTTCCGTTAAAGCCCCTGAAGAAAAGCAGATGGAGCTTCGAAACGCGTCGGGCAGATCCATTACGGAGCGGCGTCTACAAGCGGATCCCCGTCCTCACCTACACATAAATAAAGCTGCTGCTCGCGTGCTACTCACATGGTGGACAACCTTGGAGCGTGAATCTATATGCGGCAGTCCAGCCGCAGAGTATGCACCACCCCGTTAACGTGGGGGTCACGGCAGTGAAGTAGCAGCCGTACATGGAATCGAGGACGGGCCCACTTGTGGAGTCCATACAGGACTTAATTGTGTGCTTTCCGTACTACACTTCCCAGAAGTCTCACTGGAGCCTCCCATCGACGGGCGAGTTATATTATTGGAGAAGTGTAGCGGGTGCGCACACCGCTTCCGTTAAAGCCCCTGAAGAGAAGCAGATGGAGCTTCGAAACGCGTCGGGCAGATCCATTACGGAGCGGCGTCTACAAGCGGATCCCCGTCCTCACCTACACATAAATAGAGCTGCTGCTCGCGTGCTACTCACATGGTGGACAACCTTGGAGCGTGAATCTATATGCGGCAGTCCAGCCGCAGAGTATGCACCACCCCGTTAACGTGGGGGTCACGGCAGTGAAGTAGCAGCCGTACATGGAATCGAGGACGGGCCCACTTGTGGAGTCCATACAGGACTTGATTGTGTGCTTTCCGTACTACACTTCCCAGAAGTCTCACTGGAGCCTCCCATCGACGGGCGAGTTATATTATTGGAGAAGTGTAGCGGGTGCGCACACCGCTTCCGTTAAAGCCCCTGAAGAAAAGCAGATGGAGCTTCGAAACGCGTCGGGCAGATTCATTACAGAGCGGCGTCTACAAGCGGATCCCCGTCCTCACCTACACATAAATAAAGCTGCTGCTCGCGTGCTACTCACATGGTGGACAACCTTGGAGCGTGAATCTATATGCGGCAGTCCAGCCGCAGAGTATGCACCACCCCGTTAACGTGGGGGTCACGGCAGTGAAGTAGCAGCCGTACATGGAATTGAGGACGGGCCCACTTGTGGAGTCCATACAGGACTTAATTGTGTGCTTTCCGTACTACACTTCCCAGAAGTCTCACTGGAGCCTCCCATCGACGGGCGAGTTATATTATTGGAGAAGTGTAGCGGGTGCGCACACCGCTTCCGTTAAAGCCCCTGAAGAGAAGCAGATGGAGCTTCGAAACGCGTCGGGCAGATCCATTACGGAGCGGCGTCTACAAGCGGATCCCCGTCCTCACCTACACATAAATAAAGCTGCTGCTCGCGTGCTACTCACATGGTGGACAACCTTGGAGCGTGAATCTATATGCGGCAGTCCAGCCGCAGAGTATGCACCACCCCGTTAACGTGGGGGTCACGGCAGTGAAGTAGCAGCCGTACATGGAATCGAGGACGGGCCCACTTGTGGAGTCCATACCGGACTTGATTGTGTGCTTTCCGTACTACACTTCCCAGAAGTCTCACTGGAGCCTCCCATCGACGGGCGAGTTATATTATTGGAGAAGTGTAGCGGGTGCGCACACCGCTTCCGTTAAAGCCCCTGAAGAGAAGCAGATGGAGCTTCGAAACGCGTCGGGCAGATCCATTACGGAGCGGCGTCTACAAGCGGATCCCCGTCCTCACCTACACATAAATAAAGCTGCTGCTCGCGTGCTACTCACATGGTGGACAACCTTGGAGCGTGAATCTATATGCGGCAGTCCAGCCGCAGAGTATGCACCACCCCGTTAACGTGGGGGTCACGGCAGTGAAGTAGCAGCCGTACATGGAATCGAGGACGGGCCCACTTGTGGAGTCCATACAGGACTTGATTGTGTGCTTTCCGTACTACACTTCCCAGAAGTCTCACTGGAGCCTCCCATCGACGGGCGAGTTATATTATTGGAGAAGTGTAGCGGGTGCGCACACCGCTTCCGTTAAAGCCCCTGAAGAGAAGCAGATGGAGCTTCGAAACGCGTCGGGCAGATCCATTACGGAGCGGCGTCTACAAGCGGATCCCCGTCCTCACCTACACATAAATAAAGCTGCTGCTCGCGTGCTACTCACATGGTGGACAACCTTGGAGCGTGAATCTATATGCGGCAGTCCAGCCGCAGAGTATGCACCACCCCGTTAACGTGGGGGTCACGGCAGTGAAGTAGCAGCCGTACATGGAATCGAGGACGGGCCCACTTGTGGAGTCCATACAGGACTTGATTGTGTGCTTTCCGTACTACACTTCCCAGAAGTCTCACTGGAGCCTCCCATCGACGGGCGAGTTATATTATTGGAGAAGTGTAGCGGGTGCGCACACCGCTTCCGTTAAAGCCCCTGAAGAGAAGCAGATGGAGCTTCGAAACGCGTCGGGCAGATCCATTACGGAGCGGCGTCTACAAGCGGATCCCCGTCCTCACCTACACATAAATAAAGCTGCTGGTCGCGTGCTACTCACATGGTGGACAACCTTGGAGCGTGAATCTATATGCGGCAGTCCAGCCGCAGAGTATGCACCACCCCGTTAACGTGGGGGTCACGGCAGTGAAGTAGCAGCCGTACATGGAATCGAGGACGGGCCCACTTGTGGAGTCCATACAGGACTTGATTGTGTGCTTTCCGTACTACACTTCCCAGAAGTCTCACTGGAGCCTCCCATCGACGGGCGAGTTATATTATTGGAGAAGTGTAGCGGGTGCGCACACCGCTTCCGTTAAAGCCCCTGAAGAGAAGCAGATGGAGCTTCGAAACGCGTCGGGCAGATCCATTATGGAGCGGCGTCTACAAGCGGATCCCCGTCCTCACCTACACATAAATAAAGCTGCTGCTCGCGTACTACTCACATGGTGGACAACCTTGGAGCGTGAATCTATATGCGGCAGTCCAGCCGCAGAGTATGCACCATCCCGTTAACGTGGGGGTCACGGCAGTGAAGTAGCAGCCGTACATGGAATCGAGGACGGGCCCACTTGTGGAGTCCATACAGGACTTGATTGTGTGCTTTCCGTACTACACTTCCCAGAAGTCTCACTGGAGCCTCCCATTGACGGGGGAGTTATATTATTGGAGAAGTGTAGCGGGTGCGCACACCGCTTCCGTTAAAGCCCCTGAAGAGAAGCAGATGGAGCTTCGAAACGCGTCGGGCAGATCCATTACGGAGCGGCGTCTACAAGCGGATCCCCGTCCTCACCTACACATAAATAAAGCTGCTGCTCGCGTGCTACTCACATGGTGGACAACCTTGGAGCGTGAATCTATATGCGGCAGTCCAGCCGCAGAGTATGCACCACCCCGTTAACGTGGGGGTCACGGCAGTGAAGTAGCAGCCGTACATGGAATCGAGGACGGGCCCACTTGTGGAGTCCATACAGGACTTGATTGTGTGCTTTCCGTACTACACTTCCCAGAAGTCTCACTGGAGCCTCCCATCGACGGGCGAGTTATATTATTGGAGAAGTGTAGCGGGTGCGCACACCGCTTCCGTTAAAATCCCCTGAAGAGAAGCAGATGGAGCTTCGAAACGCGTCGGGCAGATCCATTACGGAGCGGCGTCTACAAGCGGACCCCCGTCCTCACCTACACATAAATAAAGCTGCTGCTCGCGTGCTACTCACATGGTGGACAACCTTGGAGCGTGAATCTATATGCGGCAGTCCAGCCGCAGAGTATGCACCACCCCGTTAACGTGGGGGTCACGGCAGTGAAGTAGCAGCCGTACATGGAATCGAGGACGGGCCCACTTGTGGAGTCCATACAGGACTTGATTGTGTGCTTTCCGTACTACACTTCCCAGAAGTCTCACTGGAGCCTCCCATCGACGGGCGAGTTATATTATTGGAGAAGTGTAGCGGGTGCGCACACCGCTTCCGTTAAAGCCCCTGAAGAGAAGCAGATGGAGCTTCGAAACGCGGCGGGCAGATCCATTACGGAGCGGCGTCTACAAGCGGATCCCCGTCCTCACCTACACATAAATAAAGCTGCTGGTCTCGTGCTACTCACATGGTGGACAACCTTGGAGCGTGAATCTATATGCGGCAGTCCAGCCGCAGAGTATGCACCACCCCGTTAACGTGGGGGTCACAGCAGTGAAGTAGCAGCCGTACATGGAATCGAGGACGGGCCCACTTGTGGAGTCCATACAGGACTTGATCGTGTGCTTTCCGTACTACACTTCCCAGAAGTCTCACTGGAGCCTCCCATCGACGGGCGAGTTATATTATTGGAGAAGTGTAGCGGGTGCGCACACCGCTTCCGTTAAAGCCCCTGAAGAGAAGCAGATGGAGCTTCGAAACGCGTCGGGCAGATCCATTACGGAGCGGCGTCTACAAGCGGATCCCCGTCCTCACCTACACATAAATAAAGCTGCTGCTCGCGTGCTACTCACATGGTGGACAACCTTGGAGCGTGAATCTATATGCGGCAGTCCAGCCGCAGAGTATGCACCACCCCGTTAACGTGGGGGTCACGGCAGTGAAGTAGCAGCCGTACATGGAATCGAGGACGGGCCCACTTGTGGAGTCCATACAGGACTTGATTGTGTGCTTTCCGTACTACACTTCCCAGAAGTCTCACTGGAGCCTCCCATCGACGGGCGAGTTATATTATTGGAGAAGTGTAGCGGGTGCGCACACCGCTTCCGTTAAAGCCCCTGAAGAGAAGCAGATGGAGCTTCAAAACGCGTCGGGCAGATCCATTACGGAGCGGCGTCTACAAGCGGATCCCCGTCCTCACCTACACATAAATAAAGCTGCTGCTCGCGTGCTACTCACATGGTGGACAACCTTGGAGCGTGAATATATATATATATATATATATATATATATATATATATATATATATATATATATATATATATATATATTGTTCGGTTCGGTTCCAGCCCCTTTAAAAACTCTGGCGCACCCTTTAACGCACCCTTTGAGAAAGGTCTGTGGTAGACTGAAATGCATCAGGGATAGAGAGATGCCAGTGCTTGTAAATATGAAATAAACCTGCCGGTTTCCATCGTGATTGTGTGCGGCTCATTCCTTCTCACTGAGAGGGGTTGGTATCATGTTGTACGGCTTGGTCCTGCCGTGAGCAACGCACCACCAGTTTCAAAGTGCGACATCACTGCCTAAAAATGGACCGCACATGAAGCCTGTGAAAGCAATTAAGGCAGCAGCGCTACCAAGGACTTGAACTTGGTTTTGGCCCCAGCAAACTTCAAAAGAAAGCCTGCAAGGGAATCACGAAAAAAAAAAGTCCGCGGAATGAACTTTAAACATTACCCACTGGAGGGAAATAAATGTTTTGGGACGGTGATTGAACTACGATGACCAGAATGCCAAAGGAACAGCCCACCAGGGGGCAAACACTTAAAATGCATGTAATTGGTCTTGTTCGGTTCCAGCCCCTTTAAAAACTCTGGCGCACCCTTTGAGAAAGGTCTGTGGTAGACTGAAATGCATCACGGTCCTAGTTCTGTTGGACCTCACGGCCGCTTTCGACACCCTCTCCCCCGCCATCTTGTCATCTCGGCTAAGGGAGGCGGGTGTCACTGGATCGGCCCTGAGTCTCCTAAATCCCTTCCTGACTGAAAGGGAACAGAGAGTGATGCTTGGGAACCACCTCTCCCCTGCCAAGTCTCTGCAATGTGGGGTGCCACAAGGGTCGGCCTTAAGTCCGACCCTTTTTAACATCTATGTGGCCCCCCTTGCAAGACTTATTAAATCTCAGGGGATGGAGGTGGTATCCTATGCAGACGACACGCAGATTATGGTCTCTCTTGCTCACACCTCGGTTAGTACATCTGCCGCCAGCTTCAGGGTTTGCATGCAGTATGTGGCAGACTGGATGACTATAAACTCCCTGAAGCTGAATGGTGAAAAAACCGAGGTGTTGATATTTGGGAAGAACCAGAATCTGTGGTCGAGCGAGTGGTGGCCCTCTTCTCTTGGCATCTGCCCCACTCCCTCCCTATCTGCCAGAAATCTGGGAGTGATATTTGACACCTCACTCTCTATGTCCCTGCAAGTCAACAGGACCGTTGCTACCTGCTGTGGTGTGATCCGGGTACTCAACAAAATCCGTGGGTACCTTTCCCCCCAGGCGCGTAAACAGGTTGCAGTCGCCCTGGTGGGTTCGAGACTGGATTACTGCAACTCCCTCTATATGGAAGTCAACAAAGGGTTGATCCACCGTTTGCAGACTCTTCAGAACTCTGCAGCACGCTTTGTTTTGAATCTCCCCAAAGCCTCCTCTGCCACCTTAGCCAGGAAGGAGCTTCATTGGCTTCCGGTACAGCACAGAATCGCCTTCAAAATCCTCTGTCTCACCCACAGAGCATTGATGGATGGTCCTGCTAGTGCCATTGGCTCTCTTCTCTCGCGCTATGCCCCCACAAGAAACCTGCGCTCTGCGGGACTCTGTCAACTAGCTGTCCCCCGCATCAAATTTGTCAGATGGGGAGCCAGAGCCTTTTCCGTCGTCGCTCCGCAATTGTGGAACTCCCTCCCCATGGAGATAAAAACTCTCCCTTCCATCGACTCTTTCAAAAAGGCTCTAAAAACGTATTTCTTTAAGAAGGCCTACTCATGATTAAATAGGACTAGGTAGGGCCTTAAGTTGCTGTATTTAATCTAGGCGCCTTGACGCCCACTGGGCTAAGTACGCGCGTTACAAGAAACTCCTCATTCATTCATTCATTCATTCATTCAGGGATAGAGGGATGCCAGCGCTTGTAAATATGAAATAAACCTGCCGGTTTCCATCGTGATTGTGTGCGGCTCATTCCTTCTCACTGAGAGGGGTTGGTATCATATATATATATATATATATATATATATATATATATATATATATATATATATATATATATATATATATATATATATATATATATATATATATATATATATATATATAAATATTTATATGATAGCTCCAGTCGCCTTCCCTTCAAGAAAACGTTAAACGCACTCCAGGGGTCAATAGCCAAAAGTTTATTCAGCCCACAAACAAGAGTGACAGACACGTTTCGGACAAAATGTCCTTCGACAGTGTTTAAATTTTTGGACCACCTGACAACATTATATACACGTCATCACGGTGTGACTGACAGGGGGCCAATGCGGAGGTACATGCGAATATAGCGGCCATTATTAAGGAGGTGTGTTAATAATTCACACTACCTTCCTTTTAATGTAATATTAACATTAAAGCCGCTTCTGCCGGTGCGAGTTTATAGATCTTGCCGGGTATCGGCATGTCACCGGCTTTTTACTCATGTATCCTCTGCAGGTCCGCTGAACAATAAAATTAATTATACAAGTGATTTTACCCATCTGAGTTGATGACACCCACAACAAGCATCAAAGCTAAAAATCTTTAGTCAAAATTACATTTTTTCTATGTATTATATCATGTGGAATACTCCAGAAAATAATGCCGTGTATCGGCTATTCAGCAAAGAAACCACATATCCTGATCGTAATCCCAGAATTAACATCAGAATGTATGTGAAAAAAATGTGAAAAAAAGTGAAAAAATGTGAGAGGATATATATACAAGAGATTAGAGAGAGAATTCATACGTTATGACTTTTCATAGTTAATCACGAAATTCAAGATCCAAGACAAACCATACTTTTTACATTAGCAAATCCAATAGGTAAAAAATATTGTCAAAAAGTGAAGACCAGGTCAAACAGTCACAACTCCTTTACATGACTTATTGAGTTTACCTTCATCTCCCTAGATGTACAGTAAGTTCTTCCCCACTGTTAAGACCTAATGGGTGTTTAGTCTGCATATCTATAATATAGCGGGACTCGAGTCTACGAAGGCTCAATAATCTATCCCCCCCCCTTGGACTTTGGGCTACATGGTCCAAACCAAAGTATTGTAACAGCTCCCTGTTACTCTGATGTACTTGGGCAAAATGTCGAGATACAAAATCTTTGTTCGTAATAGCTCTCTGATGCTCTAATATACGCATTTTGACATTTTTGATGGTACTTCCAATATATTTGAGTCCGCAGGGACAGATAAGACAGTAAACCACATAAGGTGTTGTGCATGTGATGAATTCCCTGATTGGTTTAAGTTTGGACATTCCAGGGATCCTATATGAAGGTATCCATTTACTGTTTTCACAGGCACGACATTTCCCACATGGAAAAAATCCCTTCATATCTTTCAGTGTCCCACTCACTTTCGGTTTTATTGGTGCAAGATGGCTATGTACAATTTTGTCCTTAATGGATCTTAGTTTTCTGAAAGTCATTAAAGGTTTCAGGGGAACATCACTTCCTATTGTGGGATCAGTACGGAGGATATGCCAGTTTTTTTAGAGAATTTTTCTTAAGATATTCGCCTGATCTGAATAGGTCGTAATCATTTGAAACTTATTACTAATCTCAGATGATTGATCTTTTTTGTTGTGTGTTCTCTCAAATAGTTCTTTTCTGGGTATTCTAGCTACCTTCTTCAAGGTCTTCTCTAATACAGTCTGATCATATCCCCTTGTTCGAAATCTCAAAACACAATCTTTAGCCGCCTTTGCGAAATCAGAGTCTTGTGTGCAATTACGTTTTAATCTGAGAAGTTCGCCATAAGGTATACTTCGGATCAAACTTTGGGGGTGGCTACTTTTGGCATGAAGTATGCTATTTCCGGCCGTCGGTTTTCTGTATAAGGCCGTCTCCAGCCTCTCCTTATTCACGAAGACCCTTAAGTCAAGGTAGTGCACCTCCGAGGTACTGATATCAGCAGTAAATTTTAGATTTAAATTATTGATGTTCAGATCCCTGATAAAAGATTCAGCCTGTGCGGAGGAGCCCCTCCACACTATAAAGAGATCGTTGATGTATCGACGCCATACCACGATGTGTTCTGCCCACTTGGTGTTGGATACTGCTAGGGCTACCTGCTCCTCCCACCACCCACTGTGCTAAGAAAGTTCCGCAGAGATGAGGACGATTATGAATTCGGCACAATTCTAACCTTTGCTAAAAAATATGATGTCATAAAACAACAATGGAATAGTACGGATACTGCCAATCAACCGTCCATAAGCAAAACGGAATCTGAGCCAAGTGACGGGGAACAAAGAACAAAGGGATCAAAAAAGTTCTCTTTTTTAGATGAGCTGAAACTGTTACATCAAGAACAGCAAGCTCCCAAAGGAAGACCGGCAGTCCGGGGCACAAGTCGAACACGTGCCAGAGGCAGGGGATTCTTTCAACAAGCAAGTCAAACTGCAAAACCAGGAGAAGTCGGAAACCAAAGCGGCGGATACAATCTACGGAATCGAACAATAACAAAAAAATAGACTCGGGGTCACAACATCTGACACAAACTCCTGATCTAGTCATCAACCTGTCAAGATACACCTTAACCACAAGTGAGAGTAATCTCCTCAACAAAGGACTCTCGTTCTGTCCTGAAATTCATCAAGACATCATTGAAACAAAGATTGACTTATACAAGTATATACGTAAACTCAAATTGAAAAAACACTTCAGTAAATTTCCGGCAATGAAAGCGGACAATAAAGATAAGGGAGAAAAAAATGATGAACCACAATTCTTCAAGGCAATGGAAATACCACAATTACGTGTAGCCTATGAACTCACAAATGAAACAACAGGCTCACAGATAACAGACACACAAATGCTACACGAAATGGAAGTAGAGACCGGAAAGAGGCCGGTAACTTACTTCAAAGGAAAGTCAAAATTCTGTCCTATTCTATATCCAGGCAATAAAATAGACATCTTCTACGATTTGGTGCTAGGGGAATTGGAAAGAATGCATACTGCAAAAACAACAATGATGGACAGAATGTGGATCAATGTCACACATTCACCCCAGTCAAAAGATCTGGGCCCAAATCCATCGTTTTTCCACTCCACACCACCCTGGGTTAGACAATGGCAATATGCAAATCAGCGCTGACCCTGTGCCCCATGGGAACAGTCCAGTCCGAACTACAAAAGCCATGTCCTTCCCAGAACGGAAACAAGCATCCGAGGACCGGCCCGGTTTTGAGGTAACACCTCTCATCAGCCCGGCTAGCTTGCCTCCAGTGGTGTGGAGTGCCTGGGACTCACGTCTGAGCATCCCCAGTACACTTAGAGCGGTTACTGCAAAAACAACAATGATGGACAGAATGTGGATCAATGTGCAAAAAAACGATGGATTTGGGCCCAGATCTTTTGACTGGGGGAGTGTGTGACATTGATCCACATTCAGTCCATCACTTGTTGTTTTTGGAAAGAATGCATAGCACACAAACTGGCAAAAAAGAAAATTTGAGCAAAACTGAACGCTTGGCCATCCAAACCCTGAGAAACAACAACACTATTGAAATCAAACCCGCCGACAAAGGCGGGAATATAGTCATTATGGAAAGAACAGACTATGTAGAGGAAGCATTACGGCAATTGGGAGATACCAACAACTATAACATCTTCACAAAAATTCCAATAATCAGCCTAACAACAGACCTAAAAACTAAACTGGATACTTGGAGAAATGAAGGCTTACTGACGGAAGAGGAAAGCAAATATCTTATGGTGGAAAATCCGATCACACCAACCATCTACTTTCTTCCGAAAGTTCATAAGACTCTCAACAAGCCACCGGGCAGACCCATAATATCGAGCTGTGGCAGTCTCTATGAGCACATATCGATATATGTGGATTATTTTCTAGCCCCGATTGTACCATCACTAAGCTCCTATCTGAAAGATACTGGTGATTTTTTACGTATTCTGTCAAACACAGATTGGCAACCAACCTACCTCCTAGTGACAATAGATGTAATCTCGCTATACACATCAATAGACCACGAAATCGGAATCAATGCTATTCAATACTTCCTCCAACAACGTCCAGCATCTGAATATCAACACTCAAAAATGCTGATACAAATGATCACCATGTGTCTCTATAACAAAAAAAAATTATTCGACAAGAAGGTGTATGCGCAGTGCTGCGGGACCGCCATGGGCGTCTCCTTTTCCCCGAGCTACGCAAATCTCGTGATGGGGTGGTGGGAGAGATACGTGGCTTGGGGAGAGGAGAACGACCATCACATGGCGGACGTAGCGCTGTGGCTACGCTTCATTGATGACTTATTTCTCCTGTGGAAGGGTACTGAAGATGAATTCAAGGAATTCTTTGACAAACTAAACAACAATGACTTGGGCCTAAGATTCACGTACAACTTAAGTGCAAAAGAAGTGGAATTCCTGGATACTAAAGTATATGTGAAAAACAACAAAATCCAGACAACTACCCACCGTAAGAAAACTGCTACAAACAGTATACTACACGGCCAAAGCTTTCACCCGGTTAATTTAAAAAAGAGCATACCATATGGTGAACTCTTGCGAATGAAGAGGAATTGTTCGGAAGAAAATGAAATGGAGAAAAAATTAGCAGAGACAAAAAAACGATTCATACAAAGAGGATACAAAAAACGGACATAGTAAGAGGAGAAGCCGCAGCTAGAAACAAAAGCAGAACGGATTTACTAATGAACAAAACAGGCAACAAAAAAAGTGACGAAGAATCAACAACCACAAAAACCATGAAACAAAAGAAAGAGAAAAAAGAAAAAAATGCAGCAAATGAAGAACAACCACGCATGATAATAAGATACACCAAAGAAAGTAACAAAATTAGACAAATCATGATGAAGTACTGGCATGTATTGAGAAAAGATCCAGACATTGGAAAAAACATAGGAACACACCCCAAAATAACACACACAAGAGCACCAAACCTTGCTGATCTTTTGGTACAAAGCCATTTTCAAAACAAAAAAACGAATTCTTGGCTAGACAACAGACGCAGTGGTTTCACAAAATGCCAAACGTGCAAAGCATGTAAAATTGGAAAAAATCTAAAGAACCTGCAAGATGCTACTGGTAAAAACTTCATCATAAGGGAAACAATCACATGTGAGACATCATTTGTTGTATATTTGTTACAATGTAAATGCGGAAAAAGGTACATTGGTAGTACCACTTGTCCCCTGAAGAAGCTAATTTTGGAGCACATCCGTGCGACAACAAACAGAGATCAAACATATGCCATGGCTAAACATATAGCAAGCCATGAGGGAAAAACATGGTTGGACATAACATACTCGGGACTGGCAGCTGTCTCCCAACATGAACGAGGGGAAGACAGGAAACTTAAATTAAGAAGGCTGGAGTCCAAACTTATCATGAAATTTAAAACCAAACAACGGCTGGGGCTGAACGGGGATGAGGAACTATATGTTCATTGATGAACATGATGTAAAAACTCATTAGAAAGTCACTCTTTGTAAGAATATTTCCGTTGAAAATTGAATAAGTATAGAATGACAAGGGACAAAGGTCGAAAAAGAGGTGTAGAATGTTTAAAAATGATTAACTGCCAGAAATTCGTACTGTGTTTTTCATAAAGACCCTCATGTAAAAAATGTTTGCTTGGTCAGCGGTGCAAAGGGCACTCAGCCCTAGTAAAGAAAAATCTCCCACACATAATAACACATGGCACAAAATGTATATTCATATAAGCCAATTAAATTGCCCAGTACAATATATCAGGACATATAAAAATGTGAGGGGGCTATACCCCGCGTAGCCGAATAAACATTAAGTACATGAGGACAATCATTAAAATGATGAAACATACTCGTAACACATCAAATCAAACAGTCGTAAAATCACATACTTAATGCTGAATAAACACATGTTGTGGATGATAAATAGGACGGTGAACCCACAGGACCATTTTGATCGAGTTTGTCAACTTAAAACACTTATGAATAAGACATGATGAAATTAATATGTAACATTTGACACAATCATTATAAACCACATATCCCACAATGCACTGCGTGCAGCAAGAGTATAAATAAAGAAATAGATGAGGGACAAACTGTAAAAAAACTGCCGTGATCAAGAACTCTGGTTCGAAACACGTAGGCAAACACAGTTTTGAATAAAGAACTTTGAAATGGACTACTGACTGGAGTGCCTTCACTTGTTTATTCGTGAAAAAAAATAATAATATATATATATATATATATTCCAAATAAAGTCGCCCGTAAGCAGAAGAGCCCACTACAGGTAGGTATACGCCAATTCTTTAATTCAAGGCAGCAGTTGTAGAACCATCAGCACTGTCCACAAAGTCCTTACATTAAGCCCAGCGCGTTTCGTATAAACCACTTCATCAGGGGCTCTGGATAAACAGTCTGTGCTCCGGCATTTCTAGCGGCACTTTTGAGGATTCGATTACTCCGCCTCCGGGGGTGTGACCATGACCATGGCCTTCTGGTAATCGTAGTGAGGCCGTACCACTCCAGCTGCCGTGTGTAGGACTGCCAATCTAACAACGTAACCTCCAAGTGGAGTGTGGTTACAAGTTCTGGGGCACTATACTGCTTTTTGTTCCTCAAATTACGGCACCCGTTTCCTTTCACATTCCTGCCAGTGACGGGGCTGCAGGAGTGTCGGCTGACACCGGGGCTTGCTTCCATGACTCAGGCAAAATCCTGAATTTACCCTCACTGCCCTTTACCATTACCCACTTCTAAAACCTCAAAAATGCCTTTACCACCCATAAACCAAAAATTACTTTTACTTCCCTTTACTCCCTTTACCACTACCCACCCCAAAACCCTAAAAATATAAACCCTTTACCTCTATTTACCCCTGAAGCCTAAAAATACAATTCCCACCCTTTATTACTACCCACCCCTAAACCCTAAAACTACTCTTACCACCCCTAACCCTTAAAATTACCCTTACTACCCTTTACCACTACCCAGCCCATAACCCTAAAAATACTTTTTCCAAAGACAGAGCGCTTCTTGGTTTGCTAATAACGTTGGCGCAGTTTGATGAATCGTCAGAAAATGTTCCAAAAAAGTTCATCCACCACAGCCCCTTCCTGGAAGTTTTTGGGGTGATACGTCAAACGGGGGCTGAGAAATAAGAGTGTCCCAAAACACAAAATTGCTTTGCATTTTCCATAGACTTCTTTATGCAGCACTACTGCAAAAACTGCTGAACGGAATTACACTAAACTTTGCAGAATGTTAGAGCGTGGTCCACAGATTGTGCTCTTTAATGATTTTGTGCAAATCTGTTCAGAAGTTTATGGGAAGTTATGGTTTAAAACATTTGGGTATCTGGACGGATGGGTTCAAAGGACACTTGCGCCATTCCCTCCAACCCATTTTTAAAAAATAGAGCAGTCTGATTGGCTCAGGGAGCTTTTTTTTCCTTGGGCCTATACGCGACTCCCACTGGAGTAAGGCTCTGATTCGCTGACAGCAAAAATTTGAAAAATATTGCTGCCAGTCATTAGAGGACTCAGGTGCTTAGTCTCCTGTCCTGGAATTATTGGAAATAAAGAATATAAGGGGGCATGGTAGGATACCCTGCCCCCCTAGGCTCTGTGGGGGGACCTAGAGGGACTCACTCTGGGGCCGAACTTAAAAAGAAAATTGAACGGTTTTGCCCAGATCCTTCAGCACTGTAATGACTCGGTTTTCCGTATATTTTGGTGCCTCTGTCAGTTACCAGGCCATTACTTACCACAGCCCTTCTCAGGACTCATAAAAATACCACACTTTTAGAATACCTACCTGAAAAAGGAATAACACTGATAGCTAGAAATACTTCAAGTCTATAGCCATAGTTAGGAGGGTATGTAGAGCAACACAATGCAGCCTCAGTGCGAACAAGAGCAACACAACGCACCCTCAGTGCGAACAACACCTTCCGGTGTAACAACGCGCTACTGCACGACAACGCACTACTGTGCGAACAACACCTTCCAGTGAACAAAACAAAACAACGCACCACTGTGCGAACAACACCTTCCGGTGAAACAACGCGCTACTGCACGACAACGCACCACTGTGCGAACAAACAACGCACCACTGTGCGAACAACACCTTCCAGTGAACAAAACAAGCACATACCTCCTCCACTATGCTGGGAAGAAACACGTAGAATTTAGACATTCCTGCTGGGAGCCGATTTCCCTTCCGTATCAACAACTACCCATTAGAGGGGAAACTTACCCAACCCTCTGTAAGCACTTGGTAAAAAAGGCGGCCGACCTTCCTTCACGAGGAATACAGACAAATTATATGCTCTGGGGTTTCTTTATTACATAATGATAGAATGACAAAAGAAAGAAATAACTAAACATCACAGTAGACATTCTTCACAATAGCAATTACAAACATATACATATATGTAGAAGCTGAAAATAAAAATAATAGTTAAGCATAGACAGTTAGAAAATAAGAATTAGTGGAACACCTCACCAAGTTTCTATACATCTCTCTTCCTCTGGCTCAGTCAGGACTCTCTGCTCCACAGTCACGACTGCACGTCTGCACCGTGATGTATCACCGGACCGCCAAACCACCAGACTAACTCACACTCTCTCTGAGAGCTCTCGGATCCTTTCTCTAATATAGAATGCAATCCTCCTACTTTTCTTATCAGATTCCTGTACCACCTTGTACCGAGAGCACAACAGCGGCTGGCCAGGCATTTGCTATGACTCCGGCATGGAGTGAGCACATTCCGCTGATAAGAACCGGTCCTCTCTAGTTTAGCAAGAGCGAATAACAACTAGGAATTTAAACTTAACCTCTCACCTAAAGAGGCTCAGAAGATGGCAGCAGTTTAGAATATGGAGTTGCTCAAGCATAGGCCTCTACTCCTGCAAAGAGCCAAAATTAGTATGCAAGAAGGCATACGATCATGCCAAAGCCAATAGGCAAGCCCTGCCATTAAGCAAGATGAAGTCAGAAACAGAAACAGACATAATCAAACCCTTCTTTGTAGCTTCCGGTCTACACATCACTATGTCTATGTGATGATATAAGTTGCTAGCAAGATAACATGAAAGCATGTCAAAGGCAATAGTCAGCACTGCCGTAAAACAAGGTAAAGTCAGAAACAGGCCTAAATATCACTATATTAGGCTAAAATATGCTGAGATGGTGGTGGGCAACGGTCATAACCGACCCAATAATTGAAATTACCTCGGTCACTACATTCCACCCATGACCATTGTCCAACACCATCGAAGCTTCAAACAATATGCAAACGATTACTGAAATAATAAGAACCATAATTGACAGAATGAACAAAAGCAGTTCTAGGGCAAAGCATATTCAAAAGACTAGGCACACATTGAATACAACAGCATAATGCAACTAAAAACAGATGACTAAAAGATACACCACCCAAGATAAAACAAAGCATCAGGTAACCACCCAAGGAGCTAATCCCACAGTCCTTGTCAAGGGTCTATTGAACTGCAGATGACAATCATGCAAAGCAATGATATGAGACTAGGTGGATTTAGAATGATCAGAAAGACCAAAGCAACATTTCAATAGCAGGAAATCAATAACAACCCCACGCTGCAAAATAGCTAGTCTAGCACCAAGCATATCAAGCAGGAAATCAGATAAAGATATCAAGGTGTGGTTAACAGACTTAACCATAAGACAAGCCATTCTACTAATAGCCCTATCATTATAAATTGTCAGTCCAGGAATCCTTACAACTGAAGCAGCTAAACTAATAGATTCAGACTTGGAAAACAGAATGACATTAGACCACGTCAAAGCCAATAGGCTAAAGTCACAATTCACCTAACTCAAATAACATTATGCACTTAATCCCTCAGTATCCACCATGGAGCACATGTGCGCATCATCACCAACAACACTGCACCTCAACATCCCACATCTTCTATTCTTTGGCAAGACTATAGAGCAGAAGAGAAATAAGCATATGCAAGACCATCCTACATTAAGGCTAAGGTAACATAGCACACTAAAGTCAGTACACAATGGTGGAAATTGAGGGTCATCACAGGGCATCAGACCACTAAAGTGGCTCATTCACTACATTGCATCCCATGACCCTTGAACATCATCATTCACATATATCAAAAATGAAATCACTGAACTAAAGGCACATCTATGAATGAAGCACTGCATCTTTTAACTGCAAAATTGGCATTATTGCAAAGTAACTAGCAACTGAATATCATGACTGAAGGTCTGACTGTCATTGAAACACTGCATGTCTCATTTAAAAGCAAAACCATTTAAAACTAAATTTTCAGAGTGAAAGACACAAGACTGTAAGCCATATTTGAATGAATGCCTACAAGTGAAAAATTGCATTTCATAATCAAAAACACAACTGTTAAAAAGCATATTTTGAATCAGCAACTCTCGTGCTGAAGTGGCTACACAAAAACATTGAATTCAAAGCAGATCATAACTTACTGGTTTTCTCTTTTTTTTTAACTTCATCACGTATGATCACTATGAAGCAGGCAAAGACTGCATTACCTAAAACAATAACTCAGGTGAAATATCTAAAAATTATTCAGAAATATCTGGATGCTTGAGTCATTTGCACCTCTAATGTTTAAACTGCAAATTCTACTGCCAAGGCAGCCAACTGTAGCCCAGAAAATATCTATTCTAATTGCAGCAAAGTGTCTCTGTTAAAAAAGAGTTCTTATCTGTGAAAAAAGGAAAATCTTGTCAGGTGGACTCCATGTCGAAAAACCAGTTCACAGTTCCCTCCATTTTCACTTTTTACACAAGCAGTTCTGCTGTGCGAAAGACACACAGCTCTCATGCTTTCAAAGTCAGCCTCACTTAAAGGGGACAGTTCCAATTGTAGCACACTCTGCTGATCCCTTCTTCGCTTGGAAAGAAGCAGTCCATCTGTGTAGGGTCACAGCTCTCCAACATCCATCTTCATCTGTATCCCCTCGACAAGGAAGAACCCCATCCGATCCAGTCAGCCATAGATTATCAGCTCCCGTCCGCCATCTGCCACAGGACATCACCGTCCACCGTCTGGTCTGGCTCCAGGCTTGGGGGGGGAGGTATGGGGGGGTGGGATTTTGGGTGGTGGGGGGAAGGGGGAAGGAAGGCACCACTCGCACCCAGGCACCGCAATCTGAAACGATAAACATGTATCACTTGTCTTGCAATAAACTACAATTCAAAAAGCAAATTTTTTTTTTTTTACATTTCTAAAAGTCCAATATCTTAATTTCTGTCTGCAAAGCCCTCCTCTAGATCTGGGGAATAGTTTAAGAATACCATTATTATTATTATTATTATTTTACATTTATTGACAGCACGGCTTACCCGCAACGGGGGTGTCCTGGCGCTGAGGACTGTAAACGGGAGGAACAAAGAATTTAGCAGCTGGAAAATAGAAAAGTCTTCAGTTTGCCCCTGAATTGTGATTCTGTGTCAATGAGACGAAGACGGATAGGTAGGGAGGGAGCAAGAGACGGAGGTGGTTTGATCTGAGATCACGAGACGAATGGACTATCTTTAGCCTGTGTCTGAGGTATCTGGGGCCTTTTCCATTCAAAGCCCTGAAGACCAGTACAAGGACCTTAAATTTGATGCGCGCAGTGATAGGGAGCCAATGAAGCTTCCTTAGGTGAGGTGAGATGGAATGCCGGTAGGGGACCGTACAAATCAGCCTGGCTGCGGCGTTCTGCACGATCTGCAGTCTGTGGAGAAGGTAGGCTGGAAGTCCTACATACAAACTGTTTGCGTGGTCCAAGTGCGAAGTGACCAGGGCGTGCGTCACTGTCTTCAGTGACTCAGTGGGGAGAAAGGGGGATATCTTTTTTATCATGTGGAGTTTGCCAAAGCATGCCGAGGTGACTACATGCACTATATCCTCTAAGTTTCTTTGGGTAAAATCTAACTTTTTCTTACACAGTCAGAAGGGCTGGGGCAGCTTGCTTCACTCTTCACTCGCTCCTAGCTAGCTAACCCCTCTTTCACAGAGGCTTCGCGGACCATTGGCAATCATAACAAGCAGAGACAGTTCTGCTCCCTGCTGCCGGCCTGCATCTTATCTCTTACAAGGCCAAAGTGTCATGCACGCCTGCTGACTTTCGTCTGCTCCTATCTGCTCTGCGACTCTCCTTCCTCATGGGGGGCGGGGGAGCCTGCTCATTTGTAAATCTCCCGAACATCCATCTAAAATAAGGTGTCTCATTCTGCTGTGGTGAGGAGCTGGGATGGCCCCTCCCTTACAAGAGCTTCGTGAGAGAGAAAGGCTATGGAATGAAAATGTTATCTCACCAAGGTCAGAACGAGTCAGTTCACGGTTGCAATATTTTTTCTTCTATTTTATAAATCCTTTTTTTTCCCTAACTGCTCACAGCCCAGAGCTGTGAAATTTCCGTTCTTAGATGGAATACACCAAACTAAAACCACACTGAACAGCCCACCTTTGATTGCATGCACCTTCATATTTTCTTTTTTTTTCAAGGAAGCACATGTCACACAGTCTAAAAACCCTTCTCTTGTCTCAGATGAAAAACAGCTTTAACCTCTCCTGACCTCCAGCAAAACCCTTTATACAAAACATTTCAACACAGAGATTCACACTCTCACTCAACAAAGCACAAGTAGCTCACTCATGAGCCAGTACTCCATATGGAGTCAATTCCCATCTGGGAATTTCCATTGTCAATTTAGAGTCAACCTTTGTTTTCCTAGAAAACATAATCCACCTCTTCAATCCTTTAAAGTCACGACGCCAAGATGTAAGGCAATCCCCTTGCACTCCACCCTTCAATCCTGTGAGTCACGACGCCAAGATGTAATGACTCGGTTTTCCGTATATTTTGGTGCCTCTGTCAGTTACCAGGCCATTACTTACCACAGCCCTTCTCAGGACTCATAAAAACACCACACTTTTAGAATACCTACCTGAGAAAGGAATAACACTGATAGATAGAAATACTGCAAGTCTATAGCCATAGTTAGGAGGGTATGTAGAGCAACACAACGCACCCTCAGTGCAAACAAGAGCAACACAACGCACCACTGTGCGAACAACACCTTCCGGTGAAACAACGCGCTACTGCACGACAACGCACCACTGTGCAAACAAACAATGCACCACTGTGCGAACAACCCTTCCGGTGAACAAAACAAACACATACCTCCTCCACTATGCTGGGATGAAACACTTAGAATTTAGACATTCCTGCTGGGAGCCAATTTCCCTTCCGTATGAACAACTACCCATTAGAAACTTACCCATCCCTCTGTAAGCACTTGGTAAAAAAGGGGCCCGACCTTCCCTCACAAGGAATACAGACAAATTATATGCTCTGGGGTTTCTTTATTACATAATGATAGAATGACAAAAGAAAGAAATAACTAAACATCACAGTTGACATTCTTCACAATAGCAATTACTAACATATACATATATGTAGAATCTGAAAATAAAAATAATAGTTAAGCATAGACAGTTAGAAAATAAGAATTAGTGGTACACCTCACCAAGTTTCTATACATCTCTCTTCCTCTGGTTCAGTCAGGACTCTCTGCTCCACAGTCACGACTGCACGTCTGCACCGTGATGTATCGCCAGACCGCCAAACCACCAGACTAACTCACACTCTCTCTGAGAGCTCTCGGATCCTTTCTCTAATATAAAATGCAATCCTCCTACTTTTCTTAACAGATACCTGTACTACCTCGTACCGAGAGCACAACAGCAGCTGGCCAGGTGTTTGCTATGACTCCGGCATGGAGTGAGCACATTCCTCTGATAAGAACCAGTCCTCTCTAGTTTAGCAAGAGCGAATAACAACTAGGAATTAAAACATAACCTCTCACCTAAAGAGGCTCAGATGATGGCAGCAGTTTAGAATATGGAGTTTCTCAAGCATAGGCCTCTACTCCTGCAAAGAGCCAAAATTAGTAGGCAAGAAGGCATAAGATCATGCCAAAGCCAATAGGCAAGCCCTGCCATTAAGCAAGATGAAGTCAGAAACAGACATAATCAAACCCTTCTTTGTAGCTTCAGGTCTACACATCACTATGTCTATGTGATTATATGAATTGCAAAGCAAGATAACATGAAAGCATGTCAAAAGCAATAGTCAGCACTGCCATAAAACAAGGTAAAGTCAGAAACAGGCCTAAATATCACTGTATTAGGCTAAAATATGCTGCGATGGTGGTGGGCAACGGTCATAACCGACCCAATCATTGAAAATACCTCAGTCACTACAAGCTCACCTACGAGATTCTTCCAAAAAAAAGAAAAGATATTACATAAAAAGGTTTGACCCAAAAAGTACTGGGACCTGGGTATTAAATGTTACAGGGAAAGTGGTCCTAGTGTACACTTTTTTTTAATGAAAACAAAACAATCTTTTATACTCAATTCGAAGTGAAAATAATAAAACAACAATTTTAAGAGGGATGTTGTTTAATCACGTCCTCCTCAAGGCAATGTATGACAAAAAACATCTTGCAATATATACAATGTGCCCAGAAGGAAAAGGGGAAAGTGAATGGGTAAAGTGATTAATGGTGAGGGTTAGGGTTTTTTTAGGAAAGGAACTTAAAGATCCAGTGAGGTCATAGAATGCATCATTTGACATCAAATATGCATATATTAGCTGAGCCACACGGGAAAACAATATAAATCCTAAGCCATATAGTGAAACACAGTAATAACAGTCTGTTGTTCATGGATAGGTAAATGTGAAAAAGTCGACATTTCGATCCCTCATAGATGTAGGTTAAGTTGCCACCTTACTACCAAGTAAGGTGGCAACTTAACCTAACCCTCACCATTAATCACTTTACCCATCCCACTTTCCCCTTTTCCTTCTGGGCACATTGTATATTGCAAGATGGTTTTTGTCATACATTGCCTTGAAGAGGATGTGATTAAACAACAGCCCTCTTAAAATTGTTGTTTTGTTATTTTCACTTCAAATTGAGTATAAAGGATTGTTTTGTTTTTATAAAAAAAGTGTACACTGGGACCACTTTCCCTGTAACAAAAAAAAGAAAAGGGTGGCCTGCCATTATAATTATAAATATTTGGGGTGGGGGCATCAGTCAGTCCCACTCCACAAGACCATTTTGGTCCCCAGGGACCCCATCTCCTGGGGCCTGGTTCTGAATAAGGGGAGGGAGTGTGCACCCTCGTAAAGCCTATTGCGAGGCCTAAAGAGAGGGGGGCCGTTGGCCCCCTCCTTGAACCTTTGTAGGCCCCAGGTACCCCATCCCCAGGGCTGAAATTAACTTCAAAGGGAGGTGGTGACACATGATACCCCTCCCTGAGCCTTGAATGGCACTGTGAACACTCAGGGCCGACTCATGTACTCTGTCCCTGGTACCCCACCCCCAGGACAGAGCAGTTTTCTTTCCAGCACTAGCACTAGCAGGGAAACATATGTTTGCTCCCACCTAGTGGGAGCATTTTGAAATCTCCCACAGAGTGGGAAAAAACATGCCTTCTCTTCCTGCAGCAGTACAGGCAGGGAAAGCATGTATGCTCAGAGGAAGCACAAGATTTAAACATGCTCCTGCTTGGTGAGGGCAGAATTCTGTGACCCTGCCTATAAAACCTGCGAGGAGTGAAACAGACATTGCTCCCATCCGGAGAGAGCACACAAACGCAGCTGCTCTCCCAATACGCATGGAGACTGTGGGGGCCCGGGGCTGCACCCACAGCCCCCAACTTGTGGATCGTGGAGGAGGGCACCGTGACACCCACTTTAGGCCCCTGGGGGCTAGGGTCCCCGAGGCCCAAGAAGGCTCTGGGAGGAGTGCCACTTGCACCCTTGCCTTAATTATGGAATTCTGCCCCTGGATGGGGTCCCTGGGTCTTAATAATGTCCCCTCCCCTTAATTATGGTCATTGGTCCAGGGTGTGTGGTCCCGGGCCCTTTTAAGGTTCAGGGAGAGGGCCACGCAATCCCCTAGTCTTAATTAAAATATGGCCTAGGGAATGGAGTCCCCAGGGCACATTTGGACTTGGGCAGGGGGGGTCAAGTGCCCCCCTTCCCAAACAGTAGTTATTTGGCTCCGGGGATGGGGTCCACTGTGTCTTTTAAAGCTCAGGGACGGGGGCCACTCAAAATCCTCCTTTTAATTAAAATATGGCCAAGGGATGGAGTCCCCAGGGCCTATTTGGGCCTGGGGAGGAGGTTGAGTGCCCCCCTCCCCAAACAGTAAGGTATTTGGCTCTGGGATGGGGTCCTCTGGGTCTCTTAAGGCTCATCGAGTGGGCCACGCAATGCCATGTCCTATGCCATGTCCTATGATTAAACTATGGCCTCGGTGGATGGGGTCCTCAGAGCTTCTTAAGCCTCTCCTGCCCTATAATAAAAAAAAAACATCAGGATAGGGTCCTCAGGGTCCATTTGGGCTTTGGGTTGACTTCCACCCATCCCATCCTTTAATATAGAATATTTTGGGAAACAACCTTTACAACGCAACTTTTACAACGCATGACACTACAACGAATATCACTACATTGCATGTCATTACAACGCATACCATTACAACGCATAACATTACAATGCATAGTACCCTTACACTATCCAACACTTACCCTACTGTTGCAGCCCCCTGGAGTTAGAATAGTAATGTTTACCCCTACACTATCCAACACTTACCCTACTGTTGCACCCCCCTGGAGTTAGAATCGTAATTTTTACCCCTACACTATCCAATACTTATCATACATGCAATGTAATGGTATGCATTGTAAAGGTAGTATGCTTTGTAATGGAATGCGTTGTAAAGGTAGTTTTTAAAAATTTGTTGTAATGGCATGCGTTGTAATAGAATGTGTTGTAATGGATGTTGCGTTGTAAAAAATGCGTTGTAAATGTATGCATTGTAAAAGTATGCGGTGTAGCGTCATACATCCGATTATTTTATTCCTTAGGATGGGGTCCCCGGGGCCTCTTAAGAATCAGGGGACGGGGACCACGTGCTCCCTCCCCTATAATTAAAGTATTTCCCTGGGGATGGAGTCCCTGGAGCCCATTTGTGTTGAGGGTGGAGTGGTCAAATGCCCCCTCTCCTAAAGGTAATGTATTTTGCCTCGGGATGGTTTTCTCTGGCCTTCTTAAGGCACAGGGAGGAGGAGGAACACACGTCTCCCTCCACTAATAGTATATTTTTTGACCTGGGGGATGGTGTCCTCGGGCCAATAGTGACTTGGGGAGGGGGCATCGCTACCTCCTCCCCGGTGGGGGTTAGCTGCTTACAGGGTACTGGATGCAGGGTCTGGCCCCAGGCCAGGTCCTGCCACCAACCCATACTGCATACTGCCAAAGGTGATGTCATCAATGATGTAATTTTAGATGTCATCAGTGATATTGTAAATGATTGTATAGAACATGTCATGAGATATGTAATATGTGAGGTCTAAATCCTGCATGGGAGGGGCCCAAGTTATAGTTAGCGCTGCGAACTATAACTGGTGAATTTCTGCATTTTTCTTTTTAGTTCAAAACATTATGTTGGCACCGACATATTCACCTAACTATTGTGCCACTTTAACCTTTGTTTTTTTTCAGTCATATGCATATATATATATATATATATATATATATATATATATATATATATATATATATATATATATATATATATATATATATATATATATATATAATTGCTCCCCTGACAGAAGTCATATATATATATATATATATATATATATATATATATATATATATATATATGCAAAAAAGAAGGAGAGAACTCTGGGTAGTTCTCAAGTTTAGGTGGGAAGCAGCTCCTGTTAGAGCACTCTCAACAGGAGCGACACTCTAGATCTGCTCACCTCAAATGTCTGTTCTTCTTTTTCTATCAAAGTTTTTAAGCATAGGATTAGCACAATGCTATCCACGCCGAGACAGAAAATGACAAAGTCTTTTGCCATTTATACAGCAAAAGTCTTTAACCCCTTCGATGCTCATGACGAGCTCAGCTCGTCATGAGTTACGCCTCTCGTACGCTCATGACGAGCTCAGCTCGTCATGAACCGCGTGTTTTTGAAAAAGGCAGCGCACAGCGGGAAAATGCGCCGCACGCATGGGGTTAAGCATAGGACTAGTACAGTGCTTTCCTTGCCGAGCTGTAAATTGACAAAAGCCATTTATCACTCCAGGCACAATATTACAGCTTTGAATTGGTAAAAATACCAACTCAAGCCAACCTGAAATGAGTAAAAGCAACCCCTGACACAGTGTTTCGCTTTAATTAGAGCTCTTCAGAGAGGTATAGCTTTGTCCAGACACAAGGGAGCACCCAGTATTAAGTCAAAACAAAACCCTTTCAGGCATAGAGTGAATCATAAATTATGCAAAAAAGAAGGAGAGAACTCTGGGTAGTTCTCAAGTTTAGGTGGGAAGCAGCTCCTGTTAGAGCACTCTCAACACCAGCGACACTCTAGATCTGCTCACCTCAAATGTCTGTTTTTCCATCAAAGTTTTTAATCATAGGATTAGCACAGTGCTATCCATGCCGAGATAGAAAATGACAAAGTCTTTTGCCATTTATTCAGCAAAGTCTTTAAGCATAGGGCTAGTACAGTGCTGTCCTTGCCGAGCTGTAAAAAGACAAAAGCCATTTATCACTCCAGGCACAATATTACAGCTTTGAATTGGTAAAATACCAACTCAAGCCAACCAGAAAAGAGTCAAAGTAACCCCTGACACAGTGTTTCGCTCTAATTAGAGCTCTTCAGAGCGGTATAGCTTTGTTCAGACACAAGGGAGCACCCAGTATTAAGTCAAAACAAAACCCCTTCAGGCATAGAGTGACGCATAAATTATGCAAAAAAGAAGGCGAGAACTCTCGGTAGTTCTCAAGTTTAGGTGGGAAGCAGCTCCTGTTAGAGCACTCTCAACACCAGCGACTCTCTAGATCTGCTCACCTAAAATGTCTGTTTTTCTATCAAAGTTTTTAAGCATAGAATTAGCACAGTGCTATCCATGGCAAGATAGAAAATGACAAATACTTTCCATGTGTGGTAAAGGCACAAAAACGTACCTATGTGGTAACGGCATTGCATGGTAAACACATTGCTTGGTATACACATTGCATGGTAAAGACAGCATTATAAAGGCACAGTGCTATCCATGCCGAGATAGAAAATGACGAATTATTTTGCCATTTATTCAGCAAAGTCTATAAGCATAGGACTAGTACAGTGTTGTCCTTGCCGAGCTGTAAAATGACAAAAGCCATTCATCACTCCAGGCACAATATTACAGCTTTGATTGGTAAAATACCAACTCAAGCCAACCTGAAATGAGTAAAAGCAACCCCTGACACAGTGTTTCACTCTCATTAGAGCTCGTCAGAGAGGTATAGCTTTGTCCAGACACAAGGGAGCACCCAGTATTAAGTCAAAACAAAACCCTTTCAGGCATAGAGTGATGCATAAATTATGCAAAAAAGAAGGAGAGAACTCTGGGTAGTTCTCAAGTTTAGGTGAGAAGCAGCTCCTGTTAGAGCACTCTCAACACCAGTGACACTCTAGATCTGCTCACCTCAAATGTCTGTTTTTCCATCAAAGTTTTTAAGCATAGGATTAGCACAGTGCTATCCACGCCGAGATAGAAAATGACAAAGTCTTTTGCCATTTATTCAGCAAAGTCTTTAAGCATAGGGCTAGTACAGTGCTGTCCTTGCCGAGCTGTAAAAAGACAAAAGCCATTTATCACTCCAGGCACAATATTACAGCTTTGAATTGGTAAAATACCAACTCAAGCCAACCAGAAAAGAGTCAAAGTAACCCCTGACACAGTGTTTCGCTCTAATTAGAGCTCTTCAGAGCGGTATAGCTTTGTTCAGACACAAGGGAGCACCCAGTATTAAGTCAAAACAAAACCCCTTCAGGCATAGAGTGACGCATAAATTATGCAAAAAAGAAGGCGAGAACTCTCGGTAGTTCTCAAGTTTAGGTGGGAAGCAGCTCCTGTTAGAGCACTCTCAACACCAGCGACTCTCTAGATCTGCTCACCTAAAATGTCTGTTTTTCTATCAAAGTTTTTAAGCATAGAATTAGCACAGTGCTATCCATGGCAAGATAGAAAATGACAAATACTTTCCATGTGTGGTAAAGGCACAAAAACGTACCTATGTGGTAACGGCATTGCATGGTAAACACATTGCTTGGTATACACATTGCATGGTAAAGACAGCATTATAAAGGCTGTTTCCCAATAATTAGTCGACTGTCATGTATATTTTCTATTTACTTTTGCTCCACACTCTTCCCTCCCTGTCTCATGCTTCTTCAGTTTTCTTGCCATCATCATTCCACTTTATTTGTTTTTTAATGTAATGTATATTTTCCATTGTTTTTGGTGCCAGGGTCTTCAATAAAGTTATTCTTAATTTCTCTGTCCCGGACCTTCTGATTTCTACAGGAATCTATAACTGGGTATCCCTTGGGAGCTTGCGTTTGTTTGTTTGTTTGTGTGTTTGTATGTGAGCTAGTGCGCAACTGTGCATCTATGTGTGAAGGCGATTCCCCAGAGACCTAATTGGACTACTCTAGGGAAGCACAATGAGAGAAGGAACATGGCACAAGTGGTGGATGTGTGTTATAACTGAGGCAGATCATAACAATCTTTGTTTTCTTCCCTCTCAGGCTTCGGTTGGGCTCTGGTATATTCACCAACCATGGGCGCCATCCCAAAGCATTTCCTCCGCCGAAGGGGCTTGGTTCTGGGCTTGGCACTCACTGGAAATGGCTTCTCCACCATCTTCTTCTCACCACTCTTCCAATTTCTCATTGACATTTACAGCTGGCGAGGGGCCCTCCTCATCCTCTCAGCAATACAGTTGAACCTGTGCATCTGTGGGGCTCTACTTAGGCCTGTCTGTGTGAGGCAAGACCACAACCATGGCAACGGAGAAGCAGAAAAGCGCAGCAAATGTGCTTTGTTCTTGCACAAGTTGACTTCTGACCTGAACTTCAGCCTGTACCGGAACCGTGGCTTTGTGATGTTTCAATTGGGCACATTTCTCTTCTCTACTGGTACCTTCATGGTTTACGTCCACCTGGTGTCACACGGGAAAGACCTGGGCCTTAGCAGCTACGAGGCAGCCTTTCTCATGTCGGTGACAAGTCTAGCAGACATGTGCTCTCGCCCCCTATCAGGCTGGTTTGCTGACCTCAAGCTACTTTCATCGCTGCAGCTTTCGGCTTTGTGGGCCTCAATAACTGGTCTCAGTATGCTCCTCTTGCCCCTTGGCAGCACCTTCCAGGGCATCATGGCCCTTGGGCTCTTCTACGGCCTTAACGCTGGTGCCTTTGCACCAATGTTTTATACTACGCTGCCCGATCTGGTGACCACTGCGAGGACGACCAGTGCTGTAGGGCTCTCCATGATGGTCACTGGCTTTGCTGCACTACTGGGTCCCCCATTTTCAGGTAAAATGAATTGGAACTAAGCAAATCATATTGCAAAGGGCAAGTCAGGAATTTAGCAGAAGAGGAGTGACAAATAGCAGTTGTATTAGAAGGACGTCAGAAAGGAAGAAGTGGAAATGATCCACACTCAATAAATGTATAAAAACTATTTGACTTGGATGCGTTTAGGAGATATCAAATTTATTTTGTAGAAGGATGTTTTTTCAATACCACAGTGCTGATGCACTTACTGTGACAACACTAGTCACTGCACACTAACACATTACTCTTGTAAATTTCATACAATGGGCTAGTCAGTATTAGATGAACCACTTCTGAGAGCATATCAAATGGTGATGAGGGCATTTCCTTGCACGTGAGGACTTCACATTCTATTTGACCAGTTAAAAGCAACTTATGTGAGGTAAGTGAAGAGTTCTTTTGAACATGCAAGAAATATCACCAACACCCAACAGCTCTGGTCAGAAAAATCGCCATCTGTTTCTCTAACTGTCCGCATGCAGTAGGATCTCCTACAGTGTCTCCGGCAACATATCATGGAGTAAACCAAAAGGTCGGGGGGAAAGAAGAATTAAAAATAGGGTAAGTAACATTACTTATTTGAGTTTCTCCTCCTCTACGGGGGTAATATATAAAACACTAGATATTGAGAGGATTCGGGTAAATTTGCTAAGTTGGTAGTCCTTACAACAGGTAGGAATTTTGGTTGGCCTCCTCGTCCTAGTTCTAATTACTCAGTGGTCTATTCCGTGCTGTCTTGTTAGAATTAACCATTTGCCCTTGACGAATAAGGATCACAGAGCTTGGATTTGCATATCTTCGCCATATAATCACATAAATACCACCATTTTTTGATCATCTGAAAAATGTATCCTTTTGGCCTGTTTTTGCCCTGGTCTATGTAGACCCAAACTCCGGATGTCTTTTTCCATAGTGCGGTCTTTGCCACACTTTTCCTCACACATTTCTTGGTACTTCCATACCTTCTGCACTATGTTTTTCCAATTCCCTGTGGAATGGATCCACTATGGATACCTTTTCCCACCATACATTATTATTAAAGGGGCTACTATAATCTTAACTCTCAGAATTTTTCCTTCATACAAACATAATTAATCTCTCTCATCCCAATATTGTTTGAGTTGATGTTTTAAAGCTTTTTTCTTAGGTCAATCATCTACTATATACTGGTTGATTTTGATTTTGATACCTATCATCCTCCGCATATTCCACATCTCACTCATGTTTGGTAAAACGTTTTTGCCTCATATTCAGAGCCACATCATCAATTGTGCTACTCTCCTTTTCTGTATCTGTCACTGGTAAGCCGAATACCCAATTGGTAACCATATTCTTCAGTGCAGGTGAGTATTCCATGTCAAAGTTATAGCCTTCTAGCCCCAACATCCATTTGTAAATTCTAGGGTTTGTCCTTTCTGAATGTTTAGTAGTGAAAGCATGAATGAAGAGCTTGTGGCCAGTACTACAAGTGTACTGTGTTTCCCCTATTTATTTATTTATAGACTTTAATATAGCGCGAACAAGACCCTTAGGTATCAGAGCGCTTTACATAACATGCGGTATGTTAGAGATAGAACTTATATAATATAACGATTCATAATGATATGGGGTAGGTAAGTATATAGCCTTCAGGAGTTAAGCATAAAAATATATACACAGTGACATGAGGTAGATTTAGGATACAACTTGGTGTCAAGGTGTACTGGGACTTCCAGTGTGCAAAAGTTCTTAACTGTCTTCATCCTGTGCAATCTGCGTTCTACAGTCCTGTGTCAGGAGTAGAGTCGCACCGCTGGTAACTTTCTCTTTACTTACATTGATGTTCTGTATTGGTAATATCTCTGTCACGGTCCTAGGGATGAACTGTCTTACCTATGTAAGGAACTTACTCATCAGGAAGATCTTATCTTCCCTCCTAAATGTTGCTGTGTTTAGAATTTTCCTAATGTTTGGAGGGAGTGAGTTCCAGATTATGGGGGCTGCTCCTGAGAAAGCTCTGTCATATGTTTTCCTCTTCCTGAAAATGGGTGGTCTCAACGATAGCTCCTTGGCATTCCTGGCTGGTCTGCTTCCTCCTGATAATTACATTTTCTGTGCAAGGTATCTTGGTGTATCGTAGTGGAGCGCTTTGTGGGTGATACATACCATTTGTAGCTGAATTCTGGCCTCGTATGGTAGCCAGTTTAATGCTTTCAGGTGTAGAGAGATATGGTCGAATTTCCTCGATCCGGTGATGAGTCTTGCAACTGCATTGAAGCATGCTTTTAGTGGTGCTGTGGAGATTTTTGGTGGACCTGCTAAGGTTGTACATCCATATTCAATCATCGAGATAACTAATGATTGGACTGCCAGTTTGAGATCCGCCATAGAAATGAATGGTTTCACTTTACTAATATAGTTCAAATGAAAATGGGCACTTTTTGCCATTGATTTAATGTGGACTTTCATGCCTAGGTTCTCATTCAACGTGATTCTTAGTGATTTTGCTGAGTCAACTAGAGTAGTAGTGCAATTTAATGCTGTGATCAGTTTGGACCATTCCTTCACTTCTGTATGGTTCTTTGGTGGTGAAATTAGTAGGAATTCTGTTTTTGTGCGTTTAGCTTCAGATGATTGCTCGTTAACCATTGTAATGACATTTTTAAGGCCTCATTAATTAACTTGATGTCTTCCAGAGACACGAACTTGATATATATTTGCGTGTCATCTGCGTACATGTGATAGGATATCTTTGAGTTTCGGAGAACTTTTGTAAAAGGTTCGACATACATGTTGAACAGTGATCGAGACAATGTAGTACCTTGCGGGACACCAAAAAAGTTAGGGCATGATGGTGAAAGTGATTGGTTGACCAGGAATGTTTGCGTTCTATTCTGAAGGTAGGATTCAAACCATTTCAGCAAATTTCCAGACATTCCCATCCTGTCATGGAGCCTGGTCAGTAATGTTTCATGATTTACCATGTCAAATGCAGATGACAGGTCAAGGAGGATTAGTAGGCATGTGCGATTGTGATCTAGGGTCTGAAGTGCGCCATCGACAAAATGTAGGATCGCTGTTTCCGTGCTGTGTCCTGTTCTGAATCCCGACTGGCAGTCGTCCAGTAGCGTGAAATTGACGATGTGCTGGCTCAGTTGATTTTGCACGCATTTCTCAATTAGTTTGGCAAGTAATGGACTGTTGGTCACTGGGCAAAAATTATTAGGATCTGCCGGGTCCGCTGTAGGTTTTTTGATGATGGGGACGACTTGACCTGTTTTTAGGCATTCTGGAAGGATCCCTTGGGATAGAGAGGCATTTATTATTTTCGTCCATATTGGAATCACAATATGGCTGATTTCTTTCAGGCATTTTGAAGGGAGTGGGTCATTGTAGTGGTTGTTAGGTTTGATATCGGAGAGCGTTTTGGCGATGGTATTCTGGTCATATAGTTTGAAGGTATCCCACTGTGCCTTGTTTTTTGCCTTATTATAGACAATTTTCGAAGTGGTATTGATCGTTGAGGTTGGTTGGTTGGGAAGGTTATCAGCTGCTCTCCTGAGCTCTCTTTCAAGCGTGTTGGCCTTATCGGTGAAGAATGTTGAGAATTCTTCACAACTTAGTTGCGTTTTAGTAGTCTCTTGGGCGGATTTGGCCAGCTTATTGAATTGTTGCTTTAAGATTTCGAATAGTTTCCGTGGTCTGTTTTTGGCGTTATCCAATTCCGATCTAATAAATTCCTTTTTGGAATTGGGGATCTTTTTGTTGTATTCGTTTCTGATTTTTCTTAGGGATGTCAGTTCGGGGGATGATGAGTGTTGTCTCAATTTTCTTTATGCCAGTCACAGTTTCCGTCTGTCTTCATTTAGTGTCCCATTAAACCATGGATTTTTAACCTTCTCTGTGACTCTTTTCAGTTTTAGTGGCATGGTGGTGTGGACTATATTCATTACTGATGTAGTGTAGTGATTTGTTAGGTCATTCACATTCTGCAGGTTGTTAGGTGGATTTAGGTCCTTCTCACAGCTTTCTACTCATAGTTTAATATTCGAGTCTTTAGTGTCCCGAGTCAATTTTTTGAGTTTGATAGGTTGCATGGTCTTGTTCTTTTTCAAAGTGGGTATCAGGAAGATTATGGCATGGTGATCCGACCAGTTGCACGGAACAATTGACAGGATTGAAGTATCATTGTTTCTCGATATTATCCAGTCTAACGTAGCTCCTTTCGAGTGTGTTGGCTGTGTGCATGCTTGGGTGAGGTTTAGCTTCACTAAAAAGTCTTTGAGAGCGTTGACCTGTTTGTCATTGCCGTCGTCCCAGTGTAAATTAAAATCACCTAGGAATATGTTATTAGCGTCAGTGTTAGAGTTAGCCGTTATGATCTCCATTAACTGGTCTATGAAAGTAGCATTATTTCCTGGTGGGTGGTAAAGCGCATGCAGGTCTGCCGATCTTATATTGAGACCGAGATATTCACAGGATTCGAGTGGGTCAGATTATATTTGGCTGACCTCTATATCCGATCGGTGAATGCAGGCTATACCACCTCCTGTCTTTTTTAGTCTATCTAGTCTCACAATGTTATACTGAGGGGTACTAGGAGATCCATTAATGGAGACGAGGAATCCGAAAGCCATGTTTCTGTAAGGATTGTCATGTCAATTTCCTTGCTAATAATGAGGTCAGCTATGTCTGATGCATGTTTTGCTGCGGACCGACAGTTGAGCAGTAGTCATATCAGAGGTTTCCCTGAGCTACTTGGGTTCAGTTTTTGTGAGTCGGTGATTAGCAGGACATGTTGTAAGTTGTTAAGGTTGGGTTTCCTTTCATTCTGTATGGATGTTCTATTAGCGTCGATCAGGACTGTTTTAATTTCCTCCCCTCTACTGCGGTCCGTAGGCTCATACGCCCAGAGTAAGGATAGGGTTTCCTCTTCCGATAAGTAATTACGATTCCTCTCTGGTCGATTATGCCTATTTGATAATGGCATGGCCGTCTCATTGCTCTTTCTTTGAGAGTTGTGTACTAGTTCTTGGCTGTGCTCAACTAGAGTGAGTGTTTACCATGATTTCGAGTAACTTTTCCATCGCTTGCAGAGTGCTTATTATGTCTTGTGCCATGTTGCCTATTTGTGTTTGAAGCTCTTTGATTTCTCTCTGAGTCTGGGGTGGCATATTAGGAGTGCTCACTTGCTTATTTTGGGGTTCGCGTTTTGCTTTTCCGTGTTTTAGATCGGTTCTCCTTGCCGAGATCCTTTTTTTTGTCATTTATTCGGTTGTCTGCTCCACCTCTATGTGCGATGTGGGTTGCGTTATCTATGCTTTGTGATCTTAGTACCACGTTTGGGGGGTATGCATTTCATATGGTTCTAGATGTCACTTGTACTGTAGTAGCGTGTGGTATGGAAGGGTTGATATCTTCCAAATCAGTTATTTCCAGGTTCTCATTGAGTGGCCTACTTGTAAGAGATGTACCCTCATTGGGGGGAGAGGCGGCGATTCTTCTCTCTGGCACTGCTCTTGGTCATTATTCGCATATCGTGTAGACATCTCCGTTCTTTCTGTATCATTCCCAACCAATGTCCTTCCTGTTCCAATTGTGTCTCCTAGTTGCGTAGATTGTTCCCAAGGGTCTCTAGTTCGTATGAAGTCTGTGGTGGTAGTGTTGTTGGTGTCTAGAGTGTCTTCTTGTGGGGTCCGGTGTTGTTGAGATCTTGAGTTCTCTACAGATTCTTTTAAGGTTGAGAACATGTTGTCGAATTTATCTAATTCGTTGTTGGCTGCTTGTATAAGCACTATTCAATTTTTGTAAATAGTTATGCATAGGTCCGCTCTGCATCTAGGTGACGATGTGATCACAAGTTTTGTGCCATGTGGGATATTGTTTATAGTTTTCATGTTGAGCATTTTTGTGATCGCATTGCACCATTTAGCCGTTCTTCTGGTGAAGAATATCAGGTCATTCACTATAATGCCTTTGTCTGTGCTAAAGGAGGGGTCAGAGATCAGTGTGTCCGGATGTTTCCTCATTAGATTGTGCTTGAATTTTTTGGCTGCATTTTTGGATAATTTGGTTGGATATTTTATGACATAAGCGTTCATGCCTACTGGCTCTAAGTAGCTGTCGTCCATATTTGCTGCTTGGCGTAATGTATTGTATGAGTTGCCCTCTCTTACATGTCACTCTCTGTCTCCGGTTGTTAGCAAGATTAATGTAATCCTTGTAGTGTCTCTTCTCTACTTAATTGCTAATATTTACCATTTGTTACTTCGTCTTCTCTGCTTAGTTGCCAATTGTCCAGTTTGATGCTTGATGTGCTCTCTTGCTCCCCTGTCTGCCTGTGGTTTCTGTTATTGAGTTTGTTCTCTTCTTATTCCTAGTGTGAGGGATGTTTGTGAATTCTCCCTGTCTTGAATGGATTTGGTTAAGTCTGTAAACTTCGGCTTAGGATGTATAACCAGCTTAAAATTCAGGGTTATTTCCCATTTCTTTCCTAGTTAAAAGTAATTTCAAGATGGCCGCCTTCGTAGTTGCCAAGCTCATCTGAAACCTGGATGTCCTTATCTCTTTCTATTAATCATCATCTTTCACTTGTCCTTTCTTGTTCCTGCCCTTTTGGAGATAATGCCTTAATAAGGAGCCATCCTCCACTCAGGATGGCCGGGGCCCAAGCCAGCAAAAGTTGACAGTGAGGAGGAGAGTGAAGTGTCTGCTCAGTGCCTGCCTTTGACCCACTGCTGTTTTAGATCTGGACATCAGCGGCGGCCGCCATTTTAAGGTCAGGCAGGCCGGGCCCTGACTCCCCAGTCTTCTTCTTTGCTCGGATCGATATTGCTTTAACCCTACCTTTAGCGCTCCTGGAATAATCCCTCCCAGCAGCAGGGGGCCGAGGTGGGCCCGCGTGGGAGTGTAGCGGGTGCTACGCGTCTGCCTATCGTGAAATAACAATCCCAGGCTACTCTGTGTCGCCGTCCTGTCTGAGCAGCAGTGATCCCTGGTAGTTCAACGGTATGCAGCGGTCCGGTGATAAGCCGTTTAGTCTCCGTTTTTTAGGCTCCACTCACCCGCGCTCCATACCTCACCTGATGTAAGGATAGGCGCAGTCTGTGGGGGTCGGAGTAGGGCTCACGCCAACGCAGGGTCCGGTCCCACGTCGTTTCGCCTCTATTTCACGGGCTCCGGGCCTCCGCTCACCACCCCTCCTCAGATGCTCTCAGTCTATGGAGGCAATAAGGCGCAGACCATTGGGGCCCTGATATCGATATCCTGTGGGCGGTGCGGGCAGAGGATCTGAGCCTCACCTCTGTCCCGTATCCTCAGCTTCGATGCGAGGACACGAAAGAAAGAGCTGAAACAATTTACTGCCCAGTAACCAGCTAGGGTCTATCTTCCCACTACAAAACAATTCTGCGCAGTGTCTTTTAGAGATCTAGAGCCAGAACCCTCAATCAACTCTTCATTATTCACCATTTGAGATAAATAAAAATGGACATTCTTTTTAACTATAGTTCCCAAAGGGTCTACAATACAGCAACCTGTTTTATGAATTTGGAACTGTATTATGCAAGATCTAGGAATTATTTGAGCTGCTCCATATCACTAGGAACCAGTGCCATCTTTACTACCATGATTAAATCATGTGTGTGTTTTATTCCCTGAAGGATGTGGACAAGATAACGTATCCCAAACCCAATCAAATTTGACATGTTTCTTTCTTTACTGTGAGCTCCTGCATTCCCTAAACTCTTCAAACATTCCTAAAGTTCTTATTAGGTTCCTCCTCCCCCTCAACATGAACTAGAACATTGATATAAAAACATACACTATGAGAAGGTCTTTCAAAATATGCTGTATAATACTTTGGAATGTAGCAGCTGCCGATGTGAACCTGGAAGGCATTCAACAAAACCTATATGCCCCCTGAGATGTAACAAAGAAAGTGGAGAGGGAGCTGATTTTTGCTAAATAGGTATTATTGTAGCAGTACAGAAGACATTGCTTAACTAGGATTTTCCTAGAATCTAGAAAATTGGACTCTCACCATGTAATTAGAAACCGGTAAGTGTGCAAACCCCTCACAGCAGGCATGTGGATCAGTGTTGCGCACAGGATTTGTGATGCTCCTCACTTTCTGAGGAGAAATGATGCTGCAGCAGAATGAATTCTTGACCAACAAAAACAATCATTAGTTCCTATAGATCATGAATTTAAAGCATCTGAAAAACACTCAAAAGATATTTAAAAAGTTAGGCAGGCAAAATAAGAGGTACAATTATTGTGACACTGGCCTCCTGAAGAACAGACCCCCTGGAGGGAAACTATGAATAACATTAGGATTTGGGTGGTAATAAAAAATGAATTGGTTTGTGGAGGAACTTCTAATCCCCTCCATTGGAGAATTCTCCTCTAGTGAAGAATCCACAAGTGCAGTTACCATGACCATAAGGAGGTAATTCTACCGACCCATTCAGGTTTAGCATTTAATCAACAATTAGAAGGATTTTTGGCTACCATCCATATCCTAATCAGGCCCTGAATGTATGTAATGAACATGCCCAAAAATGGCACAATCTCATTTCAAGAAAAATATAACATCAACCAAATGTAATCCCCAAACCTGTTGCACAGGGGGAGGTGTGAGGTCTCCATCCCACAGAGCCAAATCCCAAGAGGTTTTCTTAATGATACCTCCTGGTCTCCCAAGTGACCTTGGGTATGAACCGTCTATGCCACCATCCGCAGGCCTGTCTAGGGATCCAATGTACACCATCAGGTCCACCATGACCTCACCCTCTCAGAGGTAGCAATGATGAAGTAAATATTTGGAAACTACAATTAAGGCCCCTAAAGAATTGTAGGATTATGTGAAAGCACTAGTCCTCACTCACTGTCACCTGATTGTGAGGACACCCGTGGGTCTTGTGTTTTCACTCTTCTTTAGACATTTCAGTTCATGAGTTTGTATTTTGTTGGTTGGAGGAAGGCACTGTTGTAGCCAGATGCTGCCACAATATCACAGAGGCCCATTATGAAGATAGGAGAGGGGTCGAAAGGACAACTGGAAGAAAGCAAATTGGAAGGAGGTGGGAGGGCACTAGAACGCGATAGAAGGGCATTAAATGGTACTAGAAAGAACTTGGAAAATGAGTAGAGGGCAGCAGAGTTAGCAAGACACTACAATTGGTATAGAGATGGAAACAGAAGTTAATGAGGGCACTACTATATCTTTATAGCCTGCCACAGAGGGTTATACTGTCCATTAAAAGCCATGAAACAGCGTTATAGCCCAGAGCTGAAGGAGAGGGCCTTTAAAAAGGGAGCAGGCTTTCAATGGCCGGTAAAGCCCAGCTACGGTGGACATTAAAGCTATTAGAACATTCCACCCCTTGAGAACAGAATGTTCTAATTAAACAACACAAAGGTCTCTCGGAGCTGTAAGGTTGACTCGTACACATGGAGGTGATCGAAGGTTTATTGGAGAGCCAGAAAATGGTAACCAACACCTCTGGTATCTCCTTCCAACTGTCACCACCCGCTCTCACACAATCTAACATTACAGAACTTGTGGCATCAGGTTACCAAGAGACAGGTAACCTAGATACCACATCTCCCCTTCTTAATCATAACAACTCCACACTAACAATACATGAATAGATAATAAATAAAGGAGAAATAAGCTACACATAAATACTGGTGCTGCTTTATGTCCCATGTCCCTTCTTAATAAAGAAATCTTTAAGTGCACCTTACATAGTACATGATTCATACTTAGAACATGATTCCATACCTAACTGCTGCATACTGATATGCATTTGTATTACACTATCCCACACATACATATCACTAGGCAATCTTAGACCTATGGAAGTGCACTATTCTATTACAAAATTATTGAACTTCCTAGGTAACAATACTGTTCTTTCAACACGTGTAGTCGTTCTTCCACCACTTGAGTCACTAGCTTCAGCAATATGAGCATTCTCGATCTCTTCATTCGCTACTCCTGTAGATGCGAACTCGACTTTATGAGGTTCATCATCAGCAATATCCCACACTTTGGAATGTTGATTGCTTTCTTTGGTAGCCTGCCAATTAATAACTTTATTGCACATGAACATCCTGCAATAATGCCAAACCTTCTTGTTGCTCAGCAAGGCAGACTTGGTAAAAAACATTTACAACTTACAGTGGCTCTGAAGATTTGCTACAACCTTTATTTGTTCTACAGGCCAATTTCAATTTTAACCATTCTCCTGATCCCAAATACACATCTCTTACTTCATGTCTCCTGTTGTACTACGCTTTGCACAACTTTTGCATATTTAATAAGTTGCTTTTCACTACAGAAGGACATCATTTGCTTCAAAGTTTCATGCTTTTTAAAGCCATGTTGTTTTTCATAAATGGCTCCTTTCCTCCCAGAATTCTAAAAGGACTATAGCCCGTTGATGGGGGTTGCGATTCTGTAGACCCAAATAGTACTCCTTATTTCCTTCGCCTAATCCTGCCAGCAGTGATGACTGCCTGTACACTTCCCATTATCACCCTATTGAAACATTCTACAGCGCCATTCCCAGCAGGTTGATAAACAATCGTTTTCTTCCTCGTAATTCTATTCCTAGTTAAGAATTCTTCATGCTTCTCTGAAGAGAACTGTGGTCCATTGTCACTTAAAATGTTATGTTATGTTGTCTTGTAAAGCGCATGGCTACCCCAGCAATGGGGCATCCCAGTGTTGTAGACCACTGGGGAACCCGTCCTGGCTTTCCCTGTGAGATGATCGCTGCTGGGTATCTCCAAGGTGAAACCAGGCATCCCCTGTGTATGTGGGGGGCCGTTGTGGAGATGAGGCAAGCTAATGCCCAGAGTTGCCGAGTGTGATCCCTGGTAAGAGTAGGCACCGAAGTGAGAATTATCGAGTCCGCTGACCTCGGTCCACAACCCTGCCGCGTCAGGAATTGAACCCTGGTCTCGGGCCATCCTCTGCTTCCGGGTCTGCCGCCTCTAACCAGTGAGCCACACCACTCCATGGATTTAGGAATGCCCTCTCTCAAAAATATCTTTTCCATTTAGAAAATTCTAGCACTAGTATAGGTCACTTCAGTTACTTCAATCTCTGGCAATTTGGAATAGCAGTTGATGACCGCAATTACTTGTCTGGATACCCCCAGTCATCCAAAATGGGTCCTAAAATGTATATGCTTAAATCCAACTCAATGAATGTGATTACTTGTACCTGCAGTCTCAGACACAATGGGATGATGACCACCACAAAAGTAAAAACTCAGATCAGTAAACACCAGAGCAATGTGAGATGCAAGAGGAACACCACAAAACTGACCGGCCATTTCTTGGCCCAAGGACACACACCCAAAAACATGACCTGGGTCATCATTTAACAAATAGAGAAGACCATAGACAATCTAAAATAACGTCTTTTTGAGAAAGAACAAGGATGAATTTACCGAATGTCAACCCAAAAAACTAGATTAAATGACAATATTTCATAGAACTCTGTTTTGTAGTTACGTGTCCCTGATAATCTCTAATAACATATGGGATGCAAACTGCAGATCAGGGTTTTTGACTTCATTTTACAGTAATAACCAGCAAGAAGTGCCTCCCTCCTGGTGACTACTAAGTCACATAAATCCAATCAGAGTATTATAGTACCTTCCAATAAGATGCAATTACTCAGTTGCACTTACGGTCGCCACTGGAGAGCAAGATGTATTGCTATTGATCCCCCCTTCACTCTGAGAGAACCATCCACTTTGCATATATTGAGCAAGAATACAGAGATAATCAAATATGACATAGCAAAGCAATGGTAGGCAGATGTGGACTGGCATTCGTCCCCCATTTCCATGGTTCTGAGTGGGACGCACTAGCCATTGGAAGACAGGCTCGATCAACGGACTAGCGCTGGGATCCAACAAAATCAATTGGAGAAGATGGCATGCGCAGTCCGTGTTTCCATAGCTACCAGTTGGACGCGCAGCTTGCCATGACTTGCGATATTGCTCCACGTTGAAACTGCAATTGCAGATGCACCCTGTGGGCGGTACCTAAAAGCACAAGGACTCATTTGACAGCGTCAGTAAATACTAATTAGTGGGTAGTGAGCAAAGGTGAACCGCATGGACCTAGCAAACCTGCTAACGAGCGTCCTCTTTGACACCTAGCCTGGAAGCGTGTAGAATCTGACATAGGAGAACTTAATGTCAGAATCCTCAGAGCCACACAAGATGCGGGCTCATAAGGAGGATCGGTAGGTGCACTGGAGGGTGAGACATCTTGATGAAGTAAGTGAGGAGTATATGGGGTAGCCTCATTTAAGATAATAACAATAATTAAATTATCTTTGAAAACCAAATATTACATAGCACATTTTTCATGGCTTAGTGAGTGTGACTACAAGGTCTACCCCCTCAGAGCATCTTATGTAGTGATCGACTACCATATTATGAGTTGGTTTGTGTTTATCCACGTTGCATGCGAATGAATTCCCACACATGCATGTTCCAGTGCGGACTGCATTTGGCTTAACATATTTTCAGTGTGTTCCCACAAGAGTGAGAGGCACCTTTAAATGCCTTTGTCTATTGTTGTACCTGACTTGTGTGCATCGTCATCTGAATATTGGCTAATACTCTATTTGAAGACACAGAATGTGTGAAAATGTGACCCTACAAATGACAGTGGGGGTGTAAATCAATTATAAGATATACACCGACATGATGAAAAGTTTGTGCATGGTTCTTTCATGGGTGGTCATTCAAAAGATGCATGCAGACTCAAGGTATGACTACCTACATAACATATATGTTTTTTCATGATCTTTGCAGGAACTGTTGCAAGAGGTGACTTTTTCTCCTTGTTGAAGGGTTTTCTAAGTACAAACCTTCAATTGCATGCCTTATCGTGCGTGCGTGCGTTGATTTTTTCTGGTCCTGACAAAAGCCATATTGACCCCCAGAGGCACTCAGTTAGATGGCTGAAACATGTTGATCACATTGAGGATAGTTGAGATCAATAGAAGTCTCATAAAGATCCATGACTGTTTTTAAAATTTGACCAGGACCTCCATTATGAAAATCACTACACATGGTAGGAGTTCTTGAGCCAATTTTAAATCACACATCACCACATATACTGTCACACTCACAAAAAGCCAGCTCCGCTGTCATCAGGTGCTGCTGCACACCCTTAAAGCATTCACCAACCAGGGTGGGAATCCGATGATGAAGCATGTCACTGACTAGGATGGTGAGTGCGGGTTCTTTAAAAACACAACGGGGGTTCCAGGGCACACTTGCCACTAAGATTCTGAGAATCTAATCTTCTAACCTTTTGTCCAGTAGGTAGATAACTCATTTTTGTTTGTTGTATTTACTGATCGTCTGGGAAGGTGGACAAGTTCCCCTTTTTCCTTCTCCCCCTCTCTGATGTTTAGCTATATGCTTAAGTGTTCCCAAGGATTCTTTGGATGTTCTCTATTTCCCTGCGGTTGCCTAAAATACCAACTGTGCCTTGTCCGAGCTAGCACAAACTTGACAGATCCTCCCACATCTCTCCGTGTCCACATTAATGTCTGGCCACCAATAAGACAACTCCACTCTTCTTTTGAGTTTCACAATCTCAAGAGGTCCTTCATGATTTAACTCTAGCATCCTTTGTCTCAACCCTTTAGAAGGTATCAGCCTATCACATCTGAGAATATAACCCTCATCACTAAGGAACAATTCATCTTTAATTTACCACAACTTCTTACATTCTTCATGCAACTTGCTCATGTCCATCCACCAACAGTGATACATTGTTTTACTATCCCTAAGTTTCATCCCCTTCATAACCAGCTTTCAAACCCTCAATCAGTATTGCCGCTATACCTTTCTCAACCAGGCCACCCTATAATTATCCCACTCATTACTGATATGATCACACAATAGTAAAGGAGAACCGCTTAAACAGTCCAATATCCTGTTCTTTTCCCAGGTAAATATTAACATTGTATGTGAAATCTAACAATCTCAAAGTCATCCTCATTATACATTGTGTGCCCTCATTATTCCATTAGATATGAGTACTTTCACCAATGGCTTATGGTTGGTACGGAGTTTAAACCTGTGTTAGAAATGGGGGTCTCTAGTTGACAATGGTTTGCACATTTGTCCAAATAGGGACCCTTGCTTCTAGTCAGGGTAAGGGAGTTACATCCTTAGACAACCCCTGCTCACCCCCTTGGTAGCTTGGCACGAGCAGACAGGCTTATCTCAGAGGCAGTGTGTAAAGCATTTGTGAAAACCTACAGTAACACAGTGAAAACACTACAAATGGACAACACACCAGTTTAGAAAAATATGCAAACTTTATCTAAACCAAACTAGAATAAAACAACAAAAATCCAACATACAGTTATTAAGATATGACTTTTAAAAGGTAAAAACAGTTTTGTCCATAGCAAAATATAGATGTGACACTTTCAACACAAAGTTCCTTGGATGATTCAAAATCATGAGCAAAAACAGCCGCAGGGAAGGTGATGCGTCACTTCCTTGCTCCAGGGGAGGTGATGCGTTGGTTCCTTACTGCCACGCAGGGGAGGTGATGCATCGGTTTCTTACTGGAGAGGGGGTGATGCATCTGTTTCTTACTGTGCCGGGTGGTGATGCGCTAGTTTCTTACTGTGGCCCTGGTGTTGTTGTAGACTTGGCACCCCAGTGCGATGTGTCGGGAGTCAGGGAGTCAGGAAAGTGTTGATTCTTGCAGCCGCACACAGGGCCTGCGTCGGAGTCGGACTTTGGCAAGCAGTGCACGAGATTCGGTGTGCAGTGGTTTCTCCAGTCACAGGTAGGTGCTGCGTTGGTTTCTTCAGCGGCACGGCGGTGATGCTTGGAAATTCTTCACGCACAGCGATGTTGTGTCGAACACAGGTGCGGATGCATCACACTTCCTCAGTTGCTTCAAGTTTTTTCAGCTCCCAGCAGCAAGAAAACCTCCAGAGGCCCAACTAAGGAACAGGCACCTCTTGGCAGGTCAGAACTCCCAGCAAGGGAGTTCAGGGGAGCTGGTGGTGAAGTCTTTGTATCCCTGAGAATTCCGAATAGAAGGCAACCTCTACTTCAAGCCCTTGGTAATCTTCTTCAAGCAGAATACTCAGCACAAAGCAAAGTCTTTGTCCTCTACTTGCAGGAAACAGCCATTGCAGGCCAACCCCACACAGCATGCAGCAACGGGGCAGTACCTCTCCTTTGGTTTCTCCAGCTCTTCTCCTTAGCAGAGGTTCCTCTTGAGTCCAGAAGTTATCTAAACTTCTGGGGTCTGGGTCCCAATATTTATACTGCATTTCACTTTGTTCTCTTGTAGCTGAGCAGAATGTACCCACCCTCCTCCTGAAGCCCCAGTGACAATGTGCAGGAGGAGGGAAGAAAGAAGGCTGCCTGTGTCCTCCTGTGTATTAGGACATTGAAATGTTGAGTGCAGTGGCCTATTCCTGTTCATATAGGCTGCTGCTGCTCCATTGTCTTCAATAGAGCTCTCAACATTCCAATGTTCTCATAGGAGTTGGGAAAGAGATGGAAGGACTCTAGAACTGACTGGAAGGAGGTTAAATAGCACTAGAAAGAGATGGACAGAAAAATGGAGAGTAATGGAATTGGGAGGGAGATGGATTCAAAACTGTACGGCACTATCAGGAGATGGGATTGCCCAAGATTAGGGAAGAAGGAAGGACAGTTGATTTGGGATCGAGAAGAGAAGTCACTAAAAGTAATTGGAAAGAAGCTGGGGCATTGGAAGGAGATTGGATGTGGATTAAAAAGAGCTGTGAAACAGACAGAAAGGAAGCATGGATGTTGATGCGAAGGTAGTATAGGGGAATTATTATAAATGTACAGATAGGCAGGAAGGCTTTATGGCGCTGGAGCAAGTTGAGAAGGGGCTGGGAAGAGTTGCTAAGCCAATGGGACAGGATTTGCGATGTAATTTGGCTTGCTAGCATGTTGTGTCCTACATTCAGATGTCACAATGTCATGATCATCACTATTTTTCCTTATCTGTTTACAGGATTCCTCAGGGACCTCACTGGGGGCTTCACGGTCTCATTCATTGTCTTTGCGGGATTCACGCTAGCTGGGAGTGGAATTATGATGTGCAGCCCCTCGTTCTTCACAAGAACCCCATTGCCTTGCCAAATGAAGAAGAACAGTGAATTGCCACATACTGAAGAGGAGCCTCCGGCGCCCAGCACTATGATGAGACTTTCATCCATGGACTAATCTCTGGACAGCTCAAAGAACAACGGACTGTATACTGTGTCCAGTTAGTGATCATCATCTTTGAAAAGCACAAAATGGCCTCGGTGTGCAATATCAGGAAATTGTCTCTCTTTTCCACTTTGGACAAGAGTGGTTTAGAGGGGGTGAGAGTACCAGGGTTTGTTTATCCATCTTTTCTATTTTCAGGTGTGCTAAAATGTAAGAAGCAAACACACTTGCTCCTGATATAAAATGCATGATGACTAACATATAGAGCTCAAGACCCCATTAGTCATGCAAAATATGATCATGACAGTCATCTTCAGCCAGAGCTTTGTACTGGTTATGAGAAGGGAGCAGCACCAGCCAAGATTTCCATCCCCTTCTAAGGGAGAATGGTTAACAGGGGACATGAGCCTCGGTGGCCATCGCCTTACTGCCATGGTGTATCATGATCACTGTGGAAGAGTGCATCTTCAACAAAACCAAACCACTGAGCAACCATAGAATGCTTGGAGCTGCTACATAATTTGTATCTTCATAGCCACAATTTTGCACTTGAGTGCACATAACTTGGTTCCAGCTCTGTACTTCTTCTGCAAGAGCAACAAAGATAACCTGTTCTACAATTTTCATGAAAGTCTCAGCGTCAGATCCAGATTTGATTTCTACTGAATAGATGTTTGCGCTCACATACAGTTGTGGTCTTTAAAGGTAAAAGATAGTGTTCAATCATAGTGTATTGTAATTAAAAGACAAACACATGGCATTCACGGCATGCTGAGGACTGATATTAGCAGAATCTTCCACCAATGTTTTTTGAGTAGAATATTGGCAGTGCCTTGCCTGAAATTGTGTGGGATGCAGTTAAGGCTAGTTTCAGAGGTGGAACTATGAGCTGTACCCTTAAGAGGAAGAAACAGCAGTCTAAATTGATTAGGATACTTTCTGACACTTCGATGTAACTCAAAAAAGAACTAACAACCATAATATTAGATTACGAAAAGATATCAGCACTAAAATTTCTTCGTGAATTGAAATAAATCACAAACTTACACAGAAGTGTAAGCTTACCTTTGTGAACCAGACCCCCAGTGTTTAAAGGATATACAACTAGGCTACTGGCGTATGCAGGTGATGTGGCAAATATGATCACAAATCCAGGAAACCGTGATGCATGAAATTGAGTTGGAAGCTTGGCTTTTTGGGAGTGTTTCTGGCTATCTCATAAATAGCTGGAAGACACAGATGGTTTCCAATAAGCACTACCATTTTGCAGACAATAGAAAGACTCAGTGTGGCACATACCATTGAGTTAAAATTACTGCTTCAGCAGGACTGAATGTCCCACTAAATTACGATTCTCTATTAAAAAAGATGAGGACTGATCTGAAATGGATGAACAATCTACTAGTTACAATCATTAGGCACTGTAATACAATAAAGATTGCGCTACCCAATATACTGTATTTGTATAGGGAGATAGTATTAGAAATAGGCACTAAGAGCCTGATTATGAGTTTGGCGATGTGGATGCAGCTCACCAAGCCGACTGCCCGATCCTACACCGTTAATCTGTGTGTGCACTGCCTGCCAGATCATGAGTTTCCTCACATCTGGTGGGCTTTTTTATAGCAGTCCTACAGTGGTGCCTCAGAAAATAGGCACTGCAATCTAAACATCAAAAACAATTCCTACATTGCATAGACTGTAAAGCCCATGTCATGCATGAACTAGGGTGCATGCACACAGGGGAGCACATGTATACATGCATACACCTTTGTTTAATGACTGACCGCTGCGCCACCATCATGAAATGGCAGTTCCCTGGCGGTTGCGGCAGTACAATGGCAGTGTGACCAGCAAAGTTGTAATTGAAAGGTCGGACAGCCGAAGCAGCAGCGGCTGGACTGTCACCACCATGACCCAGCGAGTCTGGTTGTCCTCGGACCGCTAGTCTTGTAATTAGGCCCCTAAGTGGTTTCATAAATTAGACTATATCAGCAGTAATTTTCTTTAGGAATACAGAAGGACAAAGAGAGCTCTAAAGTTTATGCGATTGCCACCAGAAAAGAGAGGATGGGTGTTCTATAATTTCATATGTTATTGCTATGATTGAATTGAATTGAATTGTGTGTCTTGTAAAGCGCACTGCTACCCGCACCGCAGGCCTCGTAGCGCTATAGACCGCTGGGGAACCTGTCCTGGCTTTCCCTGTGAGATAGTCCCTCCTGGGAGTCTCCAAGGTGAAACCAGGCATCCCCGGCGTTTGTGAGGGGCCGTTGTGGAGATGAGGCAAGCTTAATGCCCAGAGTTGCCGAGTGTGATCCCTGGTTAGAGTAGGCACAGAGGCGAGAATTATCGAGTCCGCTGATCCTGGTCCAAGACCCTGCCGCGTCGGGAATCGAACCCTGGTCCCAGGCCGTTCTCTGCTCTCGGGTCTTCTGCCTCTAACCAGTGAGCCACACCACTCCACTTGATTCAATGCTGCAACATCTGAAATATCTGATCATAGGACAGGTGGTCAATTAGAAGAATGTTCATGAACTTTACAAATATAGCCTGGATAAAAAGAACTCCTTCCTACCAAAATTCATTGAGCAAAGTTAATTTCTAAAAGTCCGATTTAAGACAACAGTAGCTGTCATTAAAATATGGATTAAAATTGCTACCCTGTGGAATATGACTAAATATGATGGCATTCACTGTTATTTCCTGTTATGTTTTATGATAGGTATTGTCAAGTATGGAAGCATGGAAATATGGAAGCAAGCTTCGGTCAGTAGCGTTGAGGATATTTTTGTAAAAATGCAACTATGCGATTTTTAATATATTCACGACAAATTTAACATTGAAAAGTAGAATTTTTTCAAACATTTACAGATTAGAAGCTATTTTTCAAATTGGATGCAATATTGCTTTGATCTTTTAGGATACTAATAATACAGTCTCAAACTGCTGAGGGGGGACAAAAATCCAAACCCTGTATGATCATTTTTCTTACCATCACAAAGATGATGTTCCCTTAAAGTCATTTAAGCGATCAGATAGACTAGATATTGACTAAAGTATGGAAACTTGTTTTCAGAAATCCTTAAACATTGGCCCCACAGTATTATTTTCCACCAAATTAAAAAACTCAACATTTCAAAACAATATATAACCTTTGTTATACTCCATTAAAGCACTTTAACTGGGGGAGGTGCCCAAACTCCCATTGTTTAAGGTGAGGCGCTACCAAAATAGATGTGATTCATAATTTCGCTACATGTGCTAAACTGACTGAATCATAAGAGAAGATACAGGATTTCAGGGGCACAATAGTGTGCAATCAGATCAACTCATTCTACTTGGTATAGAGGGGCAGACACTGCAGGATCCAGCCATCTGTTACCCCTTATTTGTGGCAATGGCAGCTGCCAGAATTTGCATTACCACTGAATCCTGACCCACCATTGTATCAGCAGAGGCTACCTCAATACTTACCTAGCTACTACATGGAAGAAAGCCTGTACGGTGCCATGGGGAAAAGAGTTAGGAGTGAATGTTCTAAGATCTGGGCCCCACTCTCTAGTTGGTTATCAAATGTAGGCTCGTGATTAATGGGTTAGTCAACCTGCATGAATTCTGTCTAGGGGTTGTCCAACATATAATGAATTTGCAGTTCAACAACGGACGTTTACTTGGGGGCTTTAATTTATTTAAGGAAAGAATAAGATCTCATTATATACCAAGCTCTAGGGCAAGGTTCTCCAAAGTAAACCATAGAGGGCCGGTACCATGCCAGATTTTAAGATAACTACATTTATCTAAATAGGGATATGCTAAATATCTAGCATAGAACGAGCCTTCCAGGACCGACTTTGGAGAGCCCTGCTCAGGGAGATGATTTATAGCGTACCCATTTCCAAATATAATCCAAATGAAAAATACGTTTTAGTGAGTAATCTATCTGCCTGGATAGCTAATGTTATCATTCATAGCAGTTTGTATGAACTATATGTGAATTTTGTAAGGTTTAAATGTATTTATCTGCCTTTGTAATATTCCTCCAAAAATACTAAAACAATAAAAAGGTATTGAACCCCGCTGAGAAGTGCATGTATTCTGTATCTGCTCATTTAAAGTGCTGCTGTTTTGGCTTAGGAGCAAAGGACTCATGGGTGGTACTGCAGAGTGAATCTGGATACTTCAGTGGTGTGTGGATAAGCCTCTGAATTGTGAGTTGTTGTAGGTCCCATTATCGAAAGACTTCAAATGGGTGGGGGGGGGGTGTCCAAACCCCCAATGTTCAAGGTGTGGAGCTACTGAAATAGATGTGATTCATTATGTCACCTAGACAGTCCAGTGATGGTCAGACCACCGGCTAGCTAATCCATGCCACTACCTCCAAACTGGGAAGGCTGAGGAGTTTTAATGCACAGTGTAATGGTAGATAGTTGCAACGCCGCGGGATGCAGGGTACGACAACTTTACTCCTGGACGGTAAATATTGCTTAAGTGAAGTTTCTATGGTTTGCTGGGCCCAGAACTCTTGATGAACTTAAATTAATTTGTGTACTGAAACAGGGTCTGGGGCTCTTTGAGCAAGACTGCGAAGATCAGGGGGACAGATCCTTGCAGGCGGCACAAGATTAAATGAAATCCTTGCTCTGAATTAAATGTCCATGAACAAGAGTGGAAGAGAGGCGCTTTGGAAAGCAGATGGACCCTGCTCTAAATGCTGGATCCTTGATAGAACTCTGTAAATAACACAGATGAAGGCTGAGGGGTATAGTGCTCACCTGAGGAGGGCTCAGCAGTGGATAGAGAATCATGTAGGTCTAGGGAATCCAGGGCACAATATGACACCTGCTTTTGGTGTTTTGTACTTTGTGTTTATGTAGGTCGTGCATCACATCTGGCTGACTTAGCCACATAATTTTCAGGAGGTAGGCATTTGTGGGGTGGTGGGGTAGATGGTTTGCAGATCAGCATGCCAGTGTGAACACTGGGCACTCCTTTCAACACATGCCAAGTTAGAAGCCCACAGCTAGCTACTAGGGTTACAAGTATTTATCTGGGTAGAGTACAGTGCTAGGGATTGGTCCGCATTTCTTCGACAATTGGCTCTGATTGCTTTCCACGCCTGACGTCAGTTCTGTCCTACAGAAGATTCTACTGACACCAGAATGTTTGCTAGCCCAGGGTTTGCTTCTGCTCATTTCTGAGGCATCTGACCCGGCTCATTGATTGAACGGCCTTGTTTAGCCGCCCAGCACTTACGTTTTTCTTTCCTGAGAGCCCCCAACATGGACCGCTTGGCTTCGACATTGGCATCCTGTTCAACTTACTCACTATGCATCGCTGGTGGTAATGCCCACATGGCTGGGATGGCAACCATGGCAAGGATATGCTAAGTGCCAAAGTCTCCACAGTGGTGCACAGCCCCGTCACAGCAAGGAGTGCTGCAGCAGACAGCAGGACTGCCCGTCCACCTATGTAAGTGCACAGTGCCTGCGTGCTGTAAGCATCGATGGTTTGTATTGGAAATGCTGGAGGTGTTCTTTTTTTAAATTGTATTATTTTTCTATTTATTGTTTGTCCTCATACGCCATTACATCTTTCCAGTACATTGCTGATTTCCTCTGCTTTCCCCCTTCGTACTGGCACCAACAGGGACGTTCTGATCTTAATGGATTGCACTTTACACAGAACCTCTCAAATTGGTCCATTCCACTCTTCTATCTACTCGTCCCTGGAACTGACTCGAGTGGTGAAGTATGTCAAGAAAGAGGCATAATCATAGGACTAAACTACCCCCGATTTAGTCTAAAGACTATCCAACCAGCTTATACAAGGTCCCTAGAAGGCAACCTTCTTACTGTTCTCTTTTCTTGTAGCTATATTCCTTTTTATTACATATTTAATAGCGTTTACCCAGTCTAAAAATGTCGGGGGTACTTTTAATACAACATTTACAAATTTCTCTTCGGGCCAGTAAAATAAGATAAAAACACAGCTTATTAGAATCCAAAGGTAGGCTTTCATACCAATCGAGGAGACCAAAGAAGAAGAGAGAGGTGCTCACCTTTATATCGACCCCAAATATTCCTTCCATACCTTTTAACACAGGGTCCCAAAACTTCTGAATTATTGGACAACTTACAAACATATGTTCATCATTAGCTTTTTCTTTTCGGCACTTTGGACAGCATGAAGTAACACCTTTTGCAAATTTAGATTGTTTTTGAGGTGACCAATAGACTCTATGGAGAGAGAAGAGATGATTTCTCCTTAAATTGGCAGCTTGAACTGGAACATGCAGTAATTCAAAAGATACCTGCCATAGTGTTTCTGTATCGACGTCTGGCAAGTACTCTCCCCACAACCACGCTGGCAGTGTAAAGTCGCACTCTGCCAAATCAATCAGACACCAGTAGAGATTTGCCACTTCTTTTTTGTTTTGCTGCCTGGTTCTCAGAGAAATCTCTAAGTCGTTTGTAAAACCAATCGGTATTCCAATCTTTTGAGTCCAGCTTTTTATTTGTAAATATTTAAATTTGGATATCTGATTGTCTGTCATATGCTTCATCTCCTCCCAAGATATCAAGCATCCTTCTGGAATCAGTTGGGCCCAACAGTTCACTCCGGCAGTTTTTAAAGGTACAGCTAACAAATCTTTAGTCCACTCAGGTGAGCCAGGGATGTCCCATATAGGGGCCATAGCGCTGTAATAACTAATTTTTGACAGTTTTCTAATTTTGCTCCAAGTAATTGCTAGGTCTTTTAAAACTTTGAATCGAACTTTCTTGAAGAAACGTGGGTCTCCAAATTTATACAGATATGCATGATCTGCTTCTTTTATGTCCTGGAGCATTTCCTTGGACATTTTACCTATATCCGACTGTTCTGGTTCATTCATAAACATTTTCCCTGCCTTCATTTGGAAAACCCACGCATAAATGAGTAAGTCAGGAGCACAAAAGCCTCCCTTGTTTTTTCTTCTTCTAAGTTTCTTCCAAGAAATTCTGATGCCCTTGGATGCCCATGTAAATGAATTCAATTTTGACTGGATTTTCCTAAAACTATTCGCCTTAAAAGCTAGGGGTATGTTTTGAAATAAGAAATTGACCCTTCCTATTAATGTTAGGGGTAAATATGCCCAGCTTTTTATGGAGTCGGAGATTTCCTTGACGATTTTACATAAGTTTGTGTTGGGTATATAATTGATGTCCTGAGTAATTTTTATTCCCAAATATCTAATTTCTCTTTTTATTTTTATTTTAAATTTTTTTTTAAGAACCTTTATTGTTACTTCAAGTAAATACAAGCATGGGCCTACAACCACCCCGGCCGGCCGCTAGTCAAATCGTAAGTACAGCAAATCAATATAGAAAAATACAGCAGCCCGAAAATCGGGGTCTAATAAGTGTCCAGGATATAACGTGTATTCGAGCGTACTGTGCAAGATTCAGGAGTCAAGAAGGTTCATTTTATAATAAAGAAAAACTCAAAATCAATGCCATACAGTCATACATGGTCCTACAATAGCAAGCATGAAGCAGGAAATCCGCAAATAGTGCAAATACGTTTGAAGTATTGGGGGTAAGGCATACGAGTCAGGATAAATGTAAAAACAAACACGTGTCATAGCGAGCTGCACCCCACCCCTCAGAACGAAACATACTGTAGGAAACATGAAAAACGACGACACCAAAAAGGAAGAAAGACAAAGGGCCATAGAAACAAAGAAAGGACAGAGTAACAAACCCCACCCCCCACCCTGCACCCCTGCAGAAGGCTACGGCCTATCCCCCCCCCCAGCAGCGTGCCTGTCACCCTAAATAAGAGACCCGAAATATAGAAAAAGAGAAAAAGAAGAAAAAGAGAAAAAATGTGGGGAAGGGCCAACGATCTAGCCACCCGGCCCCCTCTCCACCACCGCGCGCAGTAAACATCCTAAAAGCAAGATCAGAATAGCCACGGAAAACAGTAATCACCAATAGCACAATCAATATCATCCCCGCTGAGTGTCCCCCAAATCGCCTTCAGCCAACAACAAGGTCCACCTCGTCATAGACGGTTTCACTCCTGGCCTTTTCTATCAGTAGTACCAACATACGTCCACTTATCAATCGGCATGCAGAGCAGCGTGGAGGGTCCGAGTGATCCGGGCGGACCGGGCAATGTTGTTACTCCATGGGACTTCAGCCACCAAAACACAGCCGAATATGCATGGCGGAAATCCGTCTGTGCCAGTATTGACTCCGAAAACATCCTCCAGTCCGAACACAGTCTCACCAGCCAGGAAGAGAGAGTCACACCTTCCGGTAAGCGCCGAAACGCCGCCGGGGCAGTCCAAACCATAGATCGACGTTGTTTCCCCAGCTGCCGAATAGAGAAGTGCGCCGACAAGTCATTGACGTGTAGAACAGATCTGTCCAAAGCGATCTCATGAACCGGGTCTTCCAGCTTCTCCACGAACATAGGCGTAGCTGGAGCACTCATCACTGACGCAGAGGCGGGCACATAGGCGCTTCCTTGGGATCGAGTCATGCCCGTGTGGAACGGTGGGACAACAATGGCAGCCATCCTTCGTCCCAGATCCAGGGCGTCCCGGATCAGGGTCATATGCAGGGTTGTTAAAGCAGCCAGGATATCTCTGGACGTGGGTTCTTTCTCTTGTCGCCAGGCCCCAGGACTCTCCCGCACAGTGGCTTCTCTGCCTGGGTGTGGTGTGCGTAAGAGGGCGCCATCCGCCATCTTAGCTGATCCGGCCTCGTCCTTCTCCATCTCACCTCGGGACCGGGCCTCACACCAGGGAGCAACAGGAGTCACAACGAGGATCCCGAAAGTCAAGGCAGGCTTCCCAGCGGAGGGCCAACAAAAGGCTAAACAAAATCTCCGCCGCTCCCCGGGAGCCGCTCACCGATTCCGGGAGAAGTCAATAATCATGCCAGGATACAACACTGGAAAGGGGGCCAAGTATCGTGCACACCCCTCGATCCTGCTTTACCGCACGTCCACAAGGCACTCCGCTAGATGGACTGGGTCGGCACTGTCGCCATCGGCCCATCAGATCTCCGGTTCCCTCCGGCCGACTCTTCACCTCCACCAGAGGCCGCTGTTGTCGCAGTCGCGGCCGGCTACTCTCCTCACTCGACACCCCGGTCCCAGCTCTGTGAAGGCCGCAAAACAGTCGGGGACATGTCCACGGGTCTGCCGCACGTAAAAGCCTCAGGAGTAAACGGTTAGTGATAGTTGTCCTTCGCCTACTTAAATATGCCGTTACGGCTCAGGATAGTTGCCAGGATGTATGCGCGGGGTGAGAAGGCTCACGGAGCCGAGCGTTTATGCAGCCATCTCGGTCGCCATCTTGGCTCCTCCCTAATTTCTCTTTTTAATTTTAGTTCGGGGGGGGGACTCTAACATTCCAAGCCATGCACTCAGTTTTCAACTAATTTATCTCGTATCCTGAGTTGTTACCAAATTGGTGAGTTAAACTATATACAATTGGAATAGATCTTTCTAGATCTGACCTATATACCATGATATCATCGGCATACAGTAACATTTTTTGCTCCCAACTGCCAGATCTAAAAGGAAGTATGTCGTCATGTGCCCTAATTCCCTCTGCAAAGCATTCTATGTACAAATTAAAAAGCATTGGGGACAGGGGGCAGCTATGCCTTGTACCTCTTTGCACTTGTATAGGAGAGGGGAGGTTCCCATTTATTAATATTCTAACTGTTGGGGCTTTATAAATTGCTGAAATTACTCTCGAGAAGTTTCCCCCAAATTGCATTTTTCTAGTACCTTATTTAGAAAAGCCCAATTCACGCTGTCAAACGCTTTCGTAGCGTTCAATGTAATAACAGCTAATGGTAAGTTATATAGGGTTGCAAGATCAATAGAGCCAACCAGATTGTAAATTAAATCTTGCATCCCTCTTCCTCTCACGAAATTCTTTTGATCCTGGTGTATGAGACCACTCATGATGCCATTCAATCTCTCTGCCAAGACCTTGAAAAAGATTTTATAATCAAGGTTTAGCAGAGAGATCGGTCTATATGAATCGCATTGTTTTGGGGGCTACAGAGGTTTTAATATCAAGGCCACGGTTGCCTCACCCCAAGAGGGGGGCATAGACCCACCTTCCTCAAAGATATGAGAAAACAGTTTATCCGTTACAGGGATCAAAGGTACCGCTAAAGATTTATATAGCTCTGCCGGTAGGTCATCTGGCCCTGGGGCTTTACCTTTCTTACCTGAATCTATTGCTTTCCTAATCTCGTACTGTGATATAGATTTGTTAAAGTTACCAGAGGAATCATCACTAATCGCTTTTACAGGATACCGCTGTAACCATGCTTCCATGGTGGCTTCGTGTGGGTTCAAATCTTCCCTATAGACTGATTCAAAATGTTTTCGGAAAACCTCATCAATATCTGCAGGATTTTGACACATTTTCCCGGTAAAGTTACATATCACCTCCTTTATATTGCTTCTAACTAAGTCCTGTTTAGTTTTCCGACAAGAAGCTTGCCGGATTTTTCCCCATATTCAAAATGAGCCATCTTGCTCACCTTCCACCTGTTTTGTAGTCTGGCATCTAGTATCGCTGCCAAATCCATTTTAAGAGATAATAGTCTTTCAGTGATATTTTGTTCTGTATCATCTTGTGTCATGGAATGATGTTGTAGCTCTTGAATTTTGTTCTCTATATCCATTATTTCATTTTTATATTTCTTCTGTCTTGCAATTTGAATAGAGGTTACACATCCCCTTAAATAGGCTTTGTATGAATCCCACAATATCTCTATAGAGGTGCTTTCTAAATTAGTTGAAAAGTAAGCCTCAGTTTCTGCCACTGATCTATCTATAATCTCTTCCTCTGCCAGAATCGCACAATCTAGGGTCCATCTTGTCTTAGTTGGGGCATTAGGAAGCTTCAACGTTAACGTTACAGCTGCATGGTCCGATAGGTGTACACCTAAGTGTTTAATTTCTGATACCCCTGACTTCAACGTTACACTAATTTAAAAAAAGTCTAACCTAGACTTGTGACCATGTTTTTTGTTATGAAACGTATAGCTTATTTTCCCTCCTACTCTTTCTCTCCATATGTCAATCCACCCCAGTTGCTTCATTGTATTTCTCAATAAAGATCTCATTTTATTATTCTGTGGAGTTTTACTCTTTAGAGACCTATCCAGAACAGGATCCAAGACAAGATTGAAGTCTCCTTCCAGTATTAGGGGGTCTCGAAATAACAGTAACACAGCATATACAATTTTTAATGGGTCCGGGTCATCTAGGTTAGGACCGTAATAACCAGCGATCGTCAATTTGTGAGAGAAGAACTTCACATTTGCTACGACACATCTACCAATCTTATCCACTTTAGCCCCCTCTACTAAAATGGCTGGGTGTTTCTTTATAACAATTGCTACCCCCTTCGCAGTTGTTTGCTGTGTAGTGCAAATGACCTCCTTAATTCAGCTTTTACTGTTGCCTAATTCCTCATCTCAGCCTCAACTAGATGCGTTTCCTGTAAAATTAAAATTAGCTCAGAACTATCCTTTAAATATTGAAATATCCTCTCCATCCTCTGTTTCACCCTCAACCCATTTAGATTCCATGTCAACACCTTCAAAAATGTTGAAGGGTCAACTTAAATCTGTGCCCTATCTCATGAAGATTGGAGGAACAGCTTTTTGTAATTTTATATGGCGAATCAGACTCTTTATTTTTGTATTTTTTCCCTATGCTCCTCACCCAGTGACCCCCCCATATTCCACTCCCTCCCACCCTTGTGCTCCCCAGGAGAACCCCCATTGTTTCACTCATGGCCCTACCCTGGCCTTTGAGGCTACCCTCTCCCAAGTAGGGACAGCTCATACTTTATTGCTATTCAGGAGAAAAAATACTATTAACTTAAAAATTATATATATATATATATATATATATATATGTTCCTTTTCACTTCGCTCGATGCTGCGGCATCCCAGTCCTGCTGCTTAGACCGGATTTCAGAACGAACAAGTAAGACCCAGCTTTTTGTGCAAACAGTGTTTTATTCCTTCAAAGAGTCAGAATAACACCCAAACAAATCTGCATAAAATATATGTATATATATATATATATATATTTTATTTTTTGGGAAGAGACCGAATCCAACTAAAAGGAGAAAAAGAAACCATTACTAAACCTGACTCATTGTTTCGTGGTCGTTGTTTCTCCCTGAATTTGGTACAGTAAAGCTTTAGCCTCCTCTACCCGTCTGAATGTTTGCATTTTATTTTTAAACATTACTTTTAGTGTGGCCGGGAATTTTAGTTGTGCCGTGGCACCCAGTTGTCTGAATGGATCTCACAATTTTCCCAGCTCCCACTGCCGAGACGCAGTAATGGAAGAGACATCCGACCTAATTTGAAAGGTGAACCCTTCTGCACTTAATGTATTTACTTTCTAGGCTTTATTTAATATCTCATCCTTCAAACTGTAGGTTAAAAAGTGGATTAGAATTTTCCTGGGTCTACTCTTATTTGGGCTTTGTCTCAAGGGGGCCCTATGCACTCTTTGAATGTCAGCAGCAAGTGCTTGTTCGGAACATTCGATGTTAGTTGTTTGCTTTATTAATTTCACAACAAATTGCTTTATATTGTCCCCCTCAACTCCCTCAGGGACTTTGAGCAATCTAAGGTTGTTTCTTCGCTGGGCATTTTCAATAGACTCCATCTTATCCTGAAGTCTAGCTTCTTGAGCTTTTATTTTTATTAGATCCTTTACATTTTCATCAACTTTTGCTGTTAACTCAGCCACTGAAGTCCCCAAAGCTGTAGCCCTGATAGCTAATGAATCCAGCTTATCTTCCATCTTCATGCAGAATATCTTAATATCTGCTTAATTTTTCTCCGAAACCTGGAATCTGTTTCTCATCTCTTCAGTGAGAACCTGTATTAGTTCTATAGTTGAACTCTGGGCTTTTAAATCAGTTTCGTTATATATTAACAGTTCACTCTGGTTCTTTTCCTTTCCGAGTTCTCGATAATCACTGGAGACAGGCCCATCTTTTTCGGTACGTGACATATCGTCCAATTGTTCTTGCAGCAGGGTGCTCTCAGACCTCTCTATCTCCCTCTCTGCTGAATTTTCCGCTAATGGTTGATACTTGTTTGGGGTTAGTACATCCTCAGGGAATTGGAATGGATCTACCCTCTCATCCAAGTTACTATCATTGCCGCCTTCCAGCATATTCTCTCTCGGTTTAAGAATCAGGGTGCTAGAGACTACCTTAAAAAAATCTTTTAGCGAGGGTGTCAGGCTTGTTGCCTTATTTATTTGATCTTGTTTTGATGTCTTGGCCCTCTACTTTGACTTAAGTTTAGATTTCAATTTTGCTGAGCCTATCTGGTTCTGGGTTTTATCGTTAAGGGGAGAACCTGTCAGAAGCACGCTACTAGTTGTTTCACTATAGTCTCCTGAGCCCTCTGGGTCTAAACCCCTTACTGGTCCAGCAATCGAGTCTCGACCTGTACTCCTTAAAGTATATTGTGATACTAGCTTAGTATTAGCCCCTCTCTTTATATTCACTGTGCGCCTTTTAGCCCGACCTCCTCCTCTCTGCTCCGTATATGTAGCACTTACTTGTTTGCTATTATTCTGTCTGTATCTGAATTCTCTCCAGGGGATTTTTGCGCCTCCCTCTTTCTTGTAGTGTGCCACTTTCGATGCTCTGGGTTTCCGGATACACCTCTACCCCTACCACCATGTATGGGGAACCTGGCTGAAGCTCTACGCCCACGGTGTAACTCCAATGCGGCCCGTGTCCAAAGGGCGACCTGCTCCTCCCGAGGCTCTCCCACCTGCGGGAGAGACACCATGTCTTGAACAGCCACAGTTGGCCCCGCCACCTCTGCTACAGTCCCAGCAAACTTTTGTCAAAAAGGAAAAAAAAAGTGGTATTTCCACTGCTGCAGATGCAGTAATTGTGGGGATATGGGGTAGTTCTAATTCTTTAAGTATTACCCCCTTTTCCAGATGCCCATTGGTTAAAGCACAAATACTGCGGGTAATGTTTTAGTAGAATGAACCACTTTATCAATATCAATAATCAGCCCCCGGCTCACCAGCTAACGCTGCCACTTAGTCGAAAATCTTCGAGTTTTCCTTGGGTCTTCCCGTTGCTCCAATGCTCCGATGCCAGTCCTTTGCAAGATTTTTACCGCCGCTCTATATTGCTCATAAAAGCTCAGCATTCCATTACAAGCCCTCGCAAAAGAGAAAAGAAGAAAAGAACTCCGTAGGTGCTCTGCCAAGCCCCTGCCAAAGCCTCAGAACCGTCCCCAAACAAGAACTGCAGGCTCAGCAATAGCGTTAGAGATTCTTCCTGCTCCGATCTTTTCCTCGTACGCCGGCAAGAACCCCGCCTTCCCCGCCTTCCCCGCCTCTACAGACTGACGGGAGATGGCAATGGCGATTCCGCGTTTACAGCGTCTCGCTGCTGCACAAAACTCCGAGCACAAAACTCCGAGCCTGGTCTGTTTCCAAGATAATTTTTCAAAGTATTACCGTTAATTAAGTATGGGCGCAAAATCCGTTCCGCTCCTGGAATTTGCGAATTTTCGGCAATTTCACGATCCGCGAATCTCGCTAAATTGCCGAAAAATTCGCAAATTCGCTCGCGGGCAGATTTTTTTGCACATGCCCGAGTTGAAGCTCAAATAATCAGCCCAAACAACTAGTGAGCACGGTCTAGGCTAGGCAGGTGTGCTTCCTCCCTATATCTACTGCCTACAATTAGATGTAATCCTTGATGGAGGTCTTTGCATCTAAGAGTTTCTCGAGCGCAATCCCCGTGTACTTCCTGTGACCAGGAGGCTGCTTTCTTCTCATCTGCTGCTCTGATCGGTCTCTGACCCTTTATAAACAAGAGGAATGTGAACTCGCATAAAGGCCCGCCTGTTTGGCCCTGCCACACACACACTAGGGTATGCAAGTCCATCTTCCCGCCCCTTCCTCACTATGATGGACAGCTCACTCGAGGGACCTTGGCGCCTTTCGGCAAAGTGACAGACACACGTGGTCACTGGAGACAACTCTTCTGGCCCTTTACGCAGCTGTAGTGTAGCAGAAGCACTATACATTTACCCAACGAGGTAGCACTTACTGATTAGCCAGTAGAAAGTACTACAGTTGAGTACAGGTATGGCACAACACGGTGGCATCTTCGTGGATAAATATGCAGGCAGGATTCATTCTGGCACGATGCTCCTGTCACAAAAATTGAACCTCAACAGGAAGCACTTACAGATATAAGCAGGTGCCCGAGTTGAATCTCAAATTCAGTTGTGCATTATAATCAGCCCAAACAACTAGTGAGCACTGTCCAGGTGTGCTTCCTCCCCATATCTACCGCCTACAATTAGATGTAATCCTTGATGGAGGTCTTTGCATCCACGAGTTTCTCGAGCGCAATCCCTGTGTACTTCCTGTGACCTGGAGGCTGCTTTCTCCTCATCTGCTGCTCCGATCGGTCTCTGACCCTTTATAAACAAGAGGCATGTGAACTCGCATAGATGCCCCACCCGTTTGGCCCCGCCACACTCACACTAGGGTATGCAACGTCTTCCCGCCCTTTTCCCCACTATGATAGACAGCTCACTCGAGGGACCTCGGCGCCTATCGGCGCGGTGCAAAGTTACAGACACACGTGGTCACTGGAGATAACTCTTCTGGCTCTTTACCCAATGAGGTAGCACGTACTGATTTGCCACTAGATGGTGGCAAATACTCTATTTGTGCTAATCTGCGAGTTCGCGAATCTTTTAGCGAAATCGCAGATTTTTTTGAGATTTCGCTTGAATTTGCGGACCGCAAATCTGCAAAATTCACCCATACTTACCGCTAATGTAGCAACTTCTATTTCATTGTTCAATTTTGCTACCGCTTTACTTCCTCTGCACCTCCTCCGCACAAACTGTCCCGACCTTACGGGAGCCTCTTGCAACCCGCAAACTGCCGGCCGCCATGTTCTCCAATCTCGGTCGCTGGAGTTGTTCTCGTGAAAATCTAATGAATGTGGTTCCTTTAACAGCTGTGCATTTGTGTAAATCTTTGGCTTCATGTAGGAGTCATGTGATGCAAGTAAGCAGGAACACACAATGTCAACGGTGCTTACTTCAGCCCATGTCTTCTAGACTTTTGGTTTGAAGTGAACCAGTCTGCGGTGCCGATATTAATATTTTGTGGGAGTGTTTTTGATTTTTGTTTATATCTGGTGTGCAGTAACAAGCTGTCTTAACTTCCTGCATGTTTTCTGAATTATTTCAAGCTTTCTCCCACAACGTATTTTCCATTTACTGTTCAGAAAGTGGTTCTTAGGTCGAGGCTTCAAGCAGGGTCGGCTTTAGGGTGGTGCAGTTAGCGCGCCCGCTCCGGGCGCAGAGCTCGAGGGGTGCTTCATTTTGAAATGTCTTACAGGATTCAAAGCACTTGCTGGAGAGTTCTTTGTGTGGCCTGCAGTTTTCATTCAGTAATGAAAACTTTAAGGAAAACTTTGATGAGAAATGACCCTAGTGGAAGGTTTAATTCACCTTAAGGAAGCACAGAGGGTTAATGTGTCTGCTACAAAGTACCTGTAACATAAAGTTCGCTGAATTATACTATATGCAGACAGCTCAGTGGGTTACTGCTTTTGTCAGAGAACCTTTTGTTACTTGCACTTTATCATTGCACTCCTATTATAGCACAGTGAGTTATGAACCTTAATCAAAGAGCTGCATGTAAATTCAATGGCATAGGTTAAGAATTATATGTTTTTTTCCGAGTCGTTCGTTACTAAACACGGTTTGTGTGTGTAGATATAAATTCCTATTTTGTCGCACTAGAAACAGATGACAGTGGTAAAAAAGAAATAGCCAGCACCTCCGTTATGTTTGTAATTATTAGGTAACCAATGTAAAAGCGTGCTCAATGAAAACACTTTGCCACCAAAGCAGTGTTACTCTGTATAGGAAAAAGAACTTTTCCATATACTTACATAATCAAAAATACAATTCAAAGCACAGCACCAAAGTAATTTAAAACTGACTCTGGTGTCAGTTTGATTTTAATTTCAGTAATACACCAAAGAAAACAAAGTGGACAGAATAATATAGTCCACATGTAAATACAGAGATAGGTTGGTTCTTGATTAGTTGACACGTAGTTGGAGCGTAGATGCAGACAGCCGACCCGTGTTTCGTCGTGTAGGCGACTTTCTCAAGGCTGTTGGTAAAAAATACAATACACCGCTAAAAACCACGAAATTGTAAAATATGGATAATTCTCCCAGTGTCAACCACTTCATGCAAGTGTTGTCACATGCAGCTAGAATGCTGAAGTACCTTGTATCAAGTCCACTTCATGCAAGTGTCGTCACATACAGCTAGAATGCTGAAGTGTCTTGTATCAAGTTAACACACAAAAAGGTGCTCGATAGAGACATAGTCAACCTTGACCATGTTGCAAGATATGAAAGAATATACCCAAATAGAAGGAAAGGGAAGAAACAAAAAAACACATAATATAGTCTTTGTGCAAAAGGCCCCGTGTGAAAAGTCCATAGTGTGCTCCAGATGTTCAGTTGGAATAATCCCTAAAAGAAGCTGAACTAGAGAAGTTTAAAGCACCGGACACCAGAGAGTAAGGGAAAGAACATACACTTCAACTGTAACTGTTTGGTTAATGATTGTTAAATTCAAGACAGATTTCAATCCCCTTGGTGTACTTAGGAATTTGTACAGCACATGCTTCAAGAATATCCTGGGGGCAGCAGATGATATCCCAAATTTAAACATTGTCTCTCAAGTACAAGAGTCAACCTGTGGAGGATAAGAAGTGCACTGAGATTGACAAATAGTTGCTTAAGTCACTTTGGGATATCATGCTTTACATATGTATAAATGCCAGATTACGATTCCAAAACTTGTTAACAAATTGCAATTTGAACAGGAAGGGGTGGGAGCACACTGCTAACCTCCCAGCACAGTTCGCCCCTTAGCATTATGGTAAATGCAGTTTGTAGTGCATTCTTACTTGGTATTTTGCTGGAGTGTTCCACCAAAGTTGGTGCAGGTTAGTGCTGTACATCTCTAGACACATGTGTTTCTGGATTATATCCTTCATCAGTAGAGATAAACAAAAAACGATTTTCATCTGGGGTGGCTGACACAGGCGCACAGGTGCATCTCCACAAGCTCGTCAGCTGGGAGGTCAGCAGTGTGCTCCCACCCCTTCCTGTTTCAAAAGGCTCCCTTGGCCATGTAGCTGATGAGCTAGTGGAGATGCACCTGTGCGCCTGTGAGAGGTACTGAGCCCTGTAAGAATTGTGGCAGCCTGCTCAGCAAACCCCAGAAGAAAATAGTTTTTGATCTCTACTGATGAAAGATAAAATCCAGAAACACGTACCTAGAGATGACAGCACTAACCTGCACCAACTTTGGTGAAACACTCCAGCAAAATACCAAGTCTGCGCGCACTGCAAACTGCATTTACCATAAGGCTAAGGGGCGAACTGTACTGGGAGGTCAGCAGTGTGCTCCCACCCCTTCCTGTTTCAAAAGGCTCCCTTGAGCCATGTGGATGACGAGCTAGTGGAGATGCACCTGTGAGCCTGTGCGGCTGTGAGAGGTACTGAGATCTGTAAGAATTGTGGCAGCCTGCTCAGCAAACCCCAGAAGAAAATCGGTTTTTTTAATTACATTTTTTTTATTCATTTTCCTGTTAATCATACAGTTTAAAGATTTGAAACATAAACAGGCAGTACAGCATCTCACAGCGGTTTTGTACAGATTGGTAATGTTCCCCAAGTCCAAATTAAGTGATCTCATAACAGCTGAGACCCTCCGCCCTTTATTCAGTACTGTGCCATTAGACCTCCTCCGACTCCGAGTCACTGTCCTCTTGGTCCGACAATGGATCACAAAGCTCATTCCTGTACGTATTCCATGCCCCCCACATTGTATTCCATTTTTTAGGGCAACCCCTGTTACGATATATTGCTCTCTCTGTAATCATGGCTGTATCCATATCTTTGCTCCATGCCACTGGGGTCGGCACCTCCCCCCCCTCCCCTCCCCCCCACTTTTGTGCTATATTCCTTCTGGACAACATCATGCCTAACGTAACCCAGCTTTGTCCTGTGCGTGTGAGATCGTTTGGCTCCCATATATTTAACAAACAGCGCTTAGACTCCGGTAGCAGCGAGACCCCCTCCACCTGTGAGATGGTCCGTGGCACTTTAGCCCAATATTCGCTATTTTGGGACAATCCCATATGGTGTGGTAAAAGGTACCTTCCTCTCCGCAACCCCTCAGACAGTCGGAATACTCCACCCTCCCTATCTTGTGTAGGGTGCGCCTAGTGTAGTAGGAGTGGTATAATATGCACAGTTGCACCAACCTGAGTCTTGAGGGTATACCCACCTCCCTTGGGGATGCTAAGGCTTCTTGTCATTCTGTGTCGTCTATTTCGCCAAGATCCTGAGCCCATTTATTCCTCAGGGGTCCCAGTGGGTCAGGAAAGTTATTTACAAGTTTGCGGTAGGTGAGAGAAGTCGCCTTCTTTGGCATGTAGTCCGTTAACAATCTATCCTCCAGGGGGGACGTTTCTGGGACCTCTGAGTCCACCGCCAGTACTACCATCAGGGCATGTCGTATTTGCGCGTATCTAAACTGTTCTGAGGGGGCCATTCAATACGTTTGTCTTAACTGCTCGAAGGGAATCACCGCCCCTTTCCGCCACATGTCTCCAACCGTCGATATCCCGATGTTGTCCCAGTGCTCAAAGCCCTTACTTTGTCTGGGCCTCCCCAGTCGCCTCGTATCCCACAATGGAGTGAGTTGAGTTATCACTCCTCGCCACCCCAGTCGCTCCTGAGCCGTATGCCACAGACCTAGGGTGTGCTGCAGCGGCCCAAACCGTGTCGTCACCTGTTTTTTTTCGTAGAGTGGAGCCAACATATACCCCACGCCCAGCTGCGCTCTATCTGCCTGAAGTGCTGGGTCCGACCGTGGAAGGTAGATCCACTGATTAATCACCTTCAGCTGTGCTGCCCAGTAATAAAGTTGTATATCAGGGAGCACTATTCCACCATCATACCAGCCGCGCACTCGCTTAGCCTGTGCAATACGTGCCGGTTTATTACCCCACAAAAATTTAGATACCTGCGCTGCAATTAAAAATAGGAGAGTGCTACCGTATATGGCGTATTTTCTAGGATGTATAAAAATCGAGGCAAGGCCATCATTTTAAAAAGCGCTGCCTTCCCTAGCAAGGTTATCTGTAATGTTTCCCAGTGACGTATGTCTCTTTTGAGATGGTCATGTGGCGGGTGTAGATTTTTAGTGTAGAAATCTTCTGGGTCAGTTGTGATGTATATCCTTAAGTATTTGAACGTGTGTTCCGCCACCCGCAGCGGGCAACACTCAGGAAGATGTGGTGGTGGACCGCATAGCACGTACATGATGGACTTAGACCAGTTAGTGGTATATCTGGATGTCCGACCATACGCTGTACATATATCTAGAAGGGTATTAATGGAGCGTGTGGGGGAGGTCAGATACAACAGGATGTCGTCAGCATATAGGGAGATACGATCTTCCCAAGTGTCTGTCCATTTAAGGCCTTTTATCATTGGTTCCCACCGTATCCATGCCGCAAGCGGATCAAGCACCAGTGCGAATATTAGTGGTGATAAAGGGCAGCCTTGGCGTGTACCTCTTTCCAAGGGGAAGTCAGCAGAGATGTGGCCGTTTGCGGCTACATGTGCCATGGGTTTGGTATAGAGCAGTGTTTCCCAAACTGTGGTCCGCGGACCCCCAGGGGTCCGTGACACATTCCCAGGGGGTTCGCAGGCTGCAGTTTTAAAAGCACTGAAAGTTCCATGTATAATTAACAGTTTTCGAGCAAAAATAAAAGTATCAAGATAACATCAATGATTAAGTACCTGCTGGAGAGAGAGGAGAGTTTTGTCCTGTGGCAGCTTTGACTTATCTAATGTAGCACCGAGGGTTGGTTAATATACCTACTGCAAAGAACATGTATTAAAATTAAATTCCTAAAAAAACAGGACTCTCAGGCAAGAAGTCCTAGATCTTGTTCATGATCAAAAGACCGCCACAAAACTTTCTCTTGATTCCCTGTTTTATAATATCCAATTTGCCTATTTGGGTGTCCCTTATTAGAAAGTATGTTCTATGCTGCAGGCCTAGTTGTTGCATTGTAAGGTATAACTAAGGTATAACTAAATGCTAACGCCATGCAACGCCTATTAGGAATTTGGGGCGTCAAAGGCATTTCTTCACTACAAACCTCAGCTCTCCAGGACCGGAAGAACAATTCAAAACATAGAATTTTTGTTTGTGGTCTCAAAAGCTCAAATTGCTTCTTCCGCACAAAATTTCTTACACTGCAGCATATTTACTATGTTTCTATCATTAGCAGGCGCATCTCTTGGTGGCTTCTGTTAAATATTCCGCTATCCTCCCAGCCATACATTTCCAAAGCAGCCAGTACTTGCTCTGACCGTCTAAAAATCGTTTACAACCAGGGAGACCATATTTTGTAAACCAAAACCCGGGACATTTCGCAAAAATAGGAGGAATACAATTTGACGTCAATCGAGCATCACAGAATGACAGCCTCATCAACAAAGAAATACAGAAGAGGTACTAGGAAAATAAAATGCAATTGTTTAACTCAGTATTATATCTGTTAGCTAAATTGCATTCTTGAAACAGCGTCTAACTATCCCAGCTTTGGAAAACATAAAAACTTGCCTGCCACTGTTTACAGTCAACCCTCTCTAAAAACCTGGAAGGAGAAGCTTTTACATATTGCATATTTTATGTGCATAGGTCAGTGGGTTACTGATTTTGTCAAAGATTCTTTTGTTACTGTGCCGTTCATAAGTGACAATCGTAATCTAGCACAGTGACCTATAAACTGTCATCAAAGAGATGCTGGCAAACTGGTGGTACAAGTTAGTAACTTTTTTTTCTAGTCTTTCATTATGCTGATGCTGCTAAAAATGTTTATTTGGGTGGAAATACCTTTTTATTGTTCAAGTCAATGCTAACCACTGTGTTATGTTCTGAATCTTGCGTTTGTGCTTCTCCAGACCAAGCACTCTTTAAAAATGCCTACCAGTATGAATGACATGTGAATCCTATACCTTGTAGTCCCCTTTGCCTTATGTAACACTATCTATACACTGATTTACATGTATGAGTCATTGTCTCTATATGTGTCTGATGTAAAGTGCTCTAACAGCCTACAATGGTGTGAGAGATGCTATCAAACATATGAAATACACATGATGGGGGGCTATGGAGAAATGAGAGGCGCTGTTGAAGGGTGATAATAAGGGAATCATTGAAGAACCCCAACAAAGATTGTGGTATCCTAGTGCACAGTAAGGTCTTCATTTACTATTCTTTATAAACTAACACAATTCAATATATAATGATAAATGTGTTGTAGACTGCACCATTGTATCCTAAATGAATTTGAGAGGAGAGCCTCCCAAAGCCCCCTTTGAAGTGGTCAGGCTCACTCACTGCACTTGGTGCACACAGTATGGGGACTGGTCTGAAAACATTTGCCAGGGCTGCTTTGGGTTTCCAGTCTGGCCCTGGCAGGAGCAGGAGACTTGTACCTCAAAATAAAACCAACCATTTAAAAGTTAGTCACCGAGTTGCAGCACCAACCTTCCCATCAAAATCTTTAGTTTTTTGCAAATTCTTTCAATATAAAATACTCAGGGGGATATTTACAATAGAAGTGGAGGAGCGTGTCATTAGCCTCCTTGGCTTAACAACGCGCTCCGCCACTTCAGAAACGCAGGGCTGCACCATATTTACAAGAATATTGTGCAGCCCTGCATTTCCTCCTGCGCTGGTTACACTTAGCAGTGTAGCGCCAATGCAGGCACCCTTTGCACCATAGTGCAAGGGTGTCTGTGTGAAGGGGAAGATTGTTTATGTACAGGAAGCTCCCTCTTCCTGTACATAAACAATCTTGAAATGTCGTTTTGTCACTTCTATGTGTGCTGCTTAATACAGCACCCATGGAAGTCATTTTTTTAAAGATTATTTATGTGTAGGAAGGGTCTCCTTCCTGAACATAGACAATCCAAGGCGTTTTGCTTTTTCCATGTGTGCTGCACAAGGCAGCACACATGGAAAAAGCAAAAACGAGGAGAAATAAAGCATTTCTCCTCGTTTTGCCAAGTTAAGACCAGGTTTTCCCTGGGCTTAATTTTGGTGCTGCCTCCTATTTCCCCTGCCCTTGTAAATAGGGGCGTCCTCAAAATCAATGGGTGTTGCGCAACACCCACTGCCCACCCTTTTCACACTAAGCCTTGCGTAATAGGGGGCCTTATACCAGGCAGCGTTAAGCCATGTTGAGTGGCTTAACGCTGCCGTGTAAATACGGCGAAGCCCCTATCATCGGGGGAACATCGCAAATACTGACCTTTCTATGGCGATAGGTGCTTGTAAATATGCCCCTAAAATCCTTAGTAATTCGAGTATATTTTTGTGTGCACAGGTGTGTTTATTTTTTCAAATTACTGTTTTAATGTTTGAAATGTAAATCCTACAGATTGCTTGGGGGTCCCCGGATTTCAGTGGTGACTCAATGGGGGTCCTCAGAAGTCAAATGATTGGGAACCACTGGTATAGAGCAACGGGACCAGGCTCGGACTGGCCATTGCGGGCACCGGGTTACAGGGCCGTTTTTGCAGCATAGCTGCAAAATCGGCCCTGTAACAAAATCGGCCGAAAACCGGCCCCGGCAAAGAGCTCGGTTGCACCCCCAGGGGGCCAGCGGAGCACTTTGCCAGTGCCGGTTTTGGTTCTCAGTCTGGCCCTGAACCGGACCCAGGAACAAAACTTCGGCCCAAATCCTAAATGGCGTAATGTGGTGATTTGAAAGGGCCAGTGCACCATATCAAATGCCATATGTGCATCCAATGACAGTACCACTGCCGGTTCCTGCAAATATACAGGCGTTCCAGCACCCCATGCCGCCTTCTGGCGTTTAGCGCTGTGCTCCTGCCCGGCATAAAGCCCGACTGGTCCGGATACACAAGTTTTGTCGGATGTGCGGTCAGGCGGAGCACCAGCATCTTTGCGAGGATGTAAGCCTCAGCATTTATAAGGAAAATAGGCCGATAGGAGGCACAGGGTTTCAGGATAGCCACTATGGTGGTCGTTCTTTGGTCCAGTGGTAGTTCCCCCGCCTGCAGACTGTCATTGAACATATTCAGTAGATGGGGCACCACGGTATCCATCATCCTCTTATATAATTCGATCTTGTACACCGTTGGGCCCCACCGCCTTGCCCGATTGCAGTGCCCGAATGGCCACCTGTATCTCCTCTATAGTCAGATCAGCCTCTAGTGTCTGTGCTTCATCCGGGGATAACTTGGGCATGGCAAGGTCTTGTATATAAGTAATTGCCTCATCTACTGTGATGTCAGAGTTTGAGGCATAGATCATCTGGAAATGCCGCCCCAGTGTCTGTACTATTGCTCGCGGGTCTGTTGAGGGACCCTCCCCCTGTATCAAGCCACGCTATCCACCTATTGCTCTTTTCTCGTTTATCCAGCCACGCCAGCAGTTTCCCTGCCTTGTCACCAATTTCGTATATTTTGTGGAGCGTGTTCAGTAGTTGCTGCCTGGCCAGTTCTGTCAAGTGTCCTTTATGACGCTGCTGAGCAAGGTGTAAATAATGTGCCGTGTCAGGGGTTGGGTCTTTGCTATGCTGCACATCTGCTGCGGCCAGTTCAGACTCCAGAACTTGTAACTCCATTTGTCCCTCCCACCTGTGAGCTGTGATGGATGCCAGAGCGTGACCCCTAACAACTGTTTTAAATGCTTCCCATAAGACAGTGGGGTAAGCAACTGATCCCTCATTTTCTTGAAAGTAATGTCCCATCTCCCTCCGGAGTCCCTGTCTAATCTTGCGGATTTGTAGATAGCCTGGGCCTATCGGGTAGATTAGCCGCTGCTGTTGCTGGTGATTGGTATATGCAAGTAGTATTGGGGAATGGTCAGAGATGCCTCTTGGTCTAATGTCTACCTGCGGAAGGCCACCCACCGAACCCAGAAAGTAATCTATACTCGTGAGGCTATTATGAACACTGGAGTAAGAAAATCATTTTTGATCTCTACTGATGAAGGATGAAATCCAGAAACACTTGTGTCTAGAGATGACAGCACTAATCTGCACCAACGTTGGTGGAACACTCCAGCAAAATACCAAGTAAGCGCGCACTGCAAAATGCATTTACCATAATGCTAAGGGGCGAACTGTGCTGGGAGGTCAGCAGCGTGCTCCCACCCCTTCCTGTTTCAAAATTGCAATTTGATTTAGCAGAGACCGAGAGCCTAATCAAGGATCCCCACGAAGGAGTGCTGACCCCCATAAGCCTGCCTGCCTGCCGCCTGCAGTGACCCCCTCCCGCCGCCGCTATTGAGTAAGACCTGCGGCCGCCGAGCGGAGGGGGACTCTAAAACTACACCCCCCAGCAGGCCTAGCGGCGCCAGCCGCCTCTTCATCGCGCCAGGTGGCGCATAAAGGAAGCGTCACCCCGGCAGAGCGGGTGACGCGGAGAAACTTCCCAGAGCAGCGCCAGAGACCGAGAGCCTAATCAAGGATCCCCACGAAGGAGTGCTGACCCCCATAAGCCTGCCTGCCTGCCGCCTGCAGTGACCCCCTCCCGCCGCCGCTATTGAGTAAGACCTGCGGCCGCCGAGCGGAGGGGGACTCTAAAACTACACCCCCCAGCAGGCCTAGCGGCGCCAGCCGCCTCTTTATCGCGCCAGGCGGCGCATAAAGGAAGCGTCACCCCCGCGTCGCGGGAGCGCGCGGGAGTGCCCGGGGCTAAGCCCGGGCAAAGGGCGGGCCCTCTGTGGCCCTCTAGGGGCCTGAAGTGGCCGGGTCGGGCCACCTCCCCAATATTGTCCGGCAGGATTAGCATGCTAAAGCCAACATAAGAAACAGACGGAGTGTGGGGCATTATAAACTGCATAAGGATGAGCAAAACATTGAAAACACCGATGGCAACAAGATCTACCAGCAGATTGAAAACTGTGAGTACACCTTTGCCAACCATAACTGCAATAGACATAATGTTGCAAAAAACTATTAATGTCGTGGCGGATGCCATCCAGGATTCGGAGAGGCGACTCTCTTTGACACCAGACTTATGCTTTCCAAACTTGTCCTCGCACACTACTAACAACACCCAAAATATGGATGATACTGCTTCATCACAGGAGTCTTTACTGATGCAATCATTCTCGGATTTACCAAGATCACACATTAAAGATAATACATCTAAATCTTTGTTTAACGACCCAACAATCAATCTGGACAATAGCCTTTTGATTCTAACTAACCATGTAAGCAATATAAATCACGAAAATGCTACTTCTCCAGCTTTGGTTGCCCACTTAGTGGAGAGACAACCATTGGCTACTGACTTAACAGAGTCTCAAATCCCTAAACAAACCAATATTCACAAGGGCACTAGGAGAAAACGAAAAATAAAACACCCTATGAGGAAAACTCATCTCCTATCAGGTAAACCCAAACGCTCTATTAAAGACATGTGGCAGCAAACAACTTTGGGGAAACCCACTGAACCAACACGTGGAGGGCCCTCCCCAATATCTTTACAGGATTACGATACACACGGAAATGACAAAAACAACAAAGGGAGTTCTCTGGTCCACGAGGAAACAGGCCACATAGATAAGAATCGCACTACGAACATACCGTCCATGAGTGAGATTGAAACCCTGATTAAATCACTCTTACAACCTATTAGCCATCAGATCGCGCATATCGAAAAGGCATTGAGCAAGTTCGAGAGGGCTCAAAATGATATATCATCTAGTATTCTCAAACTCCTCAAATTACCCAATACACTCCCTACTTTTGTTCCAGCCTCTACAACCCTCAACGTTAAAAATCCAAAAACCGCAAAAAAGTCAAGTGATCCATCAAGGGACACAGATAAAAAGAAAGAGTCACAGCATCAGAATCCCCCCATTATTGATTTAGCATTAAACCCACAAAACGCTCATCCTATGGATAAGCTCACAGTTACATCTATAGATAATACGCAAAATATCCAGGTATGTGAGGATGATGATGATAGTGAGTGGGCAACAGAGGGTTATCTTTCTAATATAAAGATAGGCATTGCGGAGAGTATAAAACACGCAGCTCCACCAAATGTTAACATCTCAACTAAAGTAACAGGTGCACAGCAACCTAGACCCTCCACAATACGAATACCATCACATATAAATTTACCACCACAGTCTAACCCTTACACAATAGTTATGATTGGGGTACCTAAAGCAGATGAAAATAGGGAGGAAACACACGAGGAATTAAAGAACAAAGTGATGCAATGGCTAACTAAAAACAGGCCTCTTCCCTCCCATATAATAGGAACCATCTTGCATGTTAAGAGAGTAGAGTGGGTGGGCACACGTTTTAACTCCACAGAGGGCGACTGCATTGTGGTCACCTTTAAATACGCAGGAGTGGCGAAATTTATTACAGACTGGAGGAGCCCTTCGACAAACAGTCTGATTCGTACAATGGGTCTTAGTTACTTTTATCCTGTTCGATCCAATAGCCAAAGGAATAAATATAAACATCACCATGTTCAAGACGGACCCTATAACACGCAGCTATATCCTCAATCCTGGTCGGCCCCTTTTGTTCCCCCTCAAGGCATGCCAGTGGGCTTTGAACCATACCCATATGCTTACCCTTGGAGAAGTAAAACATATAATCATCAACCCTCAGCAACATCTGAGAGAGCAGGGCCCACTCATCATCGAGCCCATAATCATCCTAACTTTCAATATAATAATTACGGGCTCTCAACGTCAAATAGATATGATGTACTTTATGACTACGACCAACTGGACGAGGTTGATTGACTGCCATCTGACTTGCCCTTTGTTTACTGCTCTGACATGGTGTATAACCCCGTAGTATCCAAGGTCGATTCATTAATAACCTCTAACCTCTCTGAGGTCAATTTAGACAATACTGCCACAATGACGAGCTCTATCCACCCAGTTAGCTCGTCCCCAGACCACATCCCTACCCCTTCTTTACCTGAAGCATGCATCCTTCCTACCCATATAGTCTCTCAATCTTTAGCTACTATCAAATGAACCCCTGCATTATCACTAGAGCATAATGACTTCAACTCAATTAAAATACTGACTTGGAATATCGCAGGACTGGCTTCTAAAACTAATGACCCGTCGTGGGTATCCTTTGTTAAAAACTACACCATATTATGTTTCCAGGAAACCTGGTTAGTAGACAGTAATGTTTTCATTGAGGGATTCCAAAGTTTCTTTGTCCATGCATCCCCCTCACCCAGTGGCAGGGCAAAGGGGGGTTTAGCAATATTTATTAGTCTGTCCTTTAAATCTGAGATAAACTATTTGCAGCTGGAAAGTAGAAACATTCAGATCCTGGACCTTAGAAAGGGGAAGAAAGGAATAACCCTGGTCAATTTCTATAATTCTGTTTCTTCACCGGGCGAATGTAACATCGTCACTCTTCAAAATCATCTAAGTGAAAGCCAGACAAAATTGTCCCAGGATAAAATAATTGTTGGCGATTACAACACACACATCTGTGGAAATCCTCTTATAACATCTCTGGGCTCTTTGGGTTGTGGAAATAAAGCAGGTCCTCACTTTGCTCATTGCCAATGTGGAACAAGATTGAACACTTTAATGGACGCCCTGAACCTGACCATGGCATTATCTCTGAAGGTCGACTCCTTTACCTTTAAAAATCCAACTTATAAAGGCTCAGAGTCAGGTTCTTTTATAGATCACATCCTTCTTTCAGCTGGTGTGGTTAATCAGGTTCTCAGCTTTGATATACTCGAAAGTATTTACAGTGACCATAATCCTCTCTATCTTGAGCTACAACGTGGTCCTTTTGCACTTCGGAAAAATATCAAGGACCCGGGAGTGTTAAAACCGGTTAATAACAACCGCCGCTTGAAATGGAACTTGATAAATAGCGACAAATTGCACGAGTCCGTTGTAAAGCACTGTGATCCAGAACTCAACCTTTGTGGATCAAACTCCACTCCTCCGGAATCCATCCTATCTGCATTTACAGTGGTGACAAAAAAGATTGATCAATTGCTCTCTGTACCCGTAAAGGGAACATTCGCCCAACAACCACGCTGGTTCGATCATGCCTGTTCCTTAGTTAATCGAAAACTAAAAGCTGCCCTCAAGAATAAGCCAAGAGACTCTGCACTTATCAAGGCCCTATGCGCAGAATATAAAAACACCCTTGCATTTCGCAAAAAGACTATAAAAACTAAAATCTGGGAGTCTCTGCTAGATCCTTCAATTCTGGGCAATAGTTCGAAATTCTGGAGCATAATCAACAAGACACTCTTTGATGACCCGAATGCTGACAGCCTCGGAACCGTCATACCTGAGAACGAATGGATCTCTCATTTCAGTTCCATCTTTATGAGTGACGCCCCACAGACAATGCTAACTCTCAAACTTCCTGAAAACACACCTCTGCACTTTACTATCAAAGAAGTTGAACTAGGGATCCATGGTCTTACTAGTAATAAAGCCCCGGGCCCAGACGGTCTTCCACCGGATTTATTTAAATCTAATATTCCCTTTTGGGCCCCTATCCTCACAGCTGTCATCAACGCGGGGGTCGAAATTGGGGCTCCCAAGTCTTGGGGAGCATCCACTATCGTCCCTGTATATAAAAAGGGCGACAGAACAAAAGCGGCTTGCTATAGACCAATTTCCCTGATAAATTCAGTTGCAAAGGTAGTGGGAGCGATCCTCTTAAACCGGCTGAACGCTTGGGCCAAACAAAACAGCATAATGGCCCCTGCCCAGTATGGATTCAGACCAGGGCATTCTACAACTACCCAATGCGTGAACTTATATTTAATCAGTGGCAAATATACTCAAGCCAGAAAAGGAACATTATATATGGCCTTCATGGACCTTTCTTCGGCCTTTGATTGTGTCGATAGAAGTAAACTTTGGGTAGTCTTGCAGAACATGGGCGTTGAAAACAATTTGATCAACTTTCTGGCTGACCTCCATAATGACACACGTGCCAATGTCCGTTACACTAAAGATCTGAAAGTAACGAGAGACTTTAAAATCAACCGGGGGGTCAGGCAGGGCTGTATTTTAGCACCTTTTCTTTTTAATCTATATATAAATGGACTCGAGGAACACCTTTTAAAAATTGATACGGACTATCCTCGCATTGGAAAAAAGGGCGTGCCTGTTCTGCTCTACGCAGATGACGCCGTCCTTTTATCCAGAACTGCACTTGGACTTCAAAAATTATTAGATTCCTTTCTTCAATTTATGCCCTTACGTGGCCTGAATATCAACAATTCCAAATCATTTGTTATGATGGTAGGTTCAGGATCAAAAAAACATTACCCCTTCTCAGTCAACGGGGAAAAAATACCATCTACAAAAACCTTTTCATACCTTGGAGTATTGTTTGATCATAAATTATCATGGGGCCCCGCCATACACAAAAAGAAAGGTGAAATGCTAAGGACCAATGCCGGAATAATGGACTTTGCACGCAAAATGGGTAACACACTGGTGTCCGCCATAATGAAGTTATACCAAGCAAAAAGCATCGCGGTTGCCTGTTACGGAAGCGAACTCTGGGGCTTTGCTCCAGTGGATGCCCTTACAGTTCTTGAAAATAACTTCCTGAAACAGGTCCTGTGTTTACCAAAAAGTATTGCTAATTTTTCTGTCCATGAGGAACTCGGCACACCACATTTAGGAGATAAAATTGCTGTAAATCCTCTGCTCTGCTGGTTGAACTGTTGGATGAATGACTCAATACCATTAACCCATAATATCCTTCTTGAGGCCCTCACCTGGGAAGGGCAACTCAAGATACCCTGGCTGAAATATATTAGAAACTGCTTTAAAGATCTGGGCAGGTTGGACCTTTATTCAACACCTCAGCTTATATCCAAGAAAGACGCTAACTATGTAAAGGATACTTTTTTATTAAATCGACAACTGGATAGGGAAGAGACCGAGTTGAAGAAGGGCAGTGTAATGAGTCATATTTTAACCAAGACTTGTATACGCTCTGAACCATATCTATCCTGGCATATATCAAGACATGAGCGTTTCCTGTTGAGCAGATTCCGTTTTGGTTTATATCACCTATTGTTAGCTGTGCGAGCGGAGCCCACAGAGGTCAAGTGTTGCCACCTTGCGGCTGCGACAATAAGTCTCCGCAAGACCTGGCTCACTTTTTATTCTTGTGCACTTTTTACTCGAGACCACGGAATATATTTTTAAAACCTCTGCTTAAAAAACTGAATTTTGTGCAAATCAAGCCAGCTCTACTATACCTTCAAATGCTGCACTATGATAGCACTTTTTTTACTTGTAACTTTTTAAAAACAGCCCTGAAATTTAGACAAAGTATGGAAGGCTGACCCCCAGCTGAACTGTTTTTATCTTAATAATTAAGTCTCTAATAATTATACTTACATTGGATCGTGTTATCATTTAATCTATTTGTGATTACCTGTTTATATCCTTCTCGCTGCACTTTTCTGACAATGAACTGTATATATATGTATTTTTACTTGCTTTTATGACTGCATTTTAGACAGTCGAATAAAGAATTTTGAAAATTGAATTGATTTAGCAATTCAGTATTCCAAAGGTTCGTGTTTAGGGTGTCCCTTCCAAATTCCGACTTGGAGTGCTATGTATGAATGTTTTGCAACTGAATTATTTACAGACTACTAAAAGATAGTGGTAACCATTCGCAAATAGGAAGGGTTCCCCAAGGACACCTTCCCGTTTGAGAATTAAAAAAAAAAAGAAATTAAGAGCCGGCAATAGTCAAAGGGACCACTGCTTAGTCTTAAAAAATAAACTTAAACGTTTCATTTTTTTCTTTTTAAACACATCCCAAAAATAATAATGGGCTGCATTTAAAATAATAGATTGCTTTATTCAAAAGCAATCACTGACATGGTGGTCTGCTGACCTCAGTAGACCACCATCCCTGTGATGGGAGGCATTGCTAATGGGTTTCAAACTCTTTTAATGTTCATGATGTAGGTCTCTTTGGGTCTAACTAGGAATCGCAAGTATGAAACAACAAGTGTCATACATTAGGAATTGCAATTTCCAAATAGTGATTATCTATTCTAATCTTTCTATTGAAATTGCTAGTCCTAATCTTTGTACATCTGGCCCTTAGTTTCCAATACTTTACATATACTTGGAGTGAACTTTGGGGCAGCCCCTTGCGCATGATTGGATGACTGTGCTGTCTATCCTAGTAGAATGGTTTTGATTCGATGACTTTCCTACCCCTAATTGCAGTTGCCCTATTGGAGTCTCACTGTATTCTGACTGGATGGATTTTATCCTTCCACAGCATATTCAAGGGTCTCTTTTCCTTACTTGCTTCTGACCACTCCTTGAGAGTGCATGTGCTTTCTGGCACTCTCCCTATTTGCTTCTAATGCCCTAGACCACCAGCGTGCTTTTTCTCACAACTTCCGAAGCCCAATGTTTCCTGCCCCAGTCCCCTGTCCACTCCCAAATACGAATGGTTTAATTTTTATTTTTTTTACGAGGGCACAGAAGCTGGCAGCTGCTAGGTGGCATGCTTCCTTTTTCACGATCACTATGCATCTGTATATTTTTACCTAAGATTTTATTTTACCATCTACCAAGATTTCAGGGCTAGCATCCCAAGTGAAAGGGGTCAAGTGCTAAGTGTGCTACATCTTGTGTTAATTTCTGAATCATCAAACTCTAAAAGAAAAGAGAATGGATGATCTGGAAGTCTTGGAAATGAAGAGTAAGAAAGTTAGCCTGCTCTGGCAGACTGGCCATTGAAGAATTAGAAAGTTAGACCACTCTGGAAGACTGGCCAATGAAGAGTTAGAAAGTTAGACCACTCTGGAAGACTGGGCAATGAAGAGTTAGAAAGTTAGACCACTCTGGAAGACTGGGCAATGAAGAGTTAGAAAGTTAGACCACTCTGAAAGACTGGGCAATGAAGAGTTAGAAAGTTAGACCACTCTGGAAGACTGGGCAATGAAGAGTTAGAAAGTTAGACCACTCTGGACGACTGGGCAATGAAGAGTTAGAAATTTAGACCACTATGGAAGACTGGGCAATGAAGAGTTAGAATGTTAGACCACTCTGGAAGACTGGGCAATGAAGAGTTAGAAAGTTAGACCACTCTGGAAGACTGGGCAATGAAGAGTTAGAAAGTTAGACCACTCTGGAAGACCCGGCAATGAAGAGTTAAAAATGTAGACCACTATGGAAGACTGGGCAATGAAGAGTTAGAAAGTTAGCCTTCTCTGGAAGACTGGCCATGAATAGTTAGAATGTTAGACCACTCTGGAAGACTGGGCAATGAAGAGTTAGAAAGTTAGACAACTCTGGAAGACTGGGCAATTAAGAGTTAGAAAGTTAGACCAGTAGCAACTGTGGGATCGGAACTTCCAGTCTGCAGTACAATAAATAGTGGGAGAGCCTATTTAACCACATTACACACAGGTCGCATTGCTTGTCAATGCCTAATATTTGTGCAGAATTTCTTCTCTGTATAGTCCCTTCACCCAATAATTCCCCTTTGCTATGTTTACCCTTTCCCTGCCTCTTCATGTAGCCCTTACCTAGGTTACCTTTTCATGCTTTCCTTATCTTCTCTTCATGTGGCAGGAGCCAATCTGATGTCTGGGCATCCTGGAGAGCAACACTGATTAATGCTTCCATTACCGCACCATTCACCCCAGATTCTGGTAAGAATTTAGACACTTTTGCCACCACCTCTTTCTTGTTCTTATTTAGTCTTTGCTCCATACATCATCTAGGAGCAGGTGATTGAGGAATATGTGACGTTACAACGCGATCAAAATGATCGCGGCACGTTAAAGTGCAGTTTTTACAACGCAAGTCGTTACTTCGCCTTGCGCTGGAGGGTGCTGAACTTAAGAATAGTATGATTTACTATTCCAACACCAGTCTACGTACAGTAGAGAAGGTGTTGGATTAGTAAATCATGCTATTCCTTAGCTTAGAGCGCCATCCAGCGCAAGTCGTTGTAACGGCTTGCGTTGTAATACCAGAGATGTAAAGACATTGTGATGCAATGCCCGCGTGGTAAAGGATGTTTCCTGTGAGGGAGCTCATTTGCAACCAGACACTACTCCACCCTGGTTTAGCTGGCACCGACCTACAACAGCAAGTGCTTCTTTGTATTTTTTCTCTCTCTCCATTCTCCCCTTCCTTCTCTTGCAAGGTATTCAAATAGTCAATGCTTCAAGAAAAAGTCAGGGACAGCCAGTAAAGGAAACTCAGCAGTTTTGTATCTTTGGCCAAAGCTTGAGGGTTTGGAAAGCCAGTATTCTATTCTATTCTATTCTATGGTTTTGGTAAAGCGCAAACAGCTGCCCCAGCGAAGAGGCGTCCCGGCGCTAAGGAGAACCCCTGCCTGAGCTAGGAGGAGAGATCGCGTTGTGGAACATAAGGAGTAAGGAGAGATGGACTTTAAACAGAGGGGAACAGGTGAGTCTTAATAGCCTTTCGGAAAGTGGGAAGGCTTTCCAGGGAACGGATATTAAGAGGTAGAGCATTCCAAAGCTTAGCTCCCAAAACCCTAAAGGAGCGTCCGCCAATGCGGCAAAGCTTTGTGCGAGGAACGTTCAGAAGGTACTGGCTAGAGGATCGCAGATCGCGTCGTGGAACATAAGGAGTGAGAAGAGATTGTAGGAGAGTAGGACTTCCCAGTTTGAGGATTTTGAAGGTCATAATAAGGGCTTTGAAGTGGATTCTGGACTCGACGGGTAGCCAGTGCAGTTTGCGAATAGTGGCTCTAGCAGAGCATCTGCGGGGAAGGCCAACTAATGCTCTTGCCGCAGCGTTTTGCACGCGTTGTAGTCGTGCTATTTCTCCTTTGTTGGCACCTAGGAGGAGAACATTGGCGTAGTCTAAGCGAGAGAGAATTGTCGCTTGGATGATAAGTTGGCGGACTTTAGCATCGAAAAAGCCAAGTATAGGGCTGAGACTCCTCAGCAGACCAACACAAGTGGCAGCCACTTTCTTGGTGTGCGTCTGATAGCTAAGTGAGGCATCAGAGGTATCTGACATGGATCATGCTGGGAGGCCGCTTCAGGGGGTGTATCATGCCACTGCTAAGAATTTGGCTGACTTTGTAACTGCTTGTAACTTAACCTGTGAGCTCTATCCAAATAACAGATTCCTCTTCTATTACCAACAGTAACAAGGGAAGTACTGCATCCTGGGGGTCATCAGTAACAACAGTTTTTGGAGCATCACCCTCTCTGCCAGCTCCAAATATAAAATGTTCAAGCAATCCTTTGAATTTTCAGTCATTTTTGGGCCAGTGTCAATTTATTTTTTGTTACAAAAAATAAATTCCTAGCCCTTGACTAAAGTTACCTTCATTTTGTCTTACATTGCTAGGGAAAATATTTTCTGTCCTACTTCCTTGATAAGAAAAGAGTTGTTGGCATGTTAATTATTAACAATTCATGACTCAATTTAAGGTGGCACTTGAGGCAGGTCTTGTAGAGAACTCATCAAGTTCTCATCCACTATATTATTCAGTTCCAAAGGTTAATGGCTACAGCAGCGTAAACAGACGAGGCAGTAACCAATTCATTTTAATAATGCATTAGAGAAGAGTTAGGAGATGCTCTCACTTTGGTGGTGAATTAACCCCTTACTACAGCAGCTCTTAATGACTTGGCCATGAACAACAACTTTGCATGTGTGTTGCACTGTACAGCACACATAAAAAAGGGACAAGTATTAAAGCACAAGTTGTGTACAAGAAGGCTTCCCTTCCACTACAAAATCTATGCTTTGCAGCATCTCCACCAGGGTCTGGTACCATCCATCCATGGATTTGACTTTAGAGACTCCTACACAGACCAGAGTCTGGTCTGGCTAGGATCGTTATCACTAGTGTTGTGTTTGTAGTTCTATTATTGATTACAGTGGGTGTATTTTATTTGCTGATAGCTCAGTGGGTTATAGCTTTAGACTGACGTGTCCATGGGTCTTACAAAAATTGCATTTCAATTTGGAACCAAAATATATATTTAAAACCTAAGAATACCTGAAATCAATTACATTGTTTAAGGTGTTAAGTGCAAGAAGGCTTCTGGTGCTTGTGCCTTTTAAATCTGAAATGGTATACAATGCAACACAGGAGTCTAAAACACATCCCACTAGAGCCTGGAAAAATCATTTTCTTCAATTCACCAGAAAAACAGAACAAGGTAATAACTGGGGCCTACCCTGTTAACTTTCAGTTTTTTTCATTATCCACAGCTTCCTTTTAGCTCCCCAGGTCAAAAGGATACTGTTGCTGCACACCGTGAGCGGAAGACTGTCTCTCTGAGATTTACAAGGAGGGGGCTGCCTGGACATAGTTAACTGCCCTGAAAGCACTTATTTCCACCTACTTCTAGAACTGCTGCTACAGCATCTGAGACTAGGGGTCATAATGATAGTGCCAGGGGTAGCAAGGGGCAAGCCAAGGGTCACAGCTGCGACCCCTGGTGACCTCTAAATAACGTACATGCCCTCAAGCACTATAAACAAACTATCAACTAGATAACATAAATATACAATGTGTACAAGAGTTTGATTACTTGGTGTGTAAATCATGGGTACTAACAAATGGTCCAATCAGATCATTAAAAATGTTATAACCTGAAAACATAGAACAGGAAGTACCCTCTGCTTTGGCAGAATGCTATGTCCCCACCTATGGACATTTACAGAGCAGAGGCTCAAACTGCTGCATTGTTTGAAGCTGAGGTCTGAGACTCAGCGAATTTGATTCTGTTGGAGGGGGCTGAGGTTGGCTTTCTTAAATTGTTACTTACACTAGACAGGCATGCTCTGAATGTACCGATGATGATGAACTTAGATCTAAGAACCACTCATTACTGACTTCTATCTGTTTCTCATACTTATTTAGCCTTTGTTCCATACATCAACTAATAGAGAGTGAGTGGACTAATCCTAAAACAGAAGCTACTCCAACCTGAGTTTTGCAGACACTGATCTGAGACAGCAAGTGCTCCTGTGTCTTCTCTCTCCCTTCCCTGTTTCCCCTTCCTTCTCCTATGTGGTATTCAAGTGGTCAATCAAAACTCTTAGCAGATCTAAGTCTTCGGAAGAAGCTTGACACCATCTACCAGGGTAGAAAGTTACCACTGCAAATTGAAAAAAAAATACCTTGCATTATGACACATGGGCACATATGCAACTTGGCGGGTGCATGCTCAGACATGATGATGCGAGTGTCACAATGCATTGTGACGCATGCACATGCATCATGACACACTTAGCCAGCTTGGAAACTTTGGTAGGAAACTCATTTGAAGATTGTTGGTCATGCATGTGAAGATTAATGGGACTAGAGAGGTCTAACATTTAGAAAAGGCTGGTCATTCTCTTTTAATCTGCTAGTTGCTTAATTCGAACTTGATTATCAGATTCCTTCTATGTTTCCCCCTTGCTCTTGATTATTACCAGGACCCTAATGCTGAATGCCACAGTCATTCTTCTACTGTTTTAAGGCAGGGTGCTCAGCTTATCTAAAAGAGGTGCACGTATGCATTTGTGAGAAAACCTTTGTTTCTCGTCCTGAGGCCAATTAGTTAAACTACTTATTGTGGTGAATTTGCAGTTGATGGCTACGCCAAATGAAGCCATCTATATATATCTATAAACTAATGTGTGTGTGTCTGTCTGTCTGTTTGTCCTTTATGCATTACTACACCATTCATCCGATCGCCATGAAACTTTAGGAAGTTGTTGAGTACACTCCCGCGAAGGTCCCTCATAATCTTTCGAATACTGATGTACGCACCAGACGGAAAAACAACAAATCGTGTATCCACAAGCACTCTAATAAATAAATAGAATTAAACCACCATTCATCTGATCACCATGAAACTTTGGGAAGTTGTTGAGTATACTCCCGCAAAGGTTTCTGGCATAAATTGTTTTTAAATATCGGCCCCCCAGGGCCCTCATAATCTTTCGAATACTGATGTACGCACAAGACGGAAAAACAAAAAATCGTGTATCCACAAGCGCTCTAATAAATAAATAGAATTGAAACAGCATTCATCCGATCGCCAGGAAACTTTGGGAAGTTGTTGAGTACACTCCCGCGAAGGTTTCTGGCATAAAAATCTTTTAAATATCGGCCCCCCAGGGCCCTCATAATCTTTCAAATACTGATGTACGCACAACACGGAAAAACAAAAAATCATGTATCCACAAGCACACAAATAAATAAATAGAATTAAAACAGCATTCATCCGATCGCCAGGAAACTTTGGGAAGTTGTTGAGTACACTCCTGCGTAGGTTTCTGGCATAATTTTTTTTAAATATCGGCCCCCCAGGGCCCTCATAATCTTTCGAATACTGATGTACGCACCAGACAGAAAAACAAAAAATTGTGTATCCACAAGCACTCGAATAAATAAATAGAATTAAAACGACACTTTGAAATGTTTTTCATATTAAAATGAATACGTTTTAATAAAAATGACACAATGTAAATTGAAAGTTATCTTAACGAGTTTCCTTGAATTTCCTTTCTTTGGAGATTGCAGCAACGCGCGACGGGTAAGCTAGTCGTCTATAAAAGGTCAACCTGAACTTCTACACTATCTCCATCCAGATATCATGACAGTTCATTTCAATGCTGTTAGGTATATTATCAAGAGAAACATTAGTGGGATTGCTTTACTTTTGTATGTTTCAAACACTCATTGTTAGGACTAAATCAGGCCCTCAGTCTCTTATTTGGATCTACAAAATACAGCAGCAAGTTACAGCTGTGTCCATATCTGACAATGAGTTTTAAAAGACTGGATAACTTCCCTCAGAGGGTCATCTGAATTGCATTTGCTACTGCCGAGAATTTCTGAGCAAGAGTAATAATTTTTTTTTAGCTCAGCAAGATTGCATCTTGGTCAGATAGGCTGAGGTGGTTTGCATTGGTTCTGCTTAGTTATTGAAGTCCGAAAAAGTCCTAGGTTTTATGGGGTAGCAGGAGAGGTCCAGTTGGACAAAGCCAAGTATCCCACAACTTCAGGAACAGCACCTGTGGTCAAAACTCACTCAACGAGAAGCCAAACGCAGAGTCCATGTCAGGTCCAGTTAGTATTGGCAAGCTTGGAACTTCAGGAACAAGAATTTGCAATGCATCAGTCTCGCCTTTGGGATTTTATATGTATGTAGCTATGCAACACATTAGCCTGGGTGATGAAACATCTAATGTTCTTTAACATGGAGGGGGAGTAAGCACCAAACTGCTTGACACGCCATGGAGAGAAATATTGCCTTTCACTGTGAATGGTATGGTCCAAAGCTCTGTTTTTAATATAAAATCAGGGCCTTCGGTGGTCATATTACTGAAAATACAAGATTTGAAAAAATATTATTGCCTACAGGTATTCGTGGAAGACAATTTCTATGAACTGGAATCTAGAAAATGCTAAAGTGATTCTGGTATTTTACTGACTTCTACTGGTCGCTTTTCTGTCAAGAAAGTTAAATATAGGCGGTTGCCCGAAAAATAGAAAAAAAGAAAGTCCCTCATCAGAAAGCAATTCTGGTGTTTTACTGACCTCTGCTGGTCGTTTTATATCAAGACAGTTAAATAGAGTCAGTTGAACAGAAAAAAATCCCTAAGCGGAAGCAGACAAGTCCTAGTGCTGATCTCCAGAGCCCACAAAGTACATTCACATATAAGTATATTATAAGTATATAATGCTCGACCTAAAAAGGACTCTTGCAGCTTTTTGTAGCCCTGTATCCAAATGTGGTCAGATAACTAAGCTTTAAAGTGCACTTCTTGGTCCAGGGTACAAGAGGGAATTGGTTCAGTCCTTCAAGGCTCGTCTCAGGTCACTGACAGAATGTCTAGCTCTCCTTTCTTTTGTAGGTCCAGAAAGTATTCTGAAGAGGGTTTCTTGAAGTGTTACATTTATGCCTGACACTAGCTAGTTGGTGGTGGTGACTCCTAACCCTCCATAACCAATGGGCTAAAAGTTTCCAGAGCTAGCCCAGCCCAATTTTGCAGCAGTTCCTGCTGGCCCTACTGCCAACAATCCCAATCTGCCCCTATCTCTTAAAATTAAAAATTAGTAAACTGTTCTCACCTTTCGAAGAACCTGTGTACCCACCTAGGGTTGTGGGCATGGTAATAAGCAATCTCTTTCTCTGTGGTAACTTCAGATTTGTTCTGGGGACAGATTTCTCCCCCATTGTAGTTGGTACATGCCTGACGGGGAGGATAAAACTGGGGCCGTACTAAGTGTCCATTAACATTTGCCTGTGATGGGGAAGCCCCTTAGAAGCAAATGATGTCCCTTGGTACACTTTAACTGCTCTTTCGGCCTGGGGAAGATAAAACACCTCCCAATACCCAAGCCATTGTCTCTGCCCTGGGAGCAGTTTCACATCTCATCAGGATCAAAGAGGCTAGTGCAGATTAGCCTCTAGAAGCTTCAGACAGGGAAGGGTAACTTTATAAAAGTTATTTTTCTATAATATTTATTGAAAGTCCAACTTTTAGTCTTTTAAGAAATATTGCAAATAGTGGGTTAATCATATTTCTAGTGTGACCCAACCCACAGAACGCAGAATTAATACTTAATCCTGCTTCACATCATTTCCCATGGGGCGGCCATAGCCTTCTTACAGTGAATATAGCTTCTGGGTGCTAGTCATTGTAAAGACATTTTACCTTTGCATTTCAACTTGTCATGCTTTTAAATTTCATCCACCCTGCCTTGATGGTTGCAAGGCCTACATAAGGGGTGACTGATTAATATTTACAAGGGAGGTTTTTTCCTGTCACAAAGAGGTTATTTTGACGGGTCACATTGTAGATTTTACACTGCACAAGGCAGGCTACACAGGGTAGGCCTGCATTCATGTGTGCTCTGCCACAGTAATATATGGCACAATAGGTGTTGCAGCCCACAATTTCCATTTAACATCCAGGCACTGTGTACACATTATATACCATATACCAGAGACTTATAAGTAAGTTACATGCACCAATTATGAATACCAATTTAACCATGTTTGAAAGAAGAAGCACTTTACCTCCGGTTATCAATGGCAATGTGCACATAGTTCTGAAACCAATAAAGTAGAAATCTGGGAGGACATACATAAAATGCTAATTTTGTACAAATTAACACATTCAAAACACAATGCCCTCTCTCCTTATTGAAAAAGTGCCCTTGTTGAAGGAATGTAGCAATCTTACCTTGCCTTTATTTTAAAATGTTATAATTGTGAGGCAATTTTAGGAGCAACTGTTAGAAGTAGAATTCCTGGTTTGCTGAGGTATGCACCCAGGAGAGGCAAGAATCACCACTCTAGTCAGGGTACGCTAAGCACACACTAAAAGATAGCCTGTGCTCACCCTCTGGTAGCTTGGCACAGAGCATTCTGGCTTATCAAAAGAGACAATGCGTATAATATTTGTGCAACACACACACAGAGTAACACAATAAATACTCCACAAAAAGACGCCGCAAATGTTTAGGAAAATAGATTATGAGTCTCAGGGCAACAGGAGACAAGCCAACAAGCCTATGGAGCATACTTCAAGGGAAGGCAGAGTCCAGCTCTCTTTCAGCAAAACCAGGTAGCATCAGGCAGCAGGGCACAAGCAGAAAAGTAGGCCTTTCAGATCAGCAATCCGGTTGAGTCTTTAAAGCAGCACAGCAGTTCTTCTAGCTCAGCTTCGGTTAAAAATTCAGTAGTGTCTGATTTTAGGGGGCAGAGACCCAGTACTTTCGCACAAAAGTGCCTTTGATGTGAGGGTGACTTCAAAGCTGCTCCTTGAATTGCACAACTCCTCCTTTCATTGCAGCCCTGTCTGCAAGTCAGTGGGGGTAAGTCAGACCTTTCTGTGGGGACAGCACACTACGTATTCAGTGACTTATTTGCCTCCCCCTTCCATCCTGCCCAGGCAGGTCCATCTAATTCAGATGTATGTAGAAGAGTACTCAAACACACCTATCCTTCCAGTGTTTGTAGCTGTCTAGAGGGATTGCACAAAGTGTAGCAGTCACACACCCCAGATGTGTATTGGAGACAGGGTGCAAGGCACACAGAGCTGTAAGTGCAGAAAAATGTCCACTTTCCAAAAGTGGCATTTCTAAGAAAAAACAGTTAAATCAAGTTTACCAGTAAGGAGGATTTATCATTACTATTTCAAAGATATAAAACATGAAGTAGCTAATCCTTTCTGATCAGGAATTACCACTTAAAAGTGTATAAGAGAATTCCAAATGCTACTTCATGAGAAGTAGGCTTCACAGTAGTGAAAAATGAACTAAACTGTTTGTCACTACCAAGACATGCAAAACATAAAAGTACATGCCCTACATTTTTACTTACATAGCACCCTGCCCTGTGGGCTATCTAGGGCCTATGTTAGGGGAGACTTATATGTATAAAATGGGGGCATAATGCTCTGCACGTAGTTTTAAATAGCAAGTTAAAGTGCCAGTAAATTGCACACACAGGCACTGCTATGTTAGGCATGAGACAGGTTTGAAAGGCTACTTCTGTGGGTGCCACAGTTAGTGCTGCAAGGCAAGCCCACCAATAGCATTTATATGGCCCTGGATATATGGTATACCATTTTACAAGGGACTTTTAGATCAATTAAATATTCTAATCACATATACACCAACAACACATATATTGAGGGAAGAAGTACATGCACTTTAACACTGGTCAATTTCTGCCCACACAATCAAAAAAGCTGTGGATCCCCTCTGGTTCCCTCTCCCCACTTTCAGGGACAAGTCCACAATCGATTACATCTTTATTGCGGATAACCTGGTACCATTACTTAACAACTTTGAAGTGGGAAATAGGAACGAGAGAGACCATAGGCCATTGAGGGTATCTCTTCAGCTAAACGGGACACTCGCAAAACAACTGGAAACACCGGGGGTTCCAACCGGAGAAGAGCACCATGAGGTTTTGGGGAGGATAAAATGGTCTACAAATTTAGGTACAAAACTGGTTTGGATTAAACAAAAACAATGGAGCTCCTCGGGCACAAGCCTTGAATCCCCACTGGAGAGATGGAAAACACTCTTGGATGAATTAAAATCCGTTCTTGTGGAACGTACTGGAACCTCTAAAGCACAGGCCTCCTATCCCCAATGCCTACCAGCAAAAATAAAATCAAGGGCCTTAGTTCAGACCAAGCACAGTCTCTCAAAGGCCTTGAAGGCAAGAAGAAAAGGAGTCCCAAAATCACAAACACCAGTAATAACAGCGCTTCGCAGGGAGCACAGAAAGAAAGTATGGGAAATATGACAAAAAAAAAAATCGAGGCTGAGTGGCTGAAGTAAAGGGACACATCCACCTTTGGAGATACATCAAGCAACACAGCCATAGCGGAAAGATCAGGGAAAATGGGGTGGCAGCCACGGAGTAGGTCAAATACGCAAAGCAACTATATACAACACATCAGAACAGGTCTTATACGCAAATACAACCAACTCCCCTGGAAATACAAAAAGGCGTCAAGACTCTTGTCACCACTAAGGTTGAGATAATCAACCTAATTTAAAAAATGAGAACAGATGGTGCCCCAGGCCCCAACGGAGTCCCTACAGCAGTCTTCAAAGCCTCTCAAGGATTCTGGGCAGAACAATTAACATCACTTTTTAAGCATGCACTTTCCACTTTGTCATGGAAAGGCTCAATACTTGTTCCCATTCATAAACAAGCATTTACAATGCAATGGTTTTGCCTTTGTTAAAGTTAGAGCTATTGGCATTGCTCTTGACATTATTTTTATTTATGTTTTTTTTAAACATAAATAAATGGCATTGTCATTTACAATGCCACTAGCTTTATCTCTAGCAAATGACACAAACAAACACACACAGAGCCCCCCCACACACACCCACACAGAGCCCCCCCGCACACACAGCCACACAGAGCCCCCCGCACACACAGCCACACAGAGCCCCCCACACACACAGCCACACAGAGCCCCCCACACACACAGCCACACAGAGCCCCCCACACACACAGCCACACAGAGCCCCCCACACACACAGCCACACAAAGCCCCCCACACACACAGCCACACAGAGCCCTCCACACACCCACACAGAGCCTTCCACACACACCCACACAGCACAAGCAGGCAACAGGGGCACACGGAGGCACAAGCAGGCAACAGGGGCACACGGAGGCACAAGCAGGCAACAGGGGCACGAAAACGAAAACGGAGGCACAAGCAGGCAACAGGGGCACACGGAGGCACAAGCAGGCAACAGGGGCACACGGAGGCACAAGCAGGCAACAGGGGCACACGGAGGCACAAGCAGGCGACAGGGGCACACAGAGGCACAAGTAGGCGACAGGGGCACACAGAGGCACAAGCAGGCGACAGGGGCACGAAAACTGAGGCACAAGCAGGCGACAGGGGCACGAAAACTGAGGCACAAGCAGGCAACAGGGGCACACGGAGGCACAAGCAGGCAACAGGGTCACGAAAACGAGCACAAGCAGGCAAAAGGGTCACAAGCAGGAATTGTAATTTAGACGGGGCTGAAGTGGAGAATGGTCAGTAGGGAAGTAGTGCGGCTGGTGCAGTGGTACCAGGCTGAAAGGTGAGAGGGGCTGTCTGCACCCCAGTTTGGACAGTTTCCACTACCTAACAGGGATTGGTGGGAGGGGGCGTACTTCTTGCTTGCTTTAGGGCTGTTACTTCGGGGACGCAGTGCACGCTCTTGCCTGCTGCCTGCTGCTGCCGGGACACGACAACAGGCAGGGAGAGGACAGGCTGGGAGAGGGCAGGGAGGGGACAGGCTGGGAGAGGGCAGGCTGGGAGAGGGCAGAGAGGGGACACGCTGGGAGAGGGCAGGTTGGGAGAGGGCAGGCTGGAAGTGGACAAGCTGGGAGAGGACAGGCTGGGAAAGGTCATGGAAGGGACAGGCTGGGAGAGGGCAGGCTGGAAGAGGACAGGCTGGGAAAGGGCAGGGAGGGGACAGGCTGGGAGAGGGCAGGCTGGGAGAGGGCAGGCTGGGAGAGGGCAGGCTGGGAGAGGGCAGGCTGGGAGAGGGCAGGCTGGGAGAGGGCAGGCTGGGAGAGGGCAGGCTGGGAGGGGGCAGGCTGCGAGAGGGCAGGCTGCGAGAGGGCAGGCTGCGAGAGGGCAGGCTGCGAGAGGGCAGGCTGCGAGAAAGTCCGGAAGAAGGAAAAGGTGTCATTGCACCTCAAGCCCTCACAGGGGATGCAGAAAATCATTCTTTGGATAGGTAACAAATAATGAAGCCAAAAGGATGGGCCAACCCACTCATCCATCACTACCATGCCTTACACAGAATCGTGCCAAGGGTGCACACTGGTGATCTGTGCATTTCACGATCAGGTTCCACCCCCTTCCTCGCTGACACTCTTAATCACAGAGATGTCACATGCACTAGGAACACTTACTCAGGCTGCCTCCGCCGGCTGCTCCTGCGCTGTGCGAGGCCTCGCGGGGCCCCCCGGCCGGCACTGGGGCGCCCCCGGGGCCGGCTCCGGGCGGAGTGCACCCGCTTTGCCTCTCAAAATGCCCCGGGTTAGAGAAATAGTCCCGCAGACGCGGCAGCTCGCGGCCGCTCTCCAGCAGCTCAGTGTGCAGCTCCAGCGCCGTCAGCACCAGCTGTTCCCGTAGGAGTTGAGCGGCCAGCACATCCAGCGGCACCGAGCGCGGCTCCGCTGCAGGGCCCGTGGGAGGGGCCGGTACCGGGGGTCCAGCTGGTGACAGAGCAGGCTCCGAGCCGCCTGACGGGGACAAGAGGTCTGCCGCGGTCTCATCTTCCTCTTCCGAGTCGCTCAGGAAGGGGTTAACTGAGGCCCCGGGAGCGCCAGCCATGGCGAGGCACCGGGCTCTACTTGACGACCTCGCCCGACACCAGCGCAGACCGGGAGCGGTGACAGCTGAGCAACAGCGCATGCGCAGCCCTAGGACAGCCAGGCCAACCCACGGTACCTGTCAACAGAGACAGAAAAGAAGGACTAAACCTGACATCTGCAAGGGGAGCCTGCGCACGAGCTGTCTCGTGACACCCCTTTTCTTTGTTTATGACATTTCTTCTCACGTGACCTGCTCTATGTTCTGGGGAGCGGACATAAAATCCAGATGGGAGAGGCTGCGTTGGTGGTCATTCGTGAGAAAAGCGGACTTCGCCTCTGTCTTATATTTGCTGCTGCGCACTCTCAATATAAGGTTCCCCATATGCAGGCGAAAATCTAGAGTGGGTGCAAGTTACCCAGGGATATAAGAAACGGGGAATGGAGTCAAAGCATCTAACCACGCCCAAACGGTGTTGAATCGGCCAGCTACACCTAACATGGCGGGACATTAGGTCCGACGTGTGGATATATGCGGCCTAGTGTTTGATTTTGTGAATCTCCCCTGCGCTTAGTGATAAGTAAATACACAGCAAAATAAACGTAGCATTAGTTCGGAATCTGAAACGATTTCTTCTGGCGGACGAAGTTATAATAGTTTATGCACCAATTTTAGCAGTGGTTAGAATACAGAGGTTCAAAATATTCTTTGTTGAGCAAATAACTGAAATAACAAGCGGGAGGGGGCGGGAAAGGGGGAGGAGAGACGCTGACAACGGCCGGCCGGAGCACGAAGGCGGGCACCAGGAAACAAGCGGGAGGGGGAGCAAGGGAGGTGCCGGCAATGCCGGAACAGACTCGGGGGCGTTCCCGGCGTCGCGTGACGTCGGCAAAAGCCAAAGAATGTCGGGAACGCCCCCGTGTCTGGTCCGGCATTGACGGACAGGCCCCTCGTCCAATGGCAAGGCTCCATTTACGGAGCCAGCCAATGAATGAGGAGGGCCGACCCAAAGCACACTACAATTCTCATCAGGTTTTCGCCTGCGCGAAAAAGATGCGCAGAGCGCATCTTTTTGGCGAGGCAAAACCTAAAAAGGGGGCCGTACGAGACCTGAAAACTAGCGGCTTGTTGCCCTATTGGACATAGAAGCGAAGGCATACGCCAGAATTCTGTTGAAAGAACTAGAAACCTGGGTAAAGGATAACAACATTTTCTCCTTACAATCCGGCTTCAGGCCTTAAAGCTCTACTATAGATAACATCTTAGCACTGGTAAACCTGTCACTCCGAGCGACCCAGCCATCACATTTTCCCCTATTTTGCTGTTTTGTTGATTACAGCGCAGCCTTCGACCGAGTCGACCGCGGGAAGCTGTGGGAAAAACTGGACTCCTGGGGCGTTTCTCAAAAACTGTTAAGAGAGATAATCGCCCTTCATGAGGGGACCTGGGTTCGTATAAAAACCAGTCAAACAACTGTAATAACTAAGGTTCCAACCAATAATGGTCTCATACAAGGATGCGTTCTCGCCCCTCTACTTTTTAATCTTTATACAGCTGATCTCTGCAAAGCCCTGGAGGGGGAAATCTATTAACACCAAGGCTGGGGAATGAGCGACTCCAAATCCTCCAATACGCTGACGACATAGTCACAATGGATCACACAGGGACAGGCCTACAGAAAGCCTTAGAAGCTCTGCATAGGTTTAACCAAAAGAACAATCTCTTGGTGAACCAAGAGAAGACCAAGATAATTATCTTTGGGAAGTACAACCAAAAGAAGACAGCACAATGGCGCCTAGGACACCTGCAAATTAGAACATGCAGAAGTTATAACTACCTGGGTCTCAGGTTATCAGACGGGGCCAAACCTACAGCCCATCTGAAACATCTAAGGAGCAAGGGGGCCAGCATCATACACAGCCTGAGAAATCTCAATAGACGTCTACAGAGTCTGACTGCTGAACCCATCCTGAAAGTTTTAAAAGCAAAACGAGTATCCTCTCTCAACTACGGCCACCTAGCCTTCCCCGGAGCCTTCACTAAGTTTCTTATAAACCATCAAATTTCTGCCTTTATGAAGGTTCTAGAACTTCCACGACAGGCCAGAAAAGCAAGAGTAAGGTTGGAGCTAGACAGCAGCTGCTTAGGGGATACTCTAAAATACTACATTAGCACCCTACGTTCTCCAGTAACCTCCCTGAAAAGGCTAATTAAAACAATCTTTGAAGAAGGACGATCTCCATGGCAGGTTCAGCTGGCAGAAGTCATAGAATCGCTGGAAATAGATGCTCAAAATTTGCACAATTTAAATATTCCATTAACCACATGGAAAAGAACAGTGAATACACAGGTTAAGAAAATATCCTACGAAAGAGATCTGGCAAGCTTACCCCATCATCCGAATCTCTCAGCACTGGACACTTCCTACACAGTGGGCAAAACACAGCCATACTTTGAGCAAGCACTGACAGTCCCAGCCTGGAAAAAAAATCACCTATATGAGTCTTCTCGCACTGCCTATTGTGGATTTTAACCAAGCCTGGGCCCAGAAGGACAATTCAGCTGCATGTCGTCTTTGTAGTTATCATCGTGAATCTTGGCTCCATCTGCTGTGCTGCTGCCCAAAGCTGGTTAGCGAGCGGCACCGGCTGGTTCTTCCCATCTGTAGGTCCTACGGCCTTGTACGATGCAGAGAAGCCTCAGACCTGTGTTTTTCTGCCAAAACAGCTCAAACAGTTGCGTGGCTAGGGAAATTTACAGAATCAATCCGGGCAGCCCTGTCACAGAAAACGGAGTCACAAAAAAGAGACCAGCTGGTCATCAAGCAAGAGAGACTAAGACAATACTCCCCACAAAGTTTTATGCACTTGCACTTTATTACCAGTTTGGATAAACTCTTTTCAATGTTTTAATTCTCCTACAGTTCGTAGCAAGTTGTGTGGGATCTTAACTTTTTTTTTCTTTTTTTTTTTCGTTAGATCATTGTAATAATAGTATATTGTAACGATTTTAAGTAATTGAACAATAAAGCTTAACTCACTAACACTGGTCAATAGTGGTTAAGTGCTAAGAGTACTAAGGCCAACAAACTACTTCAGGAAAATGTAGAGGTTAAAAGCAAAATATTTGGGGGAAGACTACTCTAAGGAGAACAGGTCAAACAGCAACTATATCTTACTATTCATAAAATATGTATCTGATTTAAAATAGGTCAAATAAATAACCTTTAAGTGCTGCTATTTAATTTATTGTTGCTGTTTAGAATAGTGTTCTGACAATTGGAAGGTTTCTTCAGGGTGCAAATATACAAATACTAATGACCCACAGGAAAATACAAGAAAGGACTTCATCTCTATGTAGGATCCTGTCTCTACACTTGTATATGTGATCCAGAATTATCATATTTGATCCTGATGTACATCGATAACACACTAACAGTTTCTAGCTAAATGATGGTTCAGAAAAGTGTGTACAGCTGGTTGCACCTAACTCCCTTCTACTAAGCTGAGAATGCAAACACCATTCATTACACTTCCAAGAGAAGAGCTCAATCACCTTCTGGAACAGGTGTAATTGTAAGTAGGCTAAAGTCCCTTAAAATCTATAGAAGACTCTAGTTGATTGACATAGGCAGCCACACACTTAAATGAAAAGCTGAAAGATTCATGAATTGAGCAGTGAACGTATATAAGAGATTGGAAACAATTCAGAAGTCGGCATAACTTGATTCCTTGGATACTGATTTGTTTAGGAACTTTCCCATAACTTTGTGAGAAGTGCCTCTTTTTCTATGGTCACCCCACAGTTTTTTAACTGATGGTGCTGGTGTTTTAACTCTGAAGTAAGATGGGCCCTGCTGACCAGGCCCCAGTGCAGGTGCTCTGGACCCTACAAAGTGTATTTGCAAATAGTGTATCCAGCACAAGTAAGTTTAACGTCACCAGTGGACTGCAGCACTTAATGTGCCCACTTTTTGGGCGAAAGTACTGGGTCAAAGTGAAACATGGCTCTAGGTATGACACTGTAGCCTAGCGGGCTGCGTTTAAACTGCCAACCCTACATGGAAAATAGCCTTTCGTCGTGTCTAAACCTTCCTTTTGAATTATTTGTAAGTCACCCTCCTGAGTCAGGCCTTAGTAACCCATAAGGCAGCGTGCCAGATATTTAAAAAAGGCCAAGTCAAATTTAAACTTGAGATGTCTTGCCAGTGAAAACTCACTGTATTAAGGTTGGTGGCCCCATTGGCTAACATGGAGTCTCTCTAGCACACGTGCTAAGTGCGGACTTCCATTTTGGACAAATAAATCTAGTCCTCGAAGATATCAAATTAATAATTGCATTACACATGACTTAATGCTGTAGTCTGATTTAAAGTAACTTTTAATACAAAGTGGCTTTAAAAAAAGTCACAACTTTCTTACTCCAAAACTCTTCTGATTGATCGCAACTTCTGATTGACTACAGGAGTTGTCACCTGGTTGTGCCTTCCTGGTAAGAGGTGTGAAGTACTCCCAGGAGGGAAACAAAGGATCTGCTGGAGGGAGAAGGGGTGATCTCACCCTGTCAGGATGTCCCAGGGGCAGTGTCAACAGAGGGTCCAGCTTCTAATAGATTACCTCCTCTGAGAGGCAAATGTGAGTCACAATTTAAGTCAAGTCGAACTTTTAAGTTTATTTAGATAATTGATCTCTAAACCACAAGGAATACACATTTATTTTAAAATTCTTAAAATAATTACTAAAGCCACATATCATTTCCATATGTACTTATGATGTTCCATATCCTCCATCATAGTTAGAACCAATTTCATACAGCAATAAAATACATTCCAACATCCTAAGGGTAGATCGACTTCATTAAAACCTGTTTTAAAATATTAAAAAAATAAAACTTAATTCTCCATTCTTCATTACTTGATCTAATCCTCCATTTCCTATTCCATGAACAACTTTTTAACTCCTTGCCTGCGCTGAACGTTCCGCGCTAGTGTGGAACGTTCTATTGCGCGGGCGGGGCCGTGACGTTCAACGGACGTGCGCAGCACTACCGAGGTAGTGCACGCGACGTCCTTTGAACGTCGGCACAGCGATGAGGTTAACAGCCTGGAAAAACTTCACCACCGCAATGGCAATATCAAGGTAAAACATATCTGCGAGGAGCTCAATTGCTTGCAGACGGGACCTAATGCTATATTTTATAAATATCGGTTGTAAAAATTGTTTTCGCTGGACTACTAATTTTTGACAGTCTATTAATATATGCAAGCAATTACATTTCGTACCAATCCTGCATGTGCATCTACCATCTGGACCCAACAATTCCTTTTTTATTTTGTCATTTGACCGAGCGGGGTTAATCCCAATTCTCAACCTTAAAAGTTCCATCCTAATGCCCCGATTTAGCAGGGTGTCTAAATAGGGATACCAATTTTCTTTCCTCCAGCTATTTATCAGGGGTTGCACTGACTTTTTTTTAACAGATACTCTATATCGTTTGATTTGGACAGTTCCTTCTCTAGGAGTTTAAGCTCACTCTTTGACTTTGCAATATACAGGGACAGCAAATCCATTTCCACTTTTAAATTATCGCAGATGGAGTACAGTTTCTTTCTTGTTTCATTCGCCCACCTAAGTTCACTCTTCTGGATCTCCTCCATACACCATCGTGACACTTTCATCCCTTCTCCTGTTCCCAGCCGTTTCCAGAACCTTAACAAACCTACTTGTACCTGGACATCCCACGAAGTCACATCTAGCTCTAATCTGATTGACTGTAACAGAGATGAGCTAGGTAATGACAATAGTGCTTTTAAACATTTCCCCTCTTCTCTGTTCCAGGTACTTTTCCCTCCTAAGCATATTATTTCTGCACCATATTGCATTTGTGGGGGGATCATAGCATTGAATGCTTTCAACAGTGGTCTGTGGGACATATCACTATAGCTACTGTTGACATTTTTCAGCCCGCAAACTGAAGCTAGGGCTTTAACTTTCTGGGCCTCCAGGTGCGCAGTCCATTTTAGAGACTTGTCAAACCATATCCCAAGATATTTATAATGGTTAACAATTTCTAATTTTGTTTGCCCCAAAGTCCAATTACATTTTTGATTTCTCTTACCGAAGCACAGGATTTTTGTTTTATCCATATTCACTGTAAGGCGTTTAGAAGCGCAATATATATTGAATGCATTTAACTTTCTTTGCAGACCCAGCTCTGTTTGCTCTAAAATTATTAAGTCGTCTGCATACAGCAAACAGGATATATGCTTCCCACTAACTTTTGGGCTTGCACTTCTATCGGTCATCAAGGAAGATGGTAGGTCTGCGAGAAATATCGAAAATAAAAGTGGGGCTAGAACGCAACCCTGTCTAAGGCCATTGTTTATAGCTATTTCCGGGTTCAAACCCCCTCTTAAATCTTTAATGACCTGTGCCCAGTTCTGTTCATGCAACACTTGAATTATTGATAGGAGCTCCTTCGGAATATTATACCTTCTTAATGTTTCCCAAAGGCACTCCCTATCCACAAGGACAAATGCTGCATGGAAATCAACAAAGCAGCAGTATAAACTGCCCTGCTGTTCCATAGATTTACGTGCTAATGCCCATAGGGCAAAGCAATGATCTATAGTTGAGTGCCCCTCTTTGAATCCTCCTTGTTCGACCGGTACGATCGAATGTGCATCCACCCAGTCTTTTAATATGCCCAAAATTATTTTCGAAACTACTTTCACTCCAATATCTAGCAGATTAATTTATAATTCTTAGGATCATTCCTATCGCCTTTCTTGTGCAGAGGCCTAATAACAGCCCCCCTCCAGGATTGTGGGATAATCCCTGACTCCAAAACAGCTAAGAACATCTTGGAAAGAAATTGTGCCCACCAGTCTAGCTGAGTTTTAATGATCACAGCCGGCAAATTATCTGGCCCAGCCGCTCGAGTTAGATTTAGCTTCCTAATTATTTCTTTCACTTTTTCTACAGAGAAGTGTTGTAATTTGACATCTTAGTTCTGGCCGTTATCTTGACATTCAGCAGACTCCATTTTGTATTCGTGGTGGCCATTTTACTTGCTACATGCTGCCTCGTGCCGACCATGTGCTTTGTCCTATCTTCCTGTTCACAGTGCTTGAAATCTGCCTGGCAACAAGTTATATTTAGCATCCCCCACTTTGCTGCTGTCCGTTAGGGTTCACATCTGTTAGTGATTACTTCCAGATAGGAATGTGTTTGTCAGCCCCCAAGACTGTTAGCTCCTCCCACTGATTGATTGTGCTTCTCGATATTACCTTATGTGTACATAAATCATGCTCTTATGCTTTGTACCGCCTTCTTTTGAGCCTCTGTGCGGGTATAAATAAACCATGCTTTCTTAGCTCGTGGTGCTACTTCTTGCAATACCGAAGGGTACTGTTTGAACCGTAGCACCACCTCATGAGGTGTAATAAATGTTACGTTTTCTATTCCAGTTTCTGTGCCAACTTCTTTCTATTGGTCTGAGGACTTCGTGCAGAGAAGGGCAAACCCCTTGCACTAGCGGGTCTGGCTGAGGCTTGCTACGACAAATTGGCGCCCAACGTAGGGCTCATCGACGACTCGGATGCCCGAAGGATTGGCCGTGACGAAGGTTTGGAATCTCGCTGAGGACGCGGTCGCTGCCAGAAGAGACCCGAGTCTTGGCACCCAAGGCGTTTCTTCCCTTCTTTCCGATCTGACCATCCAGGTGGCGCCGGTCTTCGACTGGGAACTCTTCTGTTGATTCGCTGTGCAGTGGCCGTTTGGTCGAATTTAGAACTTGGCAGTTGGAGTCTGGACACCCTATGATTGGTAAGAACCGTTTTGCGGCACGTACTACGAGTTTTGGATGTCCTTGTATGGTACGGTAGTATTAGGAACACTTACTGTGGCATATTTGTATTTGGAAAAGACTAGTCTAATTTGTATTGGAAATTTTGTGTATATATATGTGTTGCAACCCATATAGGAAGGCAATGTGAAGATTTTTCTTCAATAAGTTGAATTTGAACGGCGCAACGTACTAAAGGTACTTTAAGTGCTATGTTGTGTATAATACTGCATATTTTGCATTATTTTTGGCATGCCTGTTTTTAGCGCACTTCCAAGGTTGTGTTGCTTTTGTAATGGTACCAGCCTATGGCTCGAGGAATCGCAACCGGCTCCCCCAGAGAAGACGCCTTATAGACACATGTACGTGAAACTTGGTATTTCTGCCATAATGTACAGCACGTTGTGGCACAAATACACCAAAAAGGAACCTGAATTACGTTGGCCTATGCATGGGTCATTTGATGCACGAAAGATTGAGTATGTGGAGCAATGTATGTTTGAGCGGAAATCTAGACGTGATATGTTTGAATGTGTGTGTATGTGGGAGAAAGAAGAACGTCAACAAGCGAAGCGTGAGCAAACATTGATTGAGAAAGAACAGCGGTAGAATGTGTATGAGAAAGCGTTGGAGTTGAGAAAGAAAGAAGTGAAAGAATTGAAAGAAAGAGAGGAGAAAGAACACAGATTGCAGGTATCTGGCCAATATCCTGTCTGACAACCTCTCTATCCTGTCCTTAATAAACCACAAGATGATTTTTTGTTATTAGATCGACCTCCACCTCCGTATGCCGTTCCGTCCACTCTGGCCGAAGGCGATGAGGATTCTGACGCAGATCAACGAAAAGCGCGGGACACTCGATCTATGCTGTCTGCTCCACGCGCGGCCGATATCAGACAGGCTGCTCGTAAAGCATTACGTAGCACTGATTCTGCTCCCGATCTTTTAGCTAGTATCCAGAGATGGTCAGAAAAAGAGCAAATATATTTCACTGATACATTTTCCTCAGAAGTTGTAGAATTGTTTCGGAAATTCTCTCCAACATTAGAACCTGATGATGTAGCAGCTGATTGTAAAAAGATGCGTGATGGTCTTTTTGTTTTCTCTCAGGTGGCTGACACGATTAGATGGTTGGTTAAATTACGAACTGAGGCGGTTCACTTGAAGGAGAAGAAAAAGCTTGCAGATGCAGCTCCGCAGAACAATCCGTCCGGAGAGTCGCAGTCTTCTATCTTCGGAACAGATAAGACAATGACAGTCGATATGAGGCCTATGCGGGAAGCCGCACACTTGTATGTTCCTCCTAAAGGAGCGGGTGACAGTGATGATAAAAATTCTGTTAATGCTAAAGGATATTTCATTTATAATTGGGTGTATACTCCTTGGAATAGAGCAGATGTAATGGCGCTTAAAGCAGCATTACCCGATCCGCGTAAAAATCCAGCCGCTTTCTATGAGGAAGTTGAAGGCGTTATAAATTCCTGTACCATGACCCTATGCAATATTGGTTTATTTTTCGGATTAATATTACCACCGCATATGTGGAAGACCGTCCGTAAAATTAATGATTGGTTTATTTTTGGTGCCGAATGGAGGGATTTAGAACAATTGGATGCGGAGGGGGAGCCCGCTCAAAAGCCACATAAGTTAATATTAGATCTCCCCACAAAAATATTAACTAAGCTTAAAACAGTTATTCCCCCTAAAAAGATAGATTGGACTGTTTTGGCATTGTGTAAACAAAAAGTAGATGAATCGGTTTCTGATTTCTTTACACTCTTTGAGGAATCTTTTCATGATTTTAGCGGTCAGTCTTTGACAGATGATACAGGCTGACATCTTTTTGTCGATAAATATGTTACAAATCTGTTGCCAGGGATAGCTAGCCGTCTAAAAGCCAGTGAAAGATCCTGGACTACATCTTCTCCAGCATCTGTTTTGACGATGGCTCAATATTATGAGCGTCAAGAATTAGAAGCAAAAGGTAACGAAGAAATGAAATCTAAAGATTTGAAAACGAAAGTTATGTTAGCCCAAGTTTATGGTCCGCCCTCTAGAGGCTATGATAGAGGCGGACGTGGATATCTTAATGCCCCCTATACTCGTACCAATCTGTCCATTAATCAATGTGCGTATTGTAAGAATTGTGGTCATTGGATGGCTGATTGCCCAGTGTTGCGTGCCCAGCAGAATTCACGAGGGCGGGGACAAATGAGAAATCGTTCAGGTTATTCAGGGCTTGGGGGAAATACGAATGATCGTGCTCGATTTGATACTAATGTGCGAACACAGGATGGGTTTAATACTTTTGACAGACGAAATCAGTATCAAATGTCTGATTATGTTCAACCTGACCTTTACGATTCTGTTCATGCATAGGATTGCCTAGGATGGGGTAAGGAATCAGTTGAAGTTCCAGTAGATCAGACGGGTCCCTATGTTACAGAACATGTTTTGGGTTCTACTGATCGGTTTCTGGTTGATACAGGAGCTACTCATGGCGCTTTGTCTAAACAATTGGTTCCAAGGGCTCCCCTGTCTGGCATAACTATTACTTCGATAGGTTTCGATGGAACACCTTCCCTTAGCCCATTGTCACAACCACTTGCATTCCATGTTGATAAATTTAGTGCTCCATGTCCGTTTTTGCTTTCTCCAAACACACCAGACAATATTGTGGGCCTTGATATGCTCAAGTATTTCAGAGCCACAATACGATGTTCTCCTGAAGGAGTGCGCGTCATTTTGAATGATAATCATTCTGTAACTGAAAGAGCTTGTCTTCTTAAAGAGGATATTGCATTGGCTTCCCTTCCTAAAACTTTGTGGGCTACCTCAGACACTGGTGTGGGTCAAATGGTTATCCCACCGGTACACATTAGTGTCAAGGAGGGAGCTGTGTTACCTCGTTTGCCCCAATATACGATTTCACAGGAGGGTGAAGAAGCACTCATACGAATTGTACATGATCTCATTCAAGTTGGGGTTGTTGAGGAAGTTCCATTTAATGTTTGCAACAGCCCAATTCTTCCAATTTTGAAAAGAGACACTGACACTAGAGTTTACAGTTTTATCTTAGACCTGAGAGAGGTAAACAAGATTGTTGTACCGCAGTACCCTGTGGTTTCTGACATCACGACACTTCTTACTTTGGTTCCCCCGACTGCCGCCATGTTTTCTGTTATAGACTTGAAGAATGCTTTCTTTTCGATCCCTATTCATCCTGACAGCCGATACTTGTTCGGTTTCACTTGAATAATCGATCGTATAGATTTTGTAGAATTCCTCAAGGCTATACTGAGAGTCTGAGTATTTACAGTCAAGCATTGAAAAGAGAACTTGATTCTTTTGTGTTGCCTGAAGGTGTGGCTCTAATCCAATATGTCGATGACATCTTGTTGGCAGCCGACACCCCAGAGCAATGTGAAAAGTATACTCTGTCTTTGCTTTCTTTTCTTGCTTCACATCATCATAAAGTGTCACGAAAGAAATTGCAATATTGTAGACCAAAGGTAACCTACTTAGGTCACCTTTTATCTAAGGAGGGACGTGCATTGACATCAGATCGTATACAAGCAATTTTAGATACTCCAGTACCTACTACACAGAAAGAAGTGTGTGCATTTCTTGGTCTTACTTCCTTTTGCAGGCAATGGATTTTGGGGTTTTCACATATTGTTAAGCCTTTGCTAGCACTTTTGACAAAAGACACTCCTCCCATACCCCTTCCATGGACATATGAATGTGAAACTGCTTTTCGAAAGTTACGACAAGCCCTTTGTTCAGCACCAGTGTTAGGTACACCAGATTACACGAAGCCTATTACACTTTACGTGCATGAGAAAGACGGATGTGCATTGTCAGTTTTAGTCCAGTTACATGGTGATAAGCAACGTCCCTGTGCTTATTTTTCAGCAGTTCTTGATCCTGTTGCCCGAGCATTACCTGGGTGTTTTTGCTCAGTTGCGGCAACGGCTGTGTCAATACGACAGAGTGAGGGAATAGTTTTGTCACATAAGCTGTTAGTGTTGGTACCCCATGCGGTTGATGCCCTTTTAAATCAAACAAAGACGCAGCACTTAACTAGCGCTCGTCTGACAGGATATGAACTGACATTGCTAGCTCCTCACATTACATTGACGAGATGTGCAACTTTAAACCCAGCTACTTTGTTGCCGTATCCGGCGACTCAGCCTCAGTCGCAAGAAACACATGATTGTATATTATTGACTGAGGAACAGACAAAGGGTCGCATTGATTTGCAAGATTCGCCCCTTCCAGATGTGGATGGTGAATTGTGGGTTGATGGGTCTTGTTTGAAATTACCAGATGGTACGACCTCAGCCGCATATGCAATTACCACGCTTGAGACAATAGTGGAGACAGCTCGCATACCACAGAAATCGGCTCAAGCTGCTTAATTGATAGCTTTGACACGAGCATGTGAGCTTAGTACTGAATTATGTGTGAATATTTATACAGATAGCCGCTATGCTTTTGGAGTGGCACATGACTTTGGCCTGCTCTTGAAGGAAAGAGGCTTTCTTACATCTCACGGAATGCACATAATGCACGGAGATTTAGTGCATAACCTTTTGATTGCATTGACATACCCAAAGAAAGTAGCCATAGTGAAGTGTAGTGCGCACAAGAAAGTGACAGATAAGATTGGACAAGGTAATGGCTTTGCAGATCACGTGGCATGTGAAACTGCGACGCAAAGAAGCACTACTTCCATGTATGTAGTGAAGTCACAAGCTGAAACATGGCATGATGCTAGGCAAGAAGTACGAGAGATACAGAAATCTGCTTCTGTAAAAGAACGTGAACAATGGTCTGAAGAAGGAGAGTTGGATGATGAAGGTTGTTGGCGGAATAAGCAGATGGATAGATGGAAGCTGCCTATAGCTTTTGTACAACCTATGGTTCAGATGGCACATGGGCTAGCACATGTTGGAGCTTCAGCAATAATGAAAATGCTTACGCAAGTTTGGGAGCATCCAGAAATTGCTAGCACAGCTTAGAGAGTAGTACAGTCTTGTTTGATCTGTTTACAATATAATCCTGGAAAAGGGACGCAAGTTCCAGCTGGAGGCTTTGCTACACCAACTGCACCTTTTGAAGTCTTGCAAATGGACTATATCCAACTTGAGCGATGTAACAACTTGAAGTATGTCTTAGTGGTGGTCTGTGCCTTCAGTAAGTGGATTGAGGCATACCCCACAAAGGACAATACTGCTATCACTACTGCCAAGGTGCTATTGAAGGAATTCTTTCCGAGGTTTGGTGTTTGCAGACTCCTATGGAATGATAACGGACCTCATTTTGTTGGGGAAGTTATCAAGGATGTATGTCATCACAACGCATGCTTTTACTACGCATGCCTTTACAATGCAGGTTTTATAACGCAAGTCGTAACCACGACTTGCGTTGGGGGGCGCTGGATAGTGGAATAGTTTAATTTACTATTCCAACTTCAGTTCCCGTGGATAGTAGGGAAGGTTTTGGATAGTAAATTAAACTATTCCCTATCCTACAGCGCCCTCCAGCGCAAGTCATTGTAATGACTTGCGTTGTAAATCCTGCGTTGTCATGGTAGTGCGTCGTAAAAGTTGCATTGTTATGGATGTTTCCCGTTATCAAATATGTCTTGAAGGGATTAGGAATTAAACAGAAGTTCCATGCAGTGTTCCATCCACAATCAACAGGATTGGTGGAAAGGTATAATGCTACTCTGAAGCTGAAAATAGCGAAAATTCAAGCTTCCACACACTTGACCTGGCCAGATGCGTTGCCGCTGGCATTGTTGTCTATCAGATCAGTACCACATTGTAGAACGGGTCTTACTCCTTATGAGGTTGTATTTGGGAGGCCAATGAATATTTGGGGAGTTCCACAACCGAGTTCTGTGTATGATGTACCTTGTGTCTTCATGAATGACTATTTGGCACAGTTAACCGACAGCTTGGTTTCTATTCATCAACAGGTTCGAGAAGCACTTCCTGACAGATCAACAGGTGAAGGCCATGAACTCCGACCTGGCGACCTCGTGATGATCAAAGCGTTTGAGAGGTCAAGCAGCTTGGAGCCGAGGTGGCCCGGACTAGAACAGGTACTCCTTGCCATGAGAACAGCGGTTCGAGTCACCAACAAGAAAAACTGGGTGCATAGTACCCATTGTCGAAAGGTATCGTCGACCTTGGTGGAACCTGCTGTGCTGACCGATCATCGAGAGATCTTGACTATGGAAAAAGGCCATGCTGTATCACCTGATGAATCTGCGGAGTTCTTCCCGGACCAGATGATCCCCGGAGCATCACGATACAACTTGAGACTCAGGAAAGAATCTACAGTTTTTTGAGAGAGACAGGTTGAGCAACCACCCTGGGTAGTGGAAACGGAATGCCGATATGACAAGGGGGGGTGGATCAGCCCTGCGTAGTGTAGTGACACCCGTCTTGATCTTCGGTGAAGAAACCAACGTCTACCCACGGGAGAAGAGCTCCTACGACTATTTTTGTTTTGTTTTTGCTTTTAACCTCATCGCTGCTTGAGAGTTTCCCCTGCTGTGCTGGACAGCAATGAAAACGGGTGTGGTCATGACGAGCTCAGCTCGTCATGAGCACCTGAGAGGTATATGCCATGACGAGCTGAGCTCGTCATGAGCATGGAAGGGGTTAGAGAGAGTTGATTTTGTTGCTACAATGAATAAACAGAAAAAAATGTTAGGTGTTATAGGTGTTTTTGCTGTTTTGACAATTATAGCAGTAATCACCTGGTCTGTTGAAATGATGGCTCCTGCTCATGAGTTTTTTGTGGTTACTACTCCAGTCCCAGAAGAGCATCAGCATTTCACTCTTATCTGAGTTACACGTTTGTTCAGATGCTTCACCACACCCACAATGCTACGAACACTACTAATTGTTGGGTATGTGGAATGCTTCCAGCGCATCAAAAGAAAGGAGGAACACCTTTTATCCCACTTCCTTTCTCGCATAATGGTTCTTGTCGAGCCTGGTACATTCTTTTGTTTGCAACTAGAAAACCTGCAGTAGGTGGCCTTCTTTTCCGTTTGAATAAGGAGTGCTATCAGGACAAATCAATCAATCGATCAATCAATGCATTTATATAGCGCACTACTCACCCGGAGGGTCTCAAGGCGCTGGGGGGAGGGGGTCCGCTACTGCTCGAACAGCCAGGTCTTGAGCTGCTTCCTGAAGGCGAGGTGGTCCTGGGTCAGGCGGAGGTGGGTAGGAAGGGAGTTCCAAGTCTTGGCGGCCAGGTAGGAGAAGGGCCTTCCTCCTGTGGTGGCTCTTCGGATGCGGGGGACGGCGGCGAGGGCGTGGCTGGTCGATCGAAGCTGGCGTTTGGGAGCGTAGAAGTTGAGGCGGCTGTTGAGCTATCCTGGTACTTGGTTGTGTAGGGCTTTGTGTGTGTGGGTGAGGAGCCGGAAGGTGATTCTCTTGTTGACCGGGAGCCAGTGCAGGTCTCTCAGGTGTCCGGTGATGTGGCTGCGGCGGGGGATGTCCAGGATGAGTCGTGCTGAGGTGTTCTGGATCCGCTGGAGTCTCTTCTGGAGTTTGGCGGTGGTTCCGGCGTAGAGGGAGTTGCCATAGTCCAGACGGCTGGTGACGAGGGTCTGGGTGACCGTCTTCCTGGTCTCGGTGGGGATCCATCGGAAGATCTTACGTAGCATGCGCAGGATGTTGAAGCACGACGAGGAGACGGCGTTGACTTGTCTGGTCATGGAGAGGGAGGAGTCCAGGATGAAGCCCAGGTTGCGTGCATGGTCTGTTGGTTTGGGTGCGCTGCCCAGGGCGGGGGGGCCACCAGGAGTCGTCCCAGGCGGTGGGTGAGGATCCCAGGATGATGACTTCCGTCTTGTCCGAGTTCAGTTTCAGGCGGCTGTTCGACATCCATGTGGCTACGTCTGTCATCCCTTCGTGCAGGTTGGCTCTGGCGGTGGCGGGGTCGTTAGTGAGGGAGAGGATCAGCTGGGTGTCGTCGGCGTAGGAGATGATGTTCAGGTTGTGCTGGCGTGCGATGGCTGCGAGGGGGCTCATGTATACGTTGAAGAGTGTTGGGCTGAGCGAGGAGCCTTGAGGAACGCCGCAGATGACTTCGGTGGCCTCCGATCTGAACGGGGGGAGGCGGACTCTCTGTGTCCTTCCGGCGAGGAAGGAGGTGATCCACTCCAGTGCCTTCTCCTGGATTCCGACGTTGCTGAGGCGCTGTACTAGGGTACGGTGGCAGACAGTGTCGAAGGCCGCGGAGAGGTCCAGGAGGATGAGGGCCGCTGTTTCTCCGTTGTCAAGCAGGGCTCGGATGTCATCGGTAGCTGCGATCAGGGCGGTCTCGGTGCTGTGGTTGGCCCGGAAGCCAGACTGCGAGAGGTCGAGGGAGCCGTTCGTCTCGAGGAAGGCGGCCAGTTGCTTGTTGACGGTCTTCTCGATGACTTTTGCGGGAAACGGGAGCAGCGAGATGGGGCGGTAGTTCTTGAGGTCGGTTGGGTCTGCTGATGGTTTCTTGAGTAGAGCGCTGAGTTCGGCGTGCTTCCAGCTCTCCGGGAAGGTGGCGATGTCGAAGGAGGTGTTGATGATGTCCCGCAGGTGGGGTGCGATGACAGCGTCGGCCTTGTTGAAGACGTGGTGAGGGCAGGGGTCTGTCGGGGATCTGGAGTGGATGGAGTTCATCGTGCGGATGGTGTCTTCGGTGCTGATCGGGGTCCAGGCGCAGAGGGTGGTGGTGGGGGGCGGTGGTTCGGTCGTGGCGTGCGTCGGTTGAGTGCTGAAGCTGTTGTGTATGTCCGCGATCTTGTTGTGGAAGTAGGAGGCGAGGGAGTTGCAGAGGTCTTGCGAAGGGGTGATGTCGTTGTTTCCGGCGTTGGGGTTGGAGAGCTCTTTCACGATGTTGAAGAGTTCCTTGCTGTTGTGTGCGTTGTTGTCCAGTCGTTCCTTGAATGCGGTTTTCTTGGTGGCGTGGATCAGCTGGTTAGTGTTTTCGGGTGGCGAGCTTGAGGGCAATCATGTTGTCCGGTGTTGGGTCTCTGCGCCAGGTTTTCTCAAGTGCTCTGCAGTTCTTCTTGGAGCTCTTGAGTTCGTCGTTAAACCATGGGGCTTTCTTGCTGCCGGGTCTGCTCGGCGGGGTCTTCAGCGGGGCGAGGTCGTCTGCGCAGTCGCTGATCCATTTCGTGAGGTTGGTGGCTGCTTGGCTGGGGTTGGTTGTGCTGGTGGGAGGGTTCTTGCTCAGGGAAGTAGCGAGCTGGTCTGTAGTGATCTTGTTCCAGCTTCTGCGGGGAGCCTGTTGCTGGTGATGGTGGAGCGTGGTCCTTCTGAAGCTGAAGTGGATGCAGCTGTGGTCCGTCCAGTGGAGTCCCGTGGCGTGGTTGAAGGCGATGTCCTTGCTGGAAGAGAAGATCGGGTCGAGTGTGTGTCCGGCGTAGTGGGTGGGGGTGGTCACCAGTTGCTTGAGTCCGAGGTTGGCGAGGTTGTCCAGCAGGGTGGTGGTGTTGCGGTCGTTGTTGTTCTCCAGGTGGAAGTTGAGGTCCCCGAGGAGGATGTAGTCGGCGGAGGGGAGGGCGTGTGGGCTGATGAAGTCGGCGATGTCCTCGCTAAATTGTATGGGTATCCTCAAGCAAATGGAACTATATGGGAATGGGAGGAATACCGACCGGACAAAATTTCTTCGCCATATGTTTTCACCCACACAAGAGACTTTGCCACAAGTGAACAATCTGTGATTATTGTTACAAGGACTAAAGCAGATTTATGTGTACAAAGTATTGGACGAATCCCAGTTGGAATTAGTGATTGTATTACAGTATTAAATATAGATGGAGTAAATGATAGTTCATTTTTAGCTTCGCATAACACATATCTAGTATGTGGCAGTCATGGGTATCATCGACTACCAGTTGGGTGGTCAGGTGTATGTTATGTATCTTTTTTGTTACCTCCTGTTTTTCTGGCACCTGCATCATATCATCGAGACTTTAAACTGTTCAAGAATATTTCATTACATCGAAACTAAAGGACAATAAGTACTGATGAAGTAGACCAGACAGATACTAGTCTACAGCAATATGTTGATTTTAATTTGGGTCTGTTTTCTTTTGTGGGCGCTGCATTAAACAGCAGGAAAGTGCGGCGATTAACCAGAGATGTGGAAGCTGTCACTAATCAAACTGCTGTAGCACTTGGAAATATCGCTGAAGAATTACAAGTTGCTAGAATTGTAGCGCTCCAGAATAGAATGGTTTTAGATGTGATGTTAGCCGATAGAGGTGGTGCATGTAAAATTATTGGTAGTAGTTGTTGTGTTTTTATTCCTGATAATTCGCCCTCAGTATATGATACAATTTTTAAACTGCATAAGATAGCTACAGACATTCACACTAAGAATGGCACCTGGTCTTTTGCTGGATGGTTTTGGGCTCTAGTTTTTGCCTGGGGTTGGAAATTACTGACTGTCTTCTGTATTGTAATTGCAGTGATTTTCACCTGTTGTATGTGTATCCATTGTGGCCCAATGCTATGTTCTATGTGCATCACTGCTTGTATACCATCCAAGAAGAATACCGTGGATATGAAAGCACAACACATGTTAGATAAAGAAGTAGCTGACATGATGCATATAAATATACAGGACGAATATTTAGATTATCCCAGAAGAGCGTATGTCTTCAGCTAATGCTGAAAGGGTTGTCTGTTGTAATTTGACAGCGATTAGATTAAGCATTAGCAGAAGACATCTTAGTTCTGGCCGTTATCTTGACATTTAGCGGACTCCTTTTTGTATTCGTGGCGGCCATTTTACTTGCTACATGCTGCCTCGCGCCGACTATGTGCTTTGTCCTATCTTCCTGTTCACGGTGCTTGAAATCTTCCCGGTAACAAGTTATATTTAGCATCTCCCACTTTGCTGCTGTCCGTTAGGGTTCACATCTGTTAGTGATTACTTCCAGATAGGAATGTGTTTGTCAGCCCCCAAAACTGTTAGCTCCTCCCACTGATCGATTGTGCTTCTTGATATTACCTTATATGTACATAAATCATGCTCTTATGCTTTGTACCGCTTTCTTTTGAGCCTCTGTGCGGGTATAAATAAACCATGCTTTCTTAGCTCGTGGTGCTACGTCTTGCAATACCGAAGGGTACTGTTTGAACCATAGCACCACCTCATGAGGTGTAATAAATGTTACGTTTTCTATTCCAGTTTCTGTGCCAACTTCTTTCTATTGGTCTGAGGACTTCGTGCAGAGAAGGGCGAACCCCTTGCACTAGCGGGTCTGGCTGAGGCTTGCTACGACAGAAGGATGGAATTAACTCTTTTACCTCCGTTCCTTTAAGGACCCTACCCTTGCTTTTTACTGGCACTATACTAGTCATATATAATTGACCTAAATGCTCTTCCCATGCATCCTCGTCAACTACACAGCTCAGGGTTACGGGAGTCCGACCTGAGGCATCCTGTATCAACTTCCAGAACCCTTTCACATTTTTTGTTTCTATTGTTTCCAGTAAGTTTTCCCAGCATTTTTCTTAAAAAATTGTCTTTTTAGTCCTTACCAACATTTTATATTCTTTCCTTAATTTATTTAGTTTAGTTATACTCTCCTGATCATACCTTAACCAAAGGGACCTTTCTACTCTCCTTATTATCCTTTTTTTTCCCCTGCACACAGGATCAAACCAACTAACTTGCTTTCTAAGAGGTGATCTTTTGTTTTTAACTTCAGTTTCCTTCCTTTTCAGGTCAACTCTAAGACATTGTACAAAATCTGCTTAATTTTATCCTCAAACCATGAGACCTTCTGATCAGTAACTTCCTTCAAGATTACATTCTTTTGGAAGCTTGCTAATGTAGCTAGACGTTCATCTGTTAATTTTATAGTCAGACGTTTTGTATATGACATAGTCTGTGGAAGTACTCTTTCACTACATTTTAAGGGCCCCCTTGTTAATTCGTAATATAGGGTATTATGATCACTTTCCTCTCGCTGGGTTACCACAAATTTTTGTACCCTATCAAAGTTCCATGCATTCACAAGTACACAGTCTATGGGGCAGTGTTGGTTACCTTTTCTAAACATCTGCTTTGCCGGCCGATCGGAGTCTACTCTACCATTTAAACTAATTAACCCCTTTGAACCCAAGAATATCCTTAAGGCTTCATCTTGTTTAGTCATAGTACAAGTGATGAATAGTGCTGGCATTAACTCAAATGCTTTTACAAATTCTTTTAACCAGGGATCTAGTTTTTTAGGGTTTAATTTATGGTTAAAATCCCCTTTAATAATTAGCAGATCATTGCCATATTTATCACACACCGAGTTAATTTCCTCCTTATACAGAGCCATTTCCTTTTCATACTCCTCTTGAGAACCCCATTGTATGTATGTATTCACCAAAATCAGGCGTTCATTTGGCTTTTCAGAGACACGCAGGGTTAGCTCACTGACCAACACCCATTTACAAGTTGTAGATATAGACTTCACCTTTCTTACCATTCTAGTAGACATAAGTGTCATAATTCCCCCGGAAGGACGACCAAATCTTTTTTTACTAGCGGGTTTATGATGTTGCACAAATCCTTCAAATGTCTGGGTGTTGTTGCATAGCCAGGTTTCCTGCAGACAGATAATATCTGCTTGCTGGGAGGCTGATTTTATGCTCTCAAACTTTACTTGCCCTATCAGCCCATTTATATTCCATGAAATGACTTTTGTGCTATGCGACAACCCACCTCCCTAATCATTCTCACTAAGGCTACCAGACTCATTCATACCCCATACGGATGTACTTGTGAGGTTTTCTACTAAACTCCAATTTCCCCAGTTATTTCTTGGCTCGCGGTTCTCCACAACTATATTAATATTACCTCTTTCCCCAGGTGCCCCTGCTATCATTCTTGCCTGCCTTCTCCCCAGGCCCGCATGACAATTCAGAAAGACACTATTTGGTTGGTTTGCTCTATCCACTTCAATTTCTGTTATTAATCTTATTCCTTCCTTCAACATTTCTTTTTCGGCTTTAAGAATTGCTCTTTTACCAACCCTGAGTAAACTTCGACTTTTGTAACTTCTGTGCCTTTATTGTTCAAGCTGAATCCTACCTGTCTCAAGTCTTTTGTCTCAATTTCCTTCAGGCAAGGGCATTTTGAGAAAGCGAAAGGAGTTTTGAACAATTAAGTGGGATAATCTTTCTTAACTTTTTCCTCCCCTTCTCTACTTCAGAGGGTTCAAAGTATATCCATTTTTTATCACCTCAATCTAGTACTCTTGGACCCATATTTCCCTTTTCCCTTATATCTTTATTTAAGGTAGGATTTAGAGTGTTTTCTAGGTTTTTTCTACCCCTCCCTGAACTCTCGGGGCATTTCTTCTCCTCCTGCAATTTTACCCACTTTGCCACCTTTTTCACTTCGCATTCCACTTTAGGAGGGAATTTTTGATGGGCTCTTTTCCCCCGGGTTGCCACTTGTCTATTGGTTTGGGGACTCTCTGTCACCCTAATTGACCTCTTATTCTGACGGGGAGTGCCTCTTTCATGATATAATTCACAGGGATTCGTTCCCTACTCCCCACCTTTCTTTAGGCCTTTTTGTTTCCCCTTTTGGTAGATTTGTCTTTTTGGATGAATCCTTGAGCTAGTTACCCTATACCAAGGGTATTCCCCCGTCTCCTGATTAACATTGGACATCTGGAGATATAGACATCGTGACAGTTATTCATTTGCCCGTGTTCCCCATCTCCACCTTGAGAGGGAGTGTCAAGTACAGGTCTACCCACCGATGGCATTAAACCTCTGATGCCTTGTAATTCTCTTACGGTTTGTTTTAAATGCATTTCATGGGAATTTAATGTTTTATTATTAGACAATGTCACTTCGAGCCGACCTTGCAGGTTTTTTTTGCATCAATAACATTATATCCAACATTGAAGCTGAAGAAGTTGGTGAAATGTCCAGGCCCAGCGTACTGTTACGCTCTAATTCTTCTGTACCCTTAGGACCTTGGACTATCGATTGCCCTAAAGTTTCCTGTAGTCTAGACCTTATTTCCAAGTCCATCATATCTTCTTGAATTTGCCGGACTCTTGAGACATTGCCCTCATACTCTTCTTCGACTGCACCGGTCCTAGAAAATATCCTTGGTGACGAGGAAAGCCTTGGTTCCAGATTAATGTCAATTTGGCTACTAATGCTTTGTTCAACCTGGGAATTTGCTAAACTTGAAACACAGTGAATACTAACTTCTTGCGTCATAGGTTGATCCTTATCCTGGGCTTGGATTTTTTGGGGTGTTGGTATCTCCTTAAAATATTTACCTACAAAGTCTTTGATTGATTTTGTCACAAGACTTCCCCCTTTTCCACTACCTTGCGACTTGTCGAGTGTCGATTTCTTCTTAGTGGTCTTACTTTGCACTTTCTTAACATTCTCATCCCAACAGTCCATACTTCCTACAAGCGACATGTTTTGCTCCATTAATTCGTTATTCGGAATAGGGATGTCTTTTCTTAATTTACTTGGTTTTGATTTCTTTGGAGGCATCTAGTGATTCCTTTTACTAATTCAAATGATATACGGCGTCGAGGGAGGAAGAACGGGTGTAAATAAGTGAATCCAAAGATGGTAGCGAGCGGGGTAAAAATATAAGTATAAATATAACTGAAATGAGGTCTGACCTAGTACTCTGCCACTTTGTTCACCGTAAATCCTTAGTTCCTCCAATAATTATGAGGGCAAATCAAACCCTCCACCATATCATAATCTGGAACAGTTCACCAGTAATTAGCTCTGTATTCATAGAATCAAGTTAGTATGGTTTTTATTTGACTCCAAAATCACTTACCTGTGATGTAATGAGTCAGTCAGGAAAAACCGTGTTACCAATTTTTCAGGAATTATTCCTTACTTTCCGCGCTTGTTGTACTTGTCTCCGTTCTCGGCTCATAAACCTCCAGCCTCCTTCATGCTGGCTCTTTCCTTTTTTACTTTATCCGGCCAAATACCCACTTTGCTGAATATTAAAAAAAAAATGTTTTATTTAATTCTCTATGGGGGGGCGCTCCTTTGATTTTGCCCCATTTTCCCCACCAGACGCTAAACCAAAACTGACGTTGCAGCCTCCTGGCTGTTCCTTCTCACGTTGCAGCCTCCCGGCTGTTCTCTCCTCGCGTCTCAGCGTCCCGCAGCAGCACCTCCGACCCGGAAGTGAAAGCAAGGGGTCGACGTGCGCTGCGATGCGATGCATGATGCATCCACACGGCAGCCAACGACTCACCAGCAGAGGTGATCACCACCTTCTCATACAACGCCTTTGAGTCACAATTTAGCTTGCCAGCTCCATGTGTAGGAAGACTTGTTGACCTCTTCTCTCAAAGAGGAAACCAGATGTAGAACCGTTTTCCAGGAAAGGTGGCTCATTATGCTGGACCCATCTCAGTGGTGTGTCGAGGGCTCCATCCCAGGGAAGAACGGTCCAGACATCTTAGATATGGGCAGAGAGATGCACTGAGGGCTTGTTTAATGCCAACCCCACAGTAAATGATGTAAATGTGAGTATTGTTGGCCTTTGAGAATAGTAGCCCCATTGGCTACTGACTTCTCCCCACTCACAAACATGAAATTGGCATTAAAATGGCATCCTAGTCTATATCTTCAGGTTTGAAGTTTATTTATTTATGATCTTAAAATTCTGAAGAGGTCCGCATAAATCACAAAATCACCAACATATAGATAAAATAATTTTTGGTTTGCAATTAAATAGACACAATAAGATATTCCTCTTTATCAAGAGATCAGAGTGTTTTCAAATAATAAAAAAGAAGCAAATCACACAGTACAAAATATTAAAGTGACCTTTGTGCCGTCAGTGCAAGGGTTTGAAAGATAAATATGGGGAAAATAATTTATATACCATAAGATACCATCAAACAATAAATAGAGGATAAAATCACCCACATAAAACAAAGATCAGCATCTATACCCTACGTAACTGATGCACCCTGATATAATTTTAAAAAACACTTAAAAAATTAAAAATTCTATTACAGAACATTTCGTTAGGAGGATCATAAAGAGATTCTAGTACTGCTGAGCTTGAAAGAATGGATAGTTGTAAACATATTGGTCTCAGCCATTTCCGTCAACGTAATGACAAAGCTGGACACATAAATCATACATGATTAACATCTTGAGAACCATTATTGCATAGGTTTCAGTTCGGGATGAACTGTACTATTTCACCAGAAGAGGATTTAAAAGGAGCCTGCCCTGCCTCAACAATAACCAAAAACGGCACACTCAATGCGGCAAGTTCCATGAGATATCAGCCTTTCTTAGCCTAGCCTTCAATTGGTTCCTCCTCCTTTTTAATAACAATACCCTAGAATATCTTTATGGGGGATAATTCAAATGCTGCTCACTGACTAGAGCATTCATTTCACGATTTAAAAAGACGAGGGATCAAGGGACCCCTTTAAAACGTTTCCTTCAGTTCACTTGTTTTACAGATTCTGCTAATTGCTGCATACGTGTATGAAGACTTTCTAATTATTTTCCTATCCAACCAGATAACTTATCTAAAATAGCCTCTAAGATGCCATCCAGGCCTGAAATGGCCTTATTATCCCAATGCCTTCACCAGGATTTCTTATCAAAACTTGCGCACTCAATATCTAATATCCAAGGGCCAGTGGGAGATGTATTAAAATTTACAAGGAAAGTTAATAGCTTGTGATCACTAGAAAAGGAGTCGGTGACCGTTAAGTCCCACAGCACGAATAAAGAGGCACTTCCCACCACCACATATCCAAGATAGACTCTCCCACTGAAGTTTTATGAATAGGCTGAGGGAGAATCGGATGGAAGCCTCCCATTTGCTATAACACAATTAACCTTTTTCAATTCAACCGCTAACATTTTCCCCCTATTTTTGGGGGAAAGAGAGCTTGTGGATTTCACATGCCTTCCTCTTTTTCTGTCTCCCGTAACAGATCTAATGTAAAATTAGAAATCCTGCAATTCAAGTCCCTACCAATATTATATGAGGGGGAAATTCTTTAGCAGGTGCTTTTTTGAAATAGGAACTCACTTAAGAGAGCATCGTACAAGGCTTCTGGTGGAGTATAAGCATTTACCAGCATTAGCAGGAGTGTTCTCAAATTTCCATCAGAGGTAAATAATGTTACTACCCGAAATAGATTACTAGGGTATTTATAACATTCATATCTCCATTGGATCTTATTAAACATTAGACAGGCCACCCCACCCTTTGCTTGTCCCCTTCTAGAAGATGCTGCTTTGAAATCTAACGTGAAAAAGTTATGGCAGCACAAATCGTCAGTACACCAGGTCTCCTGGAGACACACCACATCAGCATCTAAAAAACTGAAATAATGTAGCTTCTCCCTAATTTTCTTTATTCCTACCACATTCCAGGATATGATTTTTAGTTCATTGCTAGTAGGATGGACATTGTGAGTGGTTACTGTGAGAAACACTTGATAATGCACTGGGTAACCAATTCCATTTGGGGATCTCATCTTTACAGTTTCCCTGAAGTCAAAGGGTAGGAGTTCTTTAATTGACACCTGTCTACCATATTTGTTTATACAGATTTTTATTCCCTTTGCATCAATCAGTAACCCCCCCGCCCCCACTAAATTGATAGAGATTGGGATGGCAAAAATCTATTATCCAAATCAGTGTATCGGCATACTTCTAAAATCGGGACAACATCGATCCCCCTACTTTGTTAACCTTCAGATCATCTTAAGATCTGTTTTAAGTGATTTTGGAATAAAAAATTGCCCTCGACCTTTGACCAACTTCAGAAGATAAGCTTCAGATTCTAGATCTCCAAAAAACATTTAAGCAGTGAAGCCCTGTTTCATATTAGATCTACATCAAACAAGTGAAGTAAATCCAATCTATAGGTATCCACATTACGCCAGGCAGGTTCTATATCAACTAGCTCTGAAGGTCCTCTCATTTTGTCAGAATCAGGAAAAGGAACAACCAAAGGATTTAGTACGGATGAGATATGGTTGGTGTGCGCCCTTTGATCTCCCACTGTTGCTACTACAGGCCCCTCAACTGGGGCATTAGCATACCCATTTTCAGGAGCCGATAGGTTCAGGGAGGGTAGAATAGAGAGGGAGGCACCTCATATGCCGCCATTAACTCCACTGGTAATTTCCCGTCTGGTAAGTTTCCATAATCACTTTCTGGCTCAATACCTTGAGGAGATATTTGCAGAGGTTGTACAAAAGCCTTCGCCCTAGATATACCTAAATGTTTTCTCCAAAACCAAGTCTCCTTTGCCTCTTTTAGGAAAATCTATGTATAGATTTAATCTTTTTCCTTCTTTGCTTTTCCTTCCTCCCTTTCTCCTTCAATCGTGAACCCCTAAAACTCAATCTTTTCCACAGCTTGGCTGAGTTTTAAAAATAGGATTCACTTCCTGGTCTACACTAGATAGACCCTCCAAGTTCTTTATTTTTGGAGTAGTGTCTGAAATAGATTGTATAATTTCAGATGTGAGTTCAGGAAGACTCTCTGACATAGCAGCTTTTTAAACCAACATTTAGCATTGTAAATTACCAGCCAGAGTATTAAAAACAGTTTGAAACCCAACATCCACATGATCAAATCCATTTTCAGAACCCCTTCCTTTTATACTTGGTCATTGGGATCTGTTTCCTTTTCCTGTCCTTTAGTATTTGAGTTAATGTTTCCAAAACACAGTCAGAGCCTCCAACACATTTTCTAGCAACCTTAGGATGGAAGATAATAATCGTTCTAGACATACTAACAAATCAGATACTATTACCTCCTCCTTTGGAGGTTGGCTGGGTTGGAATACACTTGTAGCTAAATCAGGGTTCAGAGAGAGATGAGATATTAAAGAAAGAATTATCAGAGGGAGTATTACTAAATGATGCAATTCCCACAGGACCTATCACAGCGGGGGTATCTACGATCTCTGCAATCTAAATAATATAATGTGAGATATATCTCCTACAAAGCTCTAAATCCAAATCAGGTAGGGTAAAGTCCTCATTCTGAGCATTCTCTACTAACAGAGGACCAGGAGGCTCTTCAATGTTTATATGTGGGTGTCCATTTGCATCTCTGACACTGGCAGAGAGGGACATGAGGATATCAAATGGGTGGGAGAGTTATTTAGACCCTCAGAGCAACATGCAGGATCCTTCTGGAATTTCGTTAGTTCCCCCCAGAGTATCGGCTCCACCAAAATGCAATTTAACACCAACATCAGCATTAGTGTCAGCATTATTTTCAGTGTTTGTAATCACATTAGTGCCCCCATTAAAATCAATCAATAATTTGTTTCTGCTTGGGAATATTTCTCCTTTTCCCTTTTCCGTAGGCTGAATATGTGGTTTTTCCCTTTCAACAGCGTGATAGGAGCATCTTTGTTCCGGAAGGGGTTTTAATTTGGTCTTTACGCAGGCTCAGTCCTGAAGCAAACAACCAGATCTCTGCTTTCTTGCTGTTATTATTTGTTTTAATCCGGCTCAAAGTAAGCAGCACAAAACAGCACCCACAGATATGCTCTATGAAATCTTAATCCAAGTCCCTTTTATATCAGGACGAGGTAGCTGTGGGCTTCCAAAAAGGACTATTAACCAAATATGGGGCATGCAACAACTGAAGAAAAAGTGCGGTGTATGGCGCCCCCCCCAAAAGGGGCAAGCCACACCGGCCTAACGCCAGCCGCTTCTGTACCTACTGGGAGATGACTGTGGCCCTAAGGCCTGGCACACACCATCCAACTCCATCCTTGCATGCTCCTCAGAGCACCAAAAAGCGCACTCCACTCAACTCTTGCCCTGCTCCAATGTGCGAATATTTGTATTCGGGGCCACAAAAACCACTCCGGGCTTACAAGGTTGACGGATCACTCCTCAGGTCGTAGGCTTATTGGAGTCACTCATCTGGACCATGATTATCTCCAAACAGCTACTGCAATTATGTGGCAGGGGACAGAATGGAAGAGGGTTTAAAAATGATGGGCGAGAACAGTGCTCCCATTCATCGTTTTCTTTTTGTTTTTTTTAATCCTCTGGGCCCCTCTGGGCCCCGGGGAACCTCTGGTCCTCCAAGCCCTGGACCGATCCTGGACTGAGCCTCTTGGGGACCCAGGCCGGCACTCTGCTGAGGACCCTGTCAAAGACCCCAACTTGAAGTGTATAGCAGCAAGGGGGAAAGGCAGCAGAGTATTCAAGGCCAACAGCCAGCTGGCCAGGTTCAGCGCAGTCCTGACAGCCAGCCAACAGCAACACCAACAACTAGTGGAGAAGTGTGGCTCAATGGTTAGAGCGGCAGACCCTGATGCAGAAGTCTGGCCCGGGACCAAGGTTCAATTCCCGCCTCGGCGGGTCTTGGGCTCAATTTCCTCGGATCTGTTAATTCTCGCCTCGGTGCCTATTCTAATCATGGGTCCCACTCTGCAACTCTGGCAATAGCTTGCTTAATCTCCACAACGGCCCCAACAACGCTAGGATGCCCGGCTTCACCTTGGGGGTGCCCAGGAGTGGGCACTTCACAGGGAAAGGCCAGGAAGGTTTCCTCAGCGGTATTCGTACAAGCGCCGAGAGGCCTCCGGGTAGTCGTGCGCTATACAAGTACCTCTACATTTACATTTACATTTAACAACTGCAGCAGTGGGTGGAGCGCACCACATCCATGTCAAAGTCCAGCAAGCTTGGGCTCCTACATAGCTTTGCCGGCAGCAGCTTTGGCCTTTCAACAAGGAGAGGCGGGGTCCAGAGGAGCGACTAAGGAGAGCTGTTTGCATTCTGCCCTGAAATTGAAGAGAGCGAAGAGCAGAAGGGGAGGAGGAGATCAATATCGCTGTCACTTGGGACCGTTGATGTACCTGCGCACAGCAACACTCAGCTCTCGACGCCACCGCTTCCCCACTCTAGCTCTCAGCGCTTGGCACCCCGATGTCTCCGCTGTCTGCATCCCAGCGACACCAAGCTCCTCTGCTCCACACTGTCCCTTCGCGTAAGACAACCAAAACTAATTATCCTGGCCTATAACCACCAAACACTCCTGAACTCAGAAAGAACAGAAGAAGGATTGTACCTGCTGACATGGTGGACCCCAGAAAAGAGAGGCTGTAGCAGGTAAGACTGCATCTGGACCAAGACAAGACTTAAGAAAGAGAAAGGCTGCTCTAGCCATTGAACCCATGGAGAGACTCCCATGGCCGGACCTTCTGCCAACTTGTGTCAAGGACCAGTGAGTGGACTATAAGGGCTAGTTTGCTAGGCACAAGTGACGCTTCGAGGACACAAAAGCTACAGAAGTTCTGCATCTGCAAAGTGCCCAGCTGACCAGTTCACTTTTGACTTGCCAAAGACCCCACTGATGTAGCCTAGAGATCGAGTTCTGGCCCCCAAGGGCTTCCTATCAGGTCCTGGGCATTTGGCTTGAGCTGGAGTAGCGTTAGACTCACCACAGTACAGCAACTTGTCAACTTAAAGCCAAAGATAAGGGGTCCTGAGCACAGAGTCCAAAGCTCATAGACTACTGCGATTGACTGAGAACTGAGGCTTTCACAAGACCCCTGGACTTCACTGATCTGTGGAGCGCAAAGCTGGACTCAAGCTCGAGTGGACCTTGCTGACCTCTTTGCAGAAAAGAAAAGACCCAGAAACATTTCTAAGTGCAAATGTAAAATTTTGACAAGGACTAACCCAGTGCCTTCATCCAACCTTGACTTTCAACAAGTGTGATGTTCCCAGACTACTGCTATGAGTGAAAAGCAGTGATTTACAAACTTTAAAAAACATTTTCAAACATTTGGAGTAAAAAGTAGTGATTTCTGAAAACCTTGCAAACTTCATTACTCTAGGTCCTATCATCAGATTCTTGTTGTTTGGTGTCTAGTTGAAGATAAAATTATACTCTTTTTTGTTTTTTTTTTACTTTTAACAGTTTTGATACTGATAAATGCTTTGCACTTGGGGTGTGGCCAAGATGGCGGACAAGAGTAAATAGCTCTGCTTCGGGCTTGCCACAAAATCCTGTAATTTTAGTGAATCAGCCTATCATTTGCCGCTGGGGAAGCTGGTCTTCACTCATCAACACTGCGCCGACCCCCAACGGTGGAGAGTGCCCGTCTCGGAGGCTGAGGGGTGCGGCCACAGGCGTGATGACTTAGTACTGTGGTACCCAGCAAGCGGGGCCCGGCCGGGCGTTGTCATCATCGAGGCCGCAGATCTGCATCCGCTTCTGCTAGCGACTGCTGAATGTGATGGAGGGCTTGATGACGTCCAGCTGTGCGGGGATCCGGGTGGCCAGCCTTCCTTCCCCTTCTACTGAGAATACGAGGTGAGGGTTTGGCGGCTGCTTCTGTGGGGGCACCAGGAGCGGTGCGGGACTTGGGAGTGCCTGGTCTTGCCTCCGACGGAGAGGAGAACTGGGACTGCCTGAATGTTATCATTGTTGCACCCCCTGCGTGCTATTATATAGTTGCCTCCGGGGGCTGTGTGAGGCTTCTCCGGACTTGCTGGCTAAGCGGGGCCCTCCATGAGTGGCCTGTGGGTCGGGGATCACTCGGCCTCGAAACTGAGGTGGGTGAAAATTAAATGTAAATAAAAATGTAAATTTGATACTTGTATAGCGCACTACTCACCTGCAAGGGTCTCAAGGCGCTTGTACGAATACCGCTGTGGAACCCATCCTGGCTTTCCCTGTGAGGTGTCCACTCCTGGGCACCCCCAAGGTGGAGGCCAGGCATCCTTAGCGTTGTGAGGGCCGTTGTGGAGATTAAGCAAGCTATTGCCCAGAGTTGCAGAGTGGGACTCCATGATTGGAATAGGCACCGAGGCAAGAATTATCAGGTCCGTGGAATTTTTGAGCCCAAGACCCGCCGAGGCGGGGAATTGAACCATGGTCCCGGGCTAGACCTCTGCATCAGGGTCTGCCGGTCTAACCATTGAGCCACACTTGCACTCCCCCGGAACTGTTCTCTCCCTTGGCCATCAGGTGGCAAGTTTTCTGTGGGTTGACTCTTTGCATGTAATGCGTGCATGGTTGTGGCCTGAGATTTAAGACAATGAGTAGACACTGGGCCTTGTGAGAGCGCTCATGATTGTTGGTGTTCTCCTGGGTGACAAAAACGCTGTTGGTTCCATACGGCCTGTCTCTGCTTTGCACAAACTCCACTGAGTACCAAGACACTGTCTTCCACCTTCAGGGCAGCTTGATAGAGGCCATCACACTGTGTAACTCTCCCCCCCCTGTTCAATAGTCACTGGGGCGTTCACCCAATGAGAAGTATTGCACAGCCTCATTTTCTGTTCTGCTATCGGATGGCGCTTTAGCAGGGCATTACAAGCAACACTCTTGCACCGAGGGATAACCGTGCACAGAGAGACTGTTGACCTGACACACACGCCCTGATCATACTCTGCTGTGCCGGGACACTATACCCCTACTCCACCTCGTGTCAGAGGCACAGATTTTGTCGATACATTACCTAACTACAGGTTGGCAGCGTGGATCCACTGCTCTGTGCCACCCCCGCCAGTGCAATTATCTTCGCACCACATATACCTAGATTCAAAATGAGCTACCCCAGGGAAGACAAGGCACAGCCCCAGTCAATTGCTACACCCTCCCAGATGTCTACCACAGAAAGTGATATGCAGAATGAGGCCCTGAGCCTGCCAGGCCACGAGGATCAATCACATTGGTTTGATGAGCTGCTGGCGACAGTCCTAGACATTAAGTCCTCATTGAGCCATACGATAAACTTGCTGTGGGCAGAAATGGGGTTCCAGAGAGTAGATCATACAAAACTGAAGGGCAGAGTGGGGGACTAGTTATCAGCCTTGGCATCCCTGCGACCCACTGTGTCCATGGCCACGGAACAGATCGAAACCCTCCAACAGAGGTGGAATATCTGAATAGCCGGGTGGAGGATCAGAAAGGCAGGTCACGCAGGAATAACGTACAAATAGTGGGTCTGCCAGAGTGCATTGAAGACCAAAGTATGGAGTTGTATCTGGAGTCATGTAAATGTAAATGTAAATCCAGTACTTGAATAGCGCATGAATCACCCCCGAAGGGGTATCTCGGCGCTGGGGAAAGATTAAGCGAGCTATTGCCCAGAGTCGCATGGTGCTGGGCAGACCCCTGCTGCCGGAGCCGGGGATCAAACCGTGATCCCCAGCGTCCAGCATTAGTCGCCCTGGCCGCAGCGCCACACCTCTCCCCCCATGGTTCTCCACAGAAGTCCTGAAGGGTAAGGGCTCCAAGTTATTCTCGATCAAGAGGGCACACAGAGTTGCCAGGGCACCTCTGCGACAGGGCAATCCCCCCAGACCTGTGGTAGTGAGGCTGTTTAATTACTGTGACTGGGATCATATCCTTCAGGCAACCAGGTGGAAAATGCTGAAACCATCGCAATGGACCGCACACCACTAGCCCCTCCTCCGGATCGCCCCTAGGGACTCTGGTACATGGAGTTCTTGAGTGGTTCACCCATGTGGGTGCAAGTAGGTACTTGTTGAACTGATGATCTCTAGACCCGATACATGTCCCGGGTTTTTGGATATCGCCCGAGACATGGCTCGGGTTTCGGGATAACTTCCCTCATCAGTAGAGAAAAATAGTTAGGGGTGGAAGAGAAGGCCACCAAACAACCGTCAATGGCCTCGATGCCCGAACCGGCACGCAGGTGCGTCGTCCAGGACCCCGTCGGCTCAAAGCTCAAGGGAGCCAATTTGTAGAAACCATCGCAATGGACCGCACACCACTAGCCCCTCCTCCGGATCGCCCCTAGGGACTCTGGTATATGGAGTTCTTGAGTGGTTCACCCATGTGGCTGCAAGTAGATACTTGTTGAACTGATGATCTCTAGACCCGATACATGTCCCGGGTTTTTGGATATCGCCCGAGACATGGCTCGGGTTTTGGGATAACTTCCCTCATCAGTAGAGAAAAATAGTTAGGGGTGGAAGAGAAGGCCGCCAAACAACCGTCAATGGCCTCAATGCCCGAACCGGCACGCAGGTGCGTCGTCCAGGAGCCCGTCGGCTCAAAGCTCAAGGGAGCCAATTTGTAGAAACCATCGCAATGGACCACACACCACTAGCCCCTCCTCCAGATCGCCCCTAGGGACTCTGGTACATGGAGTTCTTGAGTGGTTCACCCATGTGGGTGCAAGTAGGTACTTGTTGAACTGATGATCTCTAGACCCGATACATGTCCCGGGTTTTTGGATATCGCCCGAGACATGGTTCGGGTTTCGGGATAACTTCCCTCATCAGTAGAGAAAAATAGTTAGGGGTGGAAGAGAAGGCTGCCAAACAACCGTCAATGCCCCGAAACGGCACGCAGGTGTGTCGTCCTAATCCCTGCTGATGAGCGTTAATGAACGCGAAACACGTATCCAGGGATGGCAAGCACACCAGTGAACACCCTCAAGACTCAACACTCGGGTAGAAGCGCACCCGCTGATACCGACTACATCGACCATCATGCTTCGGGGTCACACGCTGATGGGACGAGCAGTGTGCGACCTCATTCGGACATACTATTTATACAGGCTCCCTTGAGCCGGTGGAGGTGACGACCTCGAGATAATGCACCTGCGCGCCTTAAGAGGTATCTGGACCTATGAATATTTTCGGCAGCCACGCAGCAACCCCGTGCACACGCCTAATACCTGCTGATGAGCGTTAATGAATGCGAAACACGTGTCCAGGGATGGCAAGCACACCAGTGAACACCCTCAAGACTCAACACTCGGGTAGAAGCGCACCCACTGATATAGACTACATCGACCATCATGCTTCGGGGTCACACGCTGATGGGACGAGCAGTGTGCGACCTCATTCGGACATACTATTTATACAGGCTCCCTTGAGCCGGTGGAGGTGACGACCTCGAGATAACGCACCTGCGCGCCTTAAGAGGTATCTGGACCTATGAATATTTTCGGCAGCCCACGCAGCAACCCCGTGCACACGCCTAATCCCTGCTGATGAGCGTTAATGAACGCGAAACACGTGTCCAGGGATGGCAAGCACACCAGTGAACACCCTCAAGACTCAACACTCGGGTAGAAGCGCACCCGCTGATACCGACTACATCGACCATCATGCTTCGGGGTCACACGCGGATGGGACGAGCAGTGTGCGACCTCATTCGGACATACTATTTATACAGGCTCCCTTGAGCCGGTGGAGGTGACAACCTCGAGATAACGCACCTGCGCGCCTTAAGAGGTATCTGGACCTATGAATATTTTCGGCAGCCCACGCAGCAACCCCGTGCACACGCCTAATCCCTGCTGATGAGCGTTAATGAACGCGAAACACGTGTCCAGGGATGGCAAGCACACCAGTGAACACCCTGAAGACTCAACACTCAGGTAGAAGCGCACCCGCTGATACCGACTACATCGACCATCATGCTTCGGGGTCACACGCTGATGGGACGAGCAGTGTGCGACCTCATTCGGACATACTATTTATACAGGCTCCCTTGAGCCGGTGGAGGTGACGACCTCGAGATAACGCACCTGCGCGCCTTAAGAGGTATCTGGACCTATGAATATTTTCGGCAGCCCACGCAGCAACCCTGTGCACACGCCTAATCCCTGCTGATGAGCGTTAATGAACGCGAAACACGTGTCCAGGGATGGCAAGCACACCAGTGAACACCCTCAAGACTCAACACTCGGGTAGAAGCGCACCCGCTGATACCGACTACATCGACCATCATGCTTCGGGGTCATACGCTGATGGGACGAGCAGTGTGCGACCTCATTCGGACATACTATTTATACAGGCTCCCTTGAGCCGGTGGAGGTGACGACCTCGAGATAACGCACCTGCGCGCCTTAAGAGGTATCTGGACCTATGAATATTTTCGGCAGCCCACGCAGCAACCCCGTGCACACGCCTAATCCCTGCTGATGAGCGTTAATGAACGCGAAACATGTGTCCAGGGATGGCAAGCACACCAGTGAACACCCTCAAGACTCAACACTCGGGTAGAAGCGCACCCGCTGATACCGACTACATCGACCATCATGCTTCGGGGTCAGACGCTGATGGGACGAGCAGTGTGCGACCTCATTCGGACATACTCTTTATACAGGCTTCCTTAAGCCGGTGGAGGTGACGACCTCGAGATAACGCACCTGCGCGCCTTAAGAGGTATCTGGACCTATGAATATTTTCGGCAGCCCACGCAGCAACCCCGTGCACACGCCTAATTCCTGCTGATGAGCCTTAATGAACGCGTAACACGTGTCCAAGGATGGCAAGCACACCAGTGAACACCCTCAAGACTCAACACTCGGGTAGAAGCGCACCCGCTGATACCGACTACGTCGACCATCATGCTTCGGGGTCACACGCTGATGGGACGAGCAGTGTGCAACCTCATTCGGACATACTATTTATACAGGCTCCCTTGAGCCGGTGGAGGAGACGACATCGAGATAACGCACCTGCGCGCCTTAAGAGGTATCTGGACCTATGAATATTTTCAGCAGCCCACGCAGCAACCCCGTGCACACGCCTAATCCCTGCTGATGAGCGTTAATGAAAGCGAAACACGTGTCCAGGGATGGCAAGCACACCAGTGAACACCCTCAAGACTCAACACTCGGGTAGAAGCGCACCCGCTGATACCGACTACATCGACCATCATGCTTCGGGTCACACGCTTATGGGACGAGCAGTGTGCGACCTCATTCGGACATACTATTTATACAGGCTCCCTTGAGCCGGTGGAGGTGACGACCTTGAGATAACGCACCTGCGCGCCTTAAGAGGTATCTGGACCTATGAATATTTTCGGCAGCCCACGCAGCAACCCCGTGCACACGCCTAATCCCTGCTGATGAGCGTTAATGAACGCGAAACACGTGTCCAGGGATGGCAAGCACACCAGTGAACACCCTCAAGACTCAACACTCGGGTAGAAGCGCACCCGCTGATACCGACTACATCGACCATCATGCTTCGGGGTCACACGCTGATGGGACAAGCAGTGTGCAACCTCATTCGGACATACTATTTATACAGGCTCCCTTGAGCCGGTGGAGGTGACGACCTCGAGATAACGCACCTGCGCGCCTTAAGAGGTATCTGGACCTATGAATATTTTCGGCAGCCCACGCAGCAACCCTCTGCACACGCCTAATCCCTGCTGATGAGCGTTAATGAACGCGAAACACGTGTCCAGGGATGGCAAGCACACCAGTGAACACCCTCAAGACTCAACACTCGGGTAGAAGCGCACCCGCTGATACCGACTACATCGACCATCATGCTTCGGGGTCACACGCTGATGGGACGAGCAGTGTGCGACCTCATTCGGACATACTATTTATACAGGCTCCCTTGAGCCGGTGGAGGTGACGACCTCGAGATAACGCACCTGCGCGCCTTAAGAGGTATCTGGACCTATGAATATTTTCGGCAGCCCAAGCAGCAACCCTGTGCACACGCCTAATCCCTGCTGATGAGCGTTAATGAACGCGAAACACGTGTCCAGGGATGGCAAGCACACCAGTGAACACCCTCAAGACTCAACACTCGGGTAGAAGCGCACCCGCTGATACCGACTACATCGACCATCATGCTTCGGGGTCACACGCTGATGGGACAAGCAGTGTGCTACCTCATTCGGACATACTATTTATACAGGCTCCCTTGAGCCGGTGGAGGTGACGACCTCGAGATAACGCACCTGCGCACCTTAAGAGGTATCTGGACCTATAAATATTTTCGGCAGCCCACGCAGCAACCCCGTGCACACGCCTAATCCCTGCTGATGAGCGTTAATAACCGCAAAACACGTGTCCAGGGATGGCAAGCACACCAGTGAACACCCTCAAGACTCAACACTCGGGTAGAAGCGCACCCGCTGATACCGACTACATCGACCATCATGCTTCGGGGTCAGACGCTGATGGGCCGAGCAGTGTGCGACCTCATTCGGACATACTATTTATACAGGCTCCCTTGAGCCGGTGGAGGTGACGACCTCGAGATAACGCACCTGCGCGCCTTAAGAGGTATCTGGACCTATGAATATTTTCGGCAGCCCACGCAGCAACCCCGTGCACACGCCTAATTCCTGCTGATGAGCGTTAATGAACGCGAAACACGTGTCCAAGGATGGCAAGCACACCAGTGAACACCCTCAAGACTCAACACTCGGGTAGAAGCGCACCCGCTGATACCGACTACGTCGACCATCATGCTTCGGGGTCACACGCTGATGGGACGAGCAGTGTGCAACCTCATTCGGACATACTATTTATACAGGCTCCCTTGAGCCGGTGGAGGTGACGACATCGAGATAACGCACCTGCGCGCCTTAAGAGGTATCTGGACCTATGAATATTTTCAGCAGCCCACGCAGCAACCCCGTGCACACGCCTAATCCCTGCTGATGAGCGTTAATGAAAGCGAAACACGTGTCCAGGGATGGCAAGCACACCAGTGAACACCCTCAAGACTCAACACTCGGGTAGAAGCGCACCCGCTGATACCGACTACATCGACCATCATGCTTCGGGGTCACACGCTTATGGGACGAGCAGTGTGCGACCTCATTCGGACATACTATTTATACAGGCTCCCTTGAGCCGGTGGAGGTGACGACCTCGAGATAACGCACCTGCGCGCCTTAAGAGGTATCTGGACCTATGAATATTTTCGGCAGCCCACGCAGCAACCCCGTGCACACGCCTAATCCCTGCTGATGAGCGTTAATGAATGCGAAACACGTGTCCAGGGATGGCAAGCACACCAGTGAACACCCTCAAGACTCAACACTCGGGTAGAAGCTCACCCGCTGATACCGACTACATCGACCATCATGCTTCGGGGTCACACGCTGATGGGACAAGCAGTGTGCGACCTCATTCGGACATACTATTTATACAGGCTCCCTTGAGCCGGTGGAGGTGACGACCTCGAGATAACGCACCTGCGCGCCTTAAGAGGTATCTGGACCTATGAATATTTTCGGCAGCTCACGCAGCAACGCCGTGCACATGCCTAATCCCTGCTGATGAGCGTTAATGAACGCGAAAAACGTGTCCAGGGATTGCAAGCACACCAGTGAACACCCTCAAGACTCAACACTCGGGTAGAAGCGCACCCGCTGATACCGACTACATCGACCATCATGCTTCGGGGTCACACGCTGATGGGACGAGCAGTGTGCTACCTCATTCGGACATACTATTTATACAGGCTCCCTTGAGCCGGTGGAGGTGACGACCTCGATATAACGCACCTGCGCGCCTTAAGAGGTATCTGGACCTATGAATATTTTCGGCAGCCCACGCAGCAACCCCGTGCACACGCCTAATCCCTGCTGATGAGCGTTAATAACCGCGAAACACGTGTCCAGGGATGGCAAGCACACCAGTGAACACCCTCAAGACTCAACACTCGGGTAGAAGCGCACCCGCTTATACCGACTACATCGACCATCATGCTTCGTGGTCACACGCTGATGGGACGAGCAGTGTGCGACCTCATTCGGACAGGTGGAAAATGCTGCAGTCCACATTTATCTGGACTATACACTCAGTGCAACACCGCAGAGCCGCCTACCTTGACGTCAAGAATTGCCTTTGGGACCACCAGATACAATGTTCATTCGGCATAAGGATAACACTATCTTCTGCTCCACCCCACACGCATTTTAGGAGCTTGTTTGTTAACACGGCAGTCCCGCCGTGAAGGATTGCACCATCCCGCTATCACTGGGGGCCACAGGGTTAGGAATCTTGCCTAACCTGCAACGTGGGATGACAACACATAGGATTGAAAACTGACCCCTGCATTCTGAGGCCCATCCGAGGGCTTTGTAAATGGTGAGAACAGTGTTAATTACGTGCTTCCATCCAAGGAGTGTACTATTCTGACACACACTACATGGCCCAGAAGGCCTAGCGTACTATTTGCCCATCGGAGGGCGTCTAATTGAGCTAAATTACATAGTGGGTGTGTCAGACAGCACAAACTGAAATGTTGAGCCTCTGAGGAAAGAGCTGGAGCTCTGAAACGCGTCAGGCTGATATCGGCATGCAGGCTGTGAATAAATTTTGGAATGCTGGACTCAGTTTACCTCAATAAAGGGCTTCTACGCCAGTTGCTGTCCGTGTGCGTCCTTGCCTGGGGGCATTTTTGGAGGTTGTTTGTTAACACGGCAGTCCCGCCATGAAGGATTGCACCATCCCGCTATCACTGGGGGCCACAGGGTTAGGAATCTTGCCTAACCTGCAACGTGGGATGACAACATATAGGATTGAAAACTGACCCCTGCATTCTGAGGCCCATCCGAGGGCTTTGTAAATGGTGAGAACAGTGTTAATTACGTGCTTCCATCCAAGGAGTGTACTATTCTGACACACACTACATGGCCCAGAAGGCCTAGCGTACTATTTGCCCATCGGAGGGCGTCTAATTGAGCTAAATTACATAGTGGGTGTGTCAGAGAGCACAAACTGAAATGTCGAGCCTCTGAGGAAAGAGCTGGAGCTCTGAAACGCATCAGGTTAATAAGCGGCATGCAGGCTGTGAATAAATTTCGGAATGCTGGACTAAGTTTACCTCAATAAAGGGCTTCTACGCCAGTTGCTGTCCGTGTGCGTCCTTGCCTGGGGGCATTTTTGGAGCTTGTTTGTTAACACGGCAGTCCCGCCATGAAGGATTGCACCATCCTGCTATCACTGGGGGCCACAGGGTTAGGAATCTTGCCTAACCTGCAACGTGGGATGACAACACATAGGATTGAAAACTGACCCCTGCATTCTGAGGCCCATTGAAGGCTTAGTAAATGGTGAGAACAGTGTTAATTACGTGCTTCCATCCAAGGAGTGTACTATTCTGACACACACTACATAGCCCAGAAGGCCTAGCATACCATTTGCCCATCGGAGGGCGTCTAATTGAGCTAAATTACATAGTGGGTGTGTCAGAGAGCACAAACTGAAATGTCGAGCCTCTGAGGAAAGAGCTGGAGCTCTGAAACGCGTCAGGCTGATATCGGCATGCAGGCTGTGAATACATTTCGGAATGCTGGACTCAGTTTACCTCAATAAAGGGCTTCTACGCCAGTTGCTGTCCGTGTGCGTCCTTGCCTGGGGGCATTTTTGGAGCTTGTTTGTTAACACGGCAGTCCCGCCGTGAAGGATTGCACCATCCCGCTATCACTGGGGGCCACAGGGTTAGGAATCTTGCCTAACCTGCAACGTGGGATGACAACACATAGCATTGAAAACTGACCCCTGCATTCTGAGGCCCATCCGAGGGCTTTGTAAATGGTGAGAACAGTGTTAATTATGTGCTTCCATCCAAGGAGTGTACTATTCTGACACACACTACATGGCCCAGAAGGCCTAGCGTACTATTTGCCCATCGGAGGGCGTCTAATTGAGCTAAATTACATAGTGGGTGTGTCAGACAGCACAAACTGAAATGTCGAGCCTCTGAGGAAAGAGCTGGAGCTCTGAAACGCGTCAGGCTGATATCGGCATGCAGGCTGTGAATAAATTTCGGAATGCTGGACTCAGTTGACCTCAATAAAGGGCTTCTACGCCCGTTGCTGTCCATGTGCGTCCTTGCCTGGGGGCATTTTTGGAGCTTGTTTGTTAACACGGCAGACACACACTACATGGCCCAGAAGGCCTAGCGTACTATTTGGCCATCGGAGCTTGTATATATATATATATATATATTTATATATATATTTTTATATATATATATATATATATATATATATATATATATATATATATATATATATATATATATATATATATATATATATATATATCCATACTAATATTAGAAAGAGAGAGCCCAAACCTTTGAGGCGGGTAATCTCAGTAACCACAGCATCAATCACAACACCCAATACAGCGTTGGAAAGGGCAGTTACAGCAGAAGGACATAGGCTATGCAGACGGCCACCATATACATTTAAAAGGTAAAAGAACCGTGCCAGCAAAGTAGTCCCTTGTGGGCATGTCTGCGTTCTGCTGTGGGCGTGTGCTGGGGGCGTAACAAACGCTGGGGGCGTGTGGTACGTTCCGCCCTTCATGCCATGTGAGTCGTAATTGCACCGCATCAAGGGGCACGCTGGGGGAGTGACACGCTGGGGCCGTGACAAACGCTGTGGGCATGTGTCAGCGCTGTTGGCGTGTGTCCGCCCTTCATGCCATGTGAAGCTCCAATTACGCAATTGCGCTGCATCAAGGGGCACGCTGGGGACCTGACAAACGCTGGGGGCGTGTGCTACGTTCCGCACTTCATGCCATCTGGGTCGTACATTAATCAGATCGTCTGCTGTGGCCATGTGCTGGGGGCGTCACAAAGGAGTTCACTCGAAGCGTGGTGAGTAACCATTCGCAAGACTCCCTTGGGGGACTGCCCGTTGTCTCACACATACTGGGGGTGCCGAATGCAGTGTGTGCCTTGGCCTGGGTGCATCTGAAAGGGCCGAACGCAGTGTGTGGCTTGGCCTGGGTGCGTCTAAAAAGCACTCGGGCCGAAGAGCGACGGTGTGGGTCATAAAATACATTCTAATTGTTAGACGGTCGCCGCTGGCCCTCAAGCGGGGGCACACGCGACTGAGCGTGACTGCGGGGACAATTACTGCAGCCTCTGAAGCGCGCTGTTACTGAACTATCACATTAAACCAAATTACACGTGCCTGCTAACATCAACCAGGGCTGTAGCCGGACTCAGGCGGCCGATTACTACACTAATTAGATGCGCCTGCTAACATGAACCAGGGCTGCAGCTGGGCCTCAAGCGGGGACACACGCGCCTGCTAACATCAACCAGGGATTCAGCTGGGCCTCAAGTGGGGGAACACGCGAATGACCCTATCTGAATACACACATTACACACATTCTATTTCATACCCAGACAACGTCGGGACCGGCTGCTAGTGTAAAATATATATATATATATATATATATATATACATATATATATATATATATATATATATATATATATATATATATATATATATATATCTACACATTCAACCAGCGTGTTCCTCCCTGCGATCCCAGAAAAGATCAACACAGGAGCCGTGGCCTCTGTTCGTGGTGCAGTTTAATTCAGACACAACGTCCTACGCGTTTCGGAGTCAACTACTCCTTCATCATGGGCAAAGTTTGTGCATTTCAGTGTAGTTAATAAAGTAAAGTAAATGTCACGTGATAAAAACATAAACAAAATACTTCGCCTGCAATTGATTTGAAATAGGTAATTTACATGAGTATCTTCGTAAATGTAATGCATGCCACGATTTTATACAAGATGATGGCAAAAGCAATGTTGTAATTCATATGATAAAATTAAGACAAGGTTTAGACCAATTCACAGAAACACCTGCGTTATACGTTACACGTGACAAGACAACGCTTGTCATTGCGCAATTGCTACGTATTTCACAATTTAAGTATACATAAATTATAAATTGACGGTTGCACAAAATTCCAATAATAACAGTTGCACAAAGTTTTTTGAAAAAAATTGTACTGTACCATAGTCAGATGATCGTATTATAATTCAAAATATTGCCCAAGTGGGCTAGTCCTGATATATACTTGATATTGTCCAGGATAAATGTTCATACAGTTAAATTTCAGGATTGGTCAACCAAACTTATTGCCCTAGTGGGGAATATTTTGAATTATAATACGATCATCTGACTATGGTTGTCGAAAAAGAAATCAATAATTTGGTTTTGCCCACTCGGGCCTTATTTTTTGAGGGGATCAATAGTGAGAGTGAATATGATATCTTTAATATTTCACCCATTTAACATGGTTAATCACATAGCTCAATAGACAAAGAGATATGGTGAGCACGGACATGTGCTGTCTTTTGAGACCAGAGGTTCGATCCTGGTAGTTGCATTGCTTAGTTCACAGTACAATTTTTTCAAAAAACTTTGTGCAACTGTTATTATTGGAATTTTGTGCAACCGTCAATTTATAATTTATGTATACTTAAATTGTGAAATGCGTAGCAATTGCGCAATGACAAGCGATGTCTTGTCACGTGTAACGTATAACGCAGGTGTTTCTGTGAATTGGTCTAAACCTTGTCTTAATTTTATCATATGAATTACAACATTGCTTTTGCCATCATCTTGTATAAAATCGTGGCATGCATTACATTTACGAAGATACTCATGTAAATTACCTATTTCAAATCAATTGCAGGCGAAGTATTTTGTTTATGTTTTTATCACGTGACATTTACTTTACTTTATTAACTACACTGAAATGCACAAACTTTGCCCATGATGAAGGAGTAGTTGACTCCGAAACGCGTAGGACGTTGTGTCTGAATTAAACTGCACCACGAACAGAGGCCACGGCTCCTGTGTTGGTCTTTTCTGGGATCGCAGGGAGGAACACGCTGGTTGAATGTGTAGATGTTGAAGGGGGTGGCTACCCCTGCCGTGAGCCCGCCGATACAGAGGCTAGTGACCAGCTAAAATTTCATGTTTATATATATATATATATATATATATATATTACCTACTAGCGGTCGCCAGTAGGTAGTTATAGTTAGGACCTAGTTTCCATAGGAAATCCGCAACATTCTATTGGGAATAACTTTGGCCCTGGTGGACGAATGTTTGCGAATTTCTCAAAGAAGATGGCTAGGTCCGCTGCGCTCATTCTGTGAAAGTTTTGGGGGGATTGGTGAGTGGGGGCTGAGATAAAAGGGGGGTCCCAAAACGTGTTTTTCCCATGTTATTTTCCATAGGACGTTTAGACACGGCTACAGCTCGAACGGCTGAATGGATTTATAAGAAATTTGGTAGAAAGGCAGAGTGTGGGTCGCAGATCACGCTTTCGTTTAAATGGTGTAAATCCGTTCAGTAGTTGCTGAGAAAATTAAAGTTGAATCAGTTATATATCTGTAAGCGAGCACGGGTGCGCGCACCTATGCGGGTGTGCGCGAGCAGCATTGTAATTTGCTGTTTAACGTCTGTCAACATTCGATTCAGAGGAAATCAGGAAGTGTTGTCCGCCATTTTGTTAGTGCGAGTGAATATGTGTTTGGAGGGAAATTATCCTTTTTGCTTGGATTTAGAACGTTGAGATATGAACTTTTGACCTGTGCCTTCAGCTAGGTGCAGATTGAGCTGTTACCATGGTAACAGCCAGAGAAGGCAGAGGGTGAAGGGTGACCGTTATGTGACTTTGAAAATATTGAAAGGATAACCAACTGAAATGTTAATTTGAATATGAAATTGTGCGGGAACAAATATGATTGGTTGAGGAGACATATATGAGTGTGTATTGACAGAAAATCTATGCCATTATTCGAGTTCCAGGGTAGTCCAGAGTCGTTCTAGTGGACCAGGCCCAAATCCGGGGAGTCGGCCGCCATTTTGAGCGTTCCGCAGCAATAGCCGCTCTTCACCCCGGCCACCGGAGCGGGTCCCCGGCCATCCAAGCGAGTGGAACGCCAATGGCAGTCATGGTGCAGCTGACCGGGGAGTGAAACGCTAAGGGTCGCCCTGCTGCAGCTGACCGCGAGGATGGGCCTTGGCGCGTGGTGTCGCCCCCGGGCTATTTGCACAACGGTCCTCCACCCCTAGGCCGCCACCTATGCTACCTCGACAGGAACAGCGTCATGCATTTGGATCGATGTTGCAGCAGGCTGCCATGTAAATAGTTATTTAATAAAACGTTTTACCCTGTTACTTTGCTGGTGTGTTGTATATATTTATAATATTTGCATAGGGTTTGTCGTTATTTTGGGCGGTGTGGGCGGCGGAGCCGAGCTAACTTCTCTTATTTAGTCAGCACATAAATTGACTTACTGGTGCGCATTATTTTGGGTGTACATTTGGAATATCGGTTGGGGTCGGGTTTGTCGTACTGAAATAACCCTTCAAGTTTCTGGTGTAGGCTACTCTCCCATTCACTAGCTCCAGAGAGAGTCGTTCCTAAGTAAGGAAAGTGCTATATTCTTTTTCGTCCTTCACATGCGGATACCATGTTCGGGCTTATTTTTCTCATTCCATTAACCGTTCGATCAACGCCTCAGTCATACAAAAAGCATTCTTTTATTGACCCAGTCGTGCGCCACACATACGCATTCATACCGTACAAATCAGGGCCCATGCGCACATTCATACCATACAATCTTTCACGCTCCCAGAGATAGCTCGTACATATAATGTACCGTCTCACAGAGCTAGCCTATTTTTCCTCGCGTGGAACACAGTGCGGTTTAGGTCTTCTCCATACTTTAGCTGAAATTCCAATGTAACCTGCAGAAAAAGAAAAGAGGGGGGGGGCAGCGTTCAAAGCACATCAGCGTGCATAAACACAAAAATGTTTTTATCTACCACGTACTTGACTTATCTCTCTGAGATGCATTCCCTTGTGTCTCGGCAATGGTAGTCTGTTCATTACATAGATCGCCCGAGGGCGGTAGTACAGACCGCGCGTAGGAAAGGGTCAAAAGCCAGGGGTATAGCGAGCCATTTAATTGAAAAAAATAAACGTGACAAATGGTTGCAGGATCAGTGAAGGTTGATTTTTTATTCGAAAGTATAACAGGATCAGTTACAATAAAATCGTCCATACGCACACCAAGGGCGAGTATCATGGGTAACATTACTTCGAAGCTTTAATAATACAATAATCAATAATGAAAAACCGACATCAATAGGGTTGTCCGTATGCCCAGCCAGTACCCTTCCCCGCCCACCATGTGCACAAAGACCGCATACATCCCCCATAACGTCAAGGCTAAGTAACTAGAACGTCATAAGGAGTTGCAAGTCGCTCCCATACTGGCGCCATTTTGGTCGAGGCCAGGCAGGTCCTTTCAAGTGGTGTGGGACCTGCCTGGCTTGGGGAATCTTTCAAGTGATGTGACTGAGGAGCAAATTGTGGACCTCTTTAAAGACTTCAACCCACTACATGTCAAGAAATGTCAAAGCGGAATGAAATGCTTTGCATTTGTAGACTTCAGTTCGGCGAAGACCCAGCAGAATGTTATAAGTAAATGTCATGGCACGAAGTTCAGTGGGCGGTCTGTCATTGTGAAAGCTTCAATTAAGTTGAATGGCTGCAAGAGCCCCGATTACACCAGCAGCCCTGTTAATATGTCGATCTTGGAAAAAGTTCCTCTGTTGGATTGCAATGGCTGCAGTGATGGTCTTGGGAAACTGCTTCCGAAAACTCTAAAGGCCACGAAAGCTTGCTATGCTGTTTCTTTGGAAATGCGGTGCTGGGTGATGGAAGAGTTGGCAGTGGTGTTTTTTGTAGATTTTGGACGCTCTGCCACAGTCCTGGCTTCGTCATTACGAGCACTTGAAAACAAGACATTCTGGGCAATACCACCCTTGACGCAGCCCTTTATGCTACAAGATGGTGTCTTCCATACAGAAAATATTGTTGGCAGCATTTTGAAAGGAAAGATAAACGGCCGTTCTCCTAGTGAGTCTCACATTCTTACATTTATGAAGAATGTTGAAGAGTAGTATGTTGAAAATCTGAAGCCATCGTTCTACAAACTCTCAACCAGCCTTGGATGGAAAAATCCTGAAGAATGTACAAACTGAAAACCAGTTTTTGTCTGCATAGCATCAGCAGCAACACTTGAGTCAGCTTTGTGTGAAGCCGCCATCTTGATCCAATCAATACCGTCCCCCCGCACACATTCAGGGACCAGGCCGCATTGCGAGGGCACCGCAGGACGTGTCTTCAGGTCAAACGGATTGTGGGACAAGGTCCAGATTGGAAGAGTCACCAAAAGGCTAAAAGTCCTGCCGGACCCCGGGAGCCGGCAGCCTATGTCGGGGGCGATCTCAGGCCACACCAGGGCAACAAGACTTGGGGAGGGGGCAGGAGCCAAGCGCCCCCTCCGAGTCCGCGCCACCACACCGCCCCTCGGGGGCATGGAACAGTCGCCCGGTCCGGACGTGAGCCATGAAGAACGGCACCAGCCGCCATCTTGATCCAATCAACACCGTCCCCCCGCACACATTCAGGGACCAGGCCGCATTGCGAGGGCACCGCAGGACGTGTCCCCAGGTCAAACGGATTGTGGGACAGGGTCCAGAATGGAAGAGTCACCAAAAGTCTAAAAGTCCCGCCGGACCCCGGGAGCCAGCCGCCTATGTTGGGGGCAATCTCAGGCCACACCAGGGCAACAAGACTTGGGGAGGGGGCAGGAGCCAAGCGCCCCCTCCGAGTCCGCGCCACCACACCGCCCCTCGGGGGCCTCCGTCAAGCGGCTCAGGGAGGCACCGCAGGCAACGGTTCTTCAGATCAGTGGCTCTCACCGGCAAGGCTCCCCTCCGTCAGCAGCGATCGTTGGCGCTGTGGTTGCGGCCGGAGGCGGGTGAGACGTGGTAGCCGCAAGAGCAGGCGAAACTCAACCGGCCGAGTGAGGCACTGTGCCGCAAGAGCGGGTGAGACTCAGCTGGCCGAGCGAGGCACTGTGCCGCAAGAGCGGGCACAACTCAGCTGGCCGAGCGAGGCACTGTGCCGCAAGAGCGGGCGCAACTCAGCTGGCCGAGTGAAGCGCTGGGGTGCAGCTGAGGAACCTCCACCTGGGGAGGTGGGGGAGGCTCGTTCGCGCCGCCTCTCCCTCCCAGTGCACCCCACGCCGTCTCCTGGCGCAGGTATATGTGATGGTCGGACCAGGCAATAAGAGGGGGGGGTCATCAGCAAGGCATTCACCCCCCCACCCGTGGCTCGCTGGATGCCACCTCAGGGTGGACGAATGGGAAGGCCAGTACAACAACATCGTGGCCGTGGTGCTTCCGGGCCATCCACCCAACGACCTCTTCGGCCGATGGCTGCCAGCAAGACCCCGCCCTATACGTGCCGGGGGCCTCGTCTTCCGGATGGGCGTAGCCGCGGACCTGCTGCACAAGGAGGGACAGGAACAGCGTCATGCATTTGGATCGATGTTGCAGCAGGCTGCCATGTAAATAGTTATTTAATAAAACATTTTACCCTGTTACTTTGCTGGTGTGTTGTATATATGTATAATATTTGCATAGGATTTGTCGTTATTTTGGGCGGGGTGGGCGGCGGAGCCGAGCTGTCTTGCAGACATCATGGCGTCGAGCTCGGTTCCTCTCACTAGTTTCATATTTCTCATGAGGGGTTGTTCCTAATGTTTCTATTTTAGCGAGGTCAAAAAGAGATCCCATCAGTGGCCTACTGATTTTGCTTGATTCCTTTTGTTTTTTCCAACGATTTTTATGTTATAGTTTGCTTGCACGATACAGCGGCTAGTCTGCATTTTATATATATGTCCTTTTTATTAGGGGTGTCCTCCGGTGGAGTCGGATGATCTACCTCTAATAAACGGTCCGGGCTGAACCAACTACCAACAAACGGGGCAGAGATAGGCATGACGGATTACAAAGGGGACAAAAGTCTGCACTACCTATCCTTCACTATCCGCAAAGACTAAACAGAGTATTGCGACTCCGTGCTTATTTGTGAATAGAGAATCACCCAAAGAGAACCAATTCTGAACGATCAATGTTCGGCCAAACAATCAATCAAATGAGGGATAAAAATAGGCACAACAGATTACAACGGGTGCTAAAGCCTGCGTTACCTATCCTTCACTATCTGCAAAGACTAAACAGAGTATTGAGACTCTGTGCTTGTTTGTAAATAGAGAATGAATCAAAGAGAACCAATTCCAAAACAGTAAATGCTTGGATAACAATCAATCAAATGGAGAGGGAAGCAGGCACGACGGATTACAACGGGGGCAAAGGCCTGCGTTACCTACCCTTCACTATCTGCAAAGAGAGAATACTCCTAAAAGAAAAGGGGGGGGCAGCGTTGAAAGAACAGCAGCGTGCATAAACACGAAAATGTTTTTACCTACCACGTACTTGACATTTTAAAGCTTTTGATATTTGCTATTAAAAAACCATTGAAATTCACTGAAAAAACCATAGGTTATAGACCATATATAGTTAGGAATTAGCATTTACAAAACCTTGAAAATTCACTGAAAAAACCATAGGTTTTACACACGTTATAGTTAGGAAGTAGCATTTAAAAAACCTATGAAATTCACTGAAAAAACCATAGGTTTTACACACGTTATAGTTAGGAAGTAGCATTTAAAAAACCTATGAAATTCACCGAAAAAACCATAGGTTTTACACCAGTTATAGTTACCAGCAAATTTTACTCGCATAAAACCATTGAAATTCCCACGTTATAGTTATTTGGACTCACTATAACTTGCGCGTGCAATGCACTGCTGATGACGTCATATATTATATCACTCATGACGTGGTCAGTGACATCACTCATGACATTACTGATGACACCATCCTTGCGACAGAGTGACAGACCTCTTTTCACTGTAATGTAACCCTTGAAACACATATTCAAAAATAGAAACTACATTTTTTTTTTTAATGGAGATACCCATACCAGTTACAACAACCAATTCAGTAAATCCACCATCTATATACACATCCACTCTTTCACCAACAGTTCTATGTAGTCACTCATACATATACTCACTCATCATATATAGTGATACACCTATATATCCTGTTACACAACGACAGTCATCCAAAAGATACTCTCACACATACTCACACATGCAAATAAACTATTAAACATCCATTTATTTGCATATACAGCTATACACACACTACCACTTTACTTCTAAGGAAACTTACACATACTTACTCTCTTAAACAATCACTTATAGAAACACATACTTATTTAAACAGGAACTCTTACAACCCCTCACTCTCACATAAACTCACTTATATACATCAATATTCACATATACTAGATTAAAACATATGTAGTTATAGTTAAAGACACTAGTGAGACAGTGATTCACTCACTAACATACATATATACACACTCATCCACCCATACAGTCCTGCACATATGCTGTATTCAAAACATATACAAACAGAGAGTCAGTCATTCATGCATCTATGTGCTAAGTAACACCCCCACCAAACATATAGACACTCATATTGATATTAAAAAAAACATCTAATAACCCATATACCTACACATGTAGCTACTCACCAACCCATGCAGCCACTTATACACAAAGTGAAACATTAATACATATGTTTAAAAATTTAAACATTACTCACTAATATTTATTTTTCAGAAAGACACACATTCACTGGATGGTGTCATCAGTGATGTCATGAGTGATGTCACTGACCACGTCATGAGTGATGTAATATGTGACGTCATCAGCAGTGCATTGCACGCGCAAGTTATAGTGAGTCCAACTAACTATAACGTGGGAATTTCAATGGTTTTATGCGAGTAAAATTTCCTGGTAACTATAACTGGTGTAAAACCTATGGTTTTTTCGGTGAATTTCATAGGTTTTTTAAATGCTACTTCCTAACTATAACGTGTGTAAAACCTATGGTTTTTTCAGTGAATATATATATATATGTGATTTTTTGTTTAACATCCAGCATAATTTGGTACCTTTTCCACGTTCCCTCCATTCCCATGTGCTCTAAAATCAATCATTAGCAATGTTCAGCAGTTACACTATAACAAAAAACTAGATAAATAAAAGTCCAGCAATCATTTGGAGAACATGAACATGCAACAAAGCAACATTTCTGAGGCTGTGTGAGGTGAACTGCAGCTGTTGTTTTCGGATGCCAGATTTGCTCAAAAATACAAGGGAGATGCCCACTGATGGAGCACACAGCATAGCAAGGCTAATGTGAATTTTCTATGAGGTGGTGTATCTTCAGGTGACTTGGTTACACACTGTGTATGATCAGCAAAGAGGTAAGCCACAAGCAGAAAGTGTACTGTATTGCATTGTAGCACTTGTTTAACATTTCCTACAGCTATGTAGGGGCATTGAAGCACTTACGCACACAGTTTGCAAGATACACAATGTAGGGTGTTTTGTTTGGAAGAGGGCTGTGTTTGTTTGGAACTTATGTGAGGAGTGTTTCCATGTTGTGCGTGATGACCACTGAGATATTCTTAACGTAGTACCACAGTGCATGGCAGTGTGATGGTTGAGGGTATGTGAGAGATAGACATGCAAAATATAGTTGTAATGAGGACTAACCAGCTTAGCCATGAGGGCAGTGGGATGATGTGTGTCTATACCAAAAACAGGGGTAATCAGAGAGAGCCCAGTGATCCATGTGGTGCCATGCACTTGGCAGAGATGTCATTCCAAAAAGGAATGAACAGGAATTGGTGCCATTAGCAGTAGCCATGCACTATATTTAATTTAGTAGTATCTATATATTTATTTAAAGGTAGGAATATCACCTACTGCTGAATAAATACACCACATGAAGGAAAAAGGAACTGGAGGAGCAGGCAAGGCCGCAAGCCTGAGCAAGACCTGCATAAACTTTAAAAATGCCCTGATTCCTCCTTCTCCTTGTAGACTAAAGGAAATCAACATTTTAAGCAGGCTACCTCACCGCCAAGCCGCTCTCAAGCTCCCAAAGACACCCAAAGGCAAACAAGCACCAGTAAGGAGAGCCCTAGTTGTGCTATGGCACAGACCACAGCCAGACTGGCACCCTGCATAGGTGAGGGTGTGAGACAAAACATTTGGTGGGTTGATGTCCTGGCAGTGCAAAAGCAAATCTGCCTGTCTCATGTTAACCTGCTTGCCTCACACCTACAATAATACTTTTCTTAGATCCCAGATCTTGTTATTTCTAGTTTACATGAGGAGGCATTCACCTGACCTTCTAGAATTTCCTCTCAGAACAGATTCCACTTTCATTATAAGTAAAAAGGTGTCATTTCAGGTTAATAAAGAAACAATGTAGTGAAAGGTGACACGTTATTCTGCTTCTATTGGGACTGCTGCATGGCACCACATTAATACTTCTCATTTTATCCAATCTCTTCACATGTCTGCTGTTTCCTTTGAGCCTTGTGAAAAACATGTTTACATATGTCTCTGCAAGTTAACTTCCCTTCCTCCTATTTCTGGCCTCTCCCAACCCCACTACTCCATTAACCTTGCTCTCACTTCTAGCAAGAAGCCTTTCAACTAAAACAATAGTAGCAAATATATACATCTACTAGATGCTGTAGCACATGTCTAAGATATTCTTCCCACTATGTATTCATCACGTTTTCCTCTTCTGTATTGTTCTGCTTTGTATTTATGTTTCATAGACATTTACATATTTAGGTATATTATCAGAAATTAGTATTTCAAATTTCTAATTACATTCATGTACACCTAATGAATTTATGTATTATTTGATTTACATTTGAGTAGAATATTTCTACTTGTAATGCTGTAACTTATCTTGAAAAATATTGCTATCTATATTCACTGTAAAAAAAACAGAGGTTAAAGGGACTTCATATTTCGGCAAAAAATGTCAGTTTAAACATATCGTTTTAAACTAACAAAACCATCGGAATTCAGCAGTTTTAGTTTTCTCAAGTAACTATAACTTGTGCCCTAAAGTAACTTTAACTCCACTCCTGTTGCTCATTTATTATTCTTTTTTGTTGTTGCATTTTTTTTTATGGAGCCCACCCAGGACTCTCCACAATATTGCAGATTGTGAGGGCTGTTGAGGGAACTCCAAGGCCACCACAGCTCCTGCTGACTCCCCGGGCAATACCCATCTTGGGTGTGGCAGGAGCCAACTTAATGTTTATGCTATTGTAAGCTTATTTCTGTTCTCTCGTTGTGGCATGGAGAAAAGTTATCTTCCCTGACCAGGATACTACAAGCAGGGAATAAAGTCTACATTCCCAGCCCGCATTCTCCCAGGCAGGAAACATGTGTCCAATGGGATGAGGTAATTGGGACATTCCACTCATTGAGCGCTGGGGATGGGGTCCCCAGGGCCTCTATACAGCTCAGGGAGGGGGCCGTATGCCTCCCTCGCCTAAATTTAAAACTGGTACCCGCAGGATAGGGTGCCCGGGTAATCTACCCTTTTTCCTAAATATGCATTCAGTCCCAGGGATGGGGTGCCCCGGGGCCTCCAGAAGGAATGTTGAAAGGGCCATATGCCCTATTCCCCAAAAAATAAATTGTGCCAACCCCTTGGTTTTATCATTTAAAAGCTTGGGAGGCCACTATTTTTAAGCAGGACCATAGATCCTCTCTGGCACCACGGTCCAGTGTAAACAAAATATATTTTGTCCCCAGGGGTGGTCCCTCTGGAGCCCAACACCAGGCCAAGAGGGGCAGGATGTTCCTACCCAGCCACCCTATATGTTTATTTTTCCTAAAATGGCTGCTGCCTCATCTTTGTTGGAGTCGTGGCAGACAATAAAATCTTATCTTTTGATCTGTTAGATCCACCATTGCATGATATATACATACATTTCGAGCTTTTTTCTTAAAAAGTACTGAAAGTATTTACACCACATTAGAAAAAGCCCACTTCTGGACTACAATCTAGCTTTCTTCCAAATTGGGTGTAATTCCATTTAGCCATTGATGCGGTATCACTGTTCAAATGTTTGAATGAAAATTGCATAGGGGAAAAAGCATTTTTGGGATCCCCCTTTTTCTCAGCCCTCGCTTAACAGATCACCTGACACTTTCGAGGTAGGAGCTGAGGTGCATGAAGTTTTTGGGGGAAAGTTTTGAGAAGATTCATCACATGGCACCAAAGTTATTAGGAAACCCACAAATTAATTTCCTATGGAAATCTGGTCCGAAGTCCGAACTATAACTACACAGTGGAGACTACTAGGCAATATGTTTATATAAATGTCTTTGCATATGTGTGTATTTGTACTGTTATTTTCTATGCTGTTTAGACCTATTAGATATTTAATTAATTTAATTTTGTATCAACTGTCGTGTACCAGTCACTATATGCACAGCAATGATTTAGACATTGAAACATCAATACAGCAAAGGTCAAATTGCTTAGGAAAAGTGAATATAAGGGTGATCAAAAATTGGGGGTGTGGGTACGAAAAAGATTTTGTAAACCAAATGTATAAGTGGAAAATGATCAAAAGGAGATACAATGCATTGGAGGAATTAATGTATCCGGCAATAAACAAAGTATTATTTTGCACAGTATGTAACCCATGGAGGGAATGTTACTTGAGTACAACTTGGTTATTAAGTGTATTTACACCTTTTACAATAATGCATTGGTGCAGATATCAGGTACTTTGTTTTAAGTATGTTGTTTATTTCCATCATCTGGTTAATGAGCACTGTCACTTTAAAAGGGGTGATCTATGTAGCCAGCGTTGTCAAGTGATCAAGGCCGGTAATGGCCGAAACGCATTATAGCGGATTGGAGTGAACATTAAATAAATATACACAAAGCCTGGGTCAGCACTCGTTATTCTCCCGGAAGGAGAGTGGAGTAGACAAGGATCTTGGGTAGATAGATAGATAGATAGATAGATAGATAGATAGATAGATAGATAGATAGATAGATAGATAGATAGATAGATAGATAGATAGATAGATAGATAGATAGATAGATAGATAGATAGAGATAGATAGATAGATAGATAGATAGATAGATAGATAGATAGATAGATAGATATTTAGATAGATAGATAGATAGATAGATACATAGATTGATACATAGATAGATACATAGATAGATACATAGATCTATACTAATATAATAAAGAGAGAGCCAAAACCTTTGAGGCGGGTAATCTCAGGAACCACAGCACCAATCACAACACCCAATACAGCGTTGGAAAGGGCAGTTGCAGCAGAAGGACATAGGCTATGCAGACGCCCACCATATACATTTGAAAGGTAAAAGAACCGTGCCAGCAAAGTAGTCCCTTGTGGGCATGTCTGCGTTGTGCTGTTGGCGTGTGCTGGGGGCGTGACAAACGCTGGGGGTGTGTGGTATGTTCCGCCCTTCATGCCATGTCTCATATTGTGTGCTAATTCCACCCTGCTCCCTTTAAATACCCCTGCACCCCATAATCATAACCCACCCTTACTCCTTAAAATACCCCAACACCCTTAAACACTAAGCCATCTTAACCCTATAAATATACCCTGTACCCCAAAACCCAAATCTATCCCTAAACCCTAAAAATACCCCTGTACCCCAAAACCCAAACCTAGCCCTGAACCCTATAAATACCCCTGTACCTCAAAAGCCAAACCTACCCCTGAACCCTAAAAATACCCCTGTACCCCAAACCTAGCCCTGAACCCTAAAAATACCACTGTGTCCCAAAACCACCCCTGAACCCTAAAATACCCCTGTACCCCAAAACCCAAACCTAGCCCTGAACCCTTAAAATATCCCTGTACCCCAAAACCCAAACCTACCCCTGAACCCTAAAAATACCCCTGTACCCCAAAACCGAAACCTAGCCCTGAACCCTAAAAATAACCCTGTACCCCAAAACCCAAACCTACCCCTGAACCCTAAAATACCTCTGTACCCCAAAACCCAAACCTAGCCCTGAACCCTAAAAAATACCCCTGTACCCCAAAACCCAAACCTAGCACTGAACCCTAAAAATACCCCTGTACCCCAAAACCCATACCTATCTCTAAACCCTAAAACTACCCCTGTACCCCATAACCCAAAACTATATCTGAACCCTTAAAATACCCAAACACCCCAAAACATATACCTCAGTACCCCAAAACATATACCCCTATGCCCATACTTACCTTATCCAAACATTAAAAAAAACATGCTTTTACCATTCATGCATTTACAACGAATTTTGTTGTAAATGTATGCGTGATAAAAGCATATAAAATGTAATGCCATGCGTTATAATGGCATTGCGGAGTCATGGTACTTTTGTAATGAAAGTATGCGGAGTGATGGTATGCGGAAAGAAAGTTGCGGAATAATGGGTGTTTACCCTCCCCGGTAAGTACATTGGTGGCACGGCAGCCCACATCTCCAGCAACATACTCATATTTTTTCACCACCCATTTGAAAAATGCACAGGTCACTCTCATTGATGGCCAGCACCGACATACACTTTTAGACACACCTCCCGCCACTAGTTCTAGAATTGCGAACTTTAGAGCTGGGGAGCTACGTTCGAATCTCGGCATCAGCTCAACATCCTGTGATTCCAGGCAAATCGCTTTGTCTCCCTGTGCCTACCACAAATGAATGTATTCTTCTGCAATGTAAATTGTGCTCATGCCATTTTGTCGAGTTCGCGCTATATAATATTGCAAGGAAAAATAAAGTAGGGAAACTCGAGTTCACACACTACTGAAAGCGCACTCTTAAGTGCATCAGCAGTGCACTGTGAATCGGAGCGTTTCACGGGCCAGTCACAGATAAGAAATGCTATCAAAACGAAATCCTACAAAACAATATACTACTGGCCGGCAGCAATTCATACCCGGACAACGTCGGGACGGGCTGCTAGTATTCACTAAAAGAACAAAGGTCACAGAGAGTTAGGTTCTGAATTTTCATACACAAAACCATAGAAATTCTGCTGTTAGAGTTTAAGATATTTCAACTAACTATAACTCGTGTCCTAAGGTAACTAGAACTTGCACCCCCACAATGCACAGGTTTTTGGGGACCGCCACCTCCCCAGGGCTTTCGTTATTAATGGTTGGGGGGGCCTTGTGGGCCCCCCATATCCCAGGGACCACCACCTCCCCGGGGATTTATTTATTTATTAGTAGGGGGGCTCAAAGGCCCCTGCAAGCGTTGGGGACTGCCACCTCCCCGGGGCTATTCCACACTAAGTGTGGGGGTGCTCGAGCCCCCCCACACTGCCCCAGGCTCAAAGGCCCCTGTAAGCGTCGGGGACTGCCACCTCCCCGGGGCTATTCCACACTAAGTGTGGGGGTGCTCGACCCCCCCAACACTGCCCCAGGGACCACCACCTCCACGGGGCACTAATTATTGAAGTGAGGGTGTCCGTTGCGGTTCCATGGCCCGGGGACCACCACCTCCCTGGGGCTATTTACATGTTGGGAGGGGAGCCACATGGGTGGGGACCTCCTGGAGCCCTTCATGGCCCTGTGGACCGCCACCCCCCAGGGCCTGCTCCAGCAATGTCCCCGGGTGCCCACTCCTGGGATATTGCAGTTTGCAATGACAGGGCGGGAGCACAGCTCCCGCCCTGTCATTGCAAACTCTGGGCCACTAAGCTGAATTGCTTTTGGACAAGGGGAGCTACATGTCAGCAGCTCCCCTTATCCAAAAGCAATGCCGGCTCCCTTGGAGGCGGGGAGGCGGATGGGACCGCGGGGCATTGGCAATGCCCCGCAGTCCCCAATGTGAGGGTTGGCCCTGGGGGTAGGTGTCCCCGGGGCCAGAAGTGGCTCAGAGAAGGGGGCCATGTGGCCCCCCCCTCCCCTAATTACAAAATGTTTTTTTATAAGAGACCAGGCCTGTGGGATGGAGTCCCCTGGGCCACGCGCCCCCCCTCCTATAAAAGTAAAAAATAAATAAATATGTGAGCATGCCCCGGGTGATGGGATTCCCGGGTCCAAAATCGGCCTCAAGAGGGGGGGCCACAAAGCCCCCTTTCCGTTTTTTTTAAGTGAAAAAAATGACTCAGACCCTAGGGGATGGGGTACTCCTGGCACAAAAAATAGTAAGAGAAGGGGGGCCACGCAGCCCCCTTCTAAAAATATCAAAAGAAAAGAAAAAGCGGCATTTCCCCAGAGCTCCTGCCCTCCCTGCACCACTCTGTAAACGGACCTCCTGGCGCGTTCTGGGTTGGGGGATTAAGTCCTCACGAATCTTAAAGGTCCTTAGGGGCCAACTAGCCCACCAGGTACCTCCTGTAAGCCCCACCCAGTGGGATGGCTGAGAGGTGGTCAGAGGTCATGCCCCTTTTTACACCACTCTGCAAACGCACCTCTTGGCGCACTGATGTTGGGGCAATGAGGTCCTCATGTGTCCTGAGGACCTCGAGACTAAAGTGGTCTTCATCCCCCGACCAGCAGTGCGCCAGGAGGTGCGTTTACAGAGTGGTGTAAAAAGGGGACATGTCCTCGGACCACTCTCAGCAATCCTGCTGTGTAGGGCTTACTAGAGATAACAGTAGGGCTAGTTGGCCCCAAGGACCCTAAGGGGGCAAGGGGACTTTATCCCTCAACCAAAAGCATGACATGAGGCCCGTTTGCAGAGTGTTGCCAAAAGGGGGCATGGCCTGTGTCCACCTCTCAGCAATCCCACTGTGTGGGGCTTACTGGAGGTGTCAGGTAGACTAGTTGGCTTCTAAGGACCCCCACCATCAAAGTGGACTTTAATCCCCATCCAAGAACGTGCCAGGGAGCGCGTTAGCAGAGTGATCGGCAAAGGGGGGGGGGGTGGCCTGCTATGAGAACTTACCAATGCTGTTGTGTGGGACTTACTGGAGGTAATATGAGGGGTAGTTGGCTCCCAAGGACGTCATTAGATGGGGTAGTTGGCCCCCAAGGACGTCCTTGGGGGCCAACTACCCCTCCTGTTACCTCCAGTAAGTCCCACACAGTGGTATTGCTAAGAGGTCTTCCGAGGTCACACCCCCCTTTCTCCACCACTCTCCAAATGCGCCTCCTGGTACACTACGGGTTGGGGGATGAAGTCCAATTTACTCCTGAGGGACTTTGGGGGCCAGAATACCTCCTTTAAGTCCTACGTAGCAGAATTCCTGAGCGCTGGTCAGAGGCCCAGCCCCCTTTCTCCACCATTCTGCAAATGCGACTACTAGTTAAAGAAGCATTTGGAATGTAATAGGTCTCGCATTTGCGAAAGTTACGGCTATTGGCGTTGTAAATGTAAAAGTGTTTTACTAATGTTTTTTGGAGTGGAGTGGATGTATGTTGTGTGTAGTGGAATTATGTGGTATGTTGTGCAGTGAAATTATGTGCATAGAAAGTATGTGGTATTTAGTGTTTAGGAATTATGTAGAGTGGGATTATGTGTTATGGAGAGTAATTATGTGGTATAGTAGTCTGTATTGTGGAGCGGTAACCTCAGGTTTAGTCATCCTTGTTTCCATAGAAGCTAAACTACAAACTCAATTAGACAAAAAAAGAAGGAATCACTGAGGAGCACTTCTGGAACTAGTTGGTGGTATGAGCAGGACCACTGGAAATATGTGACTGTTTGGCTGTACCGACGTTCGCACAATTATACATTTTCCACATTAGCTACATAATCCATCAGCTGCTGCCTAATCTGCAGATTTGAAGAAAAGAAAACCTTATTTCTAGCTAAAATGGCTCCAAAGTTACTAAAAATGCAGCGACAAGTGGTACAGCGTAGTGGAAGGTCCTTTGCAAACCTAGAATGGTCAACTGTTACTTATTGCTAAATGTGGGTGTTAAATTGGTACTAATGGTGTGCAAGCCACTCTTGCTTCCTTCTGCACCTCTCTTGCCTCTTTCTACATTTCTGCTGCTTCCTTCCACACCTTTCTTTCTTTTTCTGCACTCCTCTTGCCTCTTTCTGCACATCTCTTCTACTTTCTACACCACTTGTGCCTCTTTCTGCACCTCTGCTGCCATTCTGCACCTCACCTGCTGCTTTGTGCACCACTCTTGCATCTTTCTGCACCCGTCTTCCCTCTTTCTGCACCCCCTTACCTCTTTTTGTACATCTCTTCTACTTTCTGCACCTCTTTTGCCTCTTTCTGTACCTCTCTTGCCTCTTCCTGCACCCCCTGCCTCTCTTTGTACCCCTCCTGCCTTTTCTGCAGCTCTGTCCCTTCTTTCTGCACTTCCTTTTCTTTCTACACTTCTCTTGCTTCTTTCTGCACCCCTCTTGCCCCTTTCTCCACCCCTCTTCCCTCTTCCTGCATGTCTGTTGCTTCTTTCTGCACTTCTCTTGCCTCTTTCTCCACCCCTCTGTCTGCCTCTCTGTTGCTTCTTTCTGCACTTATCTTGCGTCTTTCTACATTTCTTTTGCTTCTTTCTGTACCACGTGTGCATCTTTCTGCACCCTTCCTCTTTCTGCACTCCTCTTGCCTCTTTCTGCACCTTGTTCATTCTGTCTGCTCTTCTTTTGTGTTCTTTGCACCAGTCTTGCCACTTTCTCCATCCCTGTTCCCCCTTTCTGCATCTGTTGCTTCTTCCTGCACTTCTCTTGCTTCTTTCTCCACCCCTCATCCCTCTTTCTGCACCTCTATCCCTGTTACTTCTTTCTGCACTGCTGTCCCTGCTTTCTGCAACCCTTGTGCCTCTTTTTGCACCCATCGTCTCTTTCTGTACCCCTCTTGCCTCTTTCTGCACCTCTGTTCCTTCTTTCTGTTCGTCTTTTGTTTCTTTCTGCACCCCTCGTGCATCTTTCTTCAACCCTCGTCTCTCTTTTTGTACCCCTCTTGCCTTTCTGCACTTGTTGCTTCTTCCTGTACTCCTTGTGCCTCTCTCACACCCTTCTATCCTCTTTCCGCACCCCTCCTGCCTCTTTCTGTACCTGTTCCTTCTTTCTGCACTGCTTTTGTTTCTTTTTGCACCTCTCGCTTCTTTCTGCACCCCCTTGCCTCTTTCAGCATCTCTGTTCCATCTGTCTGTACTTCTTTTGTTTCTTTCTGCACCTCTCTTGCTTCTTTCTGTACCCCTCGTGCCTCTTTCTGCACCCCTCTTGCCTCTTTCAGCATCTCTGTTCCTTCTTTATTTTCTTTTGTTTCTTTCCGCAGCTCTCTTGCTTATTTTTGCAGCCCCTTGGCTCTTTCTCCACCCCTCTTCCCTCTTTCTGCACCCCTGTTGCCTCATTCTGCACCACTGTTCTTTCTTTCTGCACTTCTTTTGTACCTTTCTGTATAATTCTAGATTCTTTCAGTACTTCTCTCGCCTCTTTCTGTGCTCAAATGGGAAGTGCAAGCTGTCACGTTTAAAGGTCTGTGTGCTCTTGTCACTGAGGTATATGAATACTTGTATATGTAATATTCAATGTTTGATAACTTTATTTCGGTCGTTGACCATAAAAGTGCAGATAAAATACATACAAGCACAATGATAAAATCCATTAATAAAACAGTTTAAAAAGTTATTAAACAGTGTATTCTCACAGGTGTTATGCATATGAAGATGGTAGTTTAAACAGTGGGTGGCTTTTTTTATAGGTGGTTAAATGTTCTCAGTTCTGCTCTGTCATTTAGTTGCACAGGCCACATGTCTTATGTATACAGGTGTTATAGAGCCCCTCAAATATACTATTGAATACCCATGTGCCCTGTATTATGAGAAGAAATAGATACACCTTTTTGTACACATATTTACAGAGTATGCTGTTTGAAACACAGGTATTCAAGTAGTTCTATGTTTATTTTTATGTAACATGTCACTCGGTAAAAGCAGAGACACGCATGCATACCTTCACAAACCTGGTCAGACTTACAACAGTGATATGCTTAGAATTGCTGTTTTATATTTGGTAGGTAGGCCTAACATTCTGAGCAGTCGATTAATAGTTGACCTTTAAGAGAAAAGTGAGGTTTAAGACATCTTGGGAGAAGGATTAGTGATTAGGCTACTTTGTATGATTCTTTTGTAAGGTAGAGTAAATGTAGGCCTCTTTCTGCACCTCTGTTGGTTCTTTTTGCACTTCTCTTGCTTCTTTCTGCACCTTTTGTCTTCTTTCTGGACTTCTGTTGCTTCTTTTGCACTTCTCTTGCTTCTTTCTGTGCCTTTCTTCATCTGTACAACCTATTTAGGTATATTTAGAATTTAGCATTTAAAAAACCTTAGAAATTCACTGAAAAAACAGTGGTTTCAGGGACGTTATAGTTAGAAATTAGCATTTAAAAAAACCTTTGAAATTCACTGAAAAAAACACAGATTTTTGGGACGTAAAAGTTTAAAATTAGCATTTAAAATACCTTTGAAATTCACTGAAAAAAACACAGATTTCAGGGACGTTATAGTTAGTTGGACATTTCACTCGTACAAAACCAGAGAAATTCAGCCGTTATAGTTAGTTGAGCTAACTATAACTCGTACCCTACAATGCACTGCTGATAATGTCACAAATTACATCCCTCATGACATAGTCAGTGACATCACTGATGACACCATCCACATAATAATCAGATGCACCTCCTCACACCCTAATATAACCTTTGATACACCCCCTCTAAAATACAGACTACCATTTTCGAAACCATAGACACACCAATACAATTAGGACATACCCACTCACTGATTCATAGGTCTATATACACATCCACTAACATATACGTACAGTCACTCATACACGCAGTCACTTATCAATATAGACACTGATATATGCACTCATATACCTATATAGATGCTCACACACCACCACTCACCCATAGTGTTACTCACACACCTAGTTAGTCATGCAAAGAATCAATCACACCCCCATTTACTCACCTATACAGTTATAAACACACCACCTCACTTATTAATACAGATACTAACACATACTTACTCTCTTATACAATCACTGACACAAGCACACACTCATCCATACAGCTACTCTCACAATCACTCACTCTCACATAGTCATTTATATAGTCCCTACTCACATATACTGCCTTTCCCATATGTATTTACTCACACATGTACCACTGAGACATCCATTCACTCATCAACACACCCATACACACACTCACCCACCCATATAACCCTTCACAGATGCACTCTTGAACCCATACCCCCAGTGAATCACCCATTTACACATCTATGCACAGAGTCACACACCCCCCACCCAACCACACAGACACTCAGGCACCCATACAGATAATCAGACAGCCAATCAATAGCTCATCTAGCTACTCATGAACCAATGCAGCCGCTTACACACCAACTGATAGACTGATACAGACATTTACACAGTTTAGTCACTAACCCATGCAGTCAGTAGGATATGTTTAATCACTAACTTATACAGTCAGTCACCCACCTACTGAATCATCAGTACAGACACTCATAAACCCATTCTTCAATACACCTTGGTGTGTGTGTGTGTATATATATATATATATATATATATATATATGAAAACGACTGTTTCTTCCCACTTGCGAAGAAAATTTCACAGACTGCTCACGATGCTTCAAAAGTTTTATTTAGCACGAAATCAGCAGCTCACTACCGACGCGTTTCGCCACTTAAGGCTTGGTCACGGTGAAAGTGATCAATTACAAGCTTCTATTTACATCTTAAATCATAAACACAAAGGAAGGACTTAACGTGTTGATTTACACAGACTGAATTGTAGTCGCCATCTTGAAGTGTAGCATTATAGCAAACAGATTATACACAAATTATGCATATTTGCACTTGCTTTATATCGCCCAAGTGGGCTATTGATACAGTAATAATTTTATGCCACGAATTCCTGGAATTTTATAACCTCTATTTGGGCATTAATTGCAAAATATATATTCTTAAGAATAATATCACCACAAAACATATCGTCCCAAGGACTATCGTCTGATCTAACAAACTCATGCCCAAGTGGGCGCATGTACCATATTGTGTTTACTTAAACTGTTTACAACGAACTGTACCCTGTTGCCAGACATTACAAAACATACCACAACCAAAATGATAACTTGTTGAGATTTGTGGTACTTGATGCAGTCAAAGAGAATGTAAGGGGGGGTGATAGGCTGCGACAGCTGAGAATTCTCGAGTCTAAATACATCATTGACTTCGAGACCCTACACCCAAATGGAATGAATTGTAGTGAAGAAATGGCAGTTCATCTATGAAAATGTAATATTGTCCTGACATCTCTCTCTAGTTTTTAATTTGTACATATGTTGAACACATGAATTTTAAATGATTACATCTTTTCCATGCAGGAGTGTGCAATGAGATCTGGAGGACAGACGTAACATTGATTTGGAGACAAGAAGCGCCACTTGTGAATAGCCCACTTGGGCAATATTTTTTCAAATTGTAAACAGTTTAAGTAAACACAATATGGTACATGCGCCCACTTGGGCATGAGTTTGTTAGATCAGACGATAGTCCTTGGGACGATATGTTTTGTGGTGATATTATTCTTAAGAATATATATTTTGCAATTAATGCCCAAATAGAGGTTATAAAATTCCAGGAATTCGTGGCATAAAATTATTACTGTATCAATAGCCCACTTGGGCGATATAAAGCAAGTGCAAATATGCATAATTTGTGTATAATCTGTTTGCTATAATGCTACACTTCAAGATGGCGACTACAATTCAGTCTGTGTAAATCAACACGTTAAGTCCTTCCTTTGTGTTTATGATTTAAGATGTAAATAGAAGCTTGTAATTGATCACTTTCACCGTGACCAAGCCTTAAGTGGCGAAACGCGTCGGTAGTGAGCTGCTGATTTCGTGCTAAATAAAACTTTTGAAGCATCGTGAGCAGTCTGTGAAATTTTCTTCGCAAGTGGGAAGAAACAGTCGTTTTCATAAAGAGGGTGTCCAGCACCCACACAGACTCGCCGTAATCTGAGACTGGGAACAGCCGGGAAAGGTCGTCGTGTACATTTTCAAATGTTCCTGGTTTCCCGCAAATAATTCCGCCGTGAGGATCTTCTGAAATAAGTAAGCGGTGTACACCGCGTTGGGAGACGGCGGTAAGCAAGTTCATAAGAAGTCCCTGAGAGACCGGAGGATTATCAGCGTGTGAGCAGTGTGGCTGAGTAAAACCCGGAGTGGAACCCGAGCTCGGCAACTCCCGCTGGAGACAAACGCGGTGAGTGCCAGTGCAAGGAGACCTGGTGAGCCACGGAACTTGCGCATTTGCGGTAACGGAGTGGGTTGTAAGCGTGATTGCAACGTGAGAGCCCACGCATGATGCTAAAGCGTTAGGATTAGCGCTTAACAAACACACAAAATAAAGCACGAAAATGGCGGCTCGCTTTGAAGCTAAAAGAAGAGAGATGTCGGACCGGCTTTTCTTTACTAACCCCGTTGCTGGAAATGAGGGCCAACAACAACAAGGAGGCCAAGTCCTCCTAACTAACGAAGTAAAGATACAACAGCTATTTAATAAGTTGGATAAATTGCACCGCAAAGAGGTAGCAAAATGGTGGGAAGCAGAGTCCCTACAGAAATATCTGGATGCCCAGCGTGCACCTAGAGGGTTGAGGATTTACACCATCCCCACTTTCGATAATCCAGATCCAGAAATGTTGGAAGAGTGGGCGAGTAATACAAAAGATTGCACCGCAACAAGGATGCGCATCCTAATTAAATACGCTATAAAGGACAGAGCCAAATTATTAAAACAAATTGATGATATATTGCTAGAATTGGCCGGTATTACCACCCAAGAAAAGATTCAAGATTTCATGGCCAAACTGGATGTGCGCCTTAACAAACTGGAAGATGAAATAACAGCACGTAAGCAAAGGAAATGTTTAAGAGACTTTCAAGATTATCAATCTGGCAGAACCCTAACATTTCATAAGAAATATGATCATTTGTTTCAAAAAGCGAATATGAACGAAATAGATACTAGCAAAGTAAACCTTACACTGGAAGGAGAAAGTACTGCTCCTGAAGAGAGTGATGCATCTGATGGGAATATTTCTGATGCGACAGGCAGTGCACCGGGAACGCCAATTCAAAAAGCAGTTACGGGAAGAATTAATTTTCTCACGCAATTCCAAATGCTCAACCAAGCGAAACAAAACCAGCAAGGGGGCCAAGTGGATCAGGATTTTCACAGGGGCAGAGGACGAAACTTTCGCGGCATAGCAAGAGGATCCAGAGGAACCAAAAAGCGAGGCGGAGGAAGCAAAGGAGATTCCAACATGCCCGCACCACCACCAATGCAGACCAGAGCAAGAAAAGGAACATGATGACAGTTGTCAACCTCTCAAAACGTGAGTTAAACAACACTGAAACTGACTTACTTTCGTTGGGGTTATCCTTTTGTCCAATGAGGAGAATGGACTATGTTCAAACACGAATAGATACTTTTTGTTTTATTCGTAAATTGAAATTGAAAAAATGGTTTCATAATCAAACATTAAGAGTATCTACAACTATGCTTCCCAATGATTTAACTGATCCGTCAATGCCAGAGGTGACCTCTATACAAGTGAGAAATGAGAATGATTTAGTGGAGGATATTGCCCCTAATACTGACAATGATGCAGTAATAACAGCACTACCATGTAAGAGTGGCTTTAAGCCAAAATCCACATTTGTTCCTCTTGTTCAGAGTGATGCAATAGATGTGTTTGAGCGGAGTGTTATCAAAGATTTAAAGAAAATTCGATACAGTACTGCTGGATTGGCTAAATATAATTTGTCCAGATTGCAATATGAGGCACTTGATTCACTTAAAAACGATGATTCAATTGTAATCCGCAATTCGGATAAGGGAGGAAATGTCGTGGTGTGGGGCAAGACTGAATACCTGAGAGAAGGTCAATCACAACTTGATGATACACAATGTTATAGTAAATCTTCTATGGAGGAGCTATATGACTCTCATGTGACATATGATGGCATGTTATTGAATTGGTACGAACAGGGAATTTTGGAAAAAGGAGAATATCTAGGACTGAAATGTAAATATCCAAAAACACCAGTCCTATACCTACTCCCAAAATTGCACAAGAACCCACTATGTCCACCAGGGAGACCTATAGTGTCATCAATGGGGTCACAATTAGAGGTAACATCTAAATATATAGATTACTTCTTGAGACCTTTTGTAATGTCCCTACCTGCTTACCTCAGAGATACCATGCACTTCTTAAACCTAATCCATGACCTAACCTGGGAATCTGACTATTTATTGATAACTATGGATGTGACCAGTTTATACACATCAATAAAACATGAAACTGGCATCCAGGCAGTCAGACATTTTCTTAGAGCGAGATCAATTACTGCTCAGTTACATAGTGACATGTTGATCAAAATGATACAATTTTGTTTATCTAACAACTTTTTTTATTTTAATGATCAACTATACAGGCAGATACAGGGCACGGCGATGGGCACCTGCTTCGCCCCCAGCTACGCGAATTTATTCATGGGCTGGTGGGAGGAGCAGGTGTCCAGTAGCCAAGGCGACCAGGGGGAAAGAGTGATACTCTGGATTCGCTTTATAGATGATATCTTCTGTATCTGGAGGGGAGATGAAGTGAGTGCCAGGAGATACATCGCCAGTCTGAATGATAATGAGATGAACATCAAATTAACTTCTCATATAAGTAGAGAGAAGGTTATCTTTCTTGACACCATAGTGGAGGTTAAAAACAACAAACTGTCCACGAGCTTGCACAGAAAAGATACAGCTGGGAACAGCTTGCTGTTTGCGACGAGTGCCCATCCTTACAGCCTCATCCAAAGCATACCTTTTGGAGAGCTGTTAAGAGCCAAACGCAACAGCAGTGATAGCTTCAACTTTGAGAAAGAAAAACAAGTGATGGTAGACAGGTTTAAAGAAAGAGGCTACCCTGCAAAAACCATAAACCAAGCAATAGTCAGAGTTGATAGCATGGCAAGAACCGATCTACTTGTACCCAAACAAAGAAATCTGAGTGAGGAAGAAGGGACAGTAAGGTTTATCACCACGTATTCTGGGCAAGCATATCAGGTGAGGAAGATATTGACAAAAAACTGGCCAATTTTAACCACTGATAAACTCCTGAGCAAACACATAACGGAGAACCCCCAGATCACCTTTCGTAAGGGAAGATCACTTAAAGATGAGCTAAGTGTGAATATGGTTTCATCAAAAAAGAAAACCGTAGCCAGGAACAAAACAGGATTTGTGTTGTATGAGGTGCAAGGCCTGTAAGGGAAGTGCGAACTGCAAGAAAATCCAAATGCCCAACAAATCCAGACCATTTTCCATCATGGGTAATTTTGACTGCAATACTGAGTATTGTGTGTATTGTCTAATTTGTCCCTGTGGGAAATTTTACATCGGAAGTACCAAACACAGGGCAAAAATTAGGATATTAGAACACAAACGGGCAATTAGAAATAACAACGAACTGTACCCTGTTGCCAGACATTACAAAACATACCACAACCAAAATGATAACTTGTTGAGATTTGTGGTACTTGATGCAGTCAAAGAGAATGTAAGGGGGGGTGATAGGCTGCGACAGCTGAGAATTCTCGAGTCTAAATACATCATTGACTTCGAGACCCTACACCCAAATGGAATGAATTGTAGTGAAGAAATGGCAGTTCATCTATGAAAATGTAATATTGTCCTGACATCTCTCTCTAGTTTTTAATTTGTACATATGTTGAACACATGAATTTTAAATGATTACATCTTTTCCATGCAGGAGTGTGCAATGAGATCTGGAGGACAGACGTAACATTGATTTGGAGACAAGAAGCGCCACTTGTGAATAGCCCACTTGGGCAATATTTTTTCAAATTGTAAACAGTTTAAGTAAACACAATATGGTACATGCGCCCACTTGGGCATGAGTTTGTTAGATCAGACGATAGTCCTTGGGACGATATGTTTTGTGGTGATATTATTCTTAAGAATATATATTTTGCAATTAATGCCCAAATAGAGGTTATAAAATTCCAGGAATTCGTGGCATAAAATTATTACTGTATCAATAGCCCACTTGGGCGATATAAAGCAAGTGCAAATATGCATAATTTGTGTATAATCTGTTTGCTATAATGCTACACTTCAAGATGGCGACTACAATTCAGTCTGTGTAAATCAACACGTTAAGTCCTTCCTTTGTGTTTATGATTTAAGATGTAAATAGAAGCTTGTAATTGATCACTTTCACCGTGACCAAGCCTTAAGTGGCGAAACGCGTCGGTAGTGAGCTGCTGATTTCGTGCTAAATAAAACTTTTGAAGCATCGTGAGCAGTCTGTGAAATTTTCTTCGCAAGTGGGAAGAAACAGTCGTTTTCATAAAGAGGGTGTCCGGCACCCACACAGACTCGCCGTAATCTGAGACTGGGAACAGCCGGGAAAGGTCGTCGTATATATATATATATATATATATATATATATATATATATATATATATATATATATATATATATACTAGCAGCCCATCCCGACGTTGTCCGGGTATGAATTGCTGCCGGCCAGTAGTATATTGTTTTGTAGGATTTCATTTTGATAGCATTTCTTATCTGTGGCAGGCCCGTGAAACGCTCCGATTCACAGTGCACTGCTGATGCACTTAAGAGTGCGCGTTCAGTAGTGTGTGAACTCGAGTTTCCCTACTTTATTTTTCCTTACAATATTATATAGCGCAAACTCGATAAAATGGCATGAGCACAATTTACATTACAGAAGAACACATTCATTTGTGGTAGGCACAGGGAGACAAAGCGATTTGCCTGGAATCACAGGATGATGAGCTGATGCCAAGATTCGAACGTAGCTCCCCAACTCTAAAGTTCGCAATTCTAGAACTTGTGGCGGGAGGTGTGTCTAAAAGTGTATGTCGGTGCTGGCCATCAATGAGAGAGACCTGTGCATTTTTCAAATGGGTGGTGAAAAAATATGAGTATTTTGCAGGAGATGTGGGCCACCGTGCCACCAATGTACTTACCGGGGGAGGGAAACACCCATTATTCTGCAACTTTCTTTCCGCATACCATCACTCCGCATACTTTCATTATGAAAGTACCATGACTTCGCAATGCCATTATAACGCATAGCATTACATTTTATATGCTTTTATCACGCATACATTTACAACGAAATTCGTTGTAAATGCATGAATGGTAAAAGCATGTTTTTTTAATGTTTGGATAAGGTAAGTATGGGTATAGGGGTATATGTTTTGGGGTACTGAGGTATATGTTTTGGGGTGTTTGGGTATTTTAAGGGTTCAGATATAGTTTTGGGTTATGGGGTACAGGGGTAGTTTTAGGGTTTAGGGATAGGTATGGGTTTTGGGGTACAGGGGTATCTTTAGGGTTCAGGGCTAGGTTTGGGTTTTGGGGAATAGGGGTATTTTTAGGGTTCAGGGCTAGGTTTGGGTTTTGGGGTACAGGGGTATTTTTAGGGTTCAGGGCTAGGTTTGGGGTTTGGGGTACAGGGGTATTTTAGGGTTTAGGGGTAGGTTTGGGTTTTGGGGTACTGGGTTATTTTTAGGGTTAGGGCTAGGTTTTGGTTTGGGGGTACAGGGGTATTTTTAGGGTTCAGGGGTAGGTTTGGGTTTTGGGGTACAGGGGTATTTTAAGGTTCAGGGGTGGTTTGGGGGCACAGTGGTATTTTCAGGGTTCAGGGCTAGGTTTGGGTTTTGGGGTACAGAGGTATTTATAGGGTTCAGGGGTAGGTTTGGCTTTTGAGGTACAGGGGTATTTATAGGGTGCAGGGATAGGTTTGGGTTTTGGGGTACAGGGGTATTTTTAGGGTTTAGGGATAGGTTTGGGTTTTGGGGTACATGGTATATTTATAGGGTTAAGATGGGTTAGTGTTTAAGAGTGTTGGGGTATTTTAAGGAGTAAGGGTGGGTTATGATTATGGGGTGCAGGGGTATTTAATGGGAGCAGGGTGGAATTAGCACACGATATGAGTCATGGCATGAAGGGCGGAACATACCACACGCCCCAGCGTTTGTCACCCCCCAGCACATGCCTACAGCACAACGCAGACATGCCCACACGAGACTACTTTGCTGGCACGGTTCTTTTACCTTTTAAATGTATATAGTGGGCGTCTGCATAGCCTATGTCCTTCTGCTGCAACTGCCCTTTCCAACGCTGTATTGGGTGCTGTGATTGGTGCTGTGGTTCCTGAGATTACCCGCCTCAAAGGTTTGGGCTCTCTCTTTATTATATTAGTATAGATATATAAATATATGAAAAGAAATCGTCCTCCAGGGACAATCTGCTCTGAATGAAGACGAGGCGATCCCGGATGGATGGTGCAAATTCTTTATTGTTCAGTGCCCGACACCACCGCTATGACACGTTTCAGCCCACGTGGGGCCTTGATCACATATATGTATATTATTGACTAAATCCTTTGCTCCTTTTTGGTTCCTCTTTTTTGGCACTCAATTAATATTTGGCACTTTGTCATTACACTTGCTTGTTGCCCAATGTGGTACCTTTATTAGAGGTTGCGACTTTTTTAGTTTGTCTCTGAGCGTAATTTTGCCAGTTACTTCAATGTTATATTATCTACCATGTGTCAAATTATTGTATTTTTTCTACATGTTTTACTGTTACCAAGTGTTCATTTTGCAACTGCCTCATTTTCCGTGTCTATACCTTACTGTCATGCGTGTATCACTTTAATACAATACTTTCTTGTGCACTATTTCTATTTTTACTTTTGGGCGTGTTCCCCGTATTAAGCCCCTCCCTATGTTTTGTATATATACTTACACTTTTTTCTGAGTGTCCTTATGTGAACAAGCTCCCTTGTGGAGTGAAACGCGTCATTTAAAATAAAACGTTTTTCCTGCATACTCACTGGAGTTGATACGTTTTTTGAGCTTAACTGACCGTTTGATGTGGCGTCTTGAGGTCTGCACCCTGCCGTAGCCTGTCGTCCATTGACAGGTTGGGATCCTTTCTTCATATATATATATATTAATATATATATATATATATGTAAAACAAAGTCCTGGCCCTCCGATTCCAAGGAGGGACAAAAACAGGTACAGACCTCAGCAGAGTCGATTTTCAAAATGACAAGAAAACGGGTTTCAAAGTTCCATGCTTGTGCTTTATTCACCCATAGTGGTTCAGACAAGTGTCCGCTTCAGACGCGTTTCAATCGCATCCGCGATCTTGTTCACATGAAGCGCTGATGCCGGACCATCATTTTTCAATTATGTGCTTCCAATCAAACAGAGGGAAATGGAAATTGTGTGCAATGGACATAGAAGAAACATATATCATTACGAGAGCACTTAATTATAAAACAGATGTATATAAAACAAACAAAATTGAATGTTTGTCTAAAAAGCAGCCCTTAAATTTGATTTTGAAAAAGTAGGCAAATAGATCCATGTGGGTAGGGGGTTTTTCCTCCTGTCCCCCTCAAATGCCAAGTCGATAACAGTAAAGATGTTACAAGACTAATGTGTATGGGTTAGTCATGGCTCTAAAATAATGGCAAGTGCCAAATTAAACCATATGACGGTTCAACCATGGCTTATATAAATATAAATATTTGAATTAAGCAATAGTATAAACTGATACCTAGTGATGGCCAACTACAAAAACATTTAAACATTGGTAAATATAGGGCAGCTAATAAATAAACAAGTACAAAAAAAACAACTTAAAGACAAGTGTCAAGTACTATGCAAATAGTGCTACATAAAAACACCCCAATAAATAGAGATAAAAAACACATACAAGTGGTGGGGCTAGTGCAAAAAGTAGTTGAGTTGTGTAATCAATTTGCAACAAAGTGCCAATATTAATAATGAAGCTACCAATATGAAGTGCAAGAAGGTATGCAAAATATTCTAACATAGTAGATATCAAATGGGCAAATTGTAGTAAATTGACTAAAATTACATCCAATGATAGTCACATAACTTTCACTAAAAAGATATTCATAAAAAGTTGTGGAGATCCTCACTGGTGTTAAGTCCATTTGGTATTCTGGTGTCAAGTAAAAGAATGTAAGAGGACTCCAACTGGCGTAACTGTCTTTCATGGTTACCCTCTCGAATAGAAGGACGAACAGCCCCTATTACAAAGTACTTTAAGTCACAGAACCTGTTAGAATGGATGGCTTTGAAGTGCCGGGCGACTGGGTAGATTGAATCAGAATTTGTAATCGCATGCAGGTGTTGCAAAATGCGATTAAAAACTGGCAGCTTAATGCTGCTGATGTACTTGAAATGGCAAATGCACTCAAGAACGTACACTGCAAAATCTGTGTGACATGTAAAGTGACTTTTGATATATTCTGGAATGTCACAAAATGCAGTACAGTACTCAGATACATTTATCCCAAATGTACAAGCTCGACAGGATGAGCATTTAAAAAAACCAGATCTGGATAACCAAGTGGTCTTAAAAGTAAGCTCTGGGCTAGATTTCACTAGGGCGTCCCTCATGGAGGGTGCTCTCCTGAAATTTATGGTTGGAAGAGCAGGTAACAAACATTTTAGAGTGAGATCAGTTAGGATAATAGGCCAATATTTATAAATTATCTTGCAAATATTTTTATCCTGTCTGCAATAGGTAGTAATGAACCTAATAGATTGTGAATCTTCTGTTGTGATCTCACTTGAGTTAGCTAAATTGAGTTATTGTTTGGTCACTAGGCATAACTCACGGGAATGGGCATTGGCTCTTTTTAAGGTTTTTGCTAAATCGGAGTTTGTAACCACGGGCTAGAAAATTATTTAAAGCTTAATTTTGACATTTTTCTAAATCCTGTTCATGGCTGCAAATGCGCCGCAAACCAAGGAATTTGCCATATGGTATACTGCGAATCAGATGAGGAGGATGGGCACTGCTAGCATGCAACGTTGAGTTGCCCGCGGTGGACTTGCGATGGAGTTCAGTTTTGATTTGATTGTCTAGAATGTACACCTCCACATCCAAAAACTCAACCCTCTGAGAACTAATAGTAGCAGTAAACTGTAGATTCATGACATTGTCATTAATCGAGGTTACAAATAATATATATATATATATATATATATATATTCACTGAAAAAACCATAGGTTTCAGGCCTTATATAGTTAGGAATTAGCATTTAAAAAACCTTTGAAATTCACTGAAAAAACCATAGATTTCAGGAGTTATATAGTTAGGAATTAGCTTTTAAAAAACCTTTGAAATTCACTCAAAAAACTATAAGTTTTAGTGGTGTTATAGTTAGCTGGACATTTTACTCATACAAAACCATTGAAATTGCTCCTATATAGTTAGTTGTACTAACTATATTTCGCGCACCCGCAATCCACTGCTAATGATGTCACATATTAGATCATTCATGACATGGTCAGTGACATCACTGATGACATCTCAAATGACATCACTGATGACATCACTGATGACATCATCCAGTGAATGTGGTTTGCTTCGTTATTTAAATATGCATTATATATATAGCAATTTGCATTGAAGAATAAGTGGATATATATAAATAAATATTTGGATGGAGGATTTAGTAGCAGTGTAATTGACTGTTTACTTGACCAATTTATAATGTCTCACTAAATATAGTGGATAGTGACTAAACTGTGTGAATATCTGTATCACTTTGTCAGTTGTTGAGTAAACTGATTCTACAGTTGGTTACTAGCTATGTGAAAGTCTATATTAGTTATTGATTAGTTAACTGAGTATTTGTATGGGAGTGTGAAAGTGTGTGTGGTTCGGTGGGGGGGGGGGGGTGTGACTGTCCAAAGATGTGTGAATAGTTGATTCAGTAGATATATGAAGTTAAAACTACATGTTCTAACAGTTGTTTGGGTGAGTGAATATCTTTATGGGTGTGGTGATGAGCAAATATATTTCTCAATGGTACAGGTCCAACAAACTAGAAAAATAAAAGGCAGTGTATGTGTCAGTTGTTGTATATAAATAAGTATACATAAGACACAATGATTGTGTGAGTGACTGTATGGATAACTGTATACTTGTAATAATGATTTTATAATTCACTAAGTATGACTTACCATCTAAATGAATAGAAGTGGTGTTTGTATAAGTGTTTTGCTAAGTAAATATGTAAGTATGATCCATTGTTTGCATAAGTGAGTAGGATGACTTCATATGTGAATAGGATGCGTGCTGTTGTTTAATGTCGATATAGATGTATAAGTATTTTTGATAGTGTTCTATTGTTCATTGACAGCATGTATGAGTGAATCCATAGGTAAGTGATTAGATGTGTGTATACATCTATGAATCACTGAGTGGATTTTTAGATACTTGTATTGCTGTGACAATGGATTTAAATATGATACTCTGTATTTTACAAAGAGTGATGAAAAATTGTAATAGTGTATGAAAAGGTGTATGTGATTGTCACGTGGATGATGTCATCAGTGATGTTATTTGAGATGTCATCAGTGATGTCACTGACCATGTCATGAATGATCTAATATGTGACATCATCAGCAGTGGATTGCGGGTGCGCGAAATATAGTTAGTACAACTAACCATATAGGAGCAATTTCAATGGTTTTCTATGAGTAAAATGTCCAGCTAACTATAACACCACTAAAACTTATAGTTTTTTGAGTGAAGTTCAAAGGTTTTTTAAAAGCTAATTCCTAACTATATAACTCCTGAAATCTATGGTTTTTTCAGTGAATTTCAAGGGTTTTTTAAATGCTAATTCCTAACTATATAAGGCCTGAAACCTATGGTTTTTTCAGTGAATTTGCAAGGTTTTTTAAATGCTAATTCCTAACTATATAAGGCCTGAAACCTATGTTTTTTTCAGTGAATTTCAAAGGTTTTTTAAATGCTAATTCCTAACTATATAAGGCCTGAAACCTATGGTTTTTTCAGTGAATTCGCAAGGTTTTTTAAATGCTAATTCCTAACTATATAAGGCCTGAAACCTATGGTTTTTTCATTGAATTCGCAAGGTTTTTTAAATGCTAATTCTATTAGCGGATAACGTTTTTATATATTAAAACGTTTTTTAAATCTCAAATGCCTGCTTTGCTAACAGAGTTTTTAAGCACAGGCTCTTTTGTCTCTGGTGGCCATCTTGGGAGACTGCATATCAGAATTTTTTTAATGAAATATAAGAGGATTTGAGAAGTCACTCAAAATGTGCCCTAATTTTTCTTTCTTCAGCACTAATCATAATTTCTATGGCAAAATGAACCCCCTCATTTTGTTCCTTTGCAAATTAAATGTTTTAAGTGTTAACACTTTATTCCAATCAAGATGACTTCAGGTGTGCCATACTTTTGTCATAAGTAAGACTGTTAGCGCTCTAGTTGTTCTTTAGAACACTCTGGGACATTCTGTCATTGGGCTATAGTTGGGCTACATCTGGCTGATATTTGGTTTACATTTGGTTTTTTTTTGTCTCTGGTGGCCATCTTTGGGCTACAGTGGGCTACATTGGGCTACATTGGGCTACATTTGGGCTCTAACATATATATAGCCCAATGTAGCTCAATATATATTTTTTCAAAGTTAATTTTCATAAAAACCACTGGAGCACATATCTTGAGACATAGCAAAGGCACATCGGGCTACCAGTCCTTACAATTTTGCCAAGTTTGGTGGAAAACCATTCAGCCGTTCGGGCTAAAAGTGAGTCCAACCGCCCTATAGAAATTAACATGGGGAAAACACGTTTTGGGACCCCCCTTTAATCTCGCCCCCCGCTTGACGAATCCCCCCCAAACTTTCAGGGAAGGACCGGAGCGCCGCGAGGCAAAGTTAAGAAGAATTTCAGGAAGATTCCTCAACCGGCGCCAAAGTTATTCCCAATAGAATGTTGCGATATCCCTATGGAAAACAATCCTAACTATATATACCTTCTGGCTATCGCCAGTAGGTAATATATATCTATCTATATATATATATATATATATATATATATACACACAAAAACATATTTAAACTTTACAGAAACAGTCACTGAATGATGTCATCAGTGATATCATATGTCACTAACCATATCATGAGTGATGTAATATGTGACGTCATCAGCAGTGTATTGCGGGGGCGTGAGTTATAGTTAGCTAAACTAACTATAACGGCCAAATTTCTCTGGCTTTGTATGAGTGAAATGTAAAACTAACTATAATGTCCCTGAAACCTGTGTTTTTTTCAGTGAATTTCTAAGGTTTTCTAAATGCTAATTTCTAACGATAACGTCCCTGAAACCTGTAGTCTTTTTAGTGAATAATATATATATATGTATATATATATATATGTATATATATATATATATATATATATAATATATATATATATAATATATATATGTCAGTCAAATTAGTTGCCCCAAAAAGAGAAGTCAAACAGGTACGTGAGTAAGCAGTTTTAATGGCAGCTTGCATGCAGGCACAGGATACCAAACTGCAGCAAAATTGAAGACACCCAGACGTGTTTCAAGAGCATGAGTTCCCTTCCTCAGTTGCGTTTTGTTAATGAACACCGAGCAGCATTCCTTGCAACCTTGTACTGACGACCTGCCCCAGTGGGCGTGGCCAACACCGTAGCCTTCTGGTCTTCATGGTGCAAAGTAAAAATAACATCCAGTGAGTCTGTTCAGTGGACAAAATATTGAAATTCATGAATTACCCCAGTGGGTTGTTGCACTTCAGGTACCGGAGCTGCCGCATTTTCACAGCCTGAATATATATATATATTCACCTACTGTAATCTTGTCATCCAAAAGGATTAGGCACAGACACCAATAATCTCCAGCATCAAAAGTTACAGGGATGATAAAGTTTGGCTCAGATTTCACTCCTACAGAACCCTTGAAATTATGCAGTTATAGTTACTTTAGCTAATTATAACTTAGGCCCCACAACACACTGCTTATGACCTCACTTATTACATCACTCATGAGAAAGTCAGTGACATCACTCATGACATCTCAAATGACATCACTGATGACATCATTCAGTGAGTGAAAGTGTTTCTTAAATGTTTCTGACACTTCAGATCTATAGTAATCTACTGTATAAGTTAAATTACTATTCTTTCTGTATTACTAATGAGTGATACTATTTCTAACATATGTCATCTGAGTGGCTGTGAGACTGTCTAAATGCATGTGTGAGTGGCTGTCTGAGTGGCTGTATGGGCATGTAACTAGGTGTGTGAGTTTGCATGGAAAAATAGGTGGGTGTGTAAGTTGCTGTGTGGGTGAGTGAGTGGGTGTGTGAGTGGCTGTATTGGTTAGTGAGTAGCTGTATGTGTGGGTGAGGGGCTATATAAGTGGCTCTGGGGTGGGTGTTTGAGTACCTATATAGGTGAGGGGGTGTTTGGTTAATTTAGTCTGTGTGTGAGTGGCTGTATTGGAAAGTCAGTGTCTATATGGGTGAGTTTATGGGTGTGTATGGTTCTATGGATGTGTGAATGATATGTAAGTCGTTGTATGGGTGAGTGAATGGCTGTGTGAGTGGTTGCATAGTTAAAGAAGTGGGTGTGTGAGTAGCTGTGTGGGTGTGTTTAAGGCTGTATGAGATATATGGGTGAGTGACTCTGTGTTAGTAGCTTTGTGGGTAAGTGAGTGGCTGTCATTACCTACATAGGTGAGTGAGTGGGTGTATGCGTGGGTCTATGTTTGAGCGAGTAGTTGTGTGTCAGTAGTTGTATGGGTCTGTCAATAGGTATATGAGCAGTTGTGTAGGTGTGTAAGTAGTTCTGTGGATGATGTCATCAGTGATGTCACTGAACCTGTCATAAGTGAAGTAAAATGTGAGGTCATAAGCAGTGTATTGTGGGGGGTATACGTTATAATTAGCTCAGGTAACTATAACTGCTGAATTCCAATGGTTTTGTATGAGTGAAATCTGAGCCTAACTATAATGTCCCTGTAACCCTTGCTTTTTCAGTAAATTTCTACATTTTAAAAAATTCTATTTCTTAACTATAACGTCCTTGAAAGCTTTGTTTTTTTCTGTGGATTTCTATGTTTCTTTAAAATTATATTTCCTAACTATAATGCCCCTGTAACTTTTGTTTTTTTAAGTGAATTCCAATGGTATTTTAAATTGTATTTCCTAACTGTAACAAGTAACTTTAGAGACTGGGTGCCTGAGTGGCTGTATAGGTAGGTGGGTGGTTGCTTGAGTGGTTGTATGGTCCTGTGGGAGTGACTATGGGTCTGTAAGTAAATGTGTGAGATTGGTTGGATCCGTGAGGGGGTGCATGAGTGTCTGAGTGGGTCTGTGATTCGATGTGTGAGTCTCTGAATGGGTCTGAGAGTGGCTGCATGAGTGTCTGAGTGGGTCTGTGACTGGATGTGTGAGTGCCTGAGTGGGTTTGTAAGTGGGTGTATGAGTGGGTCTGTGAGTCAGTGTGTGAGTCTCTGGGTGGGTCTATAGGTTGATGCATGAGAGTATGTGGGTCTCTGAGTAGATGGTGAGTCTCTGAGTGGGTGCATGAGTGTCCGAGTGGTTCTATGAGTGATTGAGTCTCTGAGTGAGTCTGTGAATGGGAACATGAGTTTCTGAGTGGGTCTGTGAGTTAGTGGATGTGTCTGAGTGGTTTGTAAGAGTGTGTGAGAGTCTCTGAGTAGTTCTGTGAGTGGTTGTGTGAGGGTGTGAGTGGATCTGTGAATGGGTGGATGAGTTTCCAAGTAGGTCTGTAAGTGGGTGTGTGTCTCTGAGTGGGTCTGTGAGGGGGTACATGAGTGTCTGAATGTGTCCATCAGTGGGTACGTGAGCCTGAGTGGATCTGCAAGTGGGTGCATGAGTGTTAGTAGGTTTGTAAATGGGTGTGTGAGTGTATTAGTGGGTCTGTCAGTGTGTACACAGTAAAAAGGAAGGGAGCACACAGGAGAAGGTCCTTGTGCCAACTCCCCCTGCGACAGTCCTCCTGTCCAGTTTGCCTGCAGTCCGCCACCTTCTGCTGTCTTCAGTGTTGCGCCACCTCTGCTCATCTTGTTGCCGTTTCTCTGCTTGCTCCTGCCCTTTACTTTGCATGTTTTGGCTTGCACTGCCCATTATTTGGCCTCATTCTGCTCGCTCCTGCTCTCTTTGTGTCTCTTTCTGCTCATTTCTGACCTTTTACCTGCATGGGACTGCTCGTTTCTGACTTCTATTTTGCCCGTTTCTGATCATTTCTAACTTTTATTTGGTCTCTTTCTGCTTGTTTCTGACCTCTATTTTACCTATTTCTGCTTGTTTCGGACCTTTATGTTGCTTCTTTCTGCTAGTTTCTGACCTTTATTCTGGCTCTTTCTTTCAGTTTTTCCCTGGGATTGTGGAGGGAGTCTTAACGCCCCCACACTCCCAGGCAACTTCCACCTCCTGCAGGAGCTGGCGTTGCTCCCACCCGCAGAAAGCCGCTAAATATGCAGCTCCTTGCATGTGGGAGCAATACTTTTATCTCCTTCCCTGCCCACAGGCAAAAATATGAAAACTTTGCTTCCAGTAAGTGGAAGCATTCTGATAGATCCCTTACTGAAAGCAAACTATTTGCTTTTGCTTGGCGGCAGCTGTCACAGCTCCTGCCAAGCAAAAGCAAACAGCTATCTCCCGTAGGTGGACACCTCTGCAGATAGCTGGAGCCAGCCCTGGGGGAGCTGGTCCCCAGGGCCATATATGGCTCCGGGAGCAGTGTTGCTCAGTCCATCCTTTTTTCAGCACAGGCTGTCCACGTGGCCCCCTCCTTCAATTTAGAAAAAGTAATTAGCACCAGGGTGGTGATCCCCGGAGCCAGGGAGGTCTGTGCAACCCCCTATATTATCAATTTATAGCTCTGGGAAGCCGGTGGTCCCCGGAGCGCCAGGATCCATTATTATTATTATTATTGCATTTTGTAAAGCGCAACAGCTACCTCCAACAGAGGTGTCCCGGCGCTGACAGCGAGTTGTGAGGGGTCCATGCGGCCATGCATTAATATTGTGTTTAGCACTGGGGAGGTGGCAGTTCCCGGGGCATTATTAAGCCCTTCAAGTGGGCTGTGCGACCCCTCTATTTTTTTTACTTAACTTGGAATGCCCCAAGACCTGGCCCACCCTAGGGCTTCATTAAAAACAGGTCCAGGACTCGGCTGAAGCAGTCTCTTAAAATGGCTGCCAACTCTTCCTGGTTGAAGTGTTGGAAGCCAAACAGCTGTACAGATCTCCTCACGAGCTCGTCATTATTCGCTAAGGCTTTGCTGTCGTAAATATAAAAAAATTGATTTCTTTTAATAGTTTGAAAACTACTGAACAGTTTTACACCAAATAACAAAAAGCGTGTGTTGTGGAACAAAATCAAAATTTCTGCCAAATTTGGTGTAACTCCGTCCAGCGGTTCGGGCTACAGGCGGGTCTAAAAACTCTTTGGGATCTAACATGGGAAGCACACTTTTTTACACCCCCTTTTTCTCAGCCCCTGCTTGACAGATCACCTCGAAAGATTCCATGCACAACTAAAATTACCAGGACACTTTTTTGGGAACATTTTGTGAAGGTTCATCAAACAGCGCCAAACATATAGATAAGTCAAAAAAATGTTGTCCTACGGAAACATGGTCCTTACTATAAATACCTACTGGCGACCGTCACTAAAAAAAATCAAAGGTTACAGGGAAGGTATAGTCAGATTTTACTCATTCAAAACCAGAGAAATTAAGAAGTTAGAGTTATCTGAGTTAACTATAATTTGCGCCCCGCAGTGCACTGCTTATGACCTCACATATAACATCACTCATGACGTGGTCAGTGACATCATTGAGGACATCACTGATGATAGCTCAAATGACTGTGTACCCCCCTTTCCTTGACCCTTTTGGGCCCCGGGACTTCATCTCCAGGGCCTGAGTCATTCTCTTATGTTTTAATTAAAAGAAACGGGAGGGGGCAGAGTGGCCCCACTCCCGAAGCCAATTTCGGCCCCAGGGACCCCAACCCCCGTGGCATGGCCATCTCATTAGAGACTGCAGGGGGAGCCTGAAGCCCCCATGGTCCCAACTGGCTCCCGCCTTCTTCAGGAGCCAGCATTGCTTTTTTACACCCAGGGAGCTGCTGATATGCACAAACAATTAGCCCTAGGGAGGTGGCCGGTCCCCGGGGATGCATTGGGGACTGGAGCCCCCCACGCATAATAAAAAATAGCTCCTGGGCTGGGGCTGCGGAGGCCGTGTGGCCCCCTCATTTCAAACAATTAGCCCCAGGGAGGTGGCGATCCCCGGAGCTGCGGGGGCCCATGATGGGCCCCACATTTAAATTTTTTGCCCCAGAGACCTGACCCACCCAAGGGGCTAAATTAACCAAAGCGCGGGAGCTCCAGCTTATTTTCTTTAGAAAACTTTCAGCAGGATTTGTCTATCTAATGCAACTTCTGTCTAAATTGTTTAAAAAAAAGCTTTTTGGGGCCCTGGGGGTATCTGTGGGACACCCTGTACAGGTCTAAAGAGTCAGGGTGTTTATCTACCCTCCCACCTTTTATTTTTTTTTAAAAGTTTGTTCTTGTGACTTGGTTCACCTGAGTCACAAGATGGCTGCCGACACTTCCTGGTTTGAAGTGTTGGTAGCCAATCAGATCTCAGGCACGAGATCAGGAGGGATGGCGGATCTACTGCGGCCACAGTTGTATATCTGATAAATCTTTAAAGTTCTCAGTAACCATTGAACGGATTTACACCGTTTAACAAAAAGAGTGCTTTCTAGACCAAGAGCTACCTTTTTGCCAAATTTTTGTGTAATTCTGTTCAGCAATTCAGGCTGTCTCTAGAGTTATAGTTAGTGAGGCAACTATAACTCACACCCCTGCAGTGCACTGCTTATTACCTCACATATTATATCACTCATGACATGGTCAGTAACATCACTCATGACATCTCAAACGACATCACAGATGACATCATCCGGTGACTGTGACTGTTTTTAAAATGTTTATAAGTGTTACAAGGGGTCTTGGTGAATCAGTGGGTATATGAGTGCTTGTATGGATGATTCAGTGGGTGTGTGACTCTATACCTATACTCTACACCTTAGTAGAGAGTCACGGCCTCCGAATGGTGTCTTATGCCGACGACACGCAGTTGGTCATCTCCCTGTCGCGAGCACCCGGTCCTTCGGCGGACATCTTCAGAGCTTGCATGCAAGACCTTGCTGCCTGGATGTCCACCAATTGCCTCAAGCTCAACGGAGGCAAGACCGAACTGCTGGTAGTGGGGGGAGGTCAATCGGCGTGGACGTCGGCATGGTGGCCGCCTTGCTTAGGTCCAACACCCATCCCTTGCCAGAAAGCAAAGAACCTGGGCATTTGGTTTGATTCCGACCTTACCTTTGGCCCCCAGATTAATCAGGTGGTTGGATCATGCTTCGGGACTCTCAAAAGTCTCAGGAAGGTATTGAAGTTCTTACCCATCAGAGCCCGTCAAACCCTGGTACATGCACTAGTCACGTCAAAAATGGACTACGGCAATCTTCTCTACTTAGGGACTCTGGAGAAGAATCTGAGTCGTCTACAGGTTCTACAGAATGCCGCGGCCCGACTAGTGCTCAGACTTCCCAGAAGAGCTGCGTCCATAGCGGCTCTCCGGTCTTTGCACTGGCTCCCGATTAGAAGCAGGGTAGAATTCAAGGCATTATGTACGTGTCACCGGATTATCCATGGGAGGTCTCCTCTCCCGCTAAAAGGGCTGTTGACATCCTACGAGCCGTCCCGCTCCCTGAGATCTTCCGGCTCAGGACTCCTAGTCGTTCCCAAGATATCCAGAGCTCGGATGGGCGGAAGATCTTTCAGGCACCTTGCAGCTGTTAGATGGAACAAGCTGCCCACGGCGTTGCGATTGGAATCATCAGAACCACTCTTTAGAGCCAAGCTCAAAACTACATTATTCGCACAGTAAGGTGTCCCGTTTGTGTAAGTTTCAGTAAATACCGCTCCTCAGCGCGGGGACACGCCGTTGTGCGTCACCAAGCGCTTTAGAAAACCCCCTAAATAGAAAATAGAAATAAGTGAGTGATTAGGTATCTCAGTGAATGTAGGGGTGGGTGTGTGAATATCTGTATCTGTCAGTTGGTGTGTAAGTAGCTCTATGGGTGTATGAGTGGGTACATGAGTTTCCGTATGGGCGAGTGATTGAGTAAGTACCTGTATGGGTATCTGAGTGTCTGTGTGGGTCAGTGATGAGTGAGTGGGTGAGTCAGCAGCTTTATAGGTTACTGAGTGCCTGTGTTTGGGACTGTACGGGTGAATGAGTGTGTATGACGTCATGAGTGAGTGCATGTCTCAGTGTTATACGGGTAAGTAATTGGGTATGTGAAAGGTAGTCCATGTAAGTGATGGGGCATATCAGTGACTGTGTGGGTGAGTGAGTGAACGTGGGAGTGGCTGTATGGGTGAGTGTGTGCTGGTGTCAGTGACTGTTTAGGTGAGCGAGTATACATTAGTGTCTGTATGAGTAAGTGAGTGAATGTGTATATCACTATGTGTAAGTGGCTGTGTAATTGACTGTGTGGGTGAGTGAGTAGGTATGTGAGTAGTTTGATGGGTAACTGGCTCAGTGTATGAGTGGCTGTATCAGTGTATGACTGGATATGGCAGTAGTTGTATTAGTGAGTGGGTGTATGAGTGCCTGTATGGATGAGTGAGTGGATCTGTGTGTTAATCTATGAATCAGTGAGTGGCTGTGTAAGTACTAGTATATATTTGTGAATGGGTCTGAGAATGGTAGTATGTAAGTTGGAGTGGATGTATGAAAGGTTATAGGAGGTGAGAGTTGCTCCATCAGACTATGTGGATGTTGTCATCAGTGATGTCATTTGAGCTGTCATCAGCTATGTCACTGAGCATATCATGAGTGATGTAATATGTGAAGTCATAAGCAGTGCATTGGAAGATGTGTGAGTTATAGTTACCTCACTAAGTATAACAGATGAATTTCTATGGTTTTCTACGAGTGACACCTGAGCTTAACTATAATGTCCTTTTGTTTCTTAACCTTTGTTTTTTTTCTGTGAATTTCTAAGGTTTTTCATTATTCCATTTCCTAACCATAACTTCCTGTGACCTTTGTTTTTTAGTGAATATAGATATATATATATATATAATCATCCAAATGAATGCCAATAAATCGTGCTCTCAGAGACCACAACAAGACTTTGACAATGTTGATTTATTTCTTCATAAGTCAAAACATGCCGCATCTTACTCGTCAAGTGGACTTGATCACACAAATATAAAGTGCATTACAGCCTTGCTACATTCACAATATCGACACTGAGAAAGGACTGTGCATACCTCTACAAGCAGTGTGAGCTACCTAGTGATGTGGCCGCCATCTTGTCATGTATATAAATTCATATCAGCGAGTTACATGTACATGGTAAATCTGTTGTGTACTTCAATGTACTTGACATCGACCAATATGGATAGCATAACCATGTTTTATAAGGTACAAACATACTTGACCGACCTAATCCATAATGTCAGCACAGACATAAAATTTGCTGTCACCATCTTGGAATGGCTGTCAGAAAATGCAAGAAGTGAAACATACTGAATACTAAACCAATGCTTGCCAGGTAGTGTGTGAAGATACCAGAAACAATTCATGGACATAGGACTTGAAAAGTACAATGCATGGAGTCTTGCTGTGGGCTCTGGGAGCGCGTTTTATTGGCACTCATTTGGATTAATTTACCGGCTTTGTACAAGTCACAACTTAGCTTAACTATAACGTCCCCGTCACCTTTGTTTTTTTCAGTGAATTACTAAGGTTTTTCATTAGTCCATTTCCTAACTATAACATCCCCGTAAGCTTAGGTTGTTTCAGGGAACATATAAATATATATATATATCTATATATATATACATATATATGTGTATATATATATAGATATATATATAGTTCGCCGTAAGGAGGTGCTGAGTGTGGCGTTTTGGTGTATATATATAGCAAGATGTGCCTCCGAACTCAAGGACGCGACTCCACAAAGGGTAAGCTTACAAAACCATTTCTTTATTACAAAGCTGTGCATCGAGTCTGATTACTTTGAAATCCCCTACGCGTTTCAGAGCAGCTTGCTCCTTCCTCATGGGGCAAAGTTCAGCAAATGACGAAAAACCACAACATCATTTTCCCTTATTTGAATGCTCTCTCCAGTGAATAGCATTCTGGTAGTTGTGGTACCAATTATGCCTTATGGGTGAAGTCCGTACAAGTCGCCAATTAATGTTCTTTGCTTTACAACATCAATTTACTATCCTCCAGTGGGTCTCAGAATTTATGCACAGCTTCCAAATGTCCATACCTCCGTGCTGCTGGCAGGCTGAAAGGTAACAGCCAAGCAGTCCCGACATCACAGTTTCAAACGGGCGGGTCATCCTCCGCGGCCGAGGCCACCGCGTATCACATGTAGCAAGATGTGCCTCCGAGCTCAAGGACGCGACTCCACAAAGGATAAGTTTACAAAACCATTTCTTTATTACAAAGCTGTGCATCGAGTCTGATTACTTTGAAATCCCCTACGCGTTTCAGAGCAGCTTGCTCCTTCCTCATGGGGCAAAGTTCAGCAAATGACGAAACAGCACAACATCATTTTGCCTTATTTAAATGCTCTCTCCAATGAATAGCATTCTGGTAGTTGTGGTTTGTGGTATCAATTATGCCTCATGGGGGAGGTCCGTACAATTTGCCAATTAATGTTCTTTGCTTTCCAAATTCAATTTACTACCCTGCAGTGGGTCTCAGAATTTATGCACAGCTTCCAAATGTCCATACCTCCGTGCTGCTCGCAGGCTGAAAGGTAACAGCCAAGCAGTCCTGTCATCACATTTCCAAAACGGGCGGTTCATCCTCCGCGGCCGAGGCCGCCGCGTATCACATGTAGCAAGATGTGCCTCCGAGCTCAAGGACGCGACTCCACAAAGGGTAAGTTTACAAAACCATTTCTTTATTACAAAGCTGTGCATCGAGTCTGATTACTTTGAAATCCCCTACGCGTTTCAGAGCAGCTTGCTCCTTCCTCATGGGGCAACGTTCAGCAAATGACGAAAAACCACAACATAATTTTCCCTTATTTGAATGCTCTCTCCAGTGAATAGCATTCTGGTAGTTGTGGTATCAATTATGCCTCATGGGTGAGGTACGTACATTTTGCCAATTAATGTGCTTTGCTTTACAAAATCAATTTACTACCCTCCAGTGGGTCTCAGAATTTATGCACAGCTTCCAAATGTCCATAGCTCCGTGCTGCTGGCAGGCTGAAAGGTAACACCCAAGCAGCCCCGTCATCACATTTCCAAACGGGCGGTTCATCCTCTGCGGCCGAGGCCGCCGCGTATTACATGTAGCAAGATGTGCCTCCGAGCTCAAGGACACGACTCCACAAAGGGTAAGTTTACAAAACCATTTCTTTATTACAAAGCTGTGCATCAAGTCTGATTACCTTGAAATTCCCTACACGATTCAGAGCAGCTTGCTCCCTCCTCATGGGGAAAAGTTCAGCAAATGACGAAAAACCACAACATCATTTTCCCTTATTTGAATGCTCTCTCCAGTGAATAGCATTCTGGTAGTTGTGGTATCAATTATGCCTCGTGGGTGAGGTCCGTACAATTTGCCAATTAATCTTCTTTGCTTTACAAAATCAATTTACTACCCTCCAGTGGGTCTCAGAATGTATGCACAGCTTCCAAATGTCCATACCTCCATGCTGCTGGCAGGCTGAAAGGTAACAGCGAAGCAGTCCTGTCATCACATTTCCAAACGGGCGGTTCATCCTCCGCTGCCGAGGCCGCCACGTATCACATGTAGCAAGATGTGCCTCCGAGCTCAAGGACGCGACTCCACAAAGGGTAAGTTTACAAAACCATTTCTTTATTACAAAGCTGTGCATCGAGTCTGCTTACTTTGAAATCCCCTACGCGTTTCAGAGCAGCTTGCTCCTTCCTCATGGGGCAACGTTCAGCAAATGACGAAAAACCACAACATAATCTTCCCTTATTTGAATGCTCTCTCCAGTGAATAGCATTCTGGTAGTTGTGGTATCAATTATGCCTCGTGGGTGAGGTACGTACAATTTGCCAATTAATGTGCTTTGCTTTACAAAATCAATTTACTACCCTCCAGTGGGTCTCAGAATTTATGCACAGCTTCCAAATGTCCATACCTCCGTGCTGCTGGCAGGCTGAAAGGTAACACCCAAGCAGTCCCGTCATCACATTTCCAAACGGGCGGTTCATCCTCTGCAGCCGAGGCCGCCGCGTATTACATGTAGCAAGATGTGCCTCCGAGCTCAAGGACACGACTCCACAAAGGGTAAGTTTACAAAACTATTTCTTTATTACAAAGCTGTGCATCAAGTCTGATTACATTGAAATCCCCTACGCGTTTCAGAGTAGCTTGCTCCTTCCTCATGGGGCAAAGTTCAGCAAATGACGAAAAACCACAACATCATTTTCCCTTATTTGAATGCTCTCTCCTCGAGGGATCCAAGATGGCGGATTGACACCGCCAGGAGTGGAAGGGCGCTGAGCCGGGTCCAGGTCTGAAGCTACAGCCACGCTATGTCCCGACACAGTGTACAGCACTGATCTGTGTACTGCTACTACACAAATAAAACTACACGACGGAGCAAACAGCGGAGCAATCTGGACTCGGGAGGGCTCACCTCGAGTAAATGAGTAGCACTGCAATATTGATGGACACGGAGACGGAGGCTGATGTGGAAAATACGGCAGATCAAGAGCTGTTTCCAAAGTTTATTTTTCTCCGCCGGTGCTAGAAGAACTGAGACACCGCAACTGCCGCGAGTATCTGCAAGGCCTCGGCGGAGTTGGGAAAGCCTGTTAGAGTGGATCAGGCTGGGATCGGCATCTGCATCAGCAGTGATCCGCTGGCCAGGTCTGCGTTCCGCCATAGCACCGGCAGCAGCCCAGCCGGAGAGAGCGAGCGTCAGCAGCAGCGTCAGCAGCAGGATGGCGCCGAAACCCCCCACACGGACAACGCGCAACACAACAGTGAGCGGGAGAGCAGGAGCCTCGGCAGCTTCATTGTCGGTGACCGCAATCAGCGAGATACTGGCAAGCAGGAAATCCACCGTGGACACGGCTCGGGGCTCAGCTCAAAGCACCGAGCAGGAGATACAGCCTGGGGTAAGCGGGGGGATAGGAGCTGCAGCGGCGTCAGCAGCAGCGGGAGCGGAGAACATTGCTGAAACGCTGCGAAAAAATAATCAAGGTAATGCAGTAGATAAGGACGCTATTACAGATATCACAGCTCCAACAGCTCAGGCAAATACTGAGGTACGGGCCTTAGACACAGCTTCACGGAGAAACGGAGTTGTAGCAGCGGCGGCAGCAGAGAACACTGCTGACCAAAATCCTATCAATAGCGCTACCATCATTAACGATATGAGTAGCACTCTTGTCCATCATTTTGACTCTCCAGCTCTTCAGTCTCCAATACTGAATTTACCCAGCACTGACACCAACGCTAAAATTTCCTCTTGCGTCACTAATGCTACTAATGTTACTAGCTTCTCCCTCGATAAAGGCTGTGTTGTCGAGGTGACAGAAACTGAAGGAATTGCAAATGATGTTAACGTAGACATAGGTGAAACAGATGAAGAATATGTGGATGTCAATGAGCAGGGGAGTAACACGCCCTTATGTATGATCAAAGACAAAAATAAAACTGTACCTAAAAAGCTGAAGGGGAAAAGTAAGAGTAAAATGGTTAAAATGGCGGGCAAAACGAAGAAGACAAACACCTTGACAGCTTTCGCTGAGAACAGCCCTATCAGACAATGGGTGCAGGCTAAGGGTGGTGTGAAAACCATGGCTCTGCGATTATCTGGTAATAGCCCTAATGATGTAATCACTGTACCCACCGACAAAACAAAAGTTGATGTTCCACTCGGCCCTACCCAACCTATTCTCGCTGAGAAATTAAAGGTTACCGGGGCTAGCACTGGAGTTAGCACGTTGGATCAGTTACAACCTCACTCTTCTGCATCCACCGCGATATTTACCGGAGACAATCCTGCTTCAGCTTCCGTGTTAATGGACTGTAGCAATACCAGCAGTAACAGTGGGAATAGTGGCAATAATGGGAGTGACAGCATAATTGATGATATGTGCGATATGCCTAAGGCTACTACTCCGGAGGTTTTAAGAACCCCACTAAGTGAGTCTATACAAGTAACGCACTTGGGTGACAATACTTCATCTTCATCTACTGGGGCAACTGAGTGGATACCGCAGGGGGAAGTGACCGCCTCTTTCCAGACAATCTTACATCTCCTAAATGAACAGAAACAAGAGGCCAAAACTCACTATCAGCAAATGAGGGAAGACAACAACAGAACTCAAATTTCTTTACAAGAGATGGCATGCAAATTGGGAGCAGTGTCACAGGACATAGAAGAATTGCAGCAGAGAGTGGCTGCTACAGAAGAGAAATCGCAAAGCTCTGAGGCAGGACTGAATAGGCATGATTTACAAATAGTCCAGATGCAGGCCAAACTGGAAGATTTGGAGAATAGGAATAGAAGGCAGAACCTCCGTGTCTTTGGTATTGCGGAAGGAGCAGAGGGGGCAGATCCAAGGGCATACATTACTCATTTGTTTCAAAAGGCTTTTCCTGATCTCTCAGACTGGGACTGGGACTCACAGATCCAGCGTGCGCATCGATTACCCTTATTCCAGAGAGATAATAGCAGGAAATTTCCAAGACCCATCCTGATCTACATTGGCAACTATCTGCTTCGTCAAGCCATTTCTTTAAAAGCACGCCCTAATACCCCAGTTATTATTGAGTCAGTCACCTTTTTTGTGAGATCGGATTTAAGTAAACAGTCGTTAGAGAAAAGATGGAAGCTAAAACAGTTTATAGATCCGATCAAAGAACTTGGATTTCAAGCTTATCTGCAAGAACCTGCAAAGCTAAAAGTGATAAAAAATGGTCGTTCATATTTCTTTTTGGATGTAGATGAGGTCGAAAAAGCAATTACTTCCTGGAAAACTGGGTAATGTTTGAGCTCAGGTCTAATGCTAAGTAAATACTGGCGTAATAGGGGTGTTATGCTTCTTTTTTTTTTTTTTTTTGGTCCTATTGGCCTTATTAGATATATTGAAGTCAATATCTTTTCAGTCTCTTGTCAAACACAAAATTTTCACAGGATATTAATTGTGTGCTTATATGACAATGAAGAGGTTAAATTTGAGACAATGTGAAAATGCGTAATACTGTGTCGTATGGACTAACTATAAATACCTGGACTCGATTAGCGTTCCATCCACCCACCTACTGCCAGGTGAACGGCAGTCAACAGGGAGGGGGGATCCACAGGTAAACACGGGGTGGGGGGAGGTAGTATTAGAGTGTGGGGTGGGTTAAGGGAAGTAATGGTTTGGGGTAAAAATTGCATCAAAGGACACAAAAATGACAAAGAAAAAAAAAATGAATGCTCTCTCCAGTGAATAGCATTCTGGTAGTTGTGGTATCAATTATGCCTCGTGGGTGAGGTCCGTACAATTTGCCAATTAATGTTCTTTGCTTTACAAAATCAATTTACTACCCTCCAGTGGGTCTCAGAATTTATGCACAGCTTCCAAATGTCCATACCTCCGTGCAGCTGGCAAGCTGAAAGGTAACAGCCAAGCAGTCACGTCATCACATTTCCAAACGGGCTGTTCATCCTCCGCGGCCGAGGCCGCCGCGTATCACATGTAGCAAGATGTGCCTCCGAGGTCAAGAACGCGACTCCACAAAGGGTAAGTTTACAAAACCATTTCTTTATTACAAAGCTGTGCATCAAGTCTGATTACTTTGAAATCCCCTACGCATTTCAGAGCAGCTTGCTCCTTCCTCATGGGGCAAAGTTCAGCAAATGACGAAAAACCACAACATCATTTTCCCTTATTTGAATGCTCTCTCCAGTGAATAGCATTCTGGTAGTTGTGGTATCAATTATGCCTCGTGGGTAAGGTCCGTGCAATTTGCTAATTAATGTTCTTTGCTTTCCAAAATCAATTTCCTACCCTCCAGTGGGTCTCAGAATTTATGCACAGCTTCTAAATGTCCATACCTCCGTGCTGCGGGCAGGCTGAAAGGTAACAGCCAAGCAGTCCCGTCATCACATTTCCAAACGGGCGGTTCATCCCCTGCGGCCGAGGCCGCCGCGTATCACATGTAGCAAGATGTGCCTCCAAGCTTAAGGACGCGACTCCACAAAGGGTACGTTTACAAAACCATTTCTTTATTACAAAGCTGTGCATCGAGTCTGTTACTTTGAAATCCCCTACGCGTTTCAGAGCAGCTTGCTCCTTCCTCATGGGGCAAAGTTCAGCAAATGTCCATACCTCCATGCTGATGGCAGGCTGAAAGGTAACAGCCAAGCAGTCCTCTCATCACATTTCCAAACGGAAGGTTCAACCTCCGCGGCCGAGGCCGCCGCGTATCACATGTAGCAAGATGTGCCTCCGAGCTGAAGGACGCGACTCCACAAAGGGTAAGTTTACAAAACCATTTCTTTATTACAAAGCTGTGCATCAAGTCTGATTACTTTGAAATCCCCTACGCGTTTCAGAGCAGCTTGCTCCTTCCTCATGGGGCAAAGTTCAGCAAATGACGAAAAACCACAACATCATTTTCCCTTATTTGGATGCTCTCTCCAGTGAATAGCATTCTGGTATCAATTATGCCTCGTGGGTGAGGTCCATACAATTTGCCAATTAATGTTCTTTGCTTTACAAAATCAATTTAATACCCTCGAGTGGGTCTCAGAATTTATGCACAGCTTCCAAATGTCCATACCTCCGTGCTGCTGGTAGGCTGAAAGGTAACAGCCAAGCAGTCCCGTCATCACATTTCCAAACGGGCGGTTCACCCTCCGCGGCCGAGGCTGCCGCGTATCACAAGTAGCAAGATGTGCCTCCGAGCTCAAGGACGCGACTCCACAAAGGATAAGTTTACAAAACAATTTCTTTATTACAAAGCTGTGCATCAAGTCCATTTCCTAACTATAACATCCCTGTAAGCTTGGGTTTTTTCAGGGAACATATATATATATATATATAGTTCGCCGTAAGGAGGTGCTGACTGTGGCGTTTTTGTGTATATATATATATATATATATATATATATATATATATATATATATATATATATTCCACAAGTTGTTGCTCCCGGTGGACAAACGTGCACCTCCAGTAATATACAACAAAGAGCCGACCCAAAGAATGCTGGTGCAAAGTAAGATTTAATCCAGTGAAGCCACAATTCGAAAAGCTTGCACCTTATGGAAAGAGCCTCTCAGGTAGGTTGTTATCCCCAGCGGAAAGCGCAGCACAAAGGGCAGCCACCAAAACCTTTACTTCTGGCCATACGCGTTTCAGGATCTTATCCCTTGTTCACTGGCAGCAAAGAATCACACACATTGTTCAATGAGTACCACCATCTTTATTTTCACTTAAGCCCCGCCTTACAGGCCTCCGGGCATTCTGGTATTTGTGGTTTCCGTAATCTTTCCCAAGTGGGCTCTGTGTGTTTTCAATAAAAGCAAAATTATAAATACCACAGTGGGTTGGCTCTGAATGACAGTCTCTTCATGTTGCCAATAACCTCTTAATCCGGAGGGGACCCCACCAGTCTTTAGTGCTCGAAGTCTTGCACTTCTGAATCCGCTGTTCGGCGGCGGGCAATTTCTGCGACCGGGGCGGGCCGCTAACATCAATTCGAAAAGCTTGCACCTTATGGAAAGAGCCTCTCAGGTAGGTTGTTATCCCCAGCGGAAGGCGCAGCACGAAGGGCAGCCACCAAAACCTTTACTTCTGGCCATACGCGTTTCAGGATCTTATCCCTTGTTCACTGGCAGCAAAGAATCACACACATTGTTCAATGAGTACCACCATCTTTATTTTTACTTAAGCCCCGCCTTACAGGCCTCCGGGCATTCTGGTATTTGTGGTTTCCGTAATCTTTCCCAAGTGGGCTCTGTGTGTTTTCAATAAAAGCAAAATTATAAATACCCCACCAGTCTTTAGTGCTCGAAGTCTTGCACTTCTGAATCCGCTGTTCGGGGCGGGCCGCTAACATCAATTCGAAAAGCTTGCACCTAATGGAAAGAGCCTCTCAGGTAGGTTGTTATTTGTGGTTTCCGTAATCTTTCCCAAGTGGGCTCTTTCCATGCATGTCAAACGTGAATCTGAAAGTCTCACATATGACACACTACTATACTGCTAAAGCCTGACAACAGAGCATACTGCAACACAAATCTAGACATTACTCTTTACTGTTTGTCACATTTGATCTAGGATGTGCACTCTGCTCATGGCTGATGATAGCTCTTCGAGACACCAATACCCAGGCCGAAAGACAGCATAATAATGCGCACACACACACACCAGGGGCATCGTGTAACACACATTTGTTTTTTGATGTAACATTTCAGATGCATGGCCATCACATGTGGAAGGCTAATGTACAGACCATGAATATTGATCAAGATGATTGTTGCATGTTGTGTGTAGTATAAGAAATGTGTACACAGCAAAAAACTTTTCAAAAAAGCTCTCTAAGCAGAAGAGGTGTCTCTCATCAAACGCTGTAGAGAGAATGACTGAAATGGGTGGGGTCCTCCAACTGTTACAATGGGAAATGTTATGAACCAATCAAATGCTTTTTTTTTAAGGTGACATGGCAATCGCGCACCGAGCGCACAAGGAGGCCGCACCCAACGTGATTTTAAGTTTATTACAGTTAGAAATATATAAATGTTTAAAATATTTTATATTATCGCATTCTCTCATATACACTTTAAACTTATTTAGATAAAATTTTGAGATATAAAAAAAATGAGGGAATGGCGTACCCGGCACGACACCATACGTCTACGATGCCACGAACACGTCAGATACGAAATGCGCATCATTTACGAGTTTAGCAATATGGCGGATAGGATTCGCGTGCTGATGGAGCTTGGTACACTGCCGGTACGCCCCCCCCCCCCCAAAAAAATATATACATTTTATTTTGAAGATATAAAACATTACATAATTTTTAAAGTAAAAAAAAGGATAATAGAGTTCCAAAATATTACAAAACAAATATAAAAAATATAGGTTTTATAAATATTAAAATATCAAATTAACATTTAAAAAACCTTCTAAAATTCACTGAAAAAACCAAAGGTTTTACAGACGTTATAGTAAGGAATTAGCATTTAAAAAACCATAAGTTGCAGGGACGTTATAGTTAGTTGGACATTTGACTCATATAAAACCAGAGAAATTCACCCGTTATAGTTAGTTGAGCGAACTATAACTCGTACGCCAGCAATGCACTGTTGATGACGTCCCATGTTACATCACTCATGACATGGTCAGTGACATCACTGATGACATCTCAAATTACATCACTAATGACATCATCCAGTGAATGTGCGTTTCTGTAAATGCTAAGTCCTAACTATTAACGTCTGAAAAACATAAGGTTTTTTTCAGTGAAAAAAAAAGAAATATATATACATATATGTATATATTGACTGAGAAAACCAAAGCTTACCGGGACATTATGGTTAGGAAATAGATTTTTTTTAAAGTTGAAATTCATTTAAAAAACCAAAGGTTACGGGGATGTTATTGTTAGTTTCTGAATTTACTCACAAAAAAACATAGAAAGCCAGTAGTGATAGTTAGACTTATTTGAAGTAACTAAAACTAGCATGTGAAAGTAACTAAAAACTCACGCCCCTGCCAAATAGGTCCCATGGGAGTTACTGACATCTCCCTTTTCCTCATCAGCAGCCTGCTGTGTCAGGCTTTCTAAAGTGGGACAGGTTCAAGTTTATTCCAGTTTCTTCTAGTCTCATAGGTTAGGTCCCCGTTTAGGGCTGAGGCTGCGGGTCAAATTGAAAGCGCCAAGCTCAAGGTGAAACGGATTATCACATCTGTGTGGCCTCAGTGCTTTTAGTTGTTTGGTGGACCAAGCTACTCTGAGCCAGGATGCAGAATCGAAACGGGCAGCATGACTGGTGCTGGCCACATTCTGTACGTGGACGGCGCAGAAGGGCTTGCCTTAGGCGCGCCCGCTGTGCGCGTCCGTTCTGGCATAGATTTATATAGGCTGTGCATCGGGAGCAACTAGCCCGCACACCAGCTGGAAGCCGAGTTACAGGAAGTGAGGAGATATAGAGAGCCCAGTAAAACACCCTCCATACAATCGTCACTTGCTGTGACGGACCAGTGTGAGGGCACGGAATGGTGAGTAGAGCAAACAAGATCACAGCTACAGATATAATCTTTAAAGATAAAATTCCCTTTTAAAAATGGCGCAGTTAAAATTCAAACAAACGCTATCAGTAGCGCTTAAAGCAGTATCCCTACCGCCACTGAGTCCGCCTAGGTAAATGCTGTTTTTATGGGCTGT